>NC_081312.1:117074982-117709982 GCF_026419965.1 Kogia breviceps | reverse complement strand
CCTTAGTTATGGGTCATCATTTCTCTTTCTTTAGAAACAACCATCTCTTTTTTACTAGGAAGCAGCCACTTACCATATTGCAAAATCTGAGTCTTCTTAAATATTGGTTATCTCCTTGGGCTGACCAATCTAGGCTCAGATGTTGTGGCCTTTCCAATTAGTGCATGATCTGTGGTTCACTTCTCAACCCCAAAGTGGGAAATAGATTTCAAAATCTCTCCAAAGACTTTTATTCAGTGCTTTAAATCCAGTTGGTCAAATATCAAAAACTCCTCCCTCATTATGATTAGATAAACAACCAGGAAAAAAATTCTGAATTTTCCTGAACTCCTATCTGATTTAACATAACTAGAAGTTTTCTAGCTACTTTTTTTCTCCCTCATTCTAGGAGATATGCTGGTGTAGCTCTCAGCTGATGAGACTGTCCTGTTCTCTTAAAATTCAGGTTTTTATCATTCGGAACTCACTCCAAGTACAATAACAACAGAAAATCATCCTGAAACATAATCTATTTCAAAGACCAACCCACTTAACTCTTTTTCTCTTCATGGATCAATTGAGATGTATGTAAATACTAGAACAGTGGTTCTCAGTTAGGGGTGATTTTTGGCTGCCAAGGGACATTTGGCAGTGTCTAGAGACATTTTTAGTTATTTTGAGTTGTCATAATTTGGTGGAAGAGTGCTGATGGCATCTGGTGGGTAGAGGCCAGGGATGCTGTCAAATAACCTACAGTGCAGACAGCCTTCATTCAACATCCCCACCCCCACTCAACAAAGAATTATTCTGACTCAAATAACAACAGTGCTAAGTTAGGAAACTCTGTGCTGAACAGAGTGAAGGCATAGATTATGGAGTCTGAAGAACTTGGGTTGGAATCCAGTCTGTGGCTTCTTAGCATGTGACCTGGAGTAAGTCACTTAACCTGATCCTTATCTTTGAAGTAAGAGCTGACCTCAAAGGTTTGGTGTGAGAAGTATACTAAAGAGTGTATGTAAAATATCTGGCCAAAAATAAGTTCTGTAATTAAGTTTTCCTTCCCTTCCCCTAAAAACAAATTACAATATAAGATTCCACCTCAAAGTGAGCTCTAGAAGAAAATAATTTTTGAAGTGATTATATTTTTCTTTGTCCTGGCGTTAGTTCAAAGTTTTGTTGTTTGTTTTTAAATAATAAAACAGATATAGTTTGTTTAACTTCAGTCTTACTGGTTCTAGGGACTGCAGAAAAGTTTAGTTCCCATTGGGATCTTTCTGATTGCAATTCCAATGGCATCAGCGATTTTATATGATAAAAGCAGGAAACGTGACGTTTTGGGAGTCAGGCAGACCTATATTCAAATGTCATGTCTGCATTTCTTAGCTTTGTGACCTTGGACTATGTGACCTTGGGCATAAGATACCTTGTTAAAGTCTCGGTTTTACTCACTGACAAAATGAGAATCATGATTTTCATCTTTTGGATTTGATTTTGGACTGTAAATAATGTAAGATAATGCCTAACCCAGAGCTAGATGGAGTCGAGGACCTGCCTTAATAACAATAATTTGAAGTAGCTGCTCTTCTTGCTTTTATTTTCCTTGCATCATTAAAGAAATGTGAGGCAGGACAAAGGAAAGAGAACCAGGGTGGCCTTGTAGGTGGAGAGAACAAATCCCATGGGACAGACCAAGGATGAGAGTTCACTTTAAGTGAACATCCTGTTCATAGAAACCAGCCCTACATGTTTGAATAAGATCATTGAATGTATTGAACTAGAAAATGTTCCTAATATCCATCATGTGGTTTTTAAAAAGAGGAAGTGGTCAGGTACCACATATAACCAGAAGGGCTCTGTGACAGGTTGTATTTTCCAAAGATGGCTGCCACAATCCCATCCCAGACCACACATTGGGAAACTCTGCAAATTCATTCAATGTATTTTATTTTAATATAATTTTTGATATGCTCATTTGTTTCAAATTATAAATGTAATGCATGTTCAAGAACGTAAGATTAAAAAAATAAAGTTAGCAGTGGTATTAAAATACCTAATGTGTTTAGTCACAGAGTTCAGATGCAAAATTATAAGTGACCATAATGCTAAGGCTGTGTCTTCATGTGTAAAACAAAGTGCAAATTAAGATAATTATTGCAAAAATTTAGGCCCAGAACCTGCTTACCTAGACAATCCCTATAATTAAGGAAAGGTGTTTGGGATAATTGCCTCAATTTACCACTTCAGTTGTTTGAGGGAATGAAGAATTGGGAATTGGTTTGCATAGTTTTCTTTTCTGAATGTATAAAATGCTTAATCAGACTATTTTTCTCAAAGTATTTCTTCTCAGTGAAAAGCCTTTTTTATATTAAACATCCTTTGACTCAATTGTCAAAAGAATCTTTCTGTTTTCAATGCTCAAATTACCAATCAATTCTATCAATTTAGTTTTTTTCTAAAAAAAAAAAAAAGAAAAGAAAACCAAACAGCAGCAAGCAAGTGAGTTAACAAATTTAAAGCACATATTTCAAAATATAAAATGTTCCCTGGAATATTTCTAACAAGTAAATTGAAATCTACACTTTGTATTGTGCTGAGTTATGTCTGATCAGATTTACAAGGACAATGGGACTGAGCCATCTTGGACAGAATTTCCATTTCCTCCATAGTATGTGCAGATTGTTGGGCGGGACATAAGAGGTGATCTGGAGAAGGAGTAAAGAGTGGCTACAGTCCAACAATTTAGAAGAAATTGCAAACATTTTTTTTCCCCCAAGACTTAACTGAGATACAAACTTTCCAGAGGATGTGTGACAGGTAAATTTGGGAGTGCTCCTAATTTTTGCCCTGTGTCTTACATTAAAAAATATTGAATAAGTTCTCAGGTAGAGCTCATTTTTAAGAATCATGAGGAAAACTGATGTCATATGAAATAATCAGAGGAATAGATAGTGGGTAAGCAGAAATTCTCTTTGACCTCGGGTATAACCTTGAAGGGAAATGTAGATTAGAAAAAGCAAAGCTGGAACTCAGCATGACACAGCCATACAGGCCATGGGGCATAGACCATGGAAAAACAGGGGGATGTATGAACAGGAGGAAGGTGAGGTGGAAACAGAAACTGTAGGAAATGATGCATTGGACTGCTGAGGACAACTTCCTACTGGCATACCGTCCACATTCTTAACACTTCACCTCCATTGTCTGTTTACTCATTTTTTGGTTTATTTGTTTCTTATATTCAAGATGAACAGCTTGAGAAAGGGCTGCCACTTCCGAAGTCACATTATGCAAAAAGGAAGAAGGTATAATGTAGGAAGGATCCATTTTGCAAAATGAAATCTTTGGTTAATTTAGAATTGGTTTATTTCTCAGTTTTCCTCCCTCTGATATCAAGCAATATACTACCTCCCTGTCCTCATTTCTAATGTACTTATTTGTAAAACCACGATCTCATGAATAGTTGTTTGCCAAGATCTGTCTTATGTTTTGCAGAACACAAGTCTATTGAATGGGAAAATCCTCAAGCTTTGTTTCAAAGATATATACTGCCTTGAAATGTAGCGTTTTGTACTTGACAAAAATGCAACAAAACTTAACCAGAAAAATACTTTTCTGAAACTTTGAGTGTTTGGCTAAAGTTTCAGAAATAAATGTGGCCAGTTTCAAACATTACTGGGGCAGCAGCAGATTCATCTGGTTCTTTTCACCAGGGCTAAGTGTTCTGGTGAGGTGTGTGTAGTATGTGAATTGGTCAGGGTCCAATTGGGACCCAGTTTTTCTCAGGTCATCTCCCTCTTGTTTACGTTTTCTGTGACAGCAGTAACTGGAAGTGATCACAAAACAGTAGGATATTTATTTCCTGGTTTTAGCTGACTAATGAGCATCTGAGAGATACTTGTAACTTTTGTGTGCTTGCTCAGACAGTGGAGTTTCTCTCTCCACTCTGGGAGTTAAAATCAGTCGAAACTATTTCCTCAACTGGTCCCATACTTAAGCAAAACAAATTTAAAAAACCAGGGCTTTTATTCAGTAAACTGGGGTACCTAATAACTATTTCATTATTTAGTTTTATTAAAAGTAGCAGATTATTAAATGATATGACTTCTTTATGTAGCAAAGATAAACTCCCAAATCCTGCCAAGAGCAATTTTTTAACTGGGGTAAAATGGGAAAGGAGAGAAGAAAAACATCGCCAAAAATACGTGTTATATATGAAAATCAGTAGATAAATAAAATACCATCTTGAGAGTAGAAATAACAATAATAATAACAGCAAATCAGAAACGGATAGTACTAATTTTCCCTCCCTTTTCACCACCTTACAGGATATCCCGTCTCGCTACAGAAACAAAACACGGAAATGAATCAGTCGATAAAGGATTTTCTCCCATTAACGATGTTGGTGATTTTGTCCCATGAAGCGGAAGTGGACCATTAAGATAGATGTTCAAAATCTGTAGAGATCACAGTAGCTCCCCCAGCCCTGCAGCTGGATGCAAACTTTTGTATGTGTGGTAAAGAATGCCAAGCTAAAGGTAAATGCATTTTACCTAAGTATGATAATAAATCACCACATAGACTGACCTAAATGTTTAATTTTTTCTAACATTGATAGTCACTCTCTTTTGACTGCAGCCATCACTGACTACTTTTGTTTTTCCTACTAAATCTAATAAAACTGACCTCTGTAGAAGCCTGAGTAACTTTTCTTTGAGGGGACAGGGATGGAGAACAAAGCAATAATTGTGAGAATGTGGAGCCACAAGAGAGAATAAGGTCATTTTAATCAGGAGAAATTCAGCAGTCATTCAAAAATTGTTCTTGGGATATTTTTCATTTAAAAGAGATATAAATTCCTCTTAAACAACTTATATTTTTCAAAAGTTAAAATCAAAAAAGTTAATTAATTTGATTATGGTGGTTAAATTGATATATATATCAAAATATGAAGTAGACTACCTTAAATATATGCAACTTTAACTTGTCAATTATAATTTTTAAAAAGCTGAAAATTAAATTAATTTAAATTAAACATCAGGCATAAAAAAATAGAAAAAAGGAAAAGAAAATGAGAGAGGAGTGAAAAGTCCCTTCCATTCCCAAGGTTTGTATGACCTAGAAATGAACTTGTCCTAAGAATCTGGTTTAAGACATACATTAAAAGTTTTAGAAGGACTTAGACTTTCAAATTTCCCAGAAAGATAAACTTAGTGTCACAAATACTATCACCATGTTGGGATTAAATTGGAGGATTCGATGGAATGAAATATTTAAAGCAGGAGGTGAAGAAAGATTTATGTAATGCTAATTTCAGGCAGTTTTCAAAGTTAATGCTTGTCCACATTTGCATGGCCAGCTCCCCTCACCCCAGGACCACGTGGTCAGCTCTGGCCTGCTTGCCACTGGCATCAACCACTTCTGTTGTATGCTGGCTACAATTCAACAGTGAAGCACGCATCTTCTCTACTGAGCATTTAGGGGGCCTGCAGGCAGTGAAGTATGATGTAAATGGAAAAACAGAAAAAAAGTATAACGTTAAAACTCACCATCATAAGCCATCTAGGTGTCCTGCTCACTGTTCCAATGTGGGGACTCAGACAGGCCACCCAAACTGCTGACATCCTTCCTTGACCCTTTCAAAGCAATTGTGAGCCTAATGATTGGGTTTTGGAACTGAACTTTACAGGAATTGGTTCCAATCCTGGGTGGTGCTGAGAAAACTCAAGTCTCACCAGAACTTGGCTGAGACCACCAGACGCGTTTCATGTGAGGGCCTTTTCCCATAATCTGACCAGAATGGTTTATAAATGTTCTGGGGATCAAAAAGCAGGTCCCAAAGGCTGAGAAAGGGCCATGCCCTGCTCAGCTAGGAGACCACACAGCCGTCCTCTCTTCCCTCTGAGTATTTATAGTTAGAAAACCGTACCACCCTTCTCCTTCGGAAGCTGAGGGTGAAAGTGGAAAAAGCCAGAAACACAAATTGCATCCTACAGCTGAGAAAGCCTCTCTCTTGGAAAAGCTAGAAAATAAATAAATAAAGGGGGAAATCCAAATGGGATTGCTCTTCAAACACACAAATGATCTTATGTTAACAGTTGGGATTAAACAGCTGTCTCATGGTTATGTGATCATAACAGATGCTGTGTGCAAACGTTTCCTGCTAGCTTTGTTTTGGTTATTGCTGTTTGTGCAGTTCAGTGGGCTGAATTCAGCTTAAGGGATACAGGTTTTTATTGTCCTTCTGTGCTGCCCAGGCAGCTTCATCATCTCTTTAAGAGGAAAGGGGGCGAGTGTGAGGGATAGAGGGAGAGGAAATGGAAGGTAGGTGCTGAGATGTCACATTGGGAATGATGTCATATTGATGAAAAATTCCAACACACTGGTTTACGGCCACTTTGCCATCAAAGTGGTCCCTCAATTCTTTGTGTGTGTGTGTGTGTGTGTGTGTGTGTGTGTGTGTGTGTGTGTGTGTGTGTGTGGAGGCTGTCCTTGAGTCTAGTGCAGTTCATGCAGCTGGATTTATAGAACATAGAGAAAGATTTCTTTGATGACTAACAGATTATAATATTGTAATGCTCCCTGTTTTGTCTCTCTTCCTCCCATGCCCTCCAGATGTAAAAGGTACTAGCCAATTTTGATTTTTCCTAGAATTTTCATTTCATCTTAGGAACGGGGATTACCCTATCTATGTCAGCCAAATGACATGGCGAACTGTGACTGTTTTGGGAAGTTCAAATCTGGAAGCCATTTTGGCCTGAATTATATGACTTGTTTGAATCAAAATATCCTCTTGGCTCAAATACTTCAGAGAGATGCTGTGATTCATAACACTTTGCCTACCAACAGATTTTCTTTCTACTTATATTTTCCAAACTTTTACAAAATATGATGTAAATGGCAGAAATAATGTTTCTGGGTTTGCAAAGCACCTGGCTGCCATGAGGAGGAGGTAAAGAGAACAACATGGGCCCTATTTAGCAGGTCTGGCGTGGGCTCTGCCTGCTCGTCCACACCCCCAGGACCTCAATTCTCATCTATAAAAGGCCGATCTTCATGCACGTAGGCATGCATTCACTGGCCAGTAGCTCATCTGCACTTTTTGAAATTTTGAATGGGGGAAGGGGCAAGCAGATTCCATGGCCTAGCACCTTCTGTTATGAATCATACCTTTGAGTAGGATGTCCTATCATGGTGAGGTCTCTCCATCCTGACATCCTTACTGAAGAGGAGGGTTTAATAATATACAAACATTTATGAAGGACCAAACTTAAATCGCCATCTTCTTCTCACTCTAAAAAGATATTTAATGGTGACTCTTCAGGGCTTACCGGCTCACAGAATGAAATTAACCTTTCTCTGGAAAGTTGCCAAAGCAGTCACATTTCTAGAATGTTTTAAATCAACTTGAAGGCAATTTCGTATACATTCAACTCTTGATCCTATAATGTTTGAACAGGTCCTGGAGGTATTTTCCTAATTTTACAGAAAAGCAAGTCAAGGTTCATCCTATAAGGGGAGTAACATACCTAAGTTGTCCAAGATTATACAAGTAGTAAGTGGTGGAGCCCATACTGGTACCCACATTGGGAATCTATGGCCACATGATACAGAGACTGAGGAGAGTATTTGCCCAGGGACCTCTGTTGTTGTCCTTGTCTTTTTTATCTGATGGGATGGTGGGAGGGTGCTGCTCTACATCAGCCTGCCTCTATTGTCTCTAAATTGTTCAGGCAAACATCGGCCCTCTTCTTCCAGACATTCTAGGTGCTCTGGAAATACTGGAGAGTTTGTTTTCTATGTGCCCAGGAGGGCTGCATGTCAGCTCCCTTTATGGAATCAAACCTGCAGCAACCTCAAAGCAAAAGGTCCTTCCAAAGAAGATACACAAATGGCCAATAAGTACATGCAAAGATACTCAACATCCCTAATCATTAGGGAAAAGAAAATCAAACCTACAATAGGATACTAACCCACACCCATTAAGATGGCTAACATATTTTTTAAAAATATAGAAAATGACAAGAGTTGACAAGGATGTGGAGTAATTGGGACCCTTGTGCACCCTTGATGGGGATGTAAAATGGCAGAGCCACAGTGGAAAACATTATGGCAGTTCCTCAAAAAATTAAAAATAGAATTGTCACATGATCTACTAATTCCATTTCTAGGAATATACTCAAGAAAACTGAAAACAAGGTCTTAAAGAGATATTTGTACACCGATGTTCATGGCAGTATTATTCACAATAGCTAAAATGTGGAAGCAACGCAAGTGTCCATCAATGTATGCATGAAAGGATAAATAGAATGTGGTATTTACATATAATGGAATATTATTCAGCCTTAAAAAAGAAGGGGTTTCTGACACATGCTACATCATGGATGAACTTTGAGGACATCATGCTAAGTGAAATAAGCCAGTCACAGAAGACATATACTGTATGATTCCATTTATGTTATGTACTTAGAGTAGTCAAACTGATGGAAACAGACAGTAGAATGGTGGTTGGCAGGAGCAAGGAGAGGAGGGAAGGGGGAGTTAGTGTTTAATGGGTACAGAGTTTCAGTTAGGGAAGATGAAAATGTTCTGGAGATAGATGGTGGTGATGATTACACAACATTATGAATTACATAATACCATCAAACTGAATTCTGTACTTAAATTTTCATGTTATATGTAGTTTACCACAATAAAAAAATAAGAACAAAACAAAACAAAACAAGTGTTCCACTATAGTCACCTAAGACCTGAAAGTTTAAGTCTCTATAAACCGCTTCCCCTGCCATTGTGCCCCTACTCCTTCTCCACTATAAGTCTGACCTTAACACATACTTAGTTTTTCAGCATGATGGAGTATCCAGATACTATAGTGTGTACGGACTAAATATCAGTGAGAGAAGTGCAAATCAAGCCATCAAAGAGGTTTGATTTATACCCTTTCCTTGATGATTAGAAGTATCTCTAGGATCTTCATTCTTTTCAGGCTTGAGACCAATTAAAATGCAAATCTTTCCAAGAGAGAATGTTTTAAGCATTTTCATCTTTGAATGAAATTCAGATCCTTTTATCTTCTGTCTCTTTTTCTAAAACAAAGCTTCTTTTAATTACAAAGCTAATGGAGAAAAAGAGTTAATAGGAATACACACCAAGAGCTCTTACAAACTGTCAAGATGGAGACAAACGGCCCAAAAGAAGGAGTGGTGAGAAGATAGAGGCAGAGCGAATCCAGGTGGCCCCCGAACAAAGAAAAACATGGTTAAAGTCACTTAGCAGCAGGAAAATGAAAATAACAAAATAGCAAAAAAGAACTTTATATTCATGAAGCTGGCAACTTTTTTAAAATGCTGTATCACCTACTGAGGACAGGAATATGCCGTAAAGGGTGCATTCATACACAGTTTGTAAAAATGTGAAGACTTTTTGCATTTTAGAAAAGCAATCTGTTGGAATACTTTATTATTTATTTATTTTGTTTTATTTTATTTTATTATTTTACTTTATTTCTTTGGCTGCATTGGCTCTTCCTTGCTGTGCATGGGCTTTTTCTAGTTGCGGTGAGCGAGGGCTACTCTTCGTTGCAGTGCACGGGCTTCTCATTGTGGTGGCTTCTCTTATTGCAGAGCAGAGCTCTAGGCACGGGGGCTTCAATAGTTGTGGCACAGGGGCTTTAATAATTGCAGCATGTGGGCTCAGCAGTTGTAGCGTGTGGGCTCAGTATTTGTGGCTTGCAGGATCTAGAGGACAGGCTAAGTAGTTGTGGCACACGGGCTTAGTTGCTCGTATGTGGGATCTTCCCTGACCAGGGATAAAACTTGTGTCCCCAGCATTGGCAGGCAGATTTTTAACCACTGCACACCAGGGAAGTAAAAGTATGTATATTCTTCCACTCTCTGGTCCCATCCTTAAAAATCTACCCCAAGAAATGAAACAAAACCCCCTATTCCTCTTTTAGGCAGTATGTAGGATATGGATGGATAAATAGGAGATATATATATATATATATATATATATATATATATATATATATATATATAGAGAGAGAGAGAGAGAGAGAGAGAGAGAGAGAGAGATAGAATATATATATCCACATATATATATGAATATATAGGATATATATATCACATATATATTTATATATATGTGTACATATATGAATGTTTGCTACATAGTGCAATAAAAGAAAAGAATTAAGCTTTGTACATTCTTGCCATGGACTATGATGCAACCTCTAAAAAGAAAAAAATTAGAGCCATGTCAGATGACTTAGATGAAATTTCATGAAGAATTGCTGAGTAGGAAAATCCTTGTGTAGGAAGTGTAGCCCATTTTGGAAAAACAAGTAATCACTCACACACACACACACACACACACACACACACACACATGAAACATGCACACACATACCCTCTATATCACCCACAGAGGATCCTAGGATTATATTTGTATAAGAATGTATGTTCCTTAAAATTTTAAATTCAAATCAGAAAGGTGACTCATCTACATATACTACATCAGAGCGATGATCAGAAGAACCCCTAAAAGATGAGATTCTTTCCGAGGTAGTGAGTGCTACATTGGTTGGCTCTTGCTATTTCGGTGGTTAAGATAATTCTGATGGAAACACTTACTGGTTAAGAGACTGACTTATCTTAGAAATACTTCTCTAAGCCTCAAATACCTTAGCTATAAAATGTGTAACTTGCCTCAGTAAGTAGTAGTTTACTTTTATGATTATTGCCAGTTTTTAAAAAAATATTATTTTAGCCAGATCTTCAAAGATTGGAGGGCTCCCCAGAGGTGATAGCAAATTGAGGTGCTTTACAAAGCTAGTAAGATAAAAACAGACATTGGATTTAGCCTGTGGAAACATCATTAACATCTTCTCGAAGAATTGTCACATTCAGATGCTTTAGCCAGATTTGGAATGTTATCTGATTGGGGAGGCCAGAGCAAATGTCCTGAGGTTAGCCAGTGCTGCCCAGGGTCAGACTCACCCAGGGCAACTTGTTTTGCCTGAATATGAAAGGGCCAAGAAGGACATTACCCTATTAGTAGTTTAAAGGTGTAAATACCAAAAAAAAGAATAATTGTTGGAGGCAAAGTCCAAATGAATAAAGAGGAATTTTTAAAAAACTGATCATTATTCCCTATGGTATAATTTTGCACATAGTAAACATTAAATTCCCCCACCCACCCACCCAGTTAAGAAGCTGAAATAAAGAACTTGTTCGTAGTCATAATGGACTTGATGACAAAGAGCCTAGAATTAGGGACCTATATTAGACCACTCAGTCACACTAAGAAAATCCCAAACTTGGATTCTGTCATTGACAGTGATAACTCTTGCTCAGAATAGGTATCCAATAGTTATTTCTTGAATAAGTTCTTAGTACACAGAGGCGACCAGTACACCCGGTGTACTCTGCTTGTCTCCCTGCCTGCCACTCAGGTGAAATAGAAAACTTCACGGAGGAAGACCGTTATCTCTCCTCCTTTGATTTCCCTTAGAAATTTAGCCCTTTGGTTTAGATGTTAATATCTCTCATCCCTTTCCTAGCCTGAGAAAGGACTGTAACACCAATAATTGACCCAAATTCATAATTGTGTTATTTTTTAGGTAAATTTTATCATTTGTTTTCTTTTATAGTCCCCTGTGCTTATATGATGTTTACTTTAATAATTTAATTATCTTGCCAGCCTGTTAATTTTTCCACTGAGGTTGCTTGTACTGTTATGAAACCATTTGATATGCACATCCTAGTTTTTCTAACAAACACTGTAAAGTTTTCTTTAATGTTGTCTTTGAGCTTTGTTTCTGTTCCAGTTGTCCTGTCTTCTTCTTACAGAACTCATAACTTCTTAGATTCCACCTCCATTTTGTTATCAATATCTACTATATACTCACAAATATGTTTTTCTTTGAATGCTGTAATCTGTTCCTAATATCACTAGTGTTTTCTTTCTTTCAATATGATTTCTACCCTTTTCTTCTATCAATTCTTGCTTTAGTTCTGCAACTGCATTTTTAGTTTAGTCTGCTAACTGGTATGATACATCACACTTAAGATATTATGCAAAGGCTCAGAACTGGAAATTTCTTAATTGTGTAAGCTAGCTTAAATTCTCTCAAACAGGTCTCATTTCCACAGATGCCAAAATACATAATATTATTATTTCCATGACTCTTTAAGATATATTGATATATACATAAAAGTATATATATATATATATACACACACTATTCCAGCTGTAACAAATTTAGTGGGTTAAAACAACACTAATTTATTACCTTAGAGTTCAGGAGGTCTGAAGTCTAAAATGGATTGGCAGGGTTGTGTTCCTTCTGAAGACTCTAGGGGACAATCCGTTTCCTTGTTTTTTTCCAGCTTCTAGAAACCACCTGCTTCCCTGGGCTTGTGGCCGCATATCACTCCAGCCTCTGCTTCAGCCACATAACTTTCTCTAACTCTGACCCTCCTGCCTCCCTCTTAACCCTTGTGATTACATTGGATAATTCAAAATAATCTCCCCCTCTCAAGAACCTTATTCACATTTGCAAAGTTACCTTTTGCCATGTAAAGTACCATGTCTATGAGTTTGTAGAATTAGTACATGGACATCTTTGGGAGGCCATTATTCAGCCTGCTATAATTAAATTCATATATGATTTTCTCAGTCACTGGCAAATTTACAAATGCCCACTAGACATTTTCTTCTAATTTCCCCTTCCAAGTTGCTTGACTTAACAGAAAGGGTGGCTGGATCTTTATCACCTCCTTTTATAATAAACAGGTAAATAATAAGTAAACTGCTTTCCCGAGTTCTATGAGCCCCTCTAGCAAATAAATCAAACCAGAGGAGGGGATTATTGGAAACTTGGATTGATAACTGGTGGGACAGACACAGGTGACAGCCTTAACTTGCAAATGGCATCTGAAGTGGGAGAAGGGGGCAGCCTTGTAGAATTGAGCCCTTCATCTGTGGGATCTGAAGCTATTGTCATGTAGATAATGTAAGGGTTAAATTGTAGGGTGTGTAGCTGGTGTCACAGAGAATACTTAGTGTAGGAGAAACCCCAAACATCTGCTGTCAGGAGCATTGTAAGTGTGGTAATTGTGTGAGGGCCAAGGTGCAGCACAAAGGAGAGGGTGAATGGATTCTTTCTACACCAGGTCTTCTTGTGTTTTACTGATCAAGTCAAACTGTTCCTCGGATTTTTTTTTTTTTCACATCCTGGCAATAGATCACATGCCATTTATCACTTTGGCCATAATATTTTCTTGGTTCTCCATGTTATTGTTGCTGTTGTTTCCTTTTCAAATTCATACTTAACCAAATCACCCTCCATCCAGGACTAGTTCTAGGTGATGCACCCTAAACCCCACTCACTGCCCACTTCGCACTGACTAGAAATCTCTTCCAAGAGCTTCAGCTGGAGTCATTTCCATGCCAAAGGCCCCACTCCAATTCTCATACCAGTTACTCTACTAGGCAAAAATTGGATCTTATCAAAATCTTACTGTCTGGCATATGGTATATTAAATGGATATAAAAACTACACTTCGTAGAAGTAACCACTTCTCTGAAGGACCCATCTTATAGGCAACACATGACCTGCAGTGCAATTCACTCTGGCCATTCCCCACTTTACTGCCATTAACAGCTCTCCCATCACAGGAAGTCACCAAGTGTGGTTCCTTATCTTTTTTTTCTGGGAGATAAATAATTCCTATCAATGTTACAAAGTTAAGTGTTAATCAGGAGGAAATAAAAGAGAGAAACTGAATTCTGAGAGCCTCCAGAAAGCTGTATCATATTGCTGAAGAGCCTAAATGGTGATTCTCAGGGGAGCAGAAGGTATGGGGAAATGAGAAGGAGAAAGGGAGTGCAAAGAAAGGAGCTTTTGATATATGTCCTGACGGCATAGCATGTGTTATGAGTTTTCCTTTTTTGGCCATCCTTCCAGTTAGTGGGAATTATTCTCAATTTTGTTAAGAGTCATCTGTCAATAGTTGTGTTAATTTTTACCTTTTTCTGTGTCTTCATAGGGGTGAGGGAACCCCTTTTGTTTAAAAGATGACATTTTAAACAAAAGTTCTCACACTTTCTTTCTCTTGTAGGAGGAGACAAGAGAGGACTGAGGAGGAAGGGGAGATGGAAGATCAAGAGGAAGAAACATGGACCTTCAAGATAATGGAGGAGTAAGACATGGAGATCACCTTCCTCCCCACAAATACATCAGAAATACATCTACATGTGGAACAACTCCTACAGAACACCTACTGAATGCTGGCAGAAGACCTCAGACTTCCCAAAAGTCAAGAAACTCCCCACGTACCTGGTCAGGGCAAAAGAAAAAACAAAGACAAAAGAATAGGGACAGGACCTGCACCTCTGGGAGGGAGCCATGAAGGAGGAAGTTTCCACACACTAGGAAGCCCCTTCGCGTGTGGAGATGGATGGTGGTGGGGGGGAAGCTTTGGAACCATGGAGGAAAGCACAGCAACAGGAGTGCAGAGGGCAAAACAGAGAGATTCCTGCACAGAGGATTGATGCTGACCAGCACTCACCAGCCTGAGAGGCTTGTCTGCTCACCCGCTGGGAAGGGTGGGGGCTGGGAGCAGCGGCTCAGGCTTCGGAGTTCAGATCCCAGGGAGAGGACTGGGGTTGGATGCATGAAAACAGCCTGAAGGGGGCTAGTGGACCACAGCTAGTCGGGAGGGAGGCTGGGAAAAATTCTGGAACTACCTAAGAGGCAAGAGACCATTGTTCCAGGGTGTGGGAGGAGAAGGGATTCAGATCACCTCCTAAATGAGCTTCAGAGATGGGCGTGAGCCGAGGCTATCAGTAAGGACACTAGAGACGTGTATGAAATGCAAAGGCTGCTGCTGCAGCCACTGAGAAGCCTGTGTGCAAGCACAATTCACTATCCATACCTCACCTCCCAGGAGCCTATGCAGCCCGCCACTGCCAGGGTCCTGTGATCCAGGGACAACTTCCCCAGGAGAACACACAGCGCACCTCAGGCTGGTGCAATGTCACACCAGCCTCTGTCACTGAAGGCTCGCCCAACATTCTGTACCCCTCCGTTCCCCCAGCCTGAGTGAGCCAGAGCCCCCTAATCAGCTGTTACTTTAACCATGTCCTGTCCGGGTGGGAACAGATGCCCTGAGGTGACCTACACGCAGAGACAGGGCCACATCCAAAGCTGAACTCCAGGAGCTGTGCGTACAAAGAAGAGAAAGGGAAATTTCTCCCAGCAGCCTCAGGAGCAGCGTATTAAATCTCCACAATCAACCTATGTACCCTGCCTCTGTGGAATAACTGAATAGACAACGAATCATCCCAAAATTGAGGCGGTGGACTTTGGGAGCAACCGTAGACTTGGGTTTGCTTTCTGCATCTAATATGTTTCTGGTTTTATATTTATCTTAGTTTAGTATTTAGGGTTTATTATCATTGGTAGATTTGTTTATTGATTTGGTTGCTCTCTTCCTCCTTTTTTTAGAAAAAAATATATACTTTTTTCCTTTTTCTCTTTTTGTGAGTGTGTGTGTTTATTTGAGTGACTTTGACTGTATAGCTTTGCTTTTACCATTTGTCCTAGGGTCCTGTCTGCACTTTTTTTTTTTTTTTTTTTTGGTTCTGTTTTTTTGTTTGGTGTTTTTGGACACTTTTTAGCACTTGTTATCTTTGGCGGATTTGTTTTTTGGCTTGGTTGCTCTCTTCTTTCTTTCTATTTTTTTCTTCTCTTTTTTTATTACTATTCAATATATTTTTTAATAAGTATTTTTTATTTTAATAACCTTTCATTCTTTCTTTCTTTCCTTTTTTCTTTTTTTCTCCCTTTTCTTCTGAGCCATGTGGCTGACAGGGTCTTGGTGCTCCAGCTGGATGTCAGGCCTGTGCTTCTGAGGTGGAAGAGTCAAGTTCAAGACACTGGTCCACCAGAGATCTCCCACCTTCATGTTATATCAAACGGAGAAAGCTCTCCCAGATATTTGGATCTCAATGCTAAGAGCCAGCTTCACTCAACGACCAGATAGCTACAGTGCTGGACACCCTATGCCAAACAACTAGCAACACAGGAACACAACGCCACTCATTAGCAGAGAGGCTGCCTAAAATCATAATAAGGTCACAGACACACCAAAACACACCACCGGACACAGTCCTGCCCACCAGAAAGACAATATCCAGCCTCATCCACCAGAACACAGGTACTAGTCCTGTCCACCAGGAAGCCTGCACAACCCACTGAACCAACCTTACCCATTGGGGGAAGACAACAGAAAAAGTGGGAACTCCGAACCTGCAACCTGCTAAAAGGAGATCCAAAGCACAGTAAGTTAAACACAATGAGAAGACAGAGAAACACACAGCAGATGAAGGAGCAAGGTAAAAACATACGAGACCAAAAAAATGAAGAGGAAATACGCAGTCTACCTGAAAAAGAATTCAGAGTAATGATAGTAAAGGTGATCCAAAATCTTGGAAATAGAATGTAGAAAATACAAGAAACATTTAACAAAGACCTAGAAGAACTAAAGAGCAAACAAACAATGATGAACAACAAAATAAATGAAATTAAAAATTCTCTAGAAGGAATCAATAGCAGAGTAATGAGGCAGAAGTACGGATAAGTGACAAGGAAGAAAAAATAGTGGAAATAACTAGTGCAGAGCAGAATAAAGAAAAAAGATTGAAAAGAATTGAGGAGAGTCTCAGAGACATCTGGGACAACATTAATGCATCAACATTCGAATTATAGGGGTCCCAGAAGAAAAAGAGAAAAAGAAAGGGACTGAGAAAATATTTGAAGAGATTATAGTTGAAAACTGCCCTAATATGGGAAAGGAAATATTCAATCAAGTCCAGGAAGCACAGAGAGTCCCATACAGGATAAATCCAAGGAGAAGCATACAAAGACATATATTAATCCAACTATCAAAAATTAAATACAATGAAAAAATATTAAAAGCAGCAAGGGAAAAACAACAAATGACATACAAGGGAATCCCCATAAGGTTAAAAGCTGATCTTTCAGCAGAAACTCTAAAAGCCAGAAGGGAGTGGCAGGACATATTTAAAGTGATGAAAGGGAAAAACCTACAACCAAGATTAATCTACCCAGCAAGTATCTCATTCAGATTTGACAGAGAAATTAAAACCTTTACAGACAAGCAAAAGCTAAGAAAATTCAGCACAACCCAACCAACTTTACAACATATGCTAAAGGAACTTCTCTAGGAAGGAAACACAAGAGAAGGAAAAGACCTACAGTAACAAACTCAAAACAATTAAGAAAATTGTAATAGGAATATACATATCGATAACTACCTTAAATGTAACTGGATTAAATGCTCCAACCAAAAGACAAAGTCTGGCTGAATGGATACAAAAACATGACCTGTATATATGCTGTCTACAAGAGACCCACTTCAGACCTAGGGACTATACAGACTGAAAGTAAGGGGATGGAAGAAGATATTCCATGCAAATGGAAATCAAAAGAAAGCTGGAGTAGCAATTCTCATAACAGAAAATACAGACTTTAAAACAAAGACTATTGCAAGAGATAAAGAAGAACACCACAAAATGATCAAGGAATCAATGCAAGAAGAAGATATAACAATTGTAAATATTTATGCACCCAGCGTAGGATCACCTCGGCAAATGCTAACAGCCATAAAAGAGAAAATCGACAGTAACACATTAACAGTAGAGGATTATAACTCTGCACTTTTACCAATGGACAGATCATCCAAAATGGAAATAGATAAGGAAACACAAGGTGTAAATGATACATTAAACAAGATGAACTTAATTTATATTTATAGGATATTCCATCCAAAAGCAACAGAATACACTTTCTTCTCAAGTGCTCATGGAACATTCTCGAGGATAGATCATATCTTGGCTCACAATTCAAGCCTTGTTAAATTTCAGAAAATTGAAATTGTATCAAGTATCTTTTCTGACCACATTGCTATGAGATCAAGTGGGGTTTATCCCATGAATGCAAGGATTCTTCAATAAACTCAAATCAATCAATGTGATAAACCATATTAGCAAATTGAAGGAGAAAAACCATATGATCATCTCAATAGATGCAGAAAAAGCTTTTGACAAAATTCAACACCCATTCATGATAAAAACCTTCCAGAAAGTAGGCATAGTAAACATATGTTGAACTTACCTCAACATAATAAAGACCATATACGAAAAACCCACAGCCATCATTGTTCTCAATGGTGAAAAACTGAAACCATTTGCACTAAGATCAGGAACAAGACAAGGTTGTCCACTCTCACCACTATGATTCAACATAGTTTTGAAAGTCTTAGACATAGCAATCAGAGAAAATAAGAAATAAAAGGAATCCAAATCTGAAAAGAAGTAAAGTTGTCACTCTTTGCAGATGACATGATACTATACATAGAGAATCCTAAAGATGCTACCAGAAAACTACTAGAGCTAATCAAAGAATTTGGTAAAGTAGCAGGATACAAAATTAATGCACAGAAATCTCTTGCATTCCTATACACTAATGATGAAAAATCTGAGAGAGAAATTAAGGAAACACTCCCATTTACCATTTCAACAAAAGAATAAAATATCTAGGAATAAACCTACCTAAGGAGACAAAAGACCTGTATGTAGAAAACTATAAGACACTGATGAAAGACATTAAAGATGATACAAATAGATGGAGAGATATAGCATGTTCTTGGATTGGAAGAATCAACATTGTGAAAATGACTATACTACCCAAAGCAATCTACTGATTCAATGCAATCCCTATGAAACTACAAACAGCATTTTTCACAGAACTAGAACAAAAAATTTCTCAATTTGTATGGAAACACAAAAGACCCTGAATAGCCAAAGCAATATTGAAAAAGAAAAACGGAGCTGGAGGAATCAGGCTCCCTGACTTCAGAGTATACTACAAAGCTACAGTCATCAAGACAGTATGGTACTGGCACAAAAACAGAAGTATAGATCAATGGAACAGGATAGAAAGACCAGAGATAAACCCACGCACATATGGTCACCTTATTTTTCACAAAAGATGCAAGAATATACAATGGAGTAAAGACAGCCTCTTCAATAAGTGGTACTGGGAAAACTGGACAGCTACATGTAAAAGAATGAAATTACAATACTCTCTAACACCATACACAAAAATAAACTCAAAATGGATTAAAGGCCTAAATGTAAGACGAGACACTAAAAAACTCCTAGAGGAAAACATAGGCAGAACACTCTATGACGTAAATCACAGCAGGATCCTTTTTGACCCACCTCCTCGAGAAATGGAAATAAAAAATAAATAAATAAACAAATGCGGCCTACTGAAACTTGAAAGCTTTTGCACAGCAAAGCAAACCATAAACAAGATGAAAAGACAACCCTCAGAATGGGAGAAAATATTTGCAAATGAAGAAACCGACAAAGGATTGATCTCCAAAATTAACAAGTAGCTCATGCAGCTCAATATCAAAAAAACAAACAGTCCAATCCAAAAGTGAGCTGAAGACCTGAATAGACATTTCTCCAAAGAAGATATACAGATTGCCAACACACACATGAAAGAATGCTCAACATTACTAATCATTAGACAAATGCAAATCAAAACTGCAATGAGGTATCACCTCACACCAGTCAGAATGGCCATCATCAAAAACTCTAGAAACAATAAATGCTGGAGAGGGTGTGGAGGAAAGGGAACCCTTTTGCACTGTCAGTGAGAATGTAAATTGATACAGTCACTATGGAGAACAGTATGGATGTTCCTTAAAAAACTAAAATTAGAACTACCATACAACCCAGCAATCCCACTACTGGGTATATACACTGAGCAAACCATAATTCATAAATATTCATACCACAATGTTCATCGCAGCTCTATTTACAATAAGCAGGATACAACCTATGTGTCCATTGACAGATGAATGGATAAAGAAGATGTGGCGCATATATACAATGGAATATTACTCAGCCATAAAAAGAAATGAAATTGATTTATTTGTAGTGAGGTGGATGAACCTAGAGTCTGTCATACAGAGTGAAGTAGTCAGAAAGAGGAAAACAAATACCTTATGCTAACATATATATATATATATATATATATATATATATATATATATATATGCAATCTAAAAAAAAAATGGTTCTGAAGAACCTAGGAGCAGGACAAGAACAAAGACCCAGATGTAGAGAATGGACTTGTGGATTTGAGGACACAGGGAGGGGAATGGTAAGTTGGGGTGAAGTGAGAGAGTGGTATGGACTTATATACACTACCAAAAGTAAAATAGATAGCTAGTGGGAAGCAGCCACATGGCACAGGGAGATCAGCTCAGTGCATTTTGGCCAGCTAGGGGAGCGGACAGGGAGAGTGGGCGGGAAATGTAAGAGGGAGGAGCTATGGGGACATAAGTATATGTATAGCTGTTTCACTTTTTTATAAAGCAGAAACTAACACACCACTGTAAAACAATTATACTCCAATAAAGTTGTTACAAAAAATACTGGAAAATTTAAAAAAAGAGGAAGAAACACATTGCAGCAAGCCTACTTTAAGGAATCGTTGTGGATGTTGGGTCTTATGTGACTTAGCATGAAGACACACCTCAAATAAAAAGTCTGCTTTGGTTACTGCATATTTCCAAATTTATTTGTAAAGTCTGGTAACATCATTCATTTATTTATAGCCTTTGGGTTTGATAAGTGTTTTCTGGCCATCAGCCTGCCTTCCTTTCTAGGTCAGAATCTTTTGCTCTACAACTTAACTTACCTATTCCCAATGGGTCTATTCTCTCCTTCAACTGGATTCTTCTTCCCTGGACCTCATTATCAAGACCTTTTTTTTTTTTTTCTTTCTTTCCTACAGTGACAGATTCTAAGTGCCTCCTCCTTATTTCCCAGTCATTTCTAATTAACTCATCCCTGAGCACTTGATGCTCTCCATATTGTACCCGAAGCCCCAAAGATCATCCTGTTGTCACCTCTAGTTCTAGGAAAAGCTTTTTTCTTGCTCTTCATTCTTATTCCTACCCTGTTTAATCAGGCAGCTTCCAGCCAACTCCTGGCTACAGGATGCACGCATCAAAAGCTCTTCCTATTACCCTTTCGAAATTTAGTTCGCTTACATTGCTTGGGGTTGGTTTGTTTTGTTTTCCTCCAATAAATATAGAATGTGCAGGGGAGGGTGATGTATTTATTTGCCACATTCTTCTCAGAGTTTCGATTAACTGTCTACAAGGGAAGAAAATTGCTTAATGCTCCCTCTCTAAGCCTCTTGGCTATTGAGAGCCTGGACCTTCAGAGTCTCTGCTGGATTGACCTCAAGTGCCTAATTCTGGCTTCTCACAAGCCCCAGGTATTTAACTCCTGCTTTCCTCAGCTTCTTTTTCTTTTGGACTCTTTTCTTCCCTGAAGAGCAGGATACAATCACCACATCTCTCTCAGTGGACTTCTAGACTCTCTACTTTTATTTAATGGTTTCATGAAGAAGCAATGAGGACTGCACTTCTTTGTGAAAGTTGACATCCAGGGCATGTTTACAATATGTTTAGAACATCTTTGTTTTCATTAAACAGATATATAGCATCTTCATAAGAGTTACCACAAGTTTCACCTCTTTCTTAGATGGTAGAGAGCTGTTTTGTTCACATGGTATTCTAAATCTTAGATTCCAGAAGTTGTCTCCTTAGTTCTGGCCTGGGGAATAAAGTCTGCCTAAATGTGCATGCTACTTGCTGAATTAAACTACTTGGACTGAAGCCTAAAACAGAATTCTAGGTCTGCCAAGATTCATACATACTTCTATCTAGAAACGGTCCTAATTTTCTATTCAGGAGCAGATTC
Organism: Kogia breviceps; assembly: GCF_026419965.1. Taxonomy (NCBI): domain Eukaryota; kingdom Metazoa; phylum Chordata; class Mammalia; order Artiodactyla; family Physeteridae; genus Kogia; species Kogia breviceps. The sequence goes on along the minus strand of NC_081312.1, from coordinate 117,688,127 downwards.
CTAGATCATGTACTCTGATTTCACTATATGGAAGGCACTTCCCTACAGCCTTCAAAGATTTTCCTCCTGAGCTCCAGATAAATATACAATAACATTTTTTTTTTTTTTCCAAACTTCAAGACTTTGCAGAGTCAGGGATGGGCAGACTGCAGACTACCCTTGAGGGAATGTAGGCTCCTCCCACCCCAGACTAATGTTTCCTCAATAGATATGACCAGGAGAAGTGGAGGCAGATTTGAAGATTTTGTCCCCTAGAGATGATGTTACCCCCAAATTAGAAAATCTCCCTTCTCACATTTTCTTCAGTCATCTGAATTGGCTTCTGAACTTTAAAAGAGATTTTTGGAAATCAACATGGAGTTAATTCATTCATTTAAACAGATATATATTAGGCATCTACTCTGTGACAGGCATGATCTAGGTACCAGGCACATGATGGTAACAGCAGGCAGAGCCTTGTTCTTGGTCCTTAAGGAGATATACAGTTAACATGTTTTTAAATGTTTCAGTAAATATAATAAGCACTATACAGCATTATACATAATAGCCAAAAATGGGAAACAATCTAAATGATTATCAGCTAGTGAATAGAAAATCAAACTGTGGTAGATCCATACAATGAAATAGTATTTGGCAATAAAAAAGGATGAAATCACAACACATATGGATGGACTTTGAAAACATTATGCTAAATGAAAGAAACTAAACACAAAGAACCACATATTTTATGAATCCATTTATATGAAATGTCCATAAAAGTTCTATAGAGACAGTAAGTAGATTAGTGGTTGTTTGAGCCTGGGGAGGTGGGGGTGAGGATGGGGATGAGGAATGACTCCAGGTGGGTATGAGAGAAATATCCTAAAATTGAATTGTGGTGATGGTTGTACAACTCTCTAAGTTTATTTAAAATAGAAAACATTGAATGTATGCTTAAAATAGGTGAATTCCTTGGTATATAAATAATACATCAATAAAGCTGTTTAAAAATGTTTAAAAATTAATCGGGCCAATAAATTCCAGAAATGATTAGTTAAAAATAATTATTATTGCTCTAAAGGAATTAAGCAGGGGAGAGTGATAAATAAATACTGTGCATACATATGTTTCTCCTTAAATAGGTGGCCAGTGTGGGTTTTGCTGAGGCAACAATATTAATGGGAAATCTGAAGAGTGAGAAGGAGCCAACCACAAGAAACACTGATGGGAGAGACTCCTAGTGAGAAGGAACAGCTCGTACCAAGGTCTTGGGGTGGGAAAATCTTTGGTCTATCTGAAGTTCATGTGGGTGGGAACAATGTTGTACAGGGCCATGAGATCCATGTTATAAGCCTAGATTCTATTCTTAGTGTAATTTCAACCCCCTGCAGAGTCTGGAGAACAGAGCAGTATACTTCTTCTTTTTTTTTTTTTTTTTTATTAACCTGAGATTGAACAGGGTAAGAGAGAAAGTGGGAAAATCAGATCAGATGCTGTTCCATAGGCCAGGAGGAAAACAATCATGTCTTGGATGAAGATGAAGATGGACAGAAATAGATGTATGTTATTTGTATTTTTGAGGTAGATCCAACCGTAGTTGCTTTAAAATTTGGGTTTTGAAGAGTGAGGTAGAGAGAGGAATCAAAGATGACTCCCACATTCTAGTTAGAGAATTCACTATCAACTTACTAAAATGAGAAAGTTGGACGTAGGAACAGATTTGGAAGGCAGAGAATCAAGAGTTCCATTTGGATGTATTATGTTTAAAATACTCCTGAACACAGGAGAAGTGGTGGAGAAGGCAACCGAAATATAAGTTTGCAAAGAAGACTGAAGTGTGGTGACCAGAGAGGCCAAAGAAAACTCGGCAGAGTGTGATATCACAGAATCTTATGAAAGGGAGACTTTTGAGAAAGCAAGAGTGGACAACGATGTTGGGTACCTTGAGGATGGGCAAAGTGGAGGTCCATGAGCCTAACGAAAGCAGTCTCTGTAGAGATGATATTAGAAGCCATACCAGAATCAGTTGAGAACTGAAGGGAGTGAGGATGTGGGGGCTGTATACATAGATGATTCAAAATACTTGGACGTGAACGGGAGATAAGGATAGCCCCGTCTTTTTAAGGAAATGTGGATCTAGGGAATGTTAGTATACCTGTTAAGTTTACTTTTGGCTCCAGATGTTAGAAAGCCCCAATATAACCACTTAAACTAGATGTCTATTTTTCTCCCTCATTAAATTAGGCAGTAAGAAGTTCTGGGCTGCTCTGGTGTCTCCCCAAACATCAGGGGTCCAGAATCTTCTACCATATAGCTATGCCAACATCAGCATGGGACAGAGTGAGGAAATCCTCAGGTCCTCCCATTCTGAGGATGTTTCTTGCATCTGTTTACTCATTTAAATGGCCACACCTAAGTGCAAGAGTCTGGGGGATGTCTGTTCCAGGTGTTTATGGGCTCAGCTAAAAGCATAAGTTCTTTACTCAAGGGAGAAGGGCAGTGGATATCGAAGATCAGCTATCATCCTTTACCAGAGATATGGTTGAATTTTTGTTAGTTTGTTTGCTTGGTTTTTTTTGTTTAGGTGTTTATAACTGTGTAAAAAAATTAATAAACAGAAACCTCAATTAAATAGAGTTGCAAGGCCAGAAGGGGGAGCTTTCATGCCCTGTGGTAATAACAGAGCCCAACAGAAAAGAAAGAAAGACTTCTATTCTTCCTGGCAAGGGCTCCACCAATGAAAAGTCATGGACACTCTTTATTATTATAGCCCTCTCAACTTCGTTCTCCTCTCTATGAAAGCCTTCTCCTTCTCTTACTGTGCAGGGGATGTAGCTTGCCATGGTTGCAGAGCCTGAATTGCAATTCTCCGCTGATCCCAATAAAGCCAATCTTTGCTGGAGAAATATCTGGTGGTCTATTTGTTTCAGGTCAACAACTGTTTAGTTTGTAAACTGATCCAGTAAAGGAGTGCTGGATGCAGATCAACGGACCAAGGGCCACAAAATCCTTGAAAGGGATGAGGGGATAGGATTCAGAACCCAGGTCAAAATGCTGGCCTTTGAAAACATAAGGCACATTTCATTGGTTGCAATTTTGAAGGGAAAAGATGAGACAGTGCAGATGTAGGTGAGCTTTAATACTCAAAATTATGTAAAAGATGAGAAATTCCTTACTGATGGCATCTACTTTCCAGTTGACATTTGAAGCAAGGTCAGCTTAAACTGGAAGTTTCAGGAGAGAAGAGAAGGCATGGAATTGTTTCTTGCCTTTGAGGTCCAACTTAGCAGGCAGACTCAATAGAGCCTCAGGGCAGCAATAAGAGCCCATCTGAGGCTGGGGATTTTATTTTTAGAGTAAAACCAAGGTGAGCTAGGCAGGGTCAGACCACATTAGCCAAGTGAAGCTGCTGGCACAGGTGTGGAGAAGGCAGATTAATACAAGGTTGGGGTTTGGCAAGGCACGTTACTAAGAGGTTAGAGAGCGGGAAGTTGTTACAGAAACTTGGAAGGAAGTGATTCTAATGATCATCAGCTTTATCATCATCAATCAGGTCCAATAACAGCTATTTATTTATTTAATGCCTTATTTGCATAGAACACTTTTAATTATAAGGACTGATATTTTGTAGCATCTCTGTGTTGTTCATAAAAACTTTTTTTTTTAAACTTTCAATGGTTCAGAGGATGTTTTCTGTATGTATGGAATTATCCCTAGTTTAAGTCCATTTCCCAAATTGTTATTACTATTACCTCTGAAGAAAAACAGTCCTGCAATTTCCTCATAGATCATTTTATACTCTCCTCATCTTCGACCTTCTTCCTCTGTAGAACAAACGATTCTCTAAACATGTCTCAAAGTTCCATCACATAAATCATTTGGATTCCTCTTATCTGAACCCTCTCCAAGTTCTCCATCCCCTTTGGAAATGTAGGACCAAAGGCAAGTGCAGAGGTTTGACTCTCCAAAGGGCCATTGGGGAGGTTTCATTTTACAAGGTGTCATGAAAAGAAAGATGGAGAAAGATGAATAGACTGCTCTGCAATCTGGAATGTTCCAGTCTTGGTGCAGGTTGGGTGGCCCTTAACAAGCTGTTTGAGGGTTAATTTGTGTTTCCAGTGGCAACTCTGCTCTTGAAGGCATTTTCCTAGGAGACTAAATTCCCAGGCCAACACACCTAGATGAAAATGCCATTACTGGTACCAAAATACACTCAGTGCTGCATTGTTGGATTTTAGATTTACATTAAGACCCAAGGTTTAAAGTAAACTTCTGGGAGAACTTAACAATTCCCTTTGACATTATTCAATGGAAAAAACTACCTAAACGTGACTTACATTTAAGTTGTAATATGAAGACAGTCGGTAAACTGAAAGGGACAGGGAAAAATTCCTGGCCCTTAATCAGCTTATTCTAAGAGCGGTCTGCCATGGTATCTTGGACTTCTTTCCGTTTTAACTACTGCTACTACTATACTCTTCCTCATCAATTTTCTGGGAAATGTAACAACTACTGAAACCTGTTCCTGGTTTGTTAGGTTATTATTTCTGTCATTGGGATACAATTATATTTCAAACTATTTCTGTTGGAAGAGTATCTCAAATTTCCAATGTGATTTTGTATCAAAACTGCTAATTTCCAGAATGTGTGCTTAACTTATGGTCTTCTGAAAAAGGTGGAAAACAAGTTCTCTGTTTCAAGCTCAGGTTGACTGTCACCGCATTGTACAGAAGAGATGGTAGGATGATGTCCCTGTGACACAGATCCACAAGCCCCTCCACACAAAGTCACAGGGACATGGACGTGACCCAAGCTGCAGATTGCCTTTATCTGGGGCTCGTAAAAAAGTAAATAAAATATGCATGTGTGTGTGAAATATGTGTGTTTGTATATGTGCATGCGTGTATATATATGTGTATAGAGACATGCAGCTATAATTTGTATAAATGCATATATATGTATAAGTACATGAATATATATGAATATACAATAAATATAAATACATTAATACATATTATATTTATATAAATTTAAAATGCTTCTTGATTTACCATTTGATTAAAGTCTAGAGGCACTACCTATCTTAACTTCTGCATTAACTGTCCCCAGAGCAAATGAAAAGTAATTCCATAATACCCATTTCTTTAAAGGAAAAACAAGAACCTTTTGCCATTTATTGTAAAACACTAATTTATCACCAAAGTTGTAGTCTTAAACTCACCAATATCTTTTCTACTGTACTTTTCAACAGATGATTTCTGGTACGTTTGCAAAATGTCAGATTCCCAGGTCGTGTCCCAAATGATCAGGGCACTTGCGGTGCCTGGTATTTGGTTCCTAAACGCTGCTCTCCAGACTAGATGGAGCGTGTGAAGAAAAGTATGTCTCTGTTGGCCTTTGTCTTTAAGAAAGTGAGTAATTGTCTCTCTCCTTGCCAAGTCCCTCCATGGAGAATTTACTGGCCCAAATTTTTAAAAAAAGTTCCTACCACACTCCCATTTTCTGTAAGTGCAATTAGCTGCAGGTACAAAATTTGGAGCAAAGAGGCCTCTCGTGGCCTGTTGTGCCTGCAGTTATCCAACTGTGGCTGCAGTTTTTCAGTGCACAACTGATTGCACCCACAGAAAGAAAGGCTAAACTCTGAAAATGGGTCCCTTTAAGACAGTTGGGGGATTGCGTGCCTCTGGTTGGCAAATTGCAATCTTTTATTGAGGCACGGGCATCGCTCTGGCTCACACCGCAAATCTGAAATTCAGGTTAGGCATCTCGGTTGAGGGAGAAGCCCCCCCAGGAAAGCAGGTGCAGAGCCCTCCCCCACTCCACCTCGATCTCAGTTGCACCTTGAGCTACCGGTGGACATTAGTGTATTCAGCATTCTGGCCTCCATCCCCTGCTTAGTTCACTAGTCACTCTCCAAAAGGGTTTGAAGAGAGAAACTCAGCCACGCTGTCAATAGAACACACTTAACCAGCTCTAAATTTGCTTTAAAAGAGACAGCTATGAAGATTGACTTTTGCAAAGTGACTCACTCCGCCGTGCACCAAAACATGTCCGTATGCTCCCACCTGTTATTAACTGTGGCACTGAGTCCATAAGAAAGGGTTTTGAAGGAATTCCAGTGTGAATCTGCTAATTCAATAATCCAATAACATAAATTCGAGTAATGGATATTAATACTATGTTCAAAACACGCTCACAACTTTCAGCTCTCTCTTTCTCAAACAGACAGAGCATGCATTGTGAGAGGCTCCTGATGAAATAATAAAACCCAATTCTCATCTAGAAAAAAGAATCATTATAGGAGGATGCTAATTTATTTTATATGACCTTCAATTGATTATTCTGTGGCTGCTACACAAATATCACAGGAGCTATTGATTGTAAAACCTACCAAATAGATCTCTAATAGCTTTTACTGGGCAAAAATAATTATGCTTGCACTGTGGTCAAACACACATAAACCAATGTGGAGGTATTAATGTATGGTATTATTACCCATCTGTCTACGAGGTATGGAAAAGACCCTTCGTGGGAACACACTATGTCTAAGCCTCATGAAAGCTCAATATCCAAGCCAACAATTACAGCCAGTTACACTGAAAAATTGATTACTGTAACTAAAAGCCAGAACTGGAAAGCAGAGGCTGCAGCTTGCTTAGTAAAAGTAAAATAATAATGAGAGAAATCCTAATTGAGGAGAAATCCTGCTGCAGTGGCTGTGTGGACGCAGAAACTGAATTTCCCTCTGCTTTTGGCAGCAGAGGAACTTTTCAGAGTCAAGAGCTTTCTATCCAGCCCAGATCAAGATCAATGATCAACACCTGTAAAAGGTCAGCGTGCCTAATCAAAGAACAGATCATCTATCTCTCACGGAAAAGTGTACAACATAATCCAGCAATGCTGCACTGCTGGCTATGGAGAGCACAAAAACCCAGGGAAAGAGAAACTCTAGTTCCCCTTTGGTGAACAGTAAGGATGCTCTGATCATACAAAATGTGGATGTAGACGTTGGAGGGCGATCTACGGTGGCTCAAGGTGGTCCTAAAGCAGATGAATAAAAGCCACAAACTGCAGGTGGAACTTTCTGGGAAAAATATTTTAGACTTCAGAATTCCTCAGCAAGTCTATCACTTGCCCTCCACTCCTCCCCACCCCAGCCAGTATTTTATATAGTAATGAAAACATAAAAATATCAATAGCAAAAACCCCCTGCTCTCAAGGTATTAAAATGAGGAATGATACATTTTTAGTACCTAAAATGAACAGACCAGAATGTGAATAGGAGTGAGTGATGGATAAGGAAAAACTATACTCAGTATCTTGTAATAACCTATAATGGAAGAGAATGTAAAAAACAATATATATATAAAACCAAATCACTTTACTGTATGCCTGAAACTAACACAATATTGTAAATCAACTATATTTCAATATTTTTTTTTAATTCAGAAAGAAAAGAGACAGAGACTTTGTTTACCCAATGTGGGTTCTGTGCTGTGTTTTTGGGGGGAAAGTAAAGGATGAAGGAGAGGGGACACTGTATCCCATGAAACAGAACAGAATAATACCCCATGAATCCCATTCATATATCCCATAAAACAGAACAAAATTGGAATGTGCAGCTGGAGGCCTGTGCATTCCAATGACTGGAAAGATTTTCCAAAGTACTTCTGTCCAGACCCCACCCTAGACCAAGAGAATAAGAATGCTGCTCTGGGCACTGGTATTTTCTTAAAACCCCCCAGATAAGTCTCCTGAGAAGCCAGATTTGAGAACCACTAACTTTGAGGAGAGATGCTTCCTAGCCCTGGGAGGTCTCTAACAAATGGCAAACCTGGAACTACCCACGTGCACCCTCCCCCTGCAGCGATATGGCTCAAATGTTTGTTTCTCTTCCTTTTTGGCATTATCAGTTCCAGTTGTTAAAGGCAGGAAAGCTGGAGTCACTGCTCTCTCTCTTTTTCATGATTTATGATTCAGAAGCAAGACGGGGGTGGAGGGTTGGGGGGTGATGCTTGCTGCTGTGGTTGCTGGGTTTTTTTGTTTTTGTTTAAGAAATATGCTTTTTCTGAGAAACCTCGAAGCCTTGAAGCCACCAGCAGCACTGTCTGTTTTGTTCCAAGGCCTTGTCTGGGTGTAACTGACAACTGTATAGACACTCTTGGAACATATAAGGGAGGGGACGGTGTCGACATTGTGCTTGTCCTCAGTTGTTCTCAAATTACATGATAAAGTAGATGTTTTGGATACTTTAAACCAGAAAGAATTATGGAGTCCAATTTTAAAAACCGTAACAAGTTAGCAGGACTAATTGTAGCTGCCTTCACAGAACAGCCTAGGATACAAAGGCAAGGTGCTTGCAATACAATCAGTTTGAGTATTTGGAAAAGATTTCCTGTGATTTGAGGTTCAGCTCTTTTTTTTTCTGAATTGTTGCAATCCGTTCTCATGGCCCTTAAGATCTAGGTTAGGTTTTGTTTGGGGTAGTTTTTGCACCCGATGGAGACTAGTTATTAGTGCCTTGTTAATAGTGTTCACTTAGGTCTTGGGGGACTATTGCCTGAAGGGTGCAAGAGACCACGTCGAGTTCAGACTCAACTGGCAAACTTCACACTATCACAGAAACAGACCAGAAGCAACGAATTCTATCACTTAAATGCGTTCTTCACTTACACTTCCCTCCCAAAGTTAAGCATCATAATTCTTCCGGTTTTTAGAGACTAAACCCAGTGAGGGCCCGTGGGTCCACAAACACAATCCAAAGCAGCGTGTGCATTAAGGGAAAACGAATCCCCCAGCGATCCTGCCGCCCCCCTGGCCGCCAGCGGCGGGCTCAGAGCACACACCGTCCATGTCACCTGAGCGTACCTGTCCGGTTCTGGCCTTGGAGAAAGCAAGGGCTCGCAAAGGCACCTCCAGCCCCGCAAGGCTCCAGGAGAAGAGCGGAGGGTTGAGGAGGGATGCGGCGGGCGGTCCCTCAGGTGCGGCCCCACCTGCCTCCCGATTGGCCGAGGTTGCAAGCTCGGCGGCAGTGGGGCAGATGATGGACGGCCTGTCTCCCAGCCGGGGTCCGAGCGGCGGGGCGCCGGGAATGTAAATACGCGCGCTCTCCGTGCCGGCCGGCACCAAGCCGGGAGAGCAAGACGCAGGCACAAAAGGACCCGGCTTGGAATGTTTAGGTTTTGAAGATGAGTTTCTAGTCTATCTCTGTGGGAGAAAGCAAAACGCACTCTGGCGAAGTGGAAGGCAAAGAACCTCGCATAATTTAGGACTGATGTTTGACAAATCATTTCGCCATCAAAACATCCCTAAGCCTCCTTTTCCCAAATTGCAGTTTCAAAGTCCTGTTTTTGTGGTATGTGAATGAATCCCTATCAGGATCTGAGAAACAACATGAAATCAGACCTGAACAGTTGCATCCTCTTATCTCAGGAAATATTAAAATCATTGAAAATAGGTTTAAAAAAATGGGGGGGGGGGAATGTACTTTAGTTGCTCTCTGCAGGATAAAAATATAAGACAATTGGATATTATATGCTTAACAAAACTTTATTTCAAAAAGAATAAAATGAGATAGAAAGATGTGTTCTAGAGATATCGTTTCCACATTAGAATGTGTAAAATTTTCATAATTTGACTGGCTCTTACGTGTTTAAAAGTCATGAGTAATTTGAATGTTTTGTTTATCCTTGCAAAAAGATGACAGAGCATGGTTTTGGAAATTCGATTTAAGAAGTGTCATTTTAAAAACTTATTAGGCTGAGAGCAGGGATTGAAACAGGCAGACGGATAACAGGAAAAAAATATGTCCTGAAGCATCATGGAAATGGGGCTAGTAGAGAGCTATTGTATCATCCAGGCTCTTCTTTAGCAACTGAAGGACGTGTCGGTTCACCGTGAGTATTTCGTCCTGTACAAGCTGCCGAGCCGAAGGTAATACATCTCATGTCAGGGAATAAGGCAGTCCTGGCTGAACGCTGATGCAGTCACTTCTGAGAACAATATAGTTGGAGAGTTTGGAGAATATAGTGGATTTTTTTTTTAATATGTGAGGGAAATATTATTCTCGTCTAATTGTGCTTTAGGATATAAACCACCCCCCTCTGCTTCGCCACTATCATCACCAAGAAAATGAAAGCCACGTTTAAAATAGCAGTAAGTGAGAATGAATCATGTCACAAAGATGTGCTTTATCTCATTGTGTTGAAAAGTGAGTAGGGGGAGAAAGAACTTAGCCATATGCATTTCTCTTTTAAGTACTATATTTTAATACTATAAGTTTAGAAAACAGAAAAATTTAAAGGAACATGATAAATCATCAGGCTATACTGATAGCATATACAAAAAAAGAAAAGAAGCAAATAAATAAGTATACACATAAATTCATGCATGTTTCTTTGTTGAATTCTTTTTTGGATGCTTAAATACTTTTATAAAGGAGTGAGTACATTTGAATCCTGTGGGATTGTTTCATATAATATTATGTCAAAATAATTTTTAATATTAGTAGAGAATAGCCCTATTCATCAATTTTAATAATAACATAATATTTCATGGAGTGTATATAAAATTTGCTTAAACATTTCCCTATTGTTGGATATTCAGGTTGCTTCTACATTCAGTAAAGTAAATACTACAGTAAGGGACATCTTAAGGCAAAATTTACAGGTTTGAAATTATTGATTTCAAATAAATTTTTAAATGGAACAAATAGGCCATGTTTTATGGACTTTTTGATAGTTTTGTAATAGTTTCCAAGCTACTTTCCCAAAAAAGAAAAAAAAAAGTTATAGCTTTCCATCCTACCAATAGGAAAGTATTAGGTCACATATTTTATGGTATACTCAGTGTTATTAATTTAAATATTTGGTAATTAGCAGATGAAAATTATTATTTTTTGATTATTAATAAAGTCCTTTTGTTCCTTTTTAAAAAATTATTTTTGCTTCCCTTCTTTTGAATTTTTGGTTCCCTTTTTATTTCATTATTGAGGTAGCCCTGAAGCCCTCCACATATAAAAATAAAATATAGCATTTTTATAAATCATTCTTTCATGATGTTAATTTTGAACTAAGGTGGTAACCCCTGGTTAAGATAATCATAACACAATAATCACAGCAAGAAATCCTGGACAAAATTGGGCCAGGGTGCAGTTTGACATGATCTATTAAATTTAGGTTTCCAGCAGGTTTCTGCTATCCCTTCATGGTGGCACATAAAATGGTATTATCATCTGTGAAATTACCCCGGAAACTTTAGGTACTTTATAGCAAATTGTATTCTCTCATTAGGAAACCCTGGCTCATTGATCTTTGTACTGCCTTTCTTTCTAGCCTGAAAATTTGTGTTGTTTTCTTAAACTGTGATGTGATTGTTTAAAAATGCCTTCATGCATTCTGGCACCTTCTGCAAGTGCACCAGTGCCTAGTAAATAAAGTAGCAGCCCATGTCCCTTTTAGCAAAAGCTATATATCTGTTCAGACTTGTAATTTGCTCCGTTTATATCCTTTGCCCTTGAACTCTGGTTATTAACGCAATGTTTCTCCAAATGATGCCATATAACTCCGCTCTGAGCACATCCACGGTGACACCCCGCAAACATTCCAAGGGCCAGGGCCAGCTGAGGAAGGGAAGAAACGATGACGGCTGAATTGTGGGAGTTACAGTGCATTACTCAACACGGAGCGGCTGTAAAACTATGACTGTTAATATTCAAATTGCGACAAGGCCATAGCCAGCCTTAGCTAATATTCCGAGGTCTGGCTGAAAAGCAATTTACCAAAGTAACTTTGATTAGAAAAGAAATAGTCAGAACGCTTCTCCAAGAAATGAACTAAAAACCCTTCAAAGCATTTGAGGCAGCTGTTCTAATTATACATCTAAAAAATTATTTGTAGTGGATTTGGGGAGGGGAACTGTTCAGTTATAAAATGCAAATCGTATATGTAGTGGAACTATAGATCAAATTCCTTTGTGTAAACTGTAATGAAATATACCAATTTTTTGGTATAAGTAGTTTGCGTCATAGATCTTATATAAGACAAGTGAGCATTGACTGGGTTTAATACTGTTTTCGTTTAAAAAATAAAAATTTACTAATTAATATTGTGTGAAAGTTTGGACAGGGAGTGGGACCAGTCTCCCTCTACATTATCTGTGAAGGGAATATACTGATTAACAAAATTAATAATTTAGGTATGATCACAGAGACTGTGCAAAACCTACTTTGCAACGGAAATTGTTCTCCCACATTTTAGAAAAGGGCATTTACAAAAAGGTCCCTTTCTTTTGAAATGAGAAAGTCATACATATGCAGTAACATGCCCAAGACAGAGTTTGTCCATGTTTGTCTATTTTGAAATGTTATATTTGTTTCAAAATAATGTTTTTAAAAAGTTTATTTTCGCAAAGCTCTTTATTTGAATATATTTTAATAGATTCATATTGAAATGACTTTACTGCAAAAGTCCTTTTTTTTTCTTTTTCTTGGCGTTTTACCTGGAAACAAAATTGTTCATAGCAATGAGAATTAATTTGTACACCTCCTCCACCAAATCCTAGGCTATGCATAATGCAGTCCATGCAAAAAATGTTGATGGGAATGAGAAAATAATATACCATCCAATATCGAAGTTCATGCTGAAACATAGGCTGCCTGAAACATCTGGGCACACGTCTGTATTTTTAGTGCTCTATGTACCTTCAGAAAGGAGTAAGGAAAGAAAAACTTCTAACTACACAAATTGACGACACTACTAATTCTTTTAGACACAAAACATGATCTGAATATATTTGCATATCCAAATACACACGTGTGATTATAGCCAATATAAAATAAATAAGCTATAGGTTCCCAGGAACACCAAACACACTCTTAATATATTAGATGCTCCCATTTTTGGTATTATTCCCAGAGGAAAAGGAATTCTAGGTTCCAAGTAAGATGTATTAAGAATACTTTGGAAAAGTCTTTTCATGAATATAGAGCTGTCCATTTTCATTCTATTCTCACTCTAATCAGCTGCACCTAAATTGAAGGAGATTTCTTACCTTTAATTAAAGAGACTGATCTAGTGAACTTAACTTGAGAACATGGTTTGCCTGAGGAATATAAAAATGTAAATAAGGGAATTTTAACATTTTTCTGAGAATTTTAGAATATCGTACTTACTGAATGAGCAGACTCATGAGGCAGACACCTTGGTTACATCATTCATCTCTGAATGCCCATGTGATGAGTACTTGATGAACGGTCCCCAGTCTGGTTTGTGAATTAAATGCATAAATGCATCATTTGGAATGCACATCAAATGGAAATTATGAACTTTATAATATTAAGTGATTTTAATTAAAGCAGATCTTGTGTTATGGTTTTCTACTCTTAAAACCTCAAAGTGTTTCTTTTTATATATTTCATTCAGAAAATTATGATTCCATTGTGCTAGTAAAACCAAGTTTGAAGAGCCTGGCTCACATGCTTTTATGCATCATCAGGGCTAACTGACTGCTAAAATGCACATGAGACCTAAAAACATGTACTGTGTTAGATGTAAATTCTATATAAATTTCAAACGGAAGTTATATGATACAGAACATGTATTTTGTTGTTGATAGAATGATAGCATAACTTATTAAGAATTCTTTCAAGACATTATCGAATGTCTTGAAATTTGATGATTTTCTACAAGCTAAACTTTGGATATTCTAACTTGCTCTCCTAAATAAAATGCATTTATATACAATGCAGATTATATGTAGTATAGTTATACCAGCAATAGTTTCAAACATCTAACTCTAAAATATTAAGAATGACCATCTCTGAATCTACCCTTCATCTCATTTCCCTTTTCCTAAAGGCAACTACCTCCAACATTTCTATTGTATTTCTTCAGAATTCACTTCCATATCCATAAGTAACATGTTTGTATTGCTACTTTTTAACAACTTCTTGCTCTTCTTCTCCTTCTTAGTATTATTTTAATTTGGTGTATTATCTATGGATTTTACACAAAAGAATATCATGATTTGTCTTTCTTTACTACCCCTGTCCCCAACTATACTCATGTTCTTAATATTCTTAATACAGTTATGTTGCATTTTTTATTAATGTTCAGTGTGTAATATCACTAATAAATTCTACTGAGGGCTGTACTGGGGAATAAAATAACCTTTTCTTGAACATTTTCTGTTTTTCCTAGAGTTAATAATTGCTTTGTTTTTAATTTAGTTTAGTTTAGTTGGTTTTTGTTTTTTTTTTCTTTTACTTACTTTCTAGGTAGTTGCCACTAAGTCATCACTAAATTCTCTGGCAATCTCTGAATCTCCTCTCAAGACATTTATATACTTCAGTTACTTTGTCTATGCTTTTATTCTGGAACCTTCTACCTTCCTCTAGACCAGCTGCCTTTGTTATCTGGGCACAGCTGTCATTCTGGGCTCTCCCTTCATAACTATCCGGTTGTGAGATGCTTCACCTGTCTCCTATGCTGGGTCTCCTATTTTCTGTATCTCTTTTCTTTCTTTTTCTTGGTTTAGTCTCATATATGTGGGGCCCATCCTCCCTATGGCTGGCTATAAAGAGATGGGGGAAACTTTGCAGTCTAAAATTATTCTTGTTTTATACACCCTGTTAATTGGTAGTCTGCTTGGACTAGAATTCTAGGGTGGAAATCTTTTCCTTTCCAGTTTTACAGGTATCTTTATTGAGAAGCCAATTTGGGGTTATTTTTTTAAAAATACAAACAGATGATAAGGTAATTAAGATAATCTATTAAAATGAAAATGAAAGACATAACCTCCAATAGAAGAGTTTTATTATTTTATTTGTGATTATAAAGCATTTTGTAGTTTTTGAAACTTTTTACTTAGAAATACTAAAGTACTATAGTGTATAATTTTTCACCTTTCTAGAACATTCTAAGTATGTGTACCACATGTCCTAGTGCTTGCTTAACATCATTTTAATATTTATATTGTTTAAATGCTATTTTTTGAAGTAACATGTTATTAATTATTTCAACAATTGATTATTCCCAACATTAGTAGAGAATGTCTGACTATAAATTGAAATAGGCAGAATGTATGATGCAGAATTGAGTTCCACATTGGCCAACAAAGTGAAAGGTGCCACACATTAAAGAAGACTAATTTCTATTATGACTTTATTGAAAAGTGAAAATTAAAATAGGAGAAATAGATTATAGAAGAGTTATATTCAACGAGGTAAGATTTAATTAAAGTAAGTTATTCTGATTTCTACTTGCATTTGCAAACTTTAATAAACTGAGTGCTAGGCCTTAAACACACTTTCTTAAAACCTTAAAATAAAACCTACTATTTAGCATCAAAATATTGCAGGGACTATTCTTCTGAATATGTGATTCTCTGCATTTTACTTGAATAGACATTCTACCTTTACAGTGATTTATTGAATCAACTCCCATAAATTCTAATTAATGACAAAACTGGTAGATATCTAAGAATGCTCTATAAAATCACTGCTCCCAAGAATTGTACACAGTGAAGTTAAAATGAGAGTAGAAATAAAATAAGATTTTAAAAATATTACCAACTTTAATATCATTCTCACAAGCTTCACAAGTCCAGTGCAATTTATTTCAGGCCTGTGAAGGTCAATACGAAATGACAGATTGAAATACTGTACGTGACTTGCAAAAGTTATTTTTGGGCAAGCTGTTTTCCAAGACTTAAATTAAATTAAAGCTTACCTTGCATCAGACATTTTTATTTTAACTGGATTGCGCCCTCATTTTCAAAGATGATCACTTTTATCCCTGGTTGTTAAATAGATATTACCACTGTGAAAATGAGCTTGATGGCATGTGGCAAATACTGATTAAGTGCAGGGCCTGTTCCTTGAAGAAATGATTTTTTTTTATCATTGGAAATAAAATGCCAACGGTTTTTTTTTTTCTCATAATTTGCAACATCTTCCTGAGGTTGTAAATGATAGAAGGAGTGTGTCCCAGTGTTTATTAACACAAGATTTGAGCCAGACATAGCTAGGTTCAAATCCCATGTCTGCCACTTATTAGAAGACTACTTAACCTATCTGTGGTCACCAGTTACCTCACATGTGAAGTGGGGAAAATCACTGGAATTTATCAGAATTCAACAAGGTATGTAGCATACAGCCTGGCACAAAGAAAGCATACATATAATCTAAGAGTCGTTTTTGCTGTTGATTATTTTATTGTTGGTCTCACATCTGTATTATTATTTTTTTATTATATTTTTTATTATTAACTTTTCTACCAACTGGCATTATAATTTTAGTGCTCTGGGTTTTGTATACTGATGATATTAGAGATGAAGATCCTGAAATGACATATTTTTAACCAGATCAAACTGGCTCTCTATGCATGAGTTTCTAGCATGTTGCCCATTCTAGAGCCCTTGTCACCTGATGATGTATACCTTGAAAGTTTTCAAATCTCGCTGCTAAGATCTTTCTCTGGATGAATGTGATTTAGAGATGAGCCCTTGCCTGTTACACTTCTTGGTTAATTCTGCTTCTCCACTTTTCTTTTTAGGGTCTGCCTTCATGGCTCCCGAGGAGAAATCAACCAGGCAAGGGGTGCAGCACTATCTGGCCATAGTGACTCCTTAAGGCAGACCCCTGGTACTGTTAGGGTCCTTTTCATAGGTCCCATCATTGCATGAGTTATGAGATGGATAAGCTGAGTTGACTTAATCAGTGCTGCCTAGTTTAGCCTCATTTCCTCAGATTGTGTCTAAGCTTATTAGGCACAAACTAAAAGGAAATTTTGGTCACATTTTATTAAACACTCTTTATTAAACATTTTGTTAAACACTAGTTTTCAGAATGAAGAAATTTTCGTTAACAATCTCTAAAAGTGACCAGTGAGATTTCTTGTTTTTAAGATTTTGGTTTTTTAAGTGCCACCATGAACTCATAGAAATATATTTGATGTTTTTAATCCAATTATCAGATACCAAAAAAACCCACATTTATCATTAAGCATAACATGTAAAAACACATAATACAAACGTACATTTTGTTGAATTTTAAGGCATACACTCTCAGGTATAACTTGGCTAATCACTCCAGATGTCTTCCACAGGTCCTGTGTCTATGAAGACTAATCAAGAGGTACATTTATATTTATTAAAGTAGAAAGAAAAGTTATGTAATTTGGGCCTTCAAACCTTCACGTCCAGATATTTGAGTGAATCTTCTGTAGTCTGAAGGTGGACCGAGATGGGCAGAGCAGGCCCAGTCTCCAAATAAGTGCCGGCAAAGTTTTTACCCTGTAGAAGGAACTTAGGCTAGAAGAGAAGCTAAACCAGCCACTGGCTAGGAGTGGGGACTAACTTGCCCTTTCCCCCCAAGTTCTGGAGGAGACTATTTCAAAATAATGGTGATAGTAGATAATAGTTTTAAAAAATTAAAGTCAATTTTTTGGAGCAGTTTTAGGAAGGTTGAAAGGAAGGTACAGAGATTCCCCATATACCCCTGGCCCCATACATGCATGGCTTCCCCCATTACCAACATTACTCACCAGAATGGTACTTTTTTTTTTTTTTTTTTTTTTTTTTTTTTTTTTTTTTTTTTTTACTGAGGATCACTCTACATTGACACATTGTAATTACTGAAAGTTCATTATTTATCTTAGGGCTCATTCACTCTTGGTAATGTACATTCTATGAGTTTGGATAAATCTATAATGACACATATTCATTGTTGTAACATCACACAGAGTATTTTCACTGCCCCCAACTCCTCTATGCTTTGCCAATTCATCTTTCTCCCCCATGCCTACCCCTAGCAACCACTGATCTTTTTATTGTCTTCATTGTTTTGCCCTTTCTAGAATATCATAGTTGGAGTCATATGGTATGTAGCCTTTTCAGATTGGCTTCTTTCATTTAGTAATATGCATTTAAAATTCTCCCATATGTTTTCATAATTTAATAAGTCATTTGTTTTTAGTGCTGAATAATGTTCCACTCTCTGGATGTATCACAGTTTATATATCCATTTGCCTACTGAGGGACATCATAGTTGGGGTGGCTTTGGAAATTTTTTATAATAAGACACAATAAATTTAGCTGCATCAATTGACTCTTCCTTTCATGAAAGATTACTCTGTAGCGTGCAATGCTGTTTGATAGCATTTTACCTACAGTAGAATTTCCATGAAAATTGGAGTCAATCCTTTCAAACTCTGCTGCTGCTTTATCAATTAAGTTTATGTAATATTCTAAATCCTTTGTTGTCATTTCACCAATATTCACAGCATCTTCACCAGGAGTAGACTCCATCTCAAGAAACCACTTTCTTTGCTCATCCATAAAAAGCAACTTATCTGTGCAAATTTTATGAAATTGCAGCAATTCAGTCACATCTTCAGGCTCCACCTCTAATTCTAGTTCCCTTGCTACTTCTACCACATCTGCACTAAAATCTTAAACCCGTCAAAATTATCCATGAAGGTGGGCATCAATGTATTCCATACTCCTGTGTATGTTGATATTTTGACCTCTTCCCATGAATCACAAATGTTCTTAATGGCAACTAGAATGGTGAATCCTTTCCAAAAGGTTTTAAATTGACTTTGCTCAGATCCATCAGAGGAATCACTATGGCAGCTATAGCCTTACAAAATGTATTTCTTAAACAATAAAACTTTAAAGTCAAAATGACTCCTTGATCCATAGGCTGCAGAATGGATGTTGTGTTAGCAGGCATGAAAACAACATTAATCTCTGTACATCTCCATCAGAGCTCTTGGGAAAATAGGTGAATTGTCAATGAGCACCGATACCTTGAGAGGAATCTTTTTTTTTTTTTTTTTTTTTGTGAGTGGTAGATCTCAATAATAGGCTTAAAGTATTCAGTAAACCATTTTGTAAACAGATGTGCTGTCATCCATGTTTTGTTGTTCCATTTATAGAGCACAAGCAGAATAATTTAACGTAATACTTAAAGGCCCTAGAATTTTCAGAATGGTAAATGAGCATTGACTTCAACTTTGTTACCAGATGCAGTAGACCCTAAGAGGAGACTTAGCTTGTCATTTGAAGTTTGAATCCAGAACTGACTTCTCCTCTTTAGCTATGGAAGTCCTAGATGGAGTCTTCTTTCAATAGAAGGCTGTTTTGTCTACATAGAACATCTGTTGTTTAGTGTAGCCACCTTCTTTAATTATCTTAGCTAGATCTTCTGGATAACTTGCAGCAGCTTCTACACCAGCACTTGCTGCTTCACCTTGTTCTTTTATGTTATAAAGACAGCTTCTTCCCTAAACCTCATGAACCAACCTCTGCTAGCTTCAAACTGTGCTTCTGTGGCTTCCTCACCTCTCTTAGTGTTCAGAGAATTGAGGAGAGTTAAGGCCTTGCTATGGATTAGGCTTTGGCTGAAGGGAATGTTGTAGCTGGTTTGATATTCTATCCAGACAACTAAAGCTTTATCCATATCAGCAATAAGTCTGTGTGCTTTCTCATCATTCATGTATTCACTGGAGTTACACTTTTAATTACCTACCTGACTATCTTGGCTTTCTATTGCCTTTCTCACTAAGCTTAATCATTTCTAGCTTTTGATATAAAATGAGAGACATGTGACTGTTCCTTTCACTGGAACATTTAGAGGCCGTTGTAGGGGTAATAATTGGCCTGTTTTCAATATTGTTGTGTCTCAGGGTACAGGGATGCCCAAGGAGAGAGAGAGAGATGGGTGAGCAGCCAGTTGGTGGAGCAGTCAGAACACAGACAACATTTATCTATTAAGTTCCCAGTCTTATATGGGCATGGTTTGTGGCACCCCAAAACAATTACAATAGTAACATCAAAGATCAATGATCACAGATAACCATAACAAATATGATAATGAAAAGTTTGAAACATTGCAAGAATTACCAAACTGTGACATAGAGACACAAAAATGAGCAAATGTTGTTGGAAAAATTGTGCTGATAAATTTGCTTGATGCTGGTTATCACAATCTTCAATTTGTAAAAGATGTAATATCTGCAAAGTGCAATAAAGTGTACATGGACTATCCCTCTGTTTATATAATTTTTCTTTGATTTTGTTCATCAGACTTTTGTAGTTTTCCTCATAGAGGTCATGAACATATTTTATTAGAATTATGCCTAAGTATTTCATCTTTAGGGATGCTAATGTAAATGGTATTGTGTTTTTAACTTCAAATTCCAGTTATTCATCGTTTGTATATAAGACATCAATTGAAATTTGTATATTAATCTTACATCCTACAATATTGTTTTAATCACTTATTAGTTCTAGGTGTTTCTGTTTTTGTCAATTCTTTCAGAGTTTCTACATAGATGATCATGTGATCTGTAAACAAAAACAATTTTTGTCTTCCTTCCCAATCTGTGTATTTTTTACTTCCTTTTCTTGCCTTATGAAATTAGCAAGGACTTCTAGTGGTATGTTGAAAAGTGGTGGTAAGCAGGGCCATCTTTGACTTGTACATGATCTTAGTAGGAAAGCTTTGTTTCTCAACATTAAGTATAATGTTAGCTGAGGTTTTTATTCAGTTAGCTTTTATCAAGTTGAGAAAGTTCCTCTCCATTCCTAGTTTAGAGTTTTTGTCATAAATGGGTTAGATTTTGTCCAATTCTTTTTCTGCATCTATTGATATGATCATGTGATATTTTTCTTTTTTATCCCGCTTGTATGAATAATAGATTTTTTAAAATTTTTTTCAGCTTGCTCCTGCATTTTATCTTTCTTTCCAATGTCACTGAGATACAATTGACATGTAACTTTGTGTAAGTTTAGGGTGTACAATGTGATGATTTGAAATGTATCTTGCAAAATGATTACCACAATATGGTTAGTTAACACATCCATTACCTCACATAATTACAATTGTGTGTGTGTGTGTGTGTGACAAGAACACATAAAGATTAACTCTCTTAGCAATTTCCCAGCATGTAATGCAGTATTGATAACTACAGTTTCCATGCTGTACATTCAATCCCCAGAACTTATTCATCTTGCAATTGGAAGTTTCACTTTGACCAACATCTCTCCACCACCCACCCCCTGCAACCACTGGCAACCAGTAGTCTACTCTGTTTCTATAAGTCTGAGCTTTTATTTTAGATTCCATGTATAGGAAAAATTGTATAGAATTCGTGTTTCTCTGTCTTATTTTATTTAGCATAATTCTCTCAAGGTCCATCCAAGTCATTGTAAATGACAGGATTTCTTTCCTTCTATTTTTTTTTTTTTCTAATGCCTGAACACTATTCCATTACATACATAATGGAATATTATTCCATATATATACTGGATCATAGGATAGTTCTATTTCTAATTGTGTGAGGAAACTCCATACTGTTTTTCTTAGTGGCTGCACCGGTTTACTTTCCCACCAATAGTGCACTAGGTTCCTCTTTTACGCACATCCTCACTAACATTTATCTCTTTCTTTTCTTACCATAGCCATTCTAACAGGTGTGAGGGAATATCTTACCATGGTTTTGATTTGTATTTCCATAATGATTAGTTATTTTGAGTGCCTTTTCATGTATTTGTTGGCTATTTGCCTGTCCTTGGAAAAATGTCTATTCAAGTCCTCTGCTCATTTTTTAATCAGGTTAATTTTTTTTTTTTTTTTTTTTGCTATTGAGTTTTATGAGTTCCTTACACATTTGGGATATTAACATCGTATCTAATACATGGCTTGCAAATATCTTCTCCCATTCAGTAGGTTTCTTCTTCATTCTGTTGATTGTTTATTTTGCTGTAGAGAAACTTTTTAGTTTGATGTAGTCCCACTTGTTTAATTTTGCCATTTTTGATTGTGCTTTTAGTGTCATATCTAAAAACATTTGCCAACATCAATGTAAAGGAGCTTCTCCATTTTTTCTTTCAGGATTTTTACAGTTTCAGATTATATATTTTAGTCTCTAACCCATTTTAAGTTAATTTTTGTGAGTGATGTAAGATAGGGATCCAATTTCATTCTTTTGCATATGAATACCTAGTTTTCCCAGCATCGCCTCTTGAAGAGATTGTCTTTTCTCCCTTGAGTATTCTTGGCTCCCTTTTCAAATATTAGTTGACTGTGTATTTATTTCTGTGCTATCTATTCTATTCAACTGTTCTATGTGTGTGTGTTTTATGCCAGTACCATACTTTTGATTTGATTACTATTGCTTTGTAGTATAGTTTGAAAACAGGAAGTGGGATGCCTCCAACTTTGTTCTCTTTTCTCAAAATTGTTTTGGATATTCAGGGTCTTTTGTGGTTCCATATGAATTTTAGGATTGTTTTTTCCTGTTTCTGTGAAAATAAGAAATATCTTTTCATTTGTTTCTTCTTTAGTTTCTTTCTCAGTGTTTTATAGTTTTCAGTGTACAGGTCTTTCACCTCCGTGGTTAAGTTTATTCCTATGTATTTTATTGATTTTTATTCTATTATAAACTGGATTATTTCTTTCAGATATTTCATTGTTAATGTATAGAAATGCAACTGATTTTTGAATGTTGATTTTGCATCCTTCAACTACTGAAATCATTTATTAGTTCTAAAATTTTTTTGGTGGAATCCTTAGGGTTTCTACATATATAAGATCATGCCATCCACAGATAGAGACAATTTTATTTCTTCCTTTCTGACTTGGGTGTTTTTCTTTCCTTTTCTTGCCTAAGTGCTCTGGCTTGGACTTCCATTCCTACTATGTTAAGTAGGAATGGTGAGAGTGGGCACCCATGTCTTATGCTTGATTTTAGAGGAAAAGCTTTCAGCTTTTCACCATTGATTTTTGTTAGTTATGGGTTTGTCATATACGGACTTTATATGCTCACATATATCCTTCTGTTCCCAATTTTTAAGAGCTTTTATCATGGAAGGGTGTTGAATTTTGTCAAATGCTTTCTCCTGCATCTACTGAGAGGATCATATGATTTTTATTCCTCATTCTATTAATGTGGAATATTACCTTTATTGATTTTCATATATTGAACCAAACTTGCATCCCAGGGATCAGTCCCACTTAACCATGGTGTATGATCCTTTTAATGTGCTGTTGAATTTGATTTGGTAATTTTATTCAGAATTTTTTCATTTATATTTTTTAGGGATTTTGGCCTAAAAATTCAAAGTTGTTTCTTGTAATGTGCTTACCTGGCTTTGCTGTCAGGGTAATGCTGGCCTCATAAAATGAACTCAAAAGTGTTCTTGCCTCTTCAATTTTTTGTTATGATTTGATTAAAATTGATGTTAATTCTTCTTTAGAATAGAATTCACCAGGGAAACCATCTGGTTCTGGACTTTTCTTGGGAGGTTTTTGATTACTGCCTCAAACTCTTTGGTCTTTATTGATCTATTTAGATTTTCTGTTTCTTCTTGATTCAGCCTTTGGAGGTTGTATACTATAGGAATTTATTAATTTATTCTAGGTCATCTAATTTGTTGGCATATAATTGTTCATAATAGCCTCTTATGATCCTTTGTATTTCTGTGGTCAGCTGTAATCTCTCGTTTTATTTATAATTTTATTTGAGTCTTCTTTCTTTATTCTTGGTTAGTCTAGCTAAAGGTTAGTCAATATTCTTTACCTTTCAAAAAAACTAATTTAGTTTCCTTGATTTTTTTCTATTGTCTTTCTAGTTTTCATTTCTTTATTTGTGCTGTAATCTTTATTATTTCCTTCCTTTTGTTAATTTTCATCTTTGTTCTTTTTGTAATTTCTTGAGGTGTAAAGGTGTTTATATGAAATTGTTCTCCTTTTTAAATTTAAGTATATACCTCTCTATACTTGTTAGCTTTTGTACAGCTTTTGCTGCACCACATAAGCTTTTATGTTGTGTTTTCATTTTTATTATGGTCAAGATACTTTTTGATTTTTCTTTTGACTTCTTCTTTGGCCTATTGGCTGTTAAGGAGTACATTGCTTAATTAACATGCATTATGAGTATTTCAGTTTTCCTTCTGTTTTTGATTTCTAGTTTCTTATTTTTGTGGTCAGAATAGATACTAAATTTGATTTCAATCTTCTTAAATTTAGTAGGACTTGCTTTGTGTTCCAACATATGATTTATCCTAGAGACTGTTCTCTGTGAGTTTGAGAAGAATGTGTATTCTGGTCCTAGTGGATGTAATGTGTTGTATATATCTATTAGGTACATTTGGTCTATAGTATTATTCAAGTCCTCTGTTCCCTTATTAATTTTCTGTCTAGATGATGTATCTAATGTTGAAAGTGAGGTATTGAGCTCCCCTACTATTATTGTATTGAAATTCCCTACTATTATTGTATAGACAAAAATACAAGAAAAGGACTCCCTTTGGTTCTATTAATATTTGCTTTAAATATTTAGGTGTTCCAATGTTGAGTCCATATATATTTACTATTGTTATCTGATTAGTAGTTTTTAAATAGCCTTACTTGCTAAATTAGAATGTTAACAGTCAACAGTGTGTCAATTACTAATTATTTTTGTCTTTCTTATTATTATAACTGATACATTAAATCCAACGTCTGAGTCCCACTGACTAAAAATATACTTATAGCCCTCCTGCTAAATGGTAGATGCCATATTTTGAGCTGAAACCAAATTCAGGACCAAGCCAAGGAAACATTCTCTGCCCCATAGGTCAACACCTTGAGGGCAAGGCAAAAGATTTCCTTAGTTTTCTCTCCTCTATTCATTGTACCTTGCACATAGTGGGTGATGAAGAAGCATACTTTGAATGGGTTAACAAATAAAGTTGTGTCACATTCTTATGCTTACATGGTAACTATGGTTATCAATCCACTAAGCTGATCAACAAACATTTCTATAAAAAAATAAAGAGAAGATGTTCTAACAGTTAAGCAGTTGCCTTTATAGGCATATGAGATAGAAAAGAAAGAGGGAGAAGGAAAGAGGCTTCCTCCTTACCAGTTCTTGAGCTTGGAAAAGTCATTTAATATCATATAAGAGAACAGACTGGCCTTATACTTCTCAAAATGTCACCTTTGAGGATTAAGACACATGTGGAAACATTTGGGCAACTGTCAATGCCAGACATCAGTAATCCTTCAAATGTTAGCAGCATGCCCCTGGGTACCTTGCTTTAATCACCTTCCCATCTTCCCTTCCCATTTTCAGTTCAATAAAACCTCCCTCTCCAAAAACACACACATATACAACTTTATTGAAAGAAATTATAGAGAACATGGCAGACAGAAGATAGTTATTATTTTTGAGTAGGTCAAATTGTTCAGACCTTTCATAGTGTGGACAATACAGTGTAGGCAGCCATATGCCATGCTCTTCTACCTTATAAGTCTTGAAAGTGTAGTTCAAGTTGACTAAAGGAACTCTCTTGTATTCATATTTGGGTAAGGCTGTCTCTACATATAAAAGCTTTAACCTGAATTGATGCAAATTAAACTCATTATATAACCCCCTGATTCAATTAAGTAATCAAAAATTTCTTCATGCCTAAATATGCTCTCTTTATTCCCTAATAAACTCCTATTTGTCTTTGAAAATTCACCGTGAGAAAATATTTGTAATGATTTGAGACAAAACACTAACATTCTAGTATACAAAGAGTTCTTACAAATCCGTAAGAAATTCCATAGAAAAAACAGCAAAACATGAACAGTGAATTCTCAGGAAAAATAAACAGTAAATGTATGAAACAGTAAAATAACATAATTATAAAACAACAGGTTTATGAAACACTTGTCATAGACAAAAGCAAATAAAGAAACTAATCAATTTTTGTTCCCCATATTGACAATAATTACCAAAATATTAATAAGCAGAGCTTGGCAAGGATACATGGTCATATATTGTTGATAGGGATTGGCAGGGAGTTTTGTACTCTCAAATGTGAATGGACCCAGCAATCTCACTTCTAGAAATTTGTTGTAAAGAACTACTACCATGGTCACAGAAACATTTGTTCATGAGTATATTAAAAGTAGATTTGTCAGTAATAGTGAAACACTACAAATAGCCTCAATGTCCAATTACTTAGATAATTGATTACCTAAGTTTTGATGTGTCTGTACCATAGGACTCTAGGCATCCCTTAAAAATGCCTGGCATGGAAAGACCTCCAAGATATGTTAACTGGAAAAAAAAGACAAAAGTCAGCAAGCAATGAATGTATGCTTATATGCAAAGAAGACTATATATATAAATGTATATATAAATTTACCAAAGAGCACTTGGAAGGATGTATAGAAAATTGTAGAAAGCTGATATTTCTAGGGGTCAGGGGAGAAGGGGGGAATAGGGAGTCTGTGAAAGGTGAAAGGAGAGCCCCACATAAGTGTTATCCTGATTGTTTTAATCTTATAAAGATAAAAGCTATTCAGATATTTATAATAAAAAATAAAAAACAAAAAAAGTTATTTTAGTTCAATGTAATGAATTGTATCAAGGAGGTATGTTATCCTTTAAATGAAGTGTAGTAGCTCTTCATATATTCTGGATAATAATACTTAGTTTAATATATTAAATTCTTCCAAACTGGTACTTGCTTTTTGTTTATGGAGTCTTTTCTTATCCATACATGTGTTATCTTTATATTGTCATTATGATA
Organism: Kogia breviceps; assembly: GCF_026419965.1. Classification (NCBI taxonomy): domain Eukaryota; kingdom Metazoa; phylum Chordata; class Mammalia; order Artiodactyla; family Physeteridae; genus Kogia; species Kogia breviceps. The sequence goes on along the minus strand of NC_081312.1, from coordinate 117,661,577 downwards.
GTCTCCGAAGTTTTCTGGTACACTTCATGTACATGTAAAACTGTAAAAAGAGTACAGAACTTTATTCTAATATTTCTAATATTTTTATAGTTTCAAATGCATGTACTTCTTTAGTACACCTAATTTTTTTTTTTTTTCTGCTATGAATTAGAGGGTTACGTTGAATTTTGTTTTTCCTTAAGGATCTAATCAATCATCCAATTCAAAATTTATTAAATGGTTTTCCTTTTCCCATTAATTTAAAATGTAATTTTTTTCATAAATAAATGATCATATGCACATGGGTCTGTTTTTCATATTTCCTCTTCCACTGATATATTTTTCTATTACTTTGCGAGTACCACAGTTTTATTACAAGTTTGCAGTATGTTTGGCAATCTAATAGAGTAAGGTCCCATTGATGTTCTTGTTTGCTAAATTTTCATGACTATTTTTGTATATTTTCTCTTAGCATCAACATGTCATGTGCCATTAAATATTGTACTGCAATTTTTATTTGAATTATACTTAACCTATAAATACATTTAGGAAAATTATATTTTTATAATATTGAATTTTTCTATGTTAAATGTATGTCAAATATATCTTCACTTTCCATTTAATTAGATATTCTTTTATGTTATCAGATAAAATTTCTTTTTATTGTTTTGTTCACATAAGTACTTACTCTTTCTAATTAATATTTTTCCTAGGTATTTTGTGTTTTTTATTATTGTTGTGAATGATATGTTTGATTTTGATTATATTTTCTAATTGATTGTATCTGTCTCAAGAAAGCATGATCTTGTATCTGGTTACCATTTTATAAATAATTATTCTCACTACTAGCTTTTTTATTCTTTTCTTAAATTTCTAGATAAATAATCATAGTGTCACTAAATCATGACCTTTCTCTCTTTTCCATTTTAATATTTACTTCTCTCATTTTTTTTCTCATTTTATTTCATTAACCAGAATCTCTAATACATGGCTAAATAGCAGTAATGATAGTCAGTCTCCCTTTATTTTTTTGAGAGTTCTGATGGGAATGATTCTAATATTACAGCAGTAAGTGTGACATGGACTATACATTTCTGGTAGATATCATAATTCAGACTGAGGCTTTTATTCTCTATTTTAGCTTATTTAGTGTTGTCATTGTTGTCATGTGCTTGCTTTCATTTAAATCATAAATGGCCTTTATACAGCAGCATAATAATGTATCAGTTCAGAGAGCAAGTTTCAGAGTCAGAATTCTGCATTTCCTGTCTCACTCCACCATTTAACTTTCCTTTGCCTCAATTTTTTATCTGAAAAGAGGGAGAAATAATAACATCTCATCCACTAGGTTATTTTAAAGATTAAATGAGCTCATTAATGTTAAAGAACTTAAAATAGTGCTTGGTACTCAATGAGTAATTTACAGCATTCAAAGAGTTAGCCGTATTACACTCAATAAGTTATTTATTATTATTATTACTGTCATCATTATTATTACTATTATAGACCTGTTCATTTGATTTTCACATTTGTTTCATATAGTAACTTATATTAATACATTTCTTGATGTTGCACCACCTTTGCATTTCTGAGATATACCCTGTCATGATTCATTTAACCTACTGTGGAATTGTATTTGCTAATATTTTCATCTGTTTATAATAGATACTTTGGTCTATATTTTTCTTGCTTTGTGAATGAGTTTGTGTGTGTGTGTTTGTGATCTTTATACAGTTTTGTTGTCAAGATTGTACTAGCATCATCTAATCAGTTAGGAAGATGTCCACATTATTTTGTGCATTGGGACACTTTCTATAATACAGATCCTTACATAAAGGGTCTATAGAATTCATACTAAAAAGCCTGGACTTGCTTTTAGGGATAGAGCTCTGATAAGACTTTCATATTTTTCAATGACTGCTGATGAACTCAAGTTTTCATTTTCTTTAGAGAATCTTGATACTGTGCATTTTTCTAGAATTTTTTTTCTATGATTTCTATTTTGGCATGAAGGAGTACATTGTATTCTCATACAATTATTTCAAAATTTCCTCCATATCTACAGAAACTTTTATTTCTTATTTTAATTCTTTTTTGCTGTTTTTTTTTTACATTCTTGGTGGAAATGGCAGCTATTTGTCTATTTTCTTGGTGTTGCTGAGACTAGTGTTTAGATGTATTGTCATCTATTTTATTTCTTAATTTAATGTAACTTATGCTTGTATTATTATTTATTCATTCCTTCCACTTTTGGGGGGTTTATAGTTGGTTACAGTTATTACACAGTATGCTTAGATCATGAATGTTTAAACTTTCCTGTTGTCCAATGTTTCATCATTTCTCTAATCACTCATGAGTGATTGTTGCAATGAGCCTGAATTGAGTTCCCAATAAATGTGTATTGAAATTGTTTTCCTGAAATACAAGAGGCACTGGGGATATCTTTCAGGTACAATCTGGTAAGGAAGTCGGTTTTAGAAAGGAAGAATGTGGGAAAACAATCAAGGACGCTCGCAGAAAAGGAAAGAAGGAAAAAGGAAGGAAAGAGGGAAGGAAGAAAAGAATGGAAAAAGAAGAAAGGAAGAATAATTACATTAGAGCGAAATAGAGACTCCTTTACGATATGCACAAGGTACTAAGAAATTACACATCTGTAACCTAGGGACAGTAGTAATTGCTCTGCTTACCTCAAAGTATTATTATAAGAAATGAGTGAATTAATATATGAGAAAGCTTTTGGAAAATCTGTACTGAAAGATTAAGTACAATAGCTCAGGTGGGTGGCATAAATACTAGATTTCCACATGCCATCAAGAATATTACCATTCTTGGGCTTCCCTGGTGGTGCAGTGGTTGAGAATCTGCCTGCTAATGCAGGGGACAGGGGTTCGAGCCCTGGTCTAGGAGGATCCCACATGCCGTGGAGCAACTAGGCCCGTGAGCCACTACTGAGCCTGCGCGTCTGAAGCCAGTGTTCCACAACAAGAGAGGCCGTGATAGTGAGAGGCCCGTGCACTGCAATGAAGAGTGGCCCCCGCTTGCCACAACTAGAGAAAGCCCTCACACAGAAACAAAGACCCAACACAGCAAAAATAAATTAATTAATTAATAAACTCCTACCCCCAACATCTTTTTTTTTTTTTAACATCTTTATTGGAGTATAACTGTTTAACAATACTGTGTTAGTTTCTCCTTTACAATAAAGTGAATCAGGTATACATATACATATGTTCCCATATCTCTTCCCTCTTGCCTCACCCTCCCTCCCACCCTCCCTATCCCACCCCTCTAGGTGGTCACAAAGCACAGAGGTGATCTCCCTGTGCTGTGCAGCAGCTTCCCACTAGCTATCTAATATACATTTGGTAGTGTATACATGTCCCTGCCACTCTCTCACTTCGTCACAGCTTACCCTTCCCCCTCTCCATATCCTCAAGTCCATGCTCTAGTAGGTCTGTGTTTTATTCCCATCCTACCACTAATCTCTTCATGACATTTTTTTTTTTTTTTAGATTCCATATATATGTGTTAGCATACGGTATTTGTTTTTATCCTTCTGACTTACTTCACTCTGTATGACAGATTCCAGGTCTATCCGCCTCATTACAAATAACTCAGTTTCATTTCTTTTTATGGCTGAGTAATATTCCATTGTATATATGTGCCACATCTTCCTTATCCATTCATCTGTTGATGGACACTTAGGTTGCTTCCATGTCCTGGCTATCGTAAATAGAGCTGCAATAAACATTTTGGTACATGACTCTTTTTGAATTATGTTTTCTCAGGGTATATGCCCAGTAGTGGGATTGCTGGGTCATATGTTAGTTCTATTTGTAGTTTTTTAAGGAATCTCCATACTGTTCTCCATAGTGGCTGTATCATTTTACATTCCCACCAACAGTGCGAGAGTGTTCCCTTTTCTCCACACCCTCTCCAGCATTTATTGTTTCTATATTTTTTGATCATGGCCATTCTGACTGGTGTGAGATGATATCTCATTGTAGTTTTGATTTGCATTTCTCTAATGATTAAAGATGTTGAGCATTCTTTCATGTGTTTGTTGGCAATCTGTGTATCTTCTTTGGAGAAATGTCTATTTAGTTCTTCTGCCCATTTTTGGATTGGGTTGTTTGTTTATTTGTTATTGAGCTGCATGAGTTGCTTATAAATTTTGGATATTAATCTTTTGTCAGTTGCTTCATTTGCAAATATTTTCTCCCATTCTGAGGGTTGTCTTTTGGTCTTGTTTATGGTATCCTTCGCTGTGCAAAAGCTTTTAAGTTTCATTAGGTCCCATTTGTTTATTTTTGTTTTTATTTCCATTTCTCTAGGAGATGGGTCAAAAAGGATCTTGCTGTGATTTATATCAGAGTGTTCTGCCTATGTTTTCCTCTAAGAGTTTGATAGTGTCTGGCCTTACATTTAGGTCCTTAACCCATTTTGAGTTTATTTTTGTGTGTGGTGTTAGGGAGTGTTCTAATTTCATACTTTTACATGTAGTTGTCCAGTTTTCCCAGCACCACTTATTGAAGAGGCTGTCTTTTCTCCACTGTATATCCTTCCCTCCTTTATCAAAGATAAGGTGACCATATATGTGTGGGTTTATCTCTGGGCTTTCTATCCTGTTCCATTGATCTATATTTCTGTTTTTGTGCCAGTACCGTACTGTCTTGATTACTGTAGCCTTGTAGTATAGTCTGAAGTCAGGGAGCCTGATTCCTCCAGCTCCATTTTTCGTTCTCAAGATTGCCTTTGCTATTCGGGTTCTTTTGTGTTTCCATACAAATTGTGAAATTTTTTGTTCTAGTTCTGTAAAAAATGCCAGTGGTAATTTGATAGGGATTGCATTGAATCTGTAGATTGCTTCAGCAGGAATTTTTAAGGTATAGCCAGTGAGTAAAGCACAAACTTGGGGAGATGCGAATCTGGAACTGCCAAGGGACCCTATGAGAAAGCTCGTTTGCAAGAATAAACTGAGAAGAACAGAGATAAAGGATGAAAATATCCTCCTCAACTCTCCTCTCCCCAGAATTGTGTTCTACGGGGCAATATACTCTCCTTTCTTGTATGCTAGTTTCAACTGGGGTATTCTGTGGCTTGCAATTTGTCACTTAAGAAGTCTTGAGGAGCATGGGGCCAAATTTTTATATGGGAGAGGTTTCCATCAAGCACAGTTCCAGAAGGAATGAGACCACTACACAGCTCAGAGCACTTTCAAGGAAGATATCTCCTACACATGATTGTCACATTAAAAAAATAAATAAATAAACTATGTATGAGGCTCCTGGTCTTCTCCAAGCCCACCCCTCTCCAGTGTTTCTTGAGTAGCTGAACTCTTGGCTTATTAAGCATTGAGAACTTTGAAATGCACATTTATGTATCACATAAATATGTGTAACAGGATCACCTAGTTTCTCACAAAATACCCCATTATGAAAGTTCATATACTTATTTTATTTTTATATTAATTTATTTGATTTTTCTCATGGGCCTTCCTTCCTCTACTTGATGGAGGGGAAAGAGACCTACACTGGAGAAAAATCTGGTGATGTCAATTTAACAGCATAATTTGAACAGGTTTTTTAGACAATGTAATATCCTTTAGATAAAATGTCTAGTCATTTGAAGATACCCCCATCTTCCTTTCTCTTCTCTGAGTTGGTGTCTGAACACTTCTTCTGTCCTCAGGGTTCAAGGAGAGATGAGGTCCCTGAGTCCTCAGCATATCTCTGGCCTCTCCCACCATGTTGCTGCTCTGGGCTGCTTCCTGCATAGGTGACCCTCAGCATGAAGGTAATGCCTTGGCTGCACCCTTTGTCTGATCTAACATACAGTCTGTCTCATTCAGCCTCGTCAGGCCCACTGGTGCTACCGAATCAGCCTCACGTCATCCCTCTCACAGTGTAGCTGGCACTTCTAAGTCGCCATCAAAAAATTCATCTGGCCCTGCTTCTGGGCCGTGCACTTGATGGCTTGTACTTGCGTTGCCTCAGGTCCCAGCATGCCCCATGGTAAGCTGACTATCCCTCACTTAATCTCCAGGGAGCACATGAGTGTTTCTCTAAATTAGGTCAATTCCATGTGTATGGGAAGGTAGCATAGGAAAAGTAAACTATGCCCTTCATCTCTCTAACTCTGCAACCACCCAGCTTACTGTGAAATGGCAGCCCCCAAGATGCTGTGTATGAAGGCTCTGAATAACCTCTTACCAGGTCCCAACCATTGAGTTGGATAAAGGACCTCTGTCTATGATATTCCTCTCAATCCATCATATAAACTTCCTTTTTTTTTTTTTGTCTGCAGGCCTCTCACTGTTGTGGCCTCTCCCGCCGCGGAGCACAGACACAGCAGGCCCAGCAGCCACGGCCCACGGGCCCAGCCGCTCTGCGGCACGTGGGATCTTCCCAGACCGGGGCACGAACCTGAGTCCCTTGCATCAGGAGGCAGACTCTCAACCACTGAGCCACCAGGTAAGCCCTAAACTTCCTTCTTTTGGCTTAAACTTAAAAGAAGGAAAATTAGGATATCCATGACTGATCTCCTTTCCCTCTGTCCTCTCCCATCTTTTCTCCCTTGCCTTACAGTGTCAGACTTAATTAACGTCTCTCATGAAATTTTCTCCTGCATCCGGATTCCAGCCTCAGGCCTAAATTGTTACCTTAGGAAGGGTGGAGATGGGGGAAGAGGGAAACTAGTAGAATTTTCAAGATGTTTCACTAGCTATGCATATTTACAGTAGAATTTTATTTTATATTCACAAAAGAAATTGCATTCAATTCTAAAGCACCCAGGATAAGGAGAAGAGAGTGATCCTTCTTCTTGTAAATAGCCATAAAACATACCATTTAGCATTGTTTTCAATGTTCTCTCACTTTGGTAACACATGACCATAGTGCTAGTCATGTGATTACAAAGTACTCACAACAGGGTAATTAAAGCATCTTACACTTTCCGAGTGTGGATATTCCGAGGTGAATCTAATTTTTATTGACTTCAAGTGCCATGGAGTGGTCAGGAATATAGGAAGTTTGTTCTCCAGGGAGAATTGTTTTCCACATGTCATCTGAACATGAAAGGGAACAGAAAATTAATCAAGACAGTGACATTTTAAAAAGGGAGCTATATAGAAAGTAGAGAAAGAACATGCATTGATGGTTTAATAAAAGTGTTGGGAAGCATGCTGGAGCCCCCCAAACTATGGCTCAGAATGGATGTTTCAAACACTCAATGAAATGCTGACAGATAAATAAGCACAAGGATAGCTCAGTAACAGTATGATTCATGTGTCTATCTTCTCTGGGTATCCAGAGATCCTATATGTGTATTGTCGGCAATTTACAGGGAACAGGATCTGAAGCTTAGAAGGAAAAATTAAAAGCTCTGAGGTCTACCTTTGAGAGCAGATGTTGAACAGATGTAAAAATTGCAACATAATTTCTACCTTCTTAAGGTCATTTTCCTTTTCACCTTTTTCCCCATTTGGGGGGATTTTTTGTTTTATTTGTTTTTTACATATGAAGTTGTTTTATTAGAGACCTTTTGGGCTTATTCAACTCTGCTGCAGAGTAAGCCTGCTGCCACAGCTTTTTTTCCAACAAGACCTCCTCAGGAGTCTGAACCAATGGCATACAGTAAGGAGCCCTTATCTGTGCCTTATTTCTCATTTGGTGCAAGTCAGACTTCACTTGATGATGTTGACTTTCTCAGGATAGGGTCAAGGCAGTTTACTAAGGATGCCCTTAGTGCAAAATCTCATATAGACACTTCTACTAAGGGGAGCTGACACTCAGTGCACACAGGGCATCCATGCATGACTTTCTTCTAGTGCCTTTATGGAGTCTGAAACATCTGGCATGGAAGCCACAAAGCAGTTGCCCGAAATGTGCAATCAAACTGGACTGTGCAAGGCAGAGCCAGAATCCCAGCTCCCAAACACAGCAGAGAATTGAAAACAGGGGAGTGCTTGAAAACATGGGTCTGGAACTGCACCCCTACTCTGCCACTTTAGCAAGTTACTTATTCCCTGACACCTCAGTTTCCTTATCTGGAAAATGTGGAGAATAACCTCACACTCAGGATTAAATGATATAATATATACAAATCAGAGTTGGAAACTCTTATAATGTCTAGTAACAACCTTGACAACTATTACTTGTATGGAACTTGCCAGTTCTTCTTTGACCTTCAGTTGGAATTTATGTATTTAGCAGATAAAAATCCAGGGTGTCCAGTTAAATCTTGAATTTCAGATAAGTAACAAATAATTTTTTCAGGATAGAAAACACCCCATGAAATATTGGGATATAACTTATGCTAAAAAATTATTCATTATTTACTGAATACTTGTCTGATAAAGGAGAGTATTCATGTTTACTCATCATATTAGAGGGTGATGGTGAGGATGACATGAAAAAAATATACATGCAAAAGTATTGTAAATCATAACATGTGATTCAGACACGAGGGAATGCTCTGATGATTAGTTTGGATTTTGGAGTCATCACCAATTCAGGAGCAGGTTGAGAGATGCACAGTGAAAGTCAATGAGAAGAGATTCTGTAAGTTATAGAGCAGTTAACCTGTTCACCTCTTCTCAGGGTCCAAGAACCTCTGAGTTACTTGCAACAGACTGCTTTTTCTCATTAATATGCATGTGTGGATCTCACTGGTAAGGAATTTTTGTACTTGGATTGAGGAGGGAAGAGGAGAAGTATGAAGAGGATTGTGCAGAGAACTGCCAACCTTTATACAGGGAGGGTTATTTCCTTTTTAATTAAATTTCTAGACATGCAATTTGCCTTTTCCTATGCATTTGGTTTTTCATCAGCTTTTTCCTCTTAGAGTGGCAAATCACAAACAGCTTATTTCAGGAACAATCACAGGAGGGGCCATTTGGGTGCCCACTCATGCCAGAGCTGCATTTTAAGCATAACCACTCCTTCAACAGAGAATTCCAAGTGAAAAGTCAAGGTTCTAAAAATACTCAAGGAAATTTTAATCTCCCATGTAAGGTGCATTCAGGAAATGGAAGCACTCAAATGCTTTCATTTTCAAAGAAAAGAACATAAGGTCTTTTCCATCCCTTCTCATAGGCCAAAACTACACCACAGAATGAAATTCTGCATAACTCAGGCAATTTCTCAAGATATCTTAAACAAAGGAGAGAATGTGATTTGTACCATTGTAATGCCCAATTTACTAGCTAATTCTGCCCTTTCTTAAAATGAATAACTCATAAGTCAAAAACTTAGTGAGATCAGTTATTTGGTAGGATGTAGTTAAAGGAAGTCTTAGTCATACAACAAATAAACAGACAAGGTTGATTTTTAAACCAGTTTTGCCAGCTTCCTATAGACACTGTCTTATAGCTAGGAGATATGCGGACTAAGTAACTAGAACAACCAACTTGGCAATTTCCTACAAGATAGAGAGAAATAAATCTCTGAGGACCTTTGGCCTTTGACGCTGGAATGCAAACGCTTTGGGAGAAAAGAAACGTATGGTGAGCAGGAGCTCCAAAGCCTGTGGACCATGCCATAAAAGTCCCTCCCTTGAATGAAATTGCTAATTTCCCCACTGGGGGCGGGGGCGCTGATTTTCAGCTGGCAGGCACAACAGACAGGATAAGGCTCTTTGTGTTTAGACACTCGAGGCCATCGGATTTTATGGACACAAATTGAAGATAAGATCTAGTGATGGAGTCTCCGGCCACAGCTTGAGACCAGCCCATCAATGTCAGGTTTCGTTAAGTACCTGATGCCGGCACTTGGCAGCACTTCCGGTGGAAAGATGTTCTGGCAGGGTCAGTGTCTCCAGTGAAGTTCAGACTCTCATTTGCCATAAATGAAGAAGATGGGAAGTGAGCTGTGAGATTTTTAGACTAATATTTAGATCACTGCAATTTATCTCATCTTAAGGATAAAGCTGATTGAACGCGAGCCGAGTTTGAGCTGGACTGTGTTTACAAGGCCTCCTTCCTCGGAGCTAGATGTTTAAAGAAAGAAGAAAAGCAAGAGCTGGGATTTCCGGCTGACCTTGGAACCAAAAATGGCCAATCCCAATAACAATAATAGCAAGAATAAACAAGCATGAATATTGAAATGCACTCTCTCCAGTGCTGAGAAAAATTAATTTCCTATTTGAGTCCCATTCACATAAATACTCATGATGATGTATTTAAATCCAGACTCTGTTAAATCTTAAGCCCACAGTACCTGAGCCAGCAGCCTGAGTCTTGAATTTAATCGGTTACTGTAATAAACATATAAAATTTTTTTTTTCATGAGAGGACAGAGCAGTGGCTACATAAAAGGACATCAAATGACACATCCTCCATCTCCCAGCAAATAAAAAAGCCATCAGCTCATAACAAGGCGGTGATAAAAGGTGCTGAGGCCAGTAAGATTAAGACTTTGTAATAAGGTTCGGGCGCCAAAACTGACAGCCATTTTCTTTTATATTTATCATGTCCTCACATTGGGGTGAGAAGCCATGGCTGTCCCATTGCTGGCTAGAATTTATAGCAGGTCCATTATTAGGAGATTGCAGTGAAATGGGGTAGAGGTATGGTTTTCTGAGAATGTTACGATAGCCTCCTACATTATACACTTGACAGGTTTGTCAGCTCTTAGTAACAAGCCTTGTAAAGTACTTTAATATCATTAGCACTATTTTCTTAATGTGTCTGTTCTCCTTGCAGCCTGAAAATATCATATATCATAGGCCGGAGGGTAGCCTGAACTGCTATCTCCCCTTTTCTGGCTTCTTAAATGTGATTTTATAGTAACACGTAGAGTTGATATTTTAATCAAAATAATGTAGTCATTTTCCTTTATTGATTATCAAGTAAATATGTATAAATATGTAGTTAGGGGTGGGCAACCCTTTTAGAGGATATTGAAAACATATAATGAATGGCTTTCCGGGGTAATCTTGCTGCCTGCTTACTTCCGCTATGCTATGTGCCCAGAGGTTTTCCATTCTGCTCTCCTTTTCCAAAGATCTCTGGAATTCACATATGGGAAAGAGGGACATGGGTTACAACCAAAACCCTGGAAGAATGTTCCAGGTAGGCAAGGCCTAAATTAGTTGCCTTTGAAATTTCTGTACATACACGCCCTCCTTTGTGCAAACTAGCATAAATTACAGTATATTTTGTAGCTAATGGTGCATATCCAAAGGACCCACATTTATTTTGAAGTACAGAAATCCTGTAAGGCTTTTTCTTCCTTTCCATGATAAGATATTGACTTACGTATGTCCATCAACAATGCTAATGTAAACCCAAAGACTAAACACTGCAAGAGTTTTATGTGTTTTAAATTTCAAAAATAAACATGTATTACTTGGTGAATGTAATAAAATTATAAACTTCATTTAGATCTCATGTTTAAACAGGACATACATCTTAATAGGGGTCGTGCTTATTCTTAACACTGTAAATTTCCTCATATATGACTTTTATCAAAAAATTTCAATTACTGTCAACAATAGCCTTAAATCGATACCAAAACTAAGGATGGACACACACATACACACACAATATCAAGGTAGTTTTATTATCTCCAGTAGGACCTCAGATTGTTCTATGACTTAAAAGAAGGTTAAAGTCAAGTACACAGTTCACTCTGTGCCAGAGCTCAGAACAAAACATCAGCCTTGTGTGGGCAGTATCGATATTGTGTAATTTACTACACATTGCCAAAACTGTGTAGTCGACTAATTACTGGATGTGTGCCCTACCCGCCTACCACCACTACCTCAAATGAGAAATGAAGGATATATACAATGGAATATTACTCAGTCATAAAAAAGAACAAAATAATGCCATTTGCAGCAACATGATGCAACTAGAGATTATCATACTGAGTGAAGTAAATCAGAAAGAAAAAGACAAATACCATATGGTATCACTTATATATGGAATCTAAAATATGGCACAAATGAACCTATCTGTGAAACAGAGTCACAGACATAGAGAACAGACTGGTGGCTGCCAAGGGGAGGGGTTTTGGGGAGGGATGGAGTGGGAGAGTGCGGTTAGCAGATATAAGCATTTATTAATAGAATGGGTAAACAACAAGGTCCTACTGTATAGCACAGTGAACTATATTCAATATCCTATAATAAACCATAATGGAAAATAATATTTTAAAAGAATGTATATATATTATATATGTATAAGTTAATCACTTTGCTGTACAGCAGTAATTAACACAATACTATAAATCAACTATACTTCAATTAAAAAATGTTTTAAATGTAAAAAAAGAAAAAGAAGAAATGAAGGGATCTGTGGAGTACTTTCCTTTCAGTCAAAATCACTGCACCTAGCTCAGAGCCTAGCACTTAGTAGGTAATCAAAAAATATTGGTTGGAAGAGTGCATAATGAATCTATAATTTCTTCCACCTTAAGTTGAGTTTTCTATTGGCCCATGGCCATCAACATGGGTTACTTGCAAGAAAAAAAAAGTATGTATCAGATGAGAGGAGCCATGACAGTTGGATCTGAGATTAATTTAGTCCATGCTTTTCTTTACTAACTTATGTAATTGCTTCTGCGTTTACAGCAAGACCATATGCAGATGCTTTCAGGCAACAGCACTACATATTGACAAATAGACACCACTGGGTAATCCAAAATGCTTGTTAACAAATTATTTGCATGCATCTAAAATATTTACTTTTAACCGTTCAAAAACATGATTCTGAGAATAAACAATCCAAAAAGAATTTAGACTTTTATCTCCAACTCCACTTATGGCCTTTATGTCCCTTGGTTGTACGAATATTCCAACATATATTTCATAAAGTGGAATGGTTAGGTTAAATTTTGTCAAGTTAATATATTTTTTTCATTTTTATTAGGAGTACTTCCCTAAATTCTATATTCCCATTGCATTTGCCTAATTTAGGTGAGAAGACAAGTCATACTTTGTACCAGCTCTCCACTCACCTGAACAAGAAGACAGGGCAGGGTCAACCCCATATTTCTGTCTATTTTTATAGTCAGTACAATAATTGCCTGTGATGGATTATTTATATAGTAACTAAGGCTGATTTTTCTTAGAAAGGAAATGATTAAATCGTGTATTTTCAGTGGGGTCTGGTCACCACATGAGGACCTAACCTAACCTTTTTAAAGTATTTTATGCCTCTTTGTCTGTCTGAAGAAAAACAATTAATTTGATGTGCTGAGAAGTTGTCCTGTGAAAATGCTATTGCTCACACAGTCTTATTAATATGAATATGTTTTTAATATCTGTTGATATGTGACTGTTCCCCATAAAATCATTTAGTCTATTTATTGCTAGAAATCATTAAGAACTAGACTCATTTAAGTCTGTACATTTACTAAGCTTACAACATTTGATCCTATCAGAGAAAATATCTTTTGATTAAGTCTTTATGTGTAAAACAGCAGAGTAATTAGTCAAAATCATTGACTAAGGATTTGTGGACAGTCATTCATATGTCTAAACAGCTCTGTAGCTTCTCTGTGCTTTGGTATTGACATTCAAATACAATATTATAATACTTAGGCCTAAAAGGAAATTTCAGCATCACCTGGCTGGTCTTCCTGAATCACTGAAACAAGAAACAGCAAATCCAAATTTTATTGTTTGAGCTCTCCTTTCCTTGACATACACACTGGACAAGTGTTGTCATATTTCTTTTTCCCCAGGTCCAGATGAGGGGAAGGTGGGCCCTTGATCAGCTCTCTGTATGTCTGCTGTTATTGTTTATCTCCCCACCTCCATGTTTGAGGTCCCAGAGGCTGTATGACATTTCATTTGCTCAGAGCGTTCTGGGCAGAGTCCTGGCCAAGCATCTTGACTCAGTTTTTAGTGTTCCACAGGAAACACTAATATTAAGTTAATTAGCTAAGAACATTTTAGTTAAATGCTATTATACTCATAAGACTTTAAGAAAACTGATTGTAAAATCAAAATGTTACCTTCATGATTCAATGTCCCTAGATTGAATTGTTTTTCAGTGAATATGCTCATTATTTTGACTTGGTGAATGGATGTTTCATTCACTGTTGAATGGACAATATGTTGATGTAACCATTTTGGACAACATTTTGACATTATCAGGTAATGTGGAAATATGTGTACCTTCCAACATAGTTATTTGGCTTCTAGATGTATACCTTCAGAAATTCTTATAAATATGCTTAGTAGTACTCAAACTAGCCTAAAACTGGAAATAACCCAAATTTTCATCAATGGTACAATTAAAAAATAAATTGTGACATACTCATACAATGGAAACTATACACTGGAATAAAATAAATGAACATCTATGTGTATGACCATCAGTGAACTTCAAAAGTTAATGCTGAGTGAAAGCATGAAGACAGAGAAAGATATATACATGTGATTCCATTTCCATAAAAAAATTTAAAAATCAAATAAATCTCATACTGATTAGGGATTCATATGAAGGTGAAAGCACTTTAAAGGAAAAGGAGAGAATTATTAACACAAAATTCAGGATAGGGGCATGATAAGTAGATGGGATAAGGAATGGGTATATGATGGAAGAGGGTAAAGAAGGGTAAAGATACTCCTTACTGCTCTGGTCATGTAATATTTCTTAACCTTGGAAGGTAGGTACAAGTTTGTTTTTAAAAAACACTACCTATTTAAAATGTACACTTATAAATTATGCATTCTTAGAATATAAATTTCAAAACTCAAAATAGTAACAGTAGATAAGTAAAAGGAGAGGAGAGATTGGAGGTGACTTCAAAGACAATTCTGTTCCTTTCTCTTGCTTTCACTTAAAAAAAAAGACTCTGACACAACCACTGAGTTGTCCTTGGTGTAGGTAAAAATGGGCGCCCCTCTAACGTGCATTATATGTCACAAATAGAAATATGTTTCTGTAGCTTATCAGCTTTAAATCAAAGTTAGACAGAAATTATTTAATATACATGAGAGTTATATGAGATCTCGTGTGTTCTGTATAATACTCTCCATATACGTTTAATAGTTAACAATATGCCTGAGGATTATGATTTTAAATCAATTATTCAGACGTTGAAGTTAGCCAAGTGCAGTCCATTAAAATGTCCATTGTTTTATGTTCCTGTCTCTTTTTAAGACAATTTTCAAAGACTAAATCGGACACTTCAGCCACTATCATCCCATTTCCCCCAGATGTGTTCATGATGTAATTTGAAAGTCACCATTGTTGTATAATTTTAGGAGATTTAGATAAATCATACTCTCACATGTTAAAATTGTAAATACCGTTTGAATAGTTTTTACCTTTGTCTTATTGTCCAACAGGAAATAGAAGGAGGTGACAGACACTCCATAATGTTTGCTGAACAACTCACGGAGAACAATGAAGGACACACAGAGCATAATATCTCCTTTTATCCTCTCTCAATAACTCTATAAGGTTCATACTACATTAATTATCCCCTTCTTACAGAGGAGAAGACTGATGCACAGGAAATATAAAGACTTGGCCAAAGTAAGTGGCTATGCTCAGGTTTGAACTGTGGGTGGTTCATCCTCTCTACCATTCTGATAATTTGCCCTCCATCCCATATGAATAGGCAAGATTATTACTCCAATTTTGTACATGTTATGTATGTATGTATATGGGAAAAGGTCTACACAATATTTAGTGTAGTTTGTGTCCATCATTAAATTATTTTGCAAATTCTCATTATGAGTAACATTTACTATAGATAAATTATGCCCACATCAGGCAAATAATATTGACATCTTTTTAAGTTAAAGGCATCAAAGAGTTTTTAATAGAAACTGTAAAATATTTCCTTTAAAACATTTTTAAATCTCCCACTGCCTGAGTGAGACTGACATCTCTAGGAGATGATTGTCACATGCATATTTCCATTTTTCAGCACGCTTCGTGATCACACCAGGCTGGTAATTAGTGAGATAAAAATTGCTATTGGATAATGCACCATTTCAACTGTCATCCTGCTGGATTGGGGGAAAAAGTGATTCTGTAAAATGAGAGCCCAATGGTGAGGCTGTATTGACTTTTATGTCATGTTTGTTTCACTTTACTAGTCAAAACAAGTTTCCCAGCTCTTCCTGGCCCAGAAGGTTCCGTTTGCTTTATGAAAATGAAGCTGTCTCGTTTTCTGGTTCATAAATCATTGTCAAGCGGAGCTAGATAACAGAAACAAGTTCAGATTCCAAAATGATTATCCTTAGAGATGATATATTAAATATACAGAATTCAACTTGATTTTCATAAGCCATGTTGACTTTGCAGAACTAAGGCTGCAGGGGAAAATTATCTCATAGGAGGAGGTGTGAGAGCTTGCAAAATCTAACCAGGTGAGAATGATGGGGGAGGGAAGGAAGTGCATCTTCATGTACAAAGACATTTGTGCTTTCTCCCATTTTCTCTCCATTATTTACCTGCTGTCATTCCTTTAAGCATCTGGGTGCCTATTTCTTTTATTAACAATATAGGAAACATCTTTAGAAAAGAAGAGACTCCCATTTTCTTCTATTATCTGCCACTTCTTTTTCATCCTCTTCTCTGAATAGAATGATATCTTGTAGAATGCTTCTTCTACCTCTTTATATTGAAATTACCCTGGTTTATACCCTTTATATTGAATTACCAAAGGTTTGAGTTGTACCTTTGGGGTCTCATAGCCCTTGCAGGAGAGGTTTCCTAATCTCTCATCAGAGCCAAATCAGGGACTGTGGAAATGGAATCTGGAAAAAGAAAACACAGTGGAATCAGAAAGAATCACCGAAATGCCTAGAGATTGAGTGTCCCTGTGACAACTCACAGAGCATGTGTCTTGTACATACCTTGTCCTGAATGTGCTGAGGCTGACTTTTCCTCTGAATGAAGAGTTCAGACCTACAAGCAAATGCAAGTGCCTTTCACTGAGAAAGAGAAATATTTCTTCTGTGTGAAATGTGTTTTACCTCCCAAGTGACTTCGCAGTTTCTATTGGAGCTTCAAATCTCATTCAGTGTCACTCACTGAGAACCCTTCCTCTCCGCCGCCCCAGCCACAATCCGGGGTCCTGTTTCTCTTGTCGTTCCCTCAGAGCACTCCCTTCACTGCTTCCCCTTCATACTTATTACAGGATCATCAAGAATTCACTACATTATTACTTTTAAAAATGTTTGTTCACACACCATGTAGTAGGTTTGCATTACATTTTTGGAGACAGAGAATAAAGAGAAAGAGACATGTACACGAAGCCATTCCAAATCCCGCATAAAACTTGATCTAGCAGGGGATTTGGGTGGAAATTCAAGTTGTAGTCAAGATTTAATTCTCTCAATTAGGTTTTCTTGCTCAGGACAGAAGGCAACATTCTCCAAAGAGCAAAATAACAGAAAATGTATATATGCTGACATGCATTTCCTGTTTTATGAAAAAGAACTTTCTCTGCCTACCAAGACAAACCTTTGATTTTCTTAAGATAAGACATAGCTAGGAAAGGAGACTAACTCTGCCACCAGATCCATAAATACTACAAACCTCCATATTGGGCTTCAGGGGCCACCCATAGGAAGTTCTAATTTTGTATTACCTGGCTTATCTGACTGCTTTATTCTTTATTTACATATCTAGTATTTTTACTCATTTATAGAGCAGGAAAGCAAGCTAAGGAATTGGAAAGTTATTTTAAAACTATGCTAAGTGCATACTGACTAGCTGGGATCTTCACCTCAAGGTGTATTCTCAACAATAGGCTTGGAAACATATAACATTGAGGTAATTATCTCAATTCATCACTTCAGTGAACTTGCAAAAAAAAATAAAATAAAAACAGCTTTTTATAAGCTAAGGGCAAAATGTCCACTTGAACTTGAACTTTGAGTCTTCCAAGACACTTAAACTTTCCAGGCAGTTGGTTAACACATATGGAATTTGCACATTTTATAAATATTTAGACATTTGTAAATACAATCTTGTTTTATATACCACTGTTGAATAACACGGATGCTTTGCTCTTTAGGAAGAGTGTTCTATGGAACAATCAATAGCAAAACCCTGCATGGTTTATTTTCTATTATGTATACCTTACAGGTCATTGAGTCAAGTACTGTGGCAGGATTTCTAAAAGCCTGGTGATTTTTAGGAAAGATCATCAATAACATATGTAGCCGAGCAAGCTAAAATAATTACAATCAAATTTCATGCTTCAGGGCATAAACTGATTTCCTGCAAGGGTCAGGAAGGAATTATGCTGCCTTCACCAATGTGGACTGCGTGGGGTAACTGACTCACCTACTTTTGTTTGGTTTTGCTCTTTTTTTCTGAAACAAATATACTGATCAGTTTTCTGAAGAATTTAGCTCCGGTTAGTCCATGCCCCTCCTTAGTTGCATTAGACCAGATTTGCTTTCTTTATGATATCTAGGAATTTTTCTCTGGAAATAGCCACAGGATGGTGCACTGGTTGGGAAATGTTGTCTATAAAATGTAAATGTCCCTTTTTGGACCTATTTTTTAAAGTTGAAGCTCTAGAAGGAGAAAATCGAATGGAAAAGAAAGCAAAATAATATGATTTGGGATTTCAAGCACGCAGTCTTCACACATTTTCTGTTGGAGATCCTCTAAACCCATCTACTTCCAGTACTAGGTTTTATTCATCTTGCTTCTTTTCTCTACCTAACTTTGGCCATTGGCTCGCCCTCGTTCAAAAATCTCAATCAAAACATGCATTTTCACTTCTCTGAACAGCTTCAGCATCAGGAAAAGAGATTCTAACTTTTGTCACCATATTTTGGATTGGGGGGAGGTGAGGTGGGGAAGAGGAGGGGAGAGAAGCAAATGGTTAGTCTCAGGCGATGATTTTACCACAAACTTAGCACAGAGGCCTTTGAGCTCATTACGTTCTATATATCTGAGCCAACTAGCAGAGCTTCAAGCTGACACTAGGATACATCTGGGCCTGATAATAATTGCAAATACTCAGGGCACACTTTAAAAAAGAGCTTATGTTACAATGTGAAACAGCATGTTTTACAGTCCTCAGAACGGTCAGATAAATAAAACAGCTCTGAGTCCAGAGCTTTGTGTGGGGAAAATGTATTTTGCAACATTTCATTTAGAGCAGAAAAATTTCCCCACTGACAAGGGAACATTTGACCCTAAGAAAATGTTAAGTTCTACCCACAGCTGTTTGAGGTAAAGGGAGAAAGAAGACCAGGCTGCCTTCAATGATGTGGGCTATAAGATTACAAGCACCTTGCATTCAGAGAGACAGTTTTGGAGATTTGGGTCTGATTTGAGAGTGTCAAGGAGAATTTATAAAAAGCACCTTTTGCACATACATCCAAGGAGAGAGAGTAGGAAGGAAGAACCTGCACATTTCTTGGATGTATTGAGCATAAATGCTGAAAGGATAATTTGAGTTAATTTGGGAGCTGTCTTGGGGGCAGGTTTAATGTGTTGAACACAGCTAGGTGACTTTCCAAAATAATCATTCATGCTTTGGGGCAATGGTGGACAGAGAGAGCAGAAAAGGAAAACAATTCCCAAAGTCAGAGTTTTGCATAAGACAGTAACAATTGTCAGTTTCCACTGGGCATGAAGCTCCCATGCAGTTCTATCTGCTAACACACACTGTACGTCTGCAACCGTCTTCTTTCCTCCTATGGAGACTTGCGAGGTCATAAAAGAGAGGGATATCACTCACTTTAATCTGGTAATTTCCCTGTTCCTTAAATTCACATTTTTAAGTGTAGCTTTGACAGATTAGTATTTAATACTCTTGCCCTTCCATTTAGTACATGGTTTTGTGACACAAATACACCTACCCACACTACTCATGCTCTTCATCTCATGCCCCTACTCATCCAGAATACTTTTATTTAAAAACTACCTATTGTAACCATAACTTTATTACAGAGGGAACAAAATAATATGAGATCTTCCGTTTGTAGAGCACTTTGGATTTTACTGGTTAGTGCATCTCTTCTTTCTTCATTCTCAGACATCATGAGAGGGAGGTGTTTAGCCCCCATTTGACAGATGTAGCAACTGAGGCTCAGAGACAGGTATTAAGTTGTCCCAAATTCTACATCAGTAAGCATCAGAGCTCTTTCTCAAGTCCACGACTCACTAGAGTCTGTAAATAAACTAAGTGCATTCAGCGGTTGTATTATCATTCAACTGCATAGCAATTTCAATTTCAAAAGCACTTTTCTTTCCTACAACATCTCCTTTAATAAATAAATTCAAAGAACCCACCCATTTTAAAATCACTCTCAATTTAGAGGCATAGGGAAGTAATTAAATTTCTTAATGAAGATAAAGTAACAAATGTAATATGAATGTGGTATTCCTTTTCGGTATAGTCTTTTACATCTATGGGTATTAAATACACCTCTGAACATGTGTTATTTTAATGATTACATGCCATATCTCCCAACTTGTTCTCTCAAGGAAGAAAATAAACACAGATTTTCTTGAATAAATTAATGTGTTTCAAGACCACACTTCACATTTTCCTGAATCCCCCAACTCACTCAATTTTAAGGCCATCTCTCCTAAGACAAAAAAAACCACCCTTTTTTGGTAAGTCTTAGGAAGGTTTTTTTTGTTTGTTTATTTGTGTGTGTGTGTGTGGGGGGGGGGAATCAGTTTCTCTGGAAAGCCAGCTCCTGTGTTCTCAAGGGTTATAAAAATGGGAATCATTTTTATTGGCAATCCACTGGAATAGTGCTGAGACAAATGGAAACTTGAAGATAAGGATCCTCAGAGGTGAGAACATACAGCTGTTGGGAATTGCTAGAGAATCTGACCAATAAAGGAAGTCACTATTTTTCCAGGCCTAAAGTGAGTTATAGGGCGAGACGGGTGTTGTATATTTATGTAAGCCAGCAGCAGGGAGTTTAAGCGGCTGTATATTGCTGAAAGAGCATCATTCACATTCAGGCTGAGACAAAACGTGGAAATGAAGTAACATCCTGGCCGAAGAAGGCCTCACGACAGAATAATAACATTTCAGAGAGGGGGGCCGTGTGCGAGGCTGTGGGTAGGACTCAAAATGAGGAAATGATCAAGATGCCTTGTCAGGCCTTCAAAAAAACAGTTACACACACACACACACACACACACACACACGCACACTCAGGATTAAGGCCTGGCCAAGCGTCCTTGGGAAGGAAGGTCATTTATCTTTCACAGAAACGCGTACAATCACTTGCAACCTTCATCAGTATAGTCAGCAAGATAGCTTTGCCAAAAAGTACTAGAAAAAATATATATCAATACACATATTACAGTTGAGACCCCGTTTGGTGTTTATTATTATCATACACTCTTGCCTCCTATATCAGCGTGGATACTAATTCAGGACAATATTTGAAGGACTAAAGTGGTTCTGGCAGCTCAAGAGATTGAAGGGAAGGGAGTGGGCGGAGAGGAGGGAGAAACTGTCTTATCTCCTGTGTTTATTCATTGTGTGCTTTTGTTTAGAGGAAGTTGCAAGTAGAATAAAAGGGTCTTGAAATTACACTCCTCTAATGACAAATGGTGAGAAGGAAAGAGAGACAATCCATTTCAGAAAGATGATCAAAAGAAGAGGGGAAAAAAAAAACAGAGTTTTAACATTCAAAAAATATACACAGCTAGTCGGTGGGACTCTTTGAAAATGCTGTCTTCTGTTTAGTAGAAATCATCTTGGGTGCACCCAAAAGCTAATTAAGATGTTGTCAGAAATTTTAATGGTGGATTGTGGTAAATATTTCAGAAACTTTAGTAATATTAGCAAAAAACACAATGTGAAATAAGAATCTCCAGTCACACAGAGAGCTTTTAGTTAATACTAAATTAGAATAGTTACTAAAATTGAGTCACTGGGATGAAAATAGTATATTTTATCCTTGAGGTTTATTTACTTTTGAAATGGATATGACAATTACGAAAAACTCAAGTAAAATCAAAAGGCTTTCTATAAAAATGTTTATGTGGTGTGCCACTGACTAGAGTTTTCCTTATTAGGACAAAGTGCAGTGAGATGTCAAAATGATTTTATGCCAGGAAAACATTATTTAAAACATAAAACACATATTTAAACCTTCAGAATATTTGGTAAAGTTTTAAGAGAAGAGCGGAATTACAAAATGAATAGACTTGCCTCTATTTTTCCTCTGCCATTTTACAAGTGAATATTAAACTGCCATTAAAAAACAGTGATTGAAATGATTTAATTCCCTTCATTGACCCTTCTTTAAAAGTATTATTCCTCACTGGTTCAATCATGCTTGACAAGTTTGCACATTCAACCCCAATATTATCAGGACATGGTATTTAGCAACGTTTTCGAAAGCCAACGTCAAGGAAGACTAAGAATGAGTATAGGGCTCTTCTCCCTATAAAATGGTCAATTGCAAACAGGAACAGTTCATACGACATTTGTAGATGAACTCACCAAACACAGAGCTGAAGCCAAAGATTTCTAGGAATGACAACTTCAGCACCCCCGTGAAATGATTCCACTTGCCAATTTCCTATTTTTCCACAGGGAACATCTTAAGGGTTCAGGTCATGCAAATTCATTCCTGGCTTCTGAAGCATCAGGTAATGGCCACCGCCAGAGGCAGGATTCCAAAACCATTAGCCCACTGGTCTGCTCCTATATGGGAAAACCTAATATTTCAACCATACCTCCCCATCTCCAGGCACACCTGCCTAGTACTAAAAATGCATTGGTGGGGAACATACTGAAATAGGTCACTCAGTGAAACATATCCTAGAAGTGCTTGAAACAAAAAATGCCATTTGCACACAGTTTGAGCTCCACTGAGAAAAATAATATCTTAAATACAGATTGTTCAGAGTCTCCAGTCCTGCGTTTTATATATATATATATATATATATATATATATATATATATATATATGTATATATATATATATATATATATATAACCTATCTGTGCAGAATTTCTTGAACTAAGAATTACTGGTCACACCTGCAGCTGCTCATATAAAAAGCAATGGTGGCAGGGGAAAAAAAAAATCTTCCTTTCTTTGGTTTCTCCCTTAAACATTTGAGGACTGTAAGGAAACATCAGTACAGTTGCAGGCATCTGTGTGTTGTGATGTGTTGAAAAAAAAACCTCCATTTAAACACGGATTTTAACCTTTCCACCTTAGCCTCTTACATTTTCTTTCCTTCTACTCAAAGCATTTAGGTAAATTAGGATGAGGTCCCTCCATAAAAATGCAAGGGGATCAGTTAAACTTTCATCTCTAATTTATTCATGAAGGAGCGAGGTCTTGCCTGGTCGTGCTGTGCATCATCCTGTCAGAATGACTTTCTCTCTTGTTGAGAAGGGAGATGGAAGGACGGGAAATCGGAGGCTTTGGCTTTGCTAGTAATTGCTGTGAGAATAAAAATGCTGGTGCTTTCTTGCTTGGTGAAGTGAATATGAGCAAAAGTTTCAAAAATGAGGACCAGAACTGAATGAGCATCTATATGTGTGTGAGTATACCAATAAAAAAATGTATTATACATATATTTATATATTATAAATACAAAATAAATAACATAAATTTTATCTAACGCATGTATAATATAAAAAAATCATTCCATCTATCTGAACCTATTTGTTTATCATTGTATAGGTGCACCATCATTTCAATGTATACGTGGGTACAAAGTATTTACAACAATGGAAAATACACCTGAATTAAATTTCCTAAATCATATCATTTCCAGATCTACTGGATTTTTGTACTTATAACTTTGTGTAAGCTTGATACCATGGACTGTCCACTTTGACAATTATTGTTCTCATGCATAAAGATTAAGCTCTCCATTGCCCTCTGTGTGCAAACAAATCCATGTGTACAGGCCCTAGGCATCCTTGAATATGTGCAAGTTCAGAAGATTTATCAGTCTTTTAAGAAATCCCTCATTTTCTCTTTCAAATTTACCTGTGGTTTAATACATTTAATGTTCTCTTTTTAAAGGTCCTCATCTTTTTTTTTTTCTTCTTAAATTATTTCCTGGTTTTTATTGTTTTTTTTTTTTTTTTTTTTTTTTTTTCCTTTCCTCCACTTTCAAATATATTTCACATTTGGAGGCTCGTCGGAAAGGAGCGAGTTGTAATGTGAAAGACCTTATTCTAGTTGATGAACAGATTCCTTGGTTTTGCCATTCCCACCCCAGCATTCAGAAATTATCATCTTTTATACATGTGAAAAAGGGAGGGGTTGGGATTTGGCATTAGTTCTTTTAGTCGTCAGGAAATTACAAAATGTACACTTGCGAAGTAAGCAATTTTTGCTGTCTGCCTGAACATCCATCTTTTTAATGAGCCTTGTTTATAACTGACGCTATGTTTCTAGTCACCTACCCTGTTTACATCTTTGGCCCCTTTAATTAAGAGAAGAACCAGTTAAAAGAAAGTAAGAAGAAATATTAATATGATCTGATTAATTCAGCTAGCAGGAGGTTATGGGGTATCAAGGTTATTATAACCTATAAAGGCAATGTGAATAAAGCTGTATTCATTTGTAATTTTATTAGGTGGAGCAAATTAGTGAGTCTGCATAGCAGTGACAAAAGACCCGTTCCTATTCTCCCTTACCCCCTACTGCAAGGGCCAGGTGCCCAAAGTTAGGCTCCATATTAGGCAAATGAGATCTGATAAATCTCAGCTGCACATCTAATGAGAGCCTCCAGAGCTGGTGCTGTGCTAATTTGGAAAGATTAGCTAGGATGTTTGTGTATGGCTGGTTAAAGTCCAATGGAATAAAAGTAAGACACAGAGAAGAGGAAGCAAAACCTAGAAAGGGTTAAATACATTAAGACAATGGTCCTCTAGAAAAGGTAAGGCCAGAATTGATAATGGGCAAACTATTAGAAACAAACTATCAAAGGAAGTTTGAGGTGTGAAGTAAAAATTCTATCTTAAAAGAAATCTCAATGGTAACTAGTCCTTTTATAGATAAAAAAGCAATAAGGGCCACCTGTGTGGACTGCTTTTCACCTCCTGGAACTTTCCCACTCCAGCTTCTCTGACATCAGGAACCTACCTTTTGTCTACTTTCAAGGAGTCAAAGGAAATTGCAGAGTTTTTTTCCAGCAAAGATGTGGGGAGCCCTGATAAGTTAAGGAGAATTCAAAGTAAAAGAAAGTAGGGGGAGTTTTTAATACAAAGATTTCAATATCCATCAAGGGAACATTCCCATGGGCAGGTCTGCGGATTTTGAAAAAAGGCTTCATTATTCCAGAATCCTGACGAGACAAATTTGCTTGGGCCTCCAGTGTACAAATTATAGTTTCTCTTGTCTTGCTTGATCTCATCAATTCTTCTAAACTCTATTTTCAGACTAATCTGGTATTTGTTCTGGCTTCACATGGCAACTCCTTCCCATGGCTCCTATCCTTACCGGGTTTTTGCCTGACTTCTCTGTTACGATTTTAACACTGAAAATTTGGAGGGTCTCACATGCCACTGTAGTCCAGAAATAGATACCTATTTAGACATAAGTAAATTCTATTCTATTCCAACACTTGAAATATATTGTGAAAATTCTTAGTCTGATATACACCCTGAACATAGACTCCTGAAGGACCCATCTGAGCTGTTAACCAACTCCAAGGTAGAAAATTAGTTTTTTACCATTAGTAGGGCATTCTATTGAGCACAATCTTAAAAGGAAAAAAATCATAAATTAGATAATAGCAGCAATGTAGTCAAAATAGATGACTTCAGAAACCCAATGGAAAAGCGAAGGACACGCCTCTTAAAAAGGCATTCCAATGGCCAAAATTATTTAAATGCTTTAAATTATATTAGGAACAAGCATGAAATAAGTTAAAAATTAAATAATAAAAAATAAACTCTCCCTGGTTGAGTAGAGAAATGACTTCTCAAGGAAAAAAGAGAAACAAAGAAAGAAAAAAAAACCCTCTTACTGGGAATCAATGAAAACAGCATTATTTTGGACTTAAGTTTTCTCTTACCTCCAAGTACAAAAATGTAACATAAAAATCCTAAAAATGTGAATAAATAAATGAATCATTTAAGCAGTGCTCTATCCTTACTATAAATCTGTCTCTAAAATTTCAAAAATTTATGTAAAAAAAACAATGTATATGAATGTGGGAGGAGACCCCCACTGTGAACATATTTAAATATCTCCCAAAGTCATTGGGATTTTTCCTCCTGAGCGATAATCTTCTTATTTAAAATTGCTTTGGCCACATTTTCAATGGAAAATGTTCATGGGAATTTTTAATATTTACACAAAATGTTAATTGACCTTTGATCCCCCTAATCAGCTCTTTGCTTCCACAGGTCAGATAGGAAATGGTTAAAAATCTCTGTAACAACAGAAATGATGCATCATTCAGATGCAGCTGATACCATCACAGTAGAGACTCAGGGAATATCTACTGAGTGAAATAAGTCAAATAAGTGTTCAAGTGTATATAACACACAGGTTGAGAAAACGATCGTTGGTTTTTCAATCAGAATCCATTCTTCCTTTATTATTGGTGCCACTGCACTAAGAACATTTGGTTCATTATGAATGGCAGGGGTTTAGAGCATGTCCGCTAGTCAGAATCCCAGCTCGGCCACCATATGCTGTGTGTCCTTAGGTAACTAACTTAACCTCTTTTTGTCTTAGTTTCCTCATGTGTACAAGGGGGGAAATAAGACTAGTGCTTAGCTCTTGAAATTATTTTGAGAATTAAATGGTTTAGTACATATAAATCTCTTAGAAAAGTATTTAACATATGGTGATACTCCATAAACCTCAGCTTTAATTATCATTTTACCTTTTATTTTGGATAGTTTTTGGCAGTCTCTCCTTCATCCATTAGCCCGTTGAAGGCAGGAATACTTTTATTCAACTCGACACCTCAGTACCAAGCACAAAAGCTCTACCTAAAGAGAGAGACTCAAGACATGACAACGTCTTCTGACTAGAACATTCCTTTCACTGTTAGAGCTTTGGATTTCTCTCTTAATCATCTGGTTTTTGTTTTCAATAACAACAATAAAGCACCAGATAATTATCATACAAATCCACATGGTGGTTTGACTGGTAAGATCCACATATTATGATAATGATAAAACATATACTTTATGTCATTAACTATTGGTTAAAATGCAGGTCAATGAACATATATGACCTTATTACTTCTCTCAGAAAAATTCAGTTGTTGGTGTTAGGATACTGGAAGAAGCAGAGATTTTAGAAAACTGGCTCTGTTACCTTCTAAGCTACTTTTCGCATCTATTCAATGATAACACCCACTTCAAGGGATTGTGGTGAGTCTAGGTGAGATAATATGTAAAGTACCTGGTACTCAATAAATGATAGCCGTTGTTACAAACACTGCAGAAAATTTTATCTCAGATGGTTCCCATGGGAATGAAAGACTTAGAGGAAACATCACTGGGTAATAGTTGTGTTTATAGTTGGTGATAGTGCTTGGATAAGAAGGATTCTTAGTCTGAGCCCACACTCAGGGAAATGGTCCCTGATCCATGAACATATCTGCCTTGTGCACTATATGGGGAGGGTAGGCACCATGCAGGGGTCCAGGGCAGGGGTCTTTCTAAAAAATCTGCCCGTGGATTCTTTTGAGAGGTTGAGGAAGCCTGTGAACCTGTCTCAGAAAAAAGTGATCTTAAAAAAGAATACAAAATGCATTTAAGAAAATACTCGTTAAAATGTTAAAAAGACAAACTCATCATACCGTAATATACATGTTTCTTTGTTAGGACAGTAAATAATGAGATCTAGTGACAGGTCTCATACCTACCATCTACCATTGTTCAAATATGTATTGAGCGGGAATTCCCTGGCGGTCCAGTGGTTAGCACTCCTCGCTTTCACTTGCTGAGGTCCAGGATTCAATTCCTGGTAGGGGAACTAAGATCCTGCGAGCCAGCTGGCAGCAGCCAAATTAAAAAAAAAAAAAAAAAAAAAAAGTTAAAGAAAACCCCACTTATTTATTTAAAAAAAAACACAAAGAAGTATTGAGCATACATGATATTGTGAGTTATCTGTGACACACGTAATATAGTAGGAACATATCTGTGATATCTCTTGGTGACAATTCACAGGTATTGTTAGTGCTGTTATGATGTTTTATCTACATTCATAGTGAAAGGGAATGCTACCTTTCAGTTAGCAATCAGTGAAAATAAAGATGCAGCTTTTGTCCATGCAACTTCATAGGCCCCTTGCTCTAGAAGCCCAAATGAAGAATGACTGTGCTTAGAAGCCCAAGTTAAAACCCCTGGTCTAAAGCCTAGAAATTTCTTTTCATGGAATCAGCTTGGCATACTGTGTTTTTCCATAATCACCTCTCTATTTGCCCTTCAGCATATATACACCCATTTTATGAAGTTTGTAAAGACATTGTGTCCAAGTCTTAGAAATGGTTAGGATATTTAAATTGTTCTTCCTACCTAGACACAGGTTGATATAATTTTTTTTTTCCAACAAAAGGTTCACATGTTTATTACTGAGCTTCACAGTGAACAGTGGTGAGGAAAGATCAAGAAAAGAGGAGAGAGCATCAAACACAGGCAGCTGTTCCAGACACTAGTGATGTTCTGATAATGTGTGCCACTTCATATGTGAGGCTCCTCATAGACCCAGCTTGCTTCTTCTCCAATGTCTTCTCTTAGAGTTGTACCTGATTTTATTACCAGCTTTCATTCGAATCCATTGGGGAATGGGACGATTCTGCTTTTGTTTCTTGGCCAGGAATCGCTTGATCCTGAAAGTCTGTGAGAAGACATGGCGAGGAGCAAATACAACCGCACATATGATGGCGAACAAGAGAAAAGAGGAGAAATCGAGTGGAAGGACGTGTTTAGAAGGTGCCACCGCAGGCCGGGCTTGAGGAGGACACGCCGTGCGCCAACCAACGCCCCCTGGCGGCCGCTCGCTGCGCATGCTCCCGTGAGGCCGTGGGAAACCGCTCTCGTTCGTGCGAAATGGAATTCCCTTTGCTTCAGTTCCGTAAGTGGGTCTTTCAGGAGCCCGTTAGTGTGCCAGGGGCACCCTATGTCATGGGTGAGACACACAGTCCGTGGTAAATGCCAAGGCAGAAACCCTTCCGAAGCGATATAATTATACTGTTTATGTTTCTAGCAGGTTGGACTCTCTTGGTATAAATGCTGGAATTTAAATGATAGTCAAGTTTGAAGATAGATGCAAGTGTCATACTAAGCTATGACACTATTTTAAGCAAAGACATTCTTTAAGAACAGTTATAAAACAGGGAGTACCTTACATCTTGGGAAACGTCATATCCAATTATGCAGGGTGATAAGATTAAAATAAACTTTGGATAATCATGCAGACTGTGGGATACTTAATTCCACCTAAACCTTAAAGCTTTTTGACATTGACCCCATATTCTCAGATAAATGTAATAATTCATTCTCCTAGATACAAAATGATTCTTCCTTCTGTTGGACTAAAAGCCCAGGGAGTATGTAAATATATATAGCTGGGTATACCAAAACCATTTGGGACAGGCTGATGGGTATCTGTCAAAAGGTAAACACAATTTAGGGTAGGAATCCATTATAAAGACAGGATACCAGTCTAAACTGTTTTACATATTTACAAATATTTTGCATGTTATTAGCTCCCCATGAAAGTTCCATGTCCAGGGGATAGTGTTAAAATAAATTTTTTATTCATTGCCTACACATCTTCCTGCTGATTGAGAAAGAACTCAGTATGGGAGTCTGTTAAACTTGACCTTTCATAAGCAGATACACTGTCGTTCTTCCTTGCTTGTTTATATTTGTAGTACTAAAAAGATTAATTGATTGTTCAATGAATTATCACTTTACAGATCGGGCTAGTCTCTTAAACCACCAGTCACCCTGTTAACATGTAGCTACAAATGAATTGTTTTCAATAGGATGAACATTATCCCCTATGTAGGTGTGGCAATTAGATTATTGATTTTAGGTAAATGTCTAGTTAATTATGCAATAGGCTTCATTTTGTCTGTTAATTAAGCTGCTGCTCTTTTAAGTCAATAAATTATAGCCTCAGGAGAAATAAGAAGTTTCCCATTAGAAGAGTCCAGGTACTTCCCCAGAAAAGGGACAGAATGGAGGGACTTCCTTCAAAGCAAAGACCCAAATGAAGAAGAATTTTTAAGAGTGAATTGTATTTCCAGTTCATTCATGGTCCATTTCTATAATCAAGATTAAATGGAAATCTGAATAGAAATACTTGAAGAGAAACCAGTAATCTCTTTTTATAAAAAACTCTGCCAAAAAGAAAATCAACTATCCCTGTCTTACTTCGTATCACAATGACCAGCTTTAACCTGCCTTTCACCCAGGATCCAACTCCTTCCAAAATGCTGTCATTATACTTGTCATTTAACTGTTAATCACTGATCTGACCTAGTAGGGCGAAAGAAATTGTCCTGGGAACAGAGCCTCAATGCAACTCAGAGTATTCTCACCAGCACGCCTTACCCTGCTTCCTTTCTTCTGACCAAAGACTGATCCATAAATGTTGACGTTTGTCCTCCTCTATTCCAGGATTGTTAGTTTTTTATCTGTTTCCCTTTTGGAGGGAGGGTTGGGGAAGGGTGGAAAGTGGGCCTCTACTTGTTTGCCTAAACGCCTGGAATCTAAACTTGCCATGCCCCTCACCCTGATTTTATAACTTGGTGAGACTTCTGACCAGTTAATTGATCCCAGACTCTGCTGTGTCTACTCCGTCTTCAGTACCAATGTCACAACCATGTCATCCCTTGCAAATCTGATAATGTTTTGTACATAGTACAGGCACAATATTAATTGAATTAATGAATGGAAATTGTGTATTTGGTAAAGCCCTGGTTAAATTCTATGCAGGAAAGTCACTAGCTTCCAGACAATAATGAATTGATTCTTCTCTTTGCTTAGGCACTGACTGAAGGGTAGCCCACAGAAATAATAATGACAATGATAATCATTAATATTTATTGAGTGCTTACTAATTGAATGTTCCAGACATCATTCTAAGATAAATGGCTTACATTATCTCACTTATTCCTCACAAGAGTACTTTTCAATACATACTTTATTATCCTCATTTTACGGATGGAGAAACTGAGGCGTGGAACATAATGTCAGATACAAACTTAGTGACGGAACTAGGATTCAAACCTAGGAAATATGACTACAGAATCTGTGCTTTTAACAACAACCCAGGCACCAAGGATCACTCAATAGACAAAATGATTGACCAGAGCCAAAGGATGAAGAGTGTTTCCAAATTGTCAACTCGACCTGAAAATTTTTGGTAAAAATAATAGCCAATATTTAATAAGAACTTATTCCATTGGCTCAGTTTCAGAGTGGCCAGGCAGACTATCATTTTAACAGTCACAGCTCGACCAGTCAAGAAGGCATTGGAGTCTATGAAACATATTGGGTGATGGACAAAGGAACACTTGTGAGTCCAATATTAGCATCCCTCTTTCTGCTAATTATTTTAGCACTAGATACTAGAATAACACATGAATAAGATTTCTTTTCTCCTGACCAAATTACTTGCTCATAGCATAGAAGTAGCTACAGACAAAGTACACATTACACTTTTATTTAAATATTCCCCAATTAGTTTACAATAAGGTTGGATATAGTCCTACTGACCACAGAATGACTTTTGCTGCTTCTTCAAAACTAGGATATTTCCTTTTATGGTGAAAGTTATAATTAGCTGAAAAATCCTAAACTGTACTTGTTAAAAATAATCCCCATATAAGAAACCTGGTAAAAGTTATGCTGGTGTTTGCACAAAGCCTGTTATACATAATTTTCTGAAGCTGTTTTCAATCATGCAAATGATTTTTTCGTTTGCAATATGCTAATGCAATCTGATTTATTTCAGTTGTAAAAGTTAATTACAATGTGTTTGTGAGTCCCTAAAGATGATGTATTAAATGTTTATAACCAGGATTATTAAAATGTCCTGTCTCGATTACAGAGCTTCTCTTTCAAACACTAGAACTAATTGTAGCCTTAAATCACAACAACCTCACCGTTAAAATTAACACAAGGGCAACATTGCATAATTTTAATTAATTTTAATTTGGCCAAAGCAAATTAATTTTTGTTTTCTAGAAGGACAGCTAAACTCTTTTGTAGCCTGCTTCCACTGAACATGGAGTTCAGAAACGTCTTTTCTTCCTAGCATTTTCATTCCTCTGAGGATTGTACCATGGGACTGAATCCTTGTTTATATTTTGGTTTCAATTTGCATATATGGTTCTCTCCTCTCCTCTTGGCATTTAAGTAAGAAAATGAAACCAGAGTGAAATGTACACAGTTCTATGATCAGGGAGACAAATATTTCACCATGAGTTTCATGATCGTAACCCAGGTCTTCGCAGATAATGATGTTTCGAGCACAGGAGAGGTGTACTCTGACACTTCTATCTTTAGCACCTATTAAAAAGCTGCCAACACCTCTTTCAAAGTTTGCAAAACAATTTTCTAAGGAATGTCTACTTAGAAAACATTCTATCTTGATTCTTTCCTCCTTCCTGTGCTTAACATGTATGCCAAAATCAATGATTTCATATGAATAGCTAATACTACATCTTCCATTGTTATATCAGCCTGTGCGGACTTGAAGAATAATAACAAACAGGCTAAAATTCTATTTATTTCTTAAACTGGCACATTCTTTCCAGAAAAGCTTCACCTCTAGTTCCCATTTCTTTAAATAAGATGCCCATTCTCTGTATTCAAATGAGAGTTGTTTTTAAATAGGGATACCCATGATAAAGAACCTTGAAAATATACCTTAAAAAGTCAATATGGCCTCCTGAAATATAGAAAATCAGTGAAAAAAACTATGTAGGATCTCAGTGCTTTATCTTACTGATCATAAGTTATAAATGTTTTAAAGAACCAGATAATTATTTCTTGTCTCGATTTACATGTAAATATTTTGGGAAAATGTGAGTTTATATTTTTGCTAAATTTTAATCTGCATATAACTTATAGGCATTCCTTATGCACTTGATAAACTGAAATCTTAGAAACAACCTAATTTTATGGCCCAAACCTAATAATCATTAAAAAAAAGTCTAGTATATAAAAGTCAATTTACACCATTTAAGTAAAGCCTAAACTTATCAAATAATTATTGTTCAAAGCAACATATTGTCTTTAACAGTGAAAGAGGATACTGTTAATAATTACATGTGAATATTATGTATAAAACTAGAAGCTCCTGGGAAAAGCAAAATATTTGCTCACCCTCCAAATAGGGAAATCAAGTTGATGTCTTACTGGTTGTGTATTCAGTTCATCAAAATGTCTCCCTTCTCTTCCCTCTTTATAGGGATGGGTCTCTGGCAACCACATTTTTACAGCATTATCCAAACCTAGATATGGTGACTGGATGAAGTCAGGGGGTGTGTGGGGGGACAGATGGATGCTTGATTAAATTAGATCTATATAAGTTTGCCTTAAGTTTAATTAGGCATGAGAAACTTAGGTTAAACTTTGGGTATGGCTAAATCAGACTTAGGCAAAACTGAGAGATGTAGGGTGTCCTGTTTTAGCCTATGTAAATACATCTATTATATACATAAAGTTGTATATAACTTTATATACAACTTTATATACAAAAGTTGTATATAACTATTATATACAATAACGTTGTACATTCAGTCAAGGATCAGGTCATAGAATATATGATCAGTTTCAATGTTTAAAAAATTAAGATGAATATCTATATATAGAAATAAAATTCTATTCATAAAACCATGAAAGAAAATTTTAAGTGTTTGCTTGTTTAAAAACAGTAATATGGCTAAAATTATTTCATTGGCAACTTACAAATATTCAGTACAAAACTTTTTCAGTTTAAATTAATGACTTTGAAAACATATCTAACAGAAAATATATAATCTTTTGAAGAATAGATTATTTTTAAATTGTAAATTTTCCAGCTAGAAAATTTTATTTTTATCTTGAGTTGAAAACGCATTGATAACACAGAAAATGTACTTTTTTTTTTCCTTGTAAGTGAATATTTACAGTGGACTTTAGGGCTTTTTGTATTTCTACTTGCTCTTCGAATTATATGAGTGTGAGAAGGGAAGAATTTTACTGGTGATCCTGAGTAGCTGTTTTTAGACGTGAATGTCTCCCATGCCTATGAACTCTTTGTGGGAAGATAAATTATTTTATTCATCTTTGTATCTCCAAGCTTTTAGCGTATATATAAGTACATATTAAACAGCCAACATACTTATATGAACAGAAATGACTGAGGAGAGTGGGTGTAGGCTATAAAAAGAGTTAGACCAGAGTTATAGTAGTCACATTCTTACTGGTAAAACAAGCAAATAAACAAAAATAAGACAAATCTTAGATTCTTAACCTAATCCCTAGAAACTCTTGGCTTTATCATTGGGAAGGTTTCTCTGGTACTCATATAAAAAGGAAATTCAGTCAGTGAGAGTTACTGAGTGAGAGGGATAGAAGATGCTCAGGCTTATAAGAAAGCCTCAGGGTGGGGGGGAACTTTATTACCTCATTTTTTAATGCCTAGATTTCACCATTTATTCTGAGAATTATGCTGTGGAGAGAAAGTGTAAATAAAAAGGTATTTTTTAGAACATATCAATTTTGAAGAACTGATTATATTTTAATGCATTCTTTGTTCCTTCTAAAACTACCAGTCATGGTATACATATGATATACTAGGAGGGCTTAGGTTGTCACATATTGTGGGGGATTTGCTCACTAACTTTAAAGATCACAGTCACTGGCCTATGTGTGCCAAACACTTAATAATTACCATTTACTAGTAAGAGACCTCAGCCTATTATGGACTGAGTGTCTTTTGCTCTCTCTAGTGAAAGGACATTGGTAGGAAAAATGAACATACTTCTTAAAGTAGACACCTATGGATTGGAGAAATCTCACTTTGGCTAAAAATGCCAATAATGATACAACATTCTTTAAGTACTGCCAGATTACTGACTTTCATTCCAAGGCTTGTGGTGGATGACTGGTTTAAACATAGATAATTTTACAGTGGCAAAGGCAAGTATCTTGAGACCACAGAATTCACCTTATCCTAGAAAAAACTTATGGTGCATGAAGAGATGTCTCCTTAGAAGCAATTGCATTTTATAGTAATAGATAAGGTAAATATTTTCCTAATGGGATTTGATAATAGCTGTCAAAAATTTAGGGTCAATCACATAAAATGGCTAAATGAGCAAAAATAAATAAGACCCATCTACATCTATATACTGTCTATAAACTCACTACAGTAAGGACACACACAGACCAAAAGTGAGGGGATAGAAAAAAGATGTTTCATGTAAATGGAAACCAAAATAAAGCTGAGGTAACTATACTTATTTCAGAAAAATAGACTTTAAAACAAAGATTATAAGAGGGCTTCCCTGGTGGCGCAGTGGTTGAGAGTCCACCTGCCGATTCAGGGAACACGGGTTCGTGCCCCCGTCCGGGAGGATCCCACATGCCGGGGAGCGGCTGGGCCCGTGAGCCATGGCCGCTGGGCCTGCGCGTCCGGAGCCTGTACTCCACAACGGGAGAGACCACAACAGTGAGAGGCCCACGTAACACAAGAAACAAACACACAAACAAACAAACAAAAACACAGATTATAAGAAAAGACAAAAAGGGCATTACATAATGATAAAGGATTCAATCCAACAAGAGGATATAACGTTGTAAATATTTATGCACCCAACATAAGAACACCTAAATATATAAAATAAATCTTAACAGATGTAAAAGGACAAAAATACAGTACTATAATAATATTAGGGAATTTAATACCCCACTTACATCAATGGATAAATCATCCAGATAGATAGAAAATGAATAAGGAAACGTGCCTTAAACAAAACATTGGAATAGAGTGACTTAATAGATATATAAAGAAGAGTTCATCTAAAAGTAGCAGAATATGTATTCTTCTCAATGCACATGGAGCATTCTCCAAGATAGATCATATGTTAGGCCACAAAAGTAGTATTAATAAATTTTAAAAGATTGAAATCATATAAAGCATCGTTTCCTATGAAAATGGTATAAAACTAGAAATCAACTCCAAAAAGAAAACTGGAAAAAATCACAAATATGTGGACATTAAACAACATGCTACTGAACAACCAATGGGTCAGTGAAAATATCAAAGGAGAAACAGAAAATTCCTTGAGACAAACTAATATGGAAATACAACATATCAAAACTTATGAGATGTAGCAAAATCAGTTATAAGTGGGAAATTCATAGTGATACATACCTTTTGCAAGGAAAATGAAAAATCTTAAATAAACAATATAACTTTACACCTCAGGGGACTAGGAAAAGCAGAATAAAAAGCACAAAGTTAGTAGAAGGAAGGAAATGACAAGGTTCAGAACAGATATAAATGAAATAGAGACTAAAAAGAAAATAGAAAAGATCAAGGAAAAGCTGGCTCTTCATAAAGGTAAAGAAAATTGATAAATCTTTTAGCTAGACTTACCAAGAAAAAAGAGAGAGGGCTCAAAAAAATAAAATCAGAAATGAAAGAAGAGACATTACAACTGAGACCACAGAAATACATAAGTTCCTAAGAGATGACTATGAACAATAATACACCAACAAATTAAACAACCTAGAAAAAAAGGATGAATTCTTAGAAACATACAACCTTCCAAGACTGAATCATGAAGAAATACAAAATCTAAATATACCAATTATTAGTGAAGAGAGTGAATAAGTAATCAAAAGCCTTCCCCAAAACAAAAGTACAAGACCAGATGGCTTTACTGGTGAATTCTACCAAACATTCAAATAATTAATACCAAAACAAATTGTAAAGAGGCAATACTTCTAAACTCATTTTACAAGGCCAGGATTACCCTGATACCAAAATACCAAACAAGGATACCACAAAAAAACAGCCTTATTTACAATTGCATCCAAAAAAATAAAAAGCAACCTAGGAATATATTTAACCAAGGAGGTGAAAAGGTGAAAGGCCTTTATGCTGAAAACTATAAGACATTGATGAAAGAAACTGAAGAAGACAAAAATAAATGGAAAAATATTTTGTGCTCATGGATTGGAAGAATTAATATTGTTAAAATATCCATACTACAAAAAGCAATTTACAAATCAAATGCAATTCATATCAAAATTCCAGTGGCATTGTTTACAGAAATAGAACAAACAATCCTAAAATTCATATGGAATCACAAAGGACACCAAATGGCCAAAACAATCTTGAGAAAGGAAAGCTGGAGACATTGCACTCCCTGATTTTGAACAACATTACAAAGCTATGTAATCAAAACAGTATTTCATTTACATAAAAACAGACACATAGATCAATGAAACAGAATAGATAGCTCAGAAGTAAACTCCCTCATATATGGTCAGTTAATTTAAGGCAAAGTTGGCAAGAATATAAAATGAGTAAACAGTCTGGTGTTGTGAAAACTGGACGGTAACATGTAAGAGAATGAAATTATACAACTATCTTATACCATATACAAAAATTAACTCAAAATGGATTAAATATTTGAATGTAAGACATGAAACCATAGAATTCCTAGAAGAAAACATAGGCAGTAAGCTCCCTGACATCAATCTTGGTGATGAAATTTTGGACCTTAATCCAAAAGTAAAGGCATCAAAGGCAAAAATAAGTGGAACTACATAAAAATAAACAACTTCTGCATAGCAAAGGAAATCACCAATGAAATAAAAAGGTAATCTACTGAATGGGAGAAAACATTTGCAAATCCTATATCTGATAAGTGGGTAATATCCAAAATATACAAACAACTAGTGTAACTCAATAGGAAAAACAAACAAACAATTAGATTAAAAATGGGCAGAGGATCTGAATACACATTTTTTTTTAAAAGGACATATAGATAGCCAACGTGAAAAGATGCTCAACATCATTAATCATCAGGCAAATGCAAATCAAAACCACAATGAGATATCACCTCACACTGGTTAGAGTAACTGTTAGCAAAAAGACAAGAAATAGCAAGTGTTGGTGAGGATGTGGAGAAAAGGGAACGCTTGTATATTGTTGGTTGGAATGTAAATTGATTCAGCCACTATGGAAAACAGTATGGAGGTTATTAAAGAAATTAAAAATAGAGCTATCGTATGATCCAGCAATCTCACTTCTGTATATATATATATCCAAAAAAATGAAATCACTATCTTAAAGATGCATCTGCACCCCATGTTCATTGTACCATTATTCACAATAGTCAAAACATGGAAACAACTGAAGGTTCATCAACAAGTGAATAGAGATTGAAATGTAATTATATATATATATATATATATATATATATATATACACACACACAGGAGTATTATTGTCATATAAAGGAAGGAAATCCTACCATTTGAAACAACATAAATAAGCCTAAGGGCATTATGCTAGAGAAGTAAGTCAGACAGAGAAAGATAAATACTCTATAATCTCACTTATATATGGAATCTAAAAAAGCCAAACTCATGGAAACAGGGAGTAAAATGGTGATAGCCAGGAGCTGGGGGCTGGAGGAAATGAAGAGATGCTTGTCAAAGGGTATTGCAGCACTGTTTACAATAGCCAAGACATGGAAACAATGTAAATGTCCATCCATAGATGAATGGATAAAGAAGATGTGGTACGTATATACAGTGGAATATTACTCAGCCATTAAAAAGAATGAAATAATGCCATTGACAGCAACATGGATGGACCTGGAGATTATCATACTAAGTGAAGTAAGTCAGAGAAAGACAAATATCATATAACATTGCTTATATGTGGAATCTAAAAAAAATGATACAAATGAACTTATTTATAAAACAGAAACAGACTCAAAGACTTAGTAAACGAACTTATGGTTACCAAAGGGGAATGTGGGGGGGAGGGATAAAAATGGGAGTTTTGGATAGAAGTATACACACTACTGTATTTAAAATAGATAACTAGCAAGGACCTACTGTATGGCACAGGGAATTCTGTTCAACATTCTGTAATAACCTAAATGGGAAAAGAATTTGAAAAAGAATAGAGATATGTATATGTATAACTGAATCACATTACTGTACACATGAAACTAACACAGCAATGTTAATTAACTATACTCCAATATAAAATAAAAATTTGAAATAAATAAATAAATAAAATTTTAAAAGGGTACAAAATAAGTTCTGGTGAATCTAATGTACAACAAGATGACTATAGTTAACAATACTGCGTTGTGTACTTGAAAGTTGCTAAGAAAATAGATCTTAAATGTTGTCATCATATACACAAACACACACACTAAAGTAACTATGTGAGGTGATACATATGGTAACTAAACTTATTGTGGTCATAATTTCACAAAATATATGTACATAAAATTACCACCTTGTACACCTTTAAACTTACACAATGTTATATGTCAATTACATATCAGTAAAGATGGAAAAATATGTATCACAGACCTAACTATAAAACCAAAAACTATAAAACTTACATAAGAAAATATAGGAGATGATTTTTGTGGCTTTGAGATAGGCAAAGCATTCCTAGAACACAGAAAAGCAAGAAACAAGAAAACATTGATAATTGTACTTCAAATTTAGAAAGTTTTGCTTTTTAAAGATACTTTTATTAAAATGAAAAGATAAGCAATACTCTAACATAAAATATTCACAAAACACAGATGTGATAAATAACTAGTATCCAAAATTTATAAAGAACTTTCACACTTAATAAGAAAATAATCCAATATAAAAATGGGTCAAAGATTTGAGCAAACACTTTGTGGAAGGAGACAAAGGTAGCAACAAGCACCAGAAAAACTATTAAACATCATTAGTCATTAGGAAAATGAAAATTAAATCCAGAATGAGATATTGTTACACATTAATTATAATGGTTTAAAAAAATGACAATACTAAGTGCTGATAAGAATATGTGGCAATTGAGACTCTCATGCATTGTGGGAATGCAAAATGAATCTATTTTGGCAAACACTTTTTCAATTTCTTACCATGTGACCCAGACATCTCTCAAACTAGGTTTTTACCCATGAAAAACTAAAACATATATCCACACAAATGGCTGTACATGAATTTATATTAAAATTTCAATGATAATTACTCAAAACTGAAACAATCCATCTACTAGTGATGAAGTAACACATTCTGGTAAATTCATAGTATAAAATAGTAGTCAATAATAATAAGAAATAAACTACTGATACATTCAACAATATGAATGAATTTCAAAAGCATTATACTAAGTGAGAGAATATGTTTACAAGACACTAGTCATATTAATTCATAACAACAAAAAACAAAACAAAACAAAAAAGGGAGCCTAAAGATAGCCTGATAGACATATCAGCAGGAGAAAGGATAACAAATTGTGTTATACTTACATGATGAATTATTATATGGGAATAAAAATACTGATATATACAGTAATATACGTGAATATTAAAAACATCATGTTAAGTGAGAGAAGCCAGAAACAAAAGAGTACAAACTGTATGATTCCATTTAGATGAAATTCAAGAACCAACACAACCAAATAGGGTGACAGAAATTAGAATAGGGGAAGTTCATGCCTGAGAAAGGGTTTGAGAGAACTTTCCAGAGTGAAGAATTTGTCTATATCTTGAACTAGGAAGTAGTTACAAGTGCATATATTGGCAACAAAATAATTGAGTTATACAATTAAGATATTTTCACTTTACTCAATGAAATTTGTGTCTCAGTTGAAATAGATATAGAGCACCTTGGTGAAATTGATGTTTCTACAGAGGGGACAGGAAAAATACAGTTGAACCTGGAGCATCTTCCAATGTCAGAAAATAAGGAAACACTTAAGAAGCAAAAGGATGGGACTGAGAGATGTCATACGGACACAGAAGCCAACCTGAGAAAGTTTCCAATGGCTGAAGCTGGAAAAATTTGTTGCATACCAAATGAAATACAACATTTGTTACATGTAGAATTTTAATTACAACTCAGCTTATATTTTCTAATTGCCATTTTGTGTTTACTCATGGCATAGAAGTGTATTTCCTGGTGTTAAACATATGGGAGTTTCAAAGTTTTTCTTTGTTGTTGTTTTTATTGACTTCAGCTTAATAACACTATGTCCAGAGATTATATTCCATGATTAATTTTTTAAAATTTTGTTGAAGCTTGCATTACAGTGCACAATATGGACAAATTTTGTCAAAATTTTGGCAAATTTTTCAATAATGTAACACTTTCTACATTCTCACTGATTCTTTTTGTTGCCTACTTCTGTTATTAGTTAATAAAAGAGATTTATTAAATTCACTTACTATGATTCTGGATTTTTAAAATTTCTCACTATGATTCTGACAGTTTTTGCTTTAGATTTTTATATTATCCCATTTAAATGATAGCCCATTTAATCAACACTTTTATTATCATAACTTATCCTTCTTAATCTGCATTAGTACTTTTTTGTAAAGTCTACTTTGTCTAATATAATTATGGCATGACAATTTTCTTTTGGTTAGTGTTTGCATTACATCTTTTTTCCATCCTTTTCCTTTAAGTATTTCTATATCCTTATACTTTAGATGTCTTTTCCACACAGCACAGAATTTTTTGGCAGTCCATCAACCTTTGTATTTTAATCAAATAATTTAGTCAATTTATATATAATATATTTTCTGATATATTTGAGATTAAATGTATCATCTTAATAATTCCATGTTCCTTTTTCTCTACTCTCAAGTTTTTATTTTGATTAGTTATATTTTATTAATCCAAATTTTTTCTCTATTACCTTGCAAATTATACCTTTTACTATTTTTTTATGGTCGCCATAGAAATCACACTATGATTGTTTGAGTTTTCAAAATCAAATGTTAGTTCTTATAATCCACTTACAGGGCAATACAAGGAACTTACATTGTACCTCCTAACTTTTATGTCACTATTTTTGTGTATTTTTTCCCACACTGAAAGATCTATTCTTAATTAATTTTTATTGGAGTATAGTTGCTTTACAATGTTGTGTTAGTTTCCGCTGTATAGCAAAGTGAATCAGCTATAGGTATACATATATCCCCTCTTTTTTGGATTTCCTTCCCATTTAGGTCATCACAAGGCACTGAGTAGAGATCCCTGTGCTATACAGTTTGTTCTCATTAGATATCTATTAGTAGTGTGTATATGTCAATCCCAGTCTCCCTGTTCATCCCAACCTGCTTTCCCCCCTTGTGTCCTTACATTTGTTTTCTACATCTGTGTCTCTGTTTCTGCGTTGCCAAAACTCATCTGTATCATTTTTCTGGATTCCGCATATAAACAAAATTATACGATATTTGTTTTTCTCTTTCTGACTTATTTCACGCTGTATGACAGCCTCTAGGTCCAACCACATCTCTGCAAATGGCACAATTTTGTTCCTTTTTATGGCTGCGTAATATTCCATCACATATATGTACCATTTCTTCTTTACCCCTTCCTTGGTTGATGGGGCATTTAATGTTTGCTTCCATGTCTTGGCTACTGTAAATAGTGCTGCAGTGAACATTGGGGTGCATGTTTCTTTTTGAATTATGGTTTACTCTAGGTATAGGCCCAGGAATGGGTTTCCTGGATCATATGGTGGTTCTACTTTTAGTTTTTTAAGGACCCTCCATACTGTTCTCCATAGTTCCTGTATCAATTTACATTCCCACCAATGGTGTAAGAGAGTTCCCATTTCTCCACACCACCTCCAGCATTTATCATTTCTAGATTTTTTGATGATGGACATTCTGATCAGTGTGAAGTGATACCTCATAGTAGTTTTGATTTGTGCTTTTCTAATAATTAGTGATGTTGAGCATCTTTTCACATGTTTCTTGGCCACCTGTATGTCTTCTTCAGAGAAATGTCTATTTAGGTCTTCTGCCCATTTTTTGATTAGGTTATTTGTTTTTTAGATATTGAGCTGCTTGTATATTTTTGAATTAATCCCTTATCAGTTATTTCATTTGCAAATATTTTCTCCCATTCTGAGGGGTTTCTTTTCTTCTTGTTTATGGTTTCCTTTGTTGTGCAAAAGCTTTTAAGTTTAATTAGGTCTGATTTATTTTTGTTTTTATTTTCATTACTCTAGCAGGTGGGTCAAAAAGATCTTGCTGCAATTTATCAAAGAGTGCTCTGCCTAT
Organism: Kogia breviceps; assembly: GCF_026419965.1. Lineage (NCBI taxonomy): Eukaryota > Metazoa > Chordata > Mammalia > Artiodactyla > Physeteridae > Kogia > Kogia breviceps. The sequence goes on along the minus strand of NC_081312.1, from coordinate 117,618,406 downwards.
TTTTTTTCCTCTAAGAGTTTTATAGTGTCGGGCCTTACGTTTAGGTCTTTAATCCATTTTGAGTTTATTTTTGTGTATGGTGTTAGGGAGTGTTCTAATTTCATTCTTTTACATACAGCTAGCTGTCCAGTTTTCCCAGTACCACTTATTGAAGAGACTGTCTTTGCTCCATTATCTGTTCTTGCCTCCTTTGTCATAGATTAGGTGACCATAGGTGCATGGGTTTATCTCTGTGCTTTCCATCCTGTTCCATTGATCTATATTTCTATTTTTGTGCCAGTGCCATACTGTCTTGATTACTGTAGGTTTGTAGTATAGTCTGAAGTCAGGGAGCCTGATTCCTTCAGCTTCATTTTTTCCTCAATATTGCTTTAGCTATTCAGGGTCTTTTGTGTTTCCATACAAATTGTAAAATTTTTTGTTCTAATTCTGTGAAAAATGCTATTGTAATTTGATAGGAATTGCATTAAATCTGTAGATTGCTTTGTGTAGTACATTCATTTTCACAATATTGGTCCAATCCAAGAATATGGTATATCTATCCATCTCTTTGTATCATCTTTGATGTCTTTCATCAGTATCTTATAGTTTTCTGTGTACAGGTCTTTTGCCTCCTTAGGTAGGTTTATTTCTAGGTATTTTATTCTTTTTGTTGCAATAGTAAATGGGATTGTTTCCTTAATTCCTCTTTCTGACCTTTCATTTTTAGCTTATAGGAATGAAAGAGATTTCTGTGCATTAATTTTGTATCCTGCAACTTTACCAAATTCATTGATTAGTTCTAGTAGTTTTCTGGTGGTGTCTTTAGGATTTTCTATGTACAGTATCATGTCATCTGCAAACAGTGACAGTTTTACTTCTTTTCTAATTTGGATTCCTTTTATTTCTTTTTCTTCTCTGATTGCTGTGGGTAAGACTTCCAAAACTATGTTGAATAATAGTGGTGAGAGTATGATATCCTTGTCTTCTTCCTGACCTTAGAGGAAATGCCTTCATTTTTTCACCACTGAGAATGATGTTTGCTGTGAGTTTGTCATATATGACCTTTATATATTTTTGTGGATTTTAATAATTTATATTTTAAAAACCATAAGCTATTACAATTATTATTGTGAAATATATACTATAATTATTTGTATTTGCCTACCACCTTACCATTTTGCTACTGCTTTTTGTTTCTTTCTGCAGTTCTGTGATTCCATATGTAATCTTTTTCTTTGTACATTAAGAATATCCTATACCATTTATCTGTTTATACTAATATTATAGTAAATATTATATCAAAATTCTGTATTATATTATCCTTTCTGAGTGTTAAAAATTCTCCTTCATTATTTCTTCAACTCATTGTTATGACCCATTCTAATCTCACATATTCTATAACATTTTTTTACTGTATTCTCTAAATATCTCACTATTCCTTAGTCTATAACTTTTTCTTTCTCTTTCTTAATCTGTATATGCCCTTTCAAAGAAATATCCAATTCATAAATTCTTTCTTTAGCTGTGTCCCATTTCCTCTTAAATCAATCATACTATTAATCTAATTTATATTTTTCATTTGGTTCTTTTTATAATTTTCAGTTCTTTGCCTACATGTTCCATTATGTCTTTTATCTCCTTGAACATAGTAAATATAGTTAGTTTAAACTGTATGCTTCATAATATTAATACCTGGAATACCTGTAACATTGTTTTTATTACCAGTTGGTTTTGACTTTTTTCTCATATTGCATTGTTCCTCTATGTATCTGTTAATTTATTACATTTTTATAGTGTATTGGACATTTGATAGAGTTCTGGTTTTGGGCTCTCAATCCAGATTTAGCCATTTGAATGATCCCCTGCCCCTGGACATAACATTTGATTATTTAACAATGAAACATAAACCAAATAGAACTAAGCATAATTTTTCCCAAGTGTTTTTTTTCCCCAAAAATATATTAAGGAAGACCTCTTCTTTTCTAATGGGGTGGTTTAGTAGAGTGGAATTTTGCTCCAGGATTTTTGAAAACATCTTGTTACCACATTAAGAGATTCTATCTTAGAAATGAGGCAAGCATAATTAATCAAGTTCATGAAATGAAGAGACTCATACAGTCCTGATCATATCCTGTTAAACAATAGCTTAAGAGCCAGATCTGTATCAACCATTCACATTCCCATTTGCATGGCTCACTAAATTCCATTTTCAGTTTAGATACTTTTAAATAGGGTTTTTGTCACTTCCAATTAAAAATATTATCTCACTAATTTGTTGAATTAATTCAGACATAAAGGGAGGCTTGGTGGTTGTAAAAAAGAGCTGGAGAAGTTTGACTGACGGCAAGAAGACAAGAGAGAAGACTATTAATATGAAAATAGTGAAATTCTAGACCAATGAAAATGGAACTGGAGGTAGAAATGGGGTATAGATTGGAAAGATATATACTAGTAAGTGTAGAGAAGTGACATGTTGGATGTGAAAACTTCCTTGTGATATTTTATCTATTACAGAATCTCTGGAAGTGAAAGACAGCACATTCTTATGACTTTTATATACTTGTTTAAAATAAAACTGTGTACAAGTATACTATCTTAATTCAAAATATTTGACCTCTGTATACATTACTTGCTTTAACAATTTTAGTTTTACCTTTTGAACATTGCTTTATCTGGGTTATAAAATATGTGTATTGCCCATGAAACAAAGAGACTTTCAATCCCAGTCCCAGAACATGTGACAATTCCATTTATCTTCATCTTTGCAAGTGATGGTATAAATATAATTTGCATTGTTCTACAGAAACTATTTCAGTTTAAAAAACTTTGCAATCAACTGCCCTCCTCTCTAGTTTAATGTACGTGTGACCAGGGAGACCTTTCCAAAAAAAGGTTGTAAAATACTTAGATAATAGATAAGGACTATTCTGCCCAAACGGGAATATATGCAAAGGAGGAGATGATAGACATCTCGCCGGAGCCTAATGTTTCTAGGTAAACATTTCTGGTCAGGATGATTTTTAAACACGTATCTGCTTTCCTGTGTTTTTTCTGTTCACATTATTGTTGAATCCAACTCTAAAATTGGAATTTGTGGCAAAGTTGTGACTTGTCCTCCACGAAGGGTTATCAAGGCCATAATATGCAGTTTTCCTCTTTCCTGAGCCTTTATTGTACTTGTAATCTCACCATTTACTTTGAATTGTGAGAAGTAGGGGAGAAAAGAGCAATCAGAAAAGTGAGTTGGGTTGTGAAACGTGGAATTGTTATGTCATAACTTCAAGATTTCTCATTGGAAAATCTCTTTACCAGCTATGGGAAAAAAAGAAATTACTTAGAAAAATGAGAAGGAATGAGACACTTCTCCACTCATTCTCTCACATTTTTGCAGTAGAAGAAGCAAAGAACTCCCATGTCAAGATGAATCACCCGACTGGAATTCACACATCACATAAGATGAGGGGGCTATCTGTCTTTTCAAGCTACAAAATGCCAGAATCAAATGTTACAATTATAGCACATTTCCTAAAAGGCAATTTAAAGTCAGTTCCATCCCACTCACTCTTTCCAAATCCTGGTTTGTGTCTTGTCACCTATACTATAAACAAAGCAGTAGCATTCATAGAGATAAATAGAGAGATGTGTGGGGACAAAACCAGGGAACTTGTTGGGAAAAGAAAAGACAGAGAAAGCCTTGGTGCTTGAAGCCAAGAATGAAACACTTACAATCATGTACTCTGAGATGTGGGAAGATTGGTCAAATCTTGTTAAAGAGAGTTAAGTTTAAATGTAATTCTATCAACACTGATACTGAGAGAATCCCAAAGTCATATGGCTCATTCTACTAGGTGTTTCATCAATGGTTATGCTATCTAGACCAGAGGAAAAATCTAAAAATTACATCTGGCAAGAATATAGGAAATCCCCAGGGAGTCTGTGTTTGGGTACACTTTTAAGTAGCAGGTGTCTCCACATTTGCATTCAGTAACACTTAACTCGAAGTGTTTTATGCTAAGAGAACATGTATGTGGATCCTAGTACATATAATAAATTTTTCACTGGTAATTGTTTCAATTTTAGGCATATTTTTCTGATTGCCGATGTGATCGGTGTACAGGTTTGAAGCTTTAGAAAATGCAAATGCACACACACACAAACATAAAGAAATATGAAGGAGACTCCAATGGTATTATTCATTGTTTTTGTTTTTTCTTTAATCAATCTATTTTTTAAAAAGATTTGATTCATTTTTGCTATTTCCAAACTCAAAATATTTTAAGCCTAGCTTTAGGAGAGGGATTGCTGAATGGAGTAACGAATGTGAATCAAGCTTTAAAAAGAGGAGGAAAGGGAGAATGTATTTTCAAAAGAAGTTATCTGTTAAATGAAGAAAAATTAGTGAAAAGATTACAAGAAGCCATCAAGATTTTTGGCTTTATATAATTAGATTATTTAAATCTTCAAGAGAGTTTTAATACATCTAAGTTTTCCTTATATCTGAATTTATTTTTGTCTTACATATTTAGAACTTTTATTTGATTTCTGTACTTAGCCTCTGATTGGAACCTACATTGCAGGTGGAAAAAAGGCATTTGAAAGATAACAGAAATCATCAAGTGCAAGTGGCTGAATCTGACTGAATTGTAGGGCACTTTGGGGAACTGGTGGGAGTTTAAACTGGAAAGGTAGAGAGCTGTGTTTAAATCCAGGGGGAGCTTGTAAATTATGCTGAAAGTACGGACACTATGTTGAAGCTGATGAAGAGCTGTTGAAGGGATTCAAGTGGAGGACTGACGTGCATGTTTGTTGTTAAAAGCATACCCTGAGTGCCAAGTGAATAACGCACTAGAAGAATGGACCTAGTCAAGGGATATTAGTTGTAAAGGTTTAGACTCCCACTCCTCCAACATCACCATGCACATCAAAGATGTAGACCTGCATCACAACAGTAGTAAGGATGAAACGTAGGAGACGGGCTGGAGGGAAAGTTGGCAATAGAAATAATAGGACATGGTAACTATTGGAATATGGAGAGGAAGGAGGTGGAAAAAAATTCTCAGCCAATAGCTAAGCTCTGGCTTCATATCTGGAAACAGTGATACAAATCTTTCAAAGAAAGCAGCCACGGGAAAAGATTTTGTGGTGAGGAGATGATGACTTCAGCTTTGGATAAGATTTTTAGGTACTCATGGGACTTCTGGGGGCAGTAGTGGGTTTAAATATAGAATTGGATTTTGGGACAGTTATTTAATAATAGATAACACTTATTAGGTTAAGTTCCAGAAATTTCTAAGTGTTTTACATATTTTAACTCAATTCATCTCCAAAACAATTGAATTAAAACCATTGTAAGATGATTAAAAAGTCAAATAGAGAGGTCAAAAGACTTCCTGATGGTTGCAAGTCTAGGAAGTAGTGAAGCCATATGGTAAAATCCAATAATTTGGCTCTTGAAGCTGCATTTTTAACCACTACAGTATTGTTGCTGGAGGAAAAAAAAAAATTAGAGTCATCAGCAGGATGACTCCAAGGAGGTGAAATTCTGGTAGAATATAAAATAGACATTAGTAGAGGAAAAGAAAAAGAAAAACTTAAAAAGAAGAAGGAGAAATACGGAATTCACAGGAACATCAACAAATTAAAAAATGAGAACAAATAAGAGGAGTTCAAGAAGTAGATGGAGAAAGAACAGTCCGGAAGTTGGGAGGGAAAACAAAGAGGTACCACATCATGAAAACCTAAGAGGAGAAAAAGTGGATGACAGTTTGAGAACAAGAGAAGTCAAAAAAACAGGAGTGGAAACTTACTCCATGTATTTGAAGTCTAGCTTGACTTGTCAGAGCAGTTTCAGTGTAGTGACAGGATGCTTGGTTAGATTTAGTGGGTCATGGACTTAGGAGGAAATGTTGACTCCTTTTTTAAGAAGTGTGACTAGGAAGTGAAAGAGAATTTGTAATCATTTCTTTAGGGTATCATGGGGTAGAATAAGATTTTATTTACATCATTGTTTAAAGTATAGCCATGATGTTAGCATAACTCTAGGTTGGAAAGAAAGAGAATGTTTAGGATAAAAGAGAGAGAAACATTCATTTATGGAATTGTTGCAAGAAAGGGAACCCTTTCCAGGGTCCAAGAGTGGGCTCTTGTCTAACACTTGGAAATAAATTGTGCCAGAAGACACACTGTATGGTCAGGCCACTTAAGATGGTTGTTCTCTTTCTCTCTGTACATCCCCTGACCAACCAGTGCCTGCTTCACCTACATCCTACTCACCAGACTGACCTTCCTATGTACTTGCCCTAGGACCCAACCAATGATAGTTTATCAAAGGGGTGGTGGCGAGCATGCATCTATACTCATTTCCCTGGTAACTAATGAGCCCCTGACATCAATTCCTCTATAACTGGTAATCTCCCCTTCCCCAGGAGTGAAGACTGCCAGCATGTCCTGCCTGCTGTCTGTAGCACACGGTGGAATGTCTCTCCAGGACCTTGCTTCAGACACATAAGCTTCCCCAGCCATTAAACGACTGACATCTCTGTTGCTGACTCTGGGCTCTTTCTTTGGTCTTGAAGTTGGGCAAGCACAGGGCTTGTAGGCCTGTGGGGTGCAGCCCAACACACATGTACTGACAAAGCAAAAGACTTTATTGGGATGGGGCACCTGTGAGGAGAGCAGCAGGGTAAGGGAACCCAGGAGAACTGCTCTGCCACGAGGCTCACAGTCTCAGGTTTTATGGTAACGGGGTTAGTTTCTGAGTTGTCTCTGGACGATCACTTTGCTTGGCCCACAGTCTGACTCAGGGTCCTTCTTGGTGGCATGCACATCCCTCAGCCAAGATGGATTCCAGCACAAAAGATTCTGGGACATTGGTAGGACAATATTATGGGCTGGAGTCTCCTGCCTCCTTTTGGCCCCTCCAGAATTATTTCAGTTAGTTTTCAGTGGCAACACCACGTTCCTTATCAGGACCTCTTGTTGTGAGACAACTCATTCAAGTGGTTATTATTGTGCCTGGCCAAGGTGGGTGGTTTTGGTCAATGGTTCCCTAACAGAATGAGTTTTCAAAAAGAACAGAGACCATGGGCTTCCCTGGTGGTGCAGTGGTTGAGAGTCCGCCTGCCTATGCAGGGGACAAGGGTTTGTGCCCCAGTCCGGGAAGATTCCACACGTCGCGGAGTGGCTGGGCCCGTGAGCTATAGCCGCTGAGCCTGCGCGTCCGGAGTCTGTGCTCTGCAACAGGAGAGGCCGCAGCGGTGAGAGGCCCGCATACCACAAAAAAAAAAAAAAAAAAAAAAAAAAAAAAAAAAAAAAAAAGAACAGAGGCCATAGGCTCCAAAGTGAAAAATGGAAGATCAGCTTTGAGAAGAGATAGTTCCTGTTTCTTTGGGATGGAAAGTGAGAGGAATGGGCTTTGTAGGTATAACAGCAGGCAATTAAAGTTCAAGCCTGAAATATCCTATATTCTCCCCAAAGTAGGAGATGAGGCTACTTGCTACAAGAAAGACAAGAAGAAACAGGAGATTTGAAGAGGCTGACTGCAAAACCAGGCAGCACCCTGTGGGCCTTCCCTGGGTACAAAAGCTTTTCCATGTTCCCCATTTCTTGTTTGTAGGAAAAAGGTTCTCAGCCTCTGAGACCTTCCCTGAGTTCCAAAGGGCAGATTCAAACAGTTACTAATTAAAGGATTGAGAGAATGCAGAAACAAAGGAAAAGTAGTCAAGAAACAAGAGTACAGTGATGAGCCAGTGTCCTGGTTCCACCTCATGAGATATATATAAAAGTCTGATACAGCTCTCTGAGTTTTTCTACAGGAACTAAAGCCCCCACCCAGGTGGAAGATGGTAACTTCAGGCTGAGCACAAGTACGTGGACCCCAGACTGGCTGGAGCTATAAAGCTGATGATTGAGATTCCAGGAACACCACTCTGTTACCTACAACCAACCAATCAGAGGAAAGTCACACACCCTGCAGCCCTCTCCCCAAATTTTGCCTATAAAAACTCTTCCCTGTAAACCTTCAGGGGGTTTGGGCTTTTTGAGCATGAGCTGCACATTCTCCTTGCTTGGCCTTTGCAATAAACTTTTCTCTGCTCCAAACTTCGAGATTTTGGTTTGTTCAGTATCACTGTGCATTGGGCACATGAACTTGGGTTCGACACCAATTGTATAAATTTTCTAGGGCTTCCCTGACAAAGTATCACAGACTGGGTGGTTGAAAAAGAAGAAATTAATTTTCTTACAGTTCTGGATGCTAGAAGTCTGAGACCAAAGTATTGGCAGTGTTGGTTTCTTCTAAGGTCTTTCCCCTTGACTTGTAGATGGATATCTCTCTCTAGGTCCCCACATGGTCTACCCTTTATGTGGATCTGTGTCTAAATTTCCTCTATTTACAAAAACACTGGTCATATTTGATTAGAGCTTACCCTCATGACCTCATTTTAGCTTAATTACCTCCTTAAAGGCCCTATCTTAAAATACAGTTAAATGCAGTTGCATTTTGAGTCACTGGGGGGTAGGACTTCAACATATGAATTTTGAGGGGACACAATTCAGTCCATGATACAGATAAAACTTTGGAATAATTGCTGTTAAGAAGGGAGAGAGGACTCAGTACACATATATAGATAATCAAGTGCTACAGAATCTAGTTGTATTGAAAAGTCATAAATTTGCAGTGGGACACAGGCATCCATAACTGGTCCACCGAGGTGGATGTGGGTATATTAAGCGGGTATTGTGGTGAGACAATTGTGTTAAAAGAGCCAAAGGATTGAGGAAATGCACTTCTTAAGTCAGACTAGCTATGAAAGCAAGGGAAGAAAGATGGAAGAGACCAAAAGAAATTCAAGAACGTGAGGTTCTAAGGAACTCAGTATTGTGTGCACATTGAGTAGGAATGGAAGATATAGAAAGCTGTAATTACCAGAGTTTGTGATCAGGGAATGGAATAGTTATGTTTTAATGGGTAGCATAGTTCCTGATAGTGATAAGTCAAAGTTAAGGTCATCACACTATGTAATAGAGGTGAGGGTGACTGGCATTGAAATCAAGAGCTATGAGTCAAGATATGAACTGTGTCATTCCCGTGGACATTGAAGGTTTCTAGGATAAAAATGAGATGAGGGGTGGAAAATGAGTGAGTCAGAATTCTCTGTGAATAGGAAGGAGAGACAAGGTTGGTAGTTAACTATTTAGCATGAGCCTCAAAAAAGAACTTTGGGCCCCTGTAAATATGAACATCAGGGTGAATAGGCCCAGCTCCTTGGATGTTGAGTTTGGCCAGCCTGTTGTCTCTATCAGGGACCACCCCAATAATGTGGCTATTTACTGCAGTCCTTTAAGAATTTAAGAATTGGCTTAGGTATAACCTCATCTCCAGCCTGTGGTATACTGATGAGGAGCTTAGGCTCTGGAATTAGACTGTGCAAGTTCAAATACAGCCACTATCATTATAGGTTATCTGACCCAGGACAAGTTACTTGACCTTTGTGGACCTCCATTTCTTTGTCTGTAAAACGGAAGCAACATTAGTCATTTCTATTTTATTTCAGAAGGTTTTGAAGATTAACTAAGATGACTGATATAAAGCATGAAGATAAGCACTGGGTTTGCAATAGGTACACAATCTATTTTAGCTATTGTTATTTAAAAGCCTTCTTCAAATTTTACACCATTCATCATGCATTTTAGCCCCTTATCACATTGTAGGCCAATTGTTTGTTTGAATCTCTGTCTCTCTTTTAAGCTGGGAGCTCATTTGGACACCTGGACTGCTCATCTGGATAAAGCTACTACCTGCTGCATAGTAGGGCAATTTAGGGACTAAATTAATGAACAAATAGAGATTTTTTTCAGTACTTGCATGAATGGCATAATAATGTTGGGGAAAGTGATTCTTAGCTTTCTCGGTCCACTTATTCAACCAAGAGTCATATTTTCTAAGCTTATTTTAAATGGGGTCTAATTTCTACAAGAGAACAGTAACACATATATTCTGGAAATTGTTCATTTTTTAAAATCCTTAGATTTAAAAACATTAGACTCAGCGATGGCTATACATTTTTTAAACATCTTTATTGGACTATAATTGCTTTACAATGTTGTATTAGTTTCTGCTGTAAAACAAAGTGAATCAGCTGTACATGTACATATATCCCCATATTCCCTCCCTCTTGTATCTCCCTCACACCCTCCCTATCCCACCCCTCTAGGTGGTCACAAAGCACCGAGCTGATCTCCCTGTGCTATGCAGCTGCTTCTCATTAGCTATCTATTTTACATTTGGCAGTGTATATATGTCAATGCTACTCTCTCACTTTGTCCCAGCTTACCCTTCCCCCTCCCTGTGTCCTCAAGTCCAGTCTCTATTTCTGCTTCTTTATTCCTGTCCTGCCTCTAGATTTGTCAGAACCATGTTTTTTTTTTTAGATTCCATACATATGTGTTAGCATATGGTATTTGTTTTTCTCTTTCTAACTTACTTCACTCTGTATGACAGACTCTAGGTCCATCCACCTCACTACAAATAACTCGATTTTGTTTCTTTTTATGGCTGAGTAATATTCCATTGTGTGTATGTGCCACATCTTCTTTATCTATTCATCTGTCGATGGACACTTAGATTGCTTCCATGTCCTGGCTATTGTAAACAGTGCTGCAATGAACATTGTGGTACATGACTCTCTTTGAATTATGCTTTTCTCGGGGTATATGACCAGTAGTGGGATTGCTGGGTCATATGGTAGCTCTATTTTTAGTTTTTTAGTGAACCTCCATACTGTTTTCCATAGTGGCTGTATCAATTTACATTTCCACCAATAGTACAAGAGGGTTCCCTTTTTTCTACACCCTCTCCATCATTTATTGTTTGTAGATTTTTTGATGATGGCCATTCTGACTGGTATGAGGTAATACCTCATTGTAGTTTTGATTTGCATTTCCCTAATGATTAGTGATGTTGAGCATCCTTTCATGTGTTTGTTGGCAATCTGTATATCTTCTTTGGAGAAATGTCTATTTAGGTTTTCTGTAGTTATACTACTTTACCATCAAAAAATATAACCAGAGGCTATATTGATCATTGATTGCCATGGAACAGTGACCACAAAATTGTGGAGGATACAATAAGTATTTATTTTCTTTTGTGTCTGTAATTCTGCTGAGGGCCAGTTGGGGGTCAGTTGGGCCACTCTTCTTCAAACAGCAGATGCAGCTGGGCTTGGCTTCCCACCACGTTATGGCTTGGGCTCTGCTCAGCTCCATATATAAACCTCTGGGGCCCAGGAGGAAGAGGTAGAAACTGCTTGGAGGAAGCTCTTCTTAAGGTGTGTAGCAAAAATGCAAGCAGGTGAGCCCAAGGACAGGAACGCATTTCAATCCCCCGCTTGTGTCGAACCTAGTAATTTTCAAGTAAGTCATATGGCCACATTCAAAGTCAGGGGTGGAGAAGAACACCCTTCTGTGTAAGGGACTGCACACTTAATTGGCAAAAGGTATGGACAGAAGTAGGGTAAGGGGATTGGGGTTAATCCTTCAATCTGTCCCAGAAACAAATAGTGAGTTACTAATAGATACTAGCTCCACAAATAAATATTTGATAAAATTTTCTCTAATACAAGATAATAAGATAGGATAATATTTAACTTTGTTTAAAATCATAAAGAACTTTTAAGTCAGAAATAACCAAAGATGAAGTGCATTGGACCTCTCAATCCTCAATGCCCCATCCAGTGCTGAAGTACCAGATTCTATGGTGACCCTCCTTAACCCACATTGGACCCAACCTGCCATGCTCAAATGTCCCAGTGAGCCCAGTGATCAAAACAAATCGTGCTTGCCAGATATACTATTTATGTTCAAGTAACTTCAACCAAATTAATTGGTTCTAGTAAATCAACCAATTTTATTCAGCACTTAACACTTTCTGCATTAAGGAGACAGAAATTTGAACAAGCCGGATTGAAAAGGAAGTATTGCACAGTGGGAAGGAAGGTGAGGCTTGGACCCCAAAAGCACTGGCTGTAATATTTATAACTATGCCATCCTGGGCATTTACCCTCTGACAAGGCAAGGCATTTAACCTCTTTAAGTTCCCTTATCTTTAATATAAGGTATCAGCCATATGAAAAGCTTTCTTAGTCCAAGTCTGAATTACAAATAAATACAAATACATTTATTTGCAAATAAAATGATTATAAATACAATACAAATACATACAAATAAAATTGTTGTTATCACATGGAAATGATAATAATACCTTTTTATATAAGATCAGTTTAAATTTTATAAATATATAAACTTTAGGAGTCCAGCATATTGTGGGTGCACAAAAAGGAGTGGTTCCTTTTGACAGCCTTTCCCTTTAAATACATAACTGAAAAACTAAAGCAGATGTGCCCTGACCAAAAGTTACATTTTTCTCTCCTAATTATTCAGAGAAAAGGAAATTCCCTTTTTATATATTTATGCCTTTCCAAGTGCAAATTGGCAAAAAACATATTCTCAAAAAACAAAAATATGCATGTTTTTGCACTTTAAAAGGCAAAAGACCGACAACTGAACTTCCCTCTGGGGAGGCAAATTTTGATGATATCCATCCCCATTTGTCAGAAATGTTAAGATTTCTAGGGAAGTAGCAGGAACAGGCCTAGGTTGTTGTAAAGAGACCCCAGGGAATGTGTGGGACACTGAGAGCCTGAATTGCCACTCTAACCCAGAGGACCGGTTAGAGCAGTGACTTTTGGCCTCCTTTGAACTGGGACATTCTAATGGTACTAGGTTGATTGATTTTTCGACAAGCTACTTTAAATTTACCATAGGGCGCCTGTCTATTGTTTTTAAGCAAGTGAATAAAAATTAGCTGTACTTTGTGAAAGTTCTCAAGGTAGTCAGCAACCATGTCTTTTCCTCTTTAGAGATAACTGTAGCTGCTCTGCCACAAGGGAGTCAAATAATAACAAAGCTGTTTTACTGATGCCTACCCTATTTTAGGTAACATATGTTTATTATAAACTAGGTGCTAGTTTCCTCATCTTTAATGGGAGATAAGACACTCAGGTTAGCAGCTATACGCCCAAAATCAATCTCTCAGTAGGTAGGTAGTAGGCTGGGATTTAAACCCAGGTCAGTGGATTGTAGATGAGTCCTTTTTCCACCTGCCCACGCTGTGAGTGGTATGTGGAAGGCATGTTAATGAAACAAGTGGCAAAATGAATCAAAGTGAATTTGCATGAAAAGGACAATGTTATTTCCATCTTATTCCAGACTATCGAAAACAAAAAGGCTCTTTCTAAATGCCACTTTTTTCTTAGCTGTAATGGGGATACTTAATTCCCAATGTGTCTTGGAGCCCTAACTGGTATAATGTATGTAAGACCCAGCACAGTTCCCGGTACACTGTAGGCAGATGATAAGCATGATGGTGTTATTTATGATGACAACCATGATGATGGTATGAACACGTTTGCATAGAAGTGGTTTCTATAGTTCTGAATTGGGATCTACTCAACTTTTTGACATGCTTTACACAATGAATTGATAAATTAAAAGTGGGTGGTGGCACAGGCAAAGTTTTCACTATTTTTTGTTGTTGTTGAATAAGTCAGATCATCATTTCTATTCTTCACTCCACATGCACCATGTACTTTATAGTCCATGGTGCCTAGACCAGCAAACTCACCAGCTGTGTGGAGAAATACAGCTAATTGGGTCTACCATCTCTGCAATCTTACTGGAACCAGCTGGATTGCCCAAGGTTTCTAGCCTCAGGACTGGTGAGGTCAGATGCTAAGGTAACTTGGATCTTTTGGGAGTGTTACAAAGTCCCTATTTCAGGTGTCACCTGGCTATTTAATTTATTTTTAAGTATACAGTCCTTTATGAATCCATACACCAATTTATTTTCTGCATGTCATTTTTTTAAAGAAAAGAGAGAAAGCATATGGCTTGAATCATATTTTATAGTTCTTTTATTTGAATTTGGAAATACATGCGTATTCGCACAGTAGTATCTCAACAACTAGAAAATGTATGTTAAGCATGATTGTATGGAAAGTTCCTCAGTTCAAATAAATCACTATACTTGATGCTGGCTTGAATTAGCCTCTGCTACTGCTACCTGGTGGAAAATATTCTCTCTAAAACTTACATTTTCATTTATTTAATTGAAAAATAAATCAGTGCATTTTTTTTCAGAAATTAAATAAATGAATATTTGATTTCTCTCTCACCTCAGAGAAATTAGATGACATCTTATTCTCATTATTCCAAATTAATTCTGTCACCAATACTATGAAAACTGGGACTGGATCTGCACCAAAGTTGACATTTGTGTTCATTTCAGAACTTGCTTGAACTAAAAAAGCTTCCAGGACTGCTTTTTCTGAACATCATTGTAGAGATTTCCTGGGGTTCCATAGCAGCCTGCCGACTTGCAGTATTGAGTGGAGGCTGATGGGGATAAAGAGTAGTGGCGGCTCTCAGATCTTCTGGAAGAACTTAGATTCTCTCTTTCACTTGGAACTTAAGTTGGTTATCTCAGTTCTGTCAAGCTTCATGCTGCGGTATATCATAAGTTTATATACAAATGGAAAAAGCCTCATAATATTATTCATATCCTATTACTGATAATAGCTATTGTTTATTGAGTTTTTACCCTGTGCAGGACCCCATACTAAATGTTCTATGCATTTCCTCACTAAAGCCTTGAAACAGAGCAGGAGAGAAATCTCACTGTCTCCATTTTACAAATGAATTAGCTTAAACTCAGTAAGGAAAAACAATTCATTTGGGATCATCATTTGCAAGGATTCAAACGTTGGAAGATCTGACCACCTAATTTTGTCCATCAATATCTCTCTGAGTCCAGATAACTAGAAGTCTGACACATTGTGGCAAGTACATCCATGTGGAAAAGGAAGATTCTTTTCTTTTACTCCTTTCTAAACAAAAATTTTACCAAAGACCACACAATTTGGTCAAACAAAATATGATAGCTAAAATGGTGTTTCTCCTAATCAATGGTCTGATGATCTGCCCACTTAATCAACGTCAGTTCAAGGTAGGGTTGGATGGTGTATGTCAATGATCTCTTCAGAAAGAAGCATATAGTTGCTGAAAAATACTCGTGGCCAGTTTAGTTAATTCATAGCAAGATGAGCTGATTTTAACTGAGTTAAGGAGTAATTCTTTGTTGTTAAAACTTTATTTTTCTTCTCCAGTAGCTGACTATGGATACAGTCTTTCTCCACTGTTTCAAGTTAGTTCTGAAATGGACACAAAAGTTATCTTCTGGTGTGTGGAGTGACCCAGTTTTCATAGTATGAGTGACAGAAAGTAGCCATTTGAGAATAGACATCTTAAATATATCTAGCAGAAAAGTAGAAAATGTGCAAAGAAAAAGGAACTCTGGCTCACTTGTGGATGACACCTCTGCCTTATGCCCTGAGTTTTCTGGAGTCTTAACCCTGGAGACTCCTAACATAGTTCTGTGTTTTAATTTGTCCCTCTGGATACTGATTCACTAGGCTGGAATTCAGCCTTCTCTTGAAAGCTAGATCAAGGGATTACAAACAAGAAATTAGCAGAGCAATCAACAGGCAAGAGGGTACTCATTTAATAAATGCCAACCTTTATTTTTCTAACAGGCCTAGAAAACAATTACCCAGTGGCTAGCTACCATTTGATTAAATTGCCTCTAATGATTTTGAGAGTGGAGATATGATTAAACAGCTAGTGGGTGATGGGCAGTGAGGCCCTGTGGACCTGGTTGTCTACATATTTATTGATATATTGGCTTCAAGAAGGTGGGCTTCCTGACAATTTGTGGCATCTCGATTCTGTGCCACAAAATTGGAAACTAGGATCTATAAAAGACCTTATCGAAACCAGGACATTTTTATACCTTCCTTCCGTATGTTTTGCAAATTAGTGGGCCTGAGGGAAAAGTATTCAATTTACTTGAAGAACTTTACTACTTGTAGACATTGCACATGCAAAACTCAGACCAGATAATTACTCTCAACTTCAGAACTGGAAGGGTCAAACTTGAAGAGGCAGAAGGGAAAGCTCAATAAGAAGTCTGCTCATATTTGCTGATGCAAGTTTCATAAGCACACAGAGAATCTAACACCTGCACTGGGAATTACACAGGTATGCAAATACACCCAGGTAGCTTTTATACATGGAGATTCTATAGTTAACCACAAAGCATCTCAGTGAAAATGCATTATTTGATCAAGATAAATAACTTGACCACCTACAGTTAACTGATCTATTCCCAAGATGTATATTCCCCCAAAACAAATTTATTTTCTCCACGGTGCAAAGAAGGAACATAAACGCGGATATAAACTCAAGAGCCTGGAAATGTAGTCTCCTCCTTGTTTTCTGTTTATCATATAATACATGATTATGGTAAGTAATTTTCCCTCTTTGAATTTCAATTTTCTGATCTGTAAAAGAGGTCTAAAATGGTACCAGTCGGGAGATCATAAAATGTATAGTTTCAGCATTGTTTGCAACTCCTTTTATGAGTAGAGGCAATTCTTTTAACACCTCTAGCCTTTATTTTCTCATCTGTACAATTGAGGAGATGATGGGGTTGGAACTCAAGGGCTCTCAGCCTGGACTCTTTGAACTCTGAGGAGAGAATTTAGAAGACCTTTGAACCCACTATTTGAACCCAGCGGTGCTATGTCAAAGCTGTGGCTGACTGTGGCTCTGAGCACTTCTCCCTGGGAAAAAGGTCCATTGTTTTCACTGAGTTCTAAAAGGAATCTCTGTCCCCCAAAATGTATACACCACTTAACTAAATGTCTCTATAACTTCTTTTTCTACTAATAGAATTTGATGGTTCCTGAACGCTAAGTAATAAGATATTCGGATATGGCATTAAAATATTGTCACTACTTGTTTCCCGAAATTTCAAGTGATTTGAAGATGAGCTAATTATTTTTTAAGCTTTGTTAATCAAAAGACCCTACATAATTGAAGGAACTATGGAAAGACCATCTTGGGATCTGTGGATCCCTGATTATAGATGTAAATTTCTGTGTGTGTGTGTGTGTGTGTGTGTGTGTGTGTGTCTGTGTGTATGGGCACTTTCTAGGAGAATCAATAGCTTTCATCATATTCCTGTATCCTCTGTCATAAAAAGGGGAATAACCACTGATTTAGCTATTGGAATTTACCCCAAATATTTTCACCTGGGTGATCAGGTAACAAGAAATCATTTTAACCATTGCTACTTGATTGGTTATTTTAACTGGTAGGCAGATATGCTGCATCTCAGGAACAGAGCCATTCACTGTAAGGTGAGCTGACAAATATAAATGCTTAAGAAATTCAAATACTTCCAGCTTCCCTCCTTCTTTCTTTTTTTTTTTTTTTTTTTTTTTTTTTTGTGGTATGCGGGCCTCTCACTGCTGTGGCCTCTGCCGTTGCGGAGCACAGGCTCCGGACGCGCAGGCCTAGCGGCCATGGCTCACGGGCTTAGTTGCTCCGCGGCATGTGGGATCTTCCCGGACCAGGGCACGAACCCGTGACCCCTGCATCGGCAGGCGGATTCTCAACCACTGCGCCACCAGGGAAGCCCTCCTCCTTCTTTCTTTTATCCTCCCATTTTCCCCTTATTCGTCAGTCAAAGCGCTAAAGAGTAGGGTCATTGATTCAAACATTCTGAATATTTTATACATTGTTTCTCTCCCTGTAACAATTATTCTTACAACTAAAATTTTTTTGCTGTTGTTGAAAACAATTTAGCATTAATAATCAAGAGGCTGAAAATATCTATAGCCTTTGGCCAAGTAATTACATTCTTAGGTGTCTATCCTAAGGAATAATCTAAAATATAGATAGAAGAGATGTTATTTTTTTAAGTTTTCCTTGTAACATAATTTATGAAATCAGATAAATAAATATATTGGAATATAAAGTATTGAGTAAATAAATTATGGTATTTCCACGTAATGCTGTATTATGCAGTGATTAAAATTAAGTACAGTAAGTCTCCCACATATGAATGAGTTCCATTCTGAGAGCACATTCGTAAGTCCAATTTGTTTCTAAGTCCAACAAAGTTCGCCTAGGTGCCCAATTAACACAATCAGCTGTATAGTACTGTACTGTAATAGGTTTATAATACTTTTCACACAAAAAATACATAAAAAACAAACAAAAATAAAGATAACATTTTTAATCTTAAAGTACAATACCTTGAAAAGTAAGTAGTACAGTACAACATCTGGCATACAGAGCTGGCATCGAGTGAACAGACAAGAAGAGTTACTGACTGGAGGAGGGGGAGGAGATGGGAGATGGTAGAAGGATCATCAGCAATAGGAGACGGAGGGCAAGCTGCAATTTCACTCACACCTGATGTTGATGGCACAGGTTCTGGTTCCTTGCTGGATTCATGTTTGCATCTTTGAAAGTTTGCGACTTGAAAGTTTGTATGTAGGGGATTTATTGTATGTTTCAGGGCCTATATTGTGATAGTGATTGTACAAATTAGGAAGCAAAATTTTATAGTCTGTACCTGAAAAGCTGACAATAGAGGTTATAATCAGGTACTGGAATAAAGAATAATTTATTATCTTCCTTATAATTTTCTATTTTTCTTCATTTTACAATGATTATTTATTACTATAAATATAAATTTATACTTTTTTTCTTGAAACTTTATAATGCTAATATATCACACAATTTTACAATGATAATGTAACATATACATGTTATTATATTATTCTGTACATAAGTACAGAAATGTGTAGATAAAATATACATTTCATTCTCTCTGATTTTCAGTTTTCCTGTATGTTTAAGTGATTTTGAAATGAAGGATACATTTTCAAGTAAGTTTATAATTGGTTCTCCTTGCTAAGTTCTAAGCTTACTTGATGACACAACTCTTTTTCTTCTTTTCCCTTTTGCTTAGGTGACATAAAGTTCCGACATTGCTTATTTTGGTCATGTAGACTGTATATTCCACAAGATTTTAAGTGTATATCTTTGAGGAGGGAGATACAAATGCATTTACTTAACCTCATGAGATCTGGAAAGGCAAAAGTGTCCACAAATATGCTGGCCCAATTTTTTCAGCCTTGTGGGACAGTGGTGATCTTGCAGATAGAGAAAAGCCACAGTCAATCTTGTGACCTCATCTGAGCCATGTTCAAACTCAAAATCCTTTAAGTCGCTCTTAATGAAACTCCAGCTCTCTTGAATTTTCAATAGCAACTTACTGGTCTTTGAACATCATAGGTTCCTGCTGTGAAATTTTGAAAGCCATTATTATATACACAGTATTTAAGGGGAAAAGAAATCCTGTCTTGTTGATTATACCATACAGGGCAATTGCAAAGACATGGCCTGACAAAGCATGCATTCTTTGGAACTAGTATTTTATCCCTTTGCAGTTGGTACCTCAGATAATAGAATATTCCCTTGTGTTGTCACTGGGATATTTTCATTTCTCACTGGCTATTTCATGCCATCCTGAGGTTTTAGCCTAACACTAATACCAGAGTGTCAGATGAGGGATGTCTTCCTATCACTGAACAAAACTATTTGAGATTTCTATGGGTTGAGGACATCAGTAGACAGCTGGGAAGTATTTTGGTCAAGGAGAAAAATGACATGTTTCTTAACCAGAATGATAGATTGGGAGCTTGCTGATCTTTGTTCATAAATCTTTTCTGGGAGGAAAAAAAAAATCCCAACCAATTGCCACAACTAGCCAAAAATGAACCCAATGGGCTGCTCTCCCACATTGAATTTACAGGGTAATGATAATCCCAGTTAATTGTAAAAACACATTTAAAAATCCGAATTCTCTGTTCAAAAGACTATAGAGGTTGCATATCAAAAATT
The DNA here is from genome assembly GCF_026419965.1 of Kogia breviceps. NCBI lineage: Eukaryota > Metazoa > Chordata > Mammalia > Artiodactyla > Physeteridae > Kogia > Kogia breviceps. The sequence continues at coordinate 117,598,552 of NC_081312.1, read as the reverse complement.
TTCTGATATATAAGTACCAAATATACAGTTGTAATAAAATTATTGCACTAGGTTAACTACAAAATTTGCTAATAACATTGGATGATACAACCCATGAACATCACTGGCAGGCTGGATTTTGGCATGTGTACAAAGGTTTTATAAACACATGTTGCCAGTGGAACATGCCTTGCTTACTCAGGACCAGGCAGCCATGTTTTATATTCCTCCCTTGATTTCTTGCATTCTTTCTGAAAATGATCTTACAGATCATGAAAACTTTCTCTCTCTCTCTCTCTTTTAGCCAGACTTTGTTTGGGTTCTCCTATGTGTCAAATATAAACAACTGGGCTTCCCTGGTGGCGCAGTGGTTGAGAGTCCACCTGCCGATGCAGGGGACACGGGTTCGTGCCCCGGTCCGGGAAGATCCCACATGCTGCGGAGCGGCTGGGCCTGTGAGCCATGGCTGCTGAGCCTGCGTGCCGGAGTCTGTGCTCCGCAACGAGAGAGGCCACAACAGTGAGAGGCCTACATACCGGAAAAAAAAAAACAAAAAACAAACAAAAAAAAACGACAAAATTGATTTTTTTTTACTCTGCTAAAATATGTATTCATAGAACTTGTCAATTTCTCTGAATGCCTCTATAATCTCTCACGATAGTTAAGTTGGAGTGATGACCAGATTGGAAACTGCGGTGTGAATCAAGTTTGAATAGTGACTTCAAGGAGCAGCAGAAATGCGTCTTAAACTTTCTTGAGTGACCGTCCCTCTGAGAGTAGGGCTCTCTGGAGCATGGCTGGTTCATCTCTGAGCATGCACAAGTATGTAAGATGATCTTTTGCTGGATAAAATTATTTTTCCTACTTATTTTTATCCCATCCTTTTAAAATGCATATATTTATGTATGTTTTATAATATACATGTATATAATTTACACATAAATACATATTATGGGTAATCTTTAAAAAATTTACTGATGGGGTCTCAGTAATAAAAGTTTAGATAATATTGTCTGTGATTTGAAATTGTTTCATTTTCCTATCTCAATCTATATTTATTGACTATCAATGTCAGGGAATTATATTTCTTAATTTAATTCACTGAATGTAAACTGAATATTTTTTAATTAACTGAGTGTAACTGAATGTTTTCAAAGGAGCATATCTTCTCCCTGTGTCAAGCTGAGAAACAGCATTGTAGCTGACACAAGCCAGTAGCCTCAGGTTGTCTTTTCTTAGAAGAAAGATTGTTCGTCCCTACTGTGGTCAGGATCCATTTCTTCCGGCCGGAGAGCTGATAAAACAAAACACAATTCTGAGCAGCAGCACTGGTCTCAACTAATGTGCCAACAGTCTTCTTTAGAAAAACCCAGCAACAGTCAACATGTGGTTGTCCAAGGGAGCAAATGGAGCTTGTTATCGCCAGAATTTGGAAGCAGAACTCCTAAAGGTACAATGACAAGCATGGAATTTGGGCTGCAGATCCTGGGGATTCATCCATGTAACAGTACTTCTCCAAAAGTCAAGTTAGAAATCCAATGCCTATGTTGGCAGGAGGGAGGATCAAGAACACTAAGGCAGGGGCTCTGGCTGAAAATGAAAACCCAACTGGAAATGGAGAACAAGCAAAATATTAGCATTCTTCCCTATATCCATCATTCCTACATGTTGAAATATGTTTAGTGCTTCCTTATTCCAAGAATCTAGCTTGGTATGCATAGTGTGGGGACCAAAAATGAACACATTTCCTCCTATCTCGGAGTTTACTTCTTACAGGAAACTCAGGAATTAATAAACTATTTATACAAATAAACTGAGGATGAAGTGAACTAATTCTGTAAGGACATGTAATAAAGAAAACTGGTCCATAACTTTTTGTTGGGGAAGGGTGCTGAGACTTCATAACCCTACATCAGCATTTTAATATCACGGAATTTGTGAAATAGTATGACACTAGCTGCAAAAAATTGTGACTCTAAGTCATGGTACCATACATTCAGTAATTACATAATAATTGCAGTGTGTGTGAAAGAGAGAAAGACAGAGAGAGAGAGAGGGAATATACAAAACAAATAAAGGCCACAAGAACTATTTAGAAGAACCCAACATTGATCATGTATTCAACAAATTAAATATATTTCAGCATTGAAAAAAAGATGCATTTTCTCTTCTAAGGAAGCTTACCTCATAGTGAGATAGACAAGAAACAAACAAACACTATGACTCTCAATTGTGATAAGTGCTCTGAAGAACATAAACAAGGTGATATTGGTGAATGCACCTGGAGAGTCAAAGCTGCTTGGAATCTGGAGATCAGAGATCAGATATCTAAGTGATCTATATTTCTTCTCTGTACCATTTGTTCCCTTCACCTCTACCCTTTCTTTCCTAGGTTTGGAGGAAAGACAAAAGATCAGGGAGGTAGAGACACCAATGCTGGCAGGACAGCAGCCACCAGCCTGAGACTCCATCAACTCCCAGGAACAAAGAATATGACTGGTCCTTGAGTGAGGTCAAAATCACACCTATAAGTGAGTGATCAACTGGCTTTATTTTCAGAGAGTCAGAGAGCCAAGCAAAGCATCCCAAACTGAAAGCTTTTCTGACCAGTTGGAAGAGCCATCTCTGGAACAACGTCATGTCTAGGCTGGATGTCATATCTAGTTTGATCAGGAGAAAGTCATAAGAGTATTTAGAAACCATCACTTCCCAAGGAGAACAAATCCAGTGAAAGCATACTGCCAACCAAGGGCAGAATAAGCTAACTGACTGAAGGTGAATGTGCCAATGAAGGTTCTCTGAGGAATAAGAGGAGAGGAGTAGAGGGAATTTCATGTCAGCAGCTTTTGAACCACATAAAATCAGACTTTCAATTTTTAAAAGCCCCCAGTTTATCCCAGCGTTTGCTACATCCACTTGTGTAATTCCAAAGGATGCTACATCCATCACTAAGAGAAATGCTGGGGTTTTGATAACTGGAGAAGGATTTCTGGTTTCTTCAAAGTGCAAAGATGTGAAACCCCAAAGGGGTTTATCCCTTTCAAGTCCCTGCTGACAAGCAACATGGGCAGTATAGAAATAATTTAAAATGTGTATGTGACAAAACCTCATCTTGGAGTGATACCCTTCACACACACAATTCAGGCGAAGGTTTTTTTCCCCAAATTCCTCTTCTTCCCACAACCTCTTCATAATTTGCCATTAATATCTGATCTTTTCCTTTTTGCATTTCCTTTGATCCTCCCCTACTACTAATTTTTAGGGAGGGATAACATCATTAAGTTCTAAACAGTCCTGTTCTTGCTTCCTGTGTGTATGCGTGCATAGGTATACCTGTGTGTGTGCACAGGAACTTAGATGTCAGAGAGACAGGTTCAAATCCAGGCTCAGCCACAAGATGAGTATTAGAATTTGGGTAAGGAATGAACTTTTATCACTGACAGTTTCCTCTAAAATAAAAGAGTGAAAATAATATTCTTTCCAAAGCTTTTTGGAAAGCAGTGAAATTATCAATTTAAAGGGACTAACGTGGACCAAAACTCAAGAACAAGGCAAAATAATCTAAGGCTTTAGTTATAATGTTTAATTTGACAATTAAGGGAGAGGTCTAATCTAAAATTTTACATAAATCTGAAGTTTTATCTTACTTTACTTTTTTGTTTTCTTTGGGGTCAAACATCCACATAACTGTTGAGACATCAAAGCCTCCCAGTGCCAGAAAACTGGAAAATTATGTTCCTTAGGTATGCATTCCCAGAGCTTTGGATTTTGTAGACAAATAAGGCTTCCAAAAGTAAAATTAAATCTGGCATTCCAGGAATATACAAAAATAGGATATTCTAGTACTCTGTGTCATTCAAAAATTTTGCATCTTAATTATATGGTTTTCATACCCAATTATAATTGTTCTGGTTTAGAAGGTGCAATCATGACAGAGATGGATCCCAAAGGCAAATCTTATAACCCACAGGGTCCCAGTATAAACATTCTTTGCTAAGGAGGAAGAGATTAGCATTCATATTCAGGCAAGGAAATCTGTTCCAAATGTTCAAAACTTATCTCTGGAACCTCAGTGATCCAGTATGAGAAGTTTTTGATGCAGGGATTCAGAAGGGGATTTTAAAAAAAAAAAAAAAAGAACAATGGGGATTGTCACTTTAACCAGTCATTTCTCTTCTTGTTCACACGAACTTCCTGTTATTTTCCACACAAATTAGATATCCATCTACATATCTTTACCTGTTTCTATACATGTATACTGAAAACACTTCCCCTTCAAAAATGCATCTGCCACAGGCAAAACTATATAAATCCAGACCTGCTTGGGTTGGGAGGTTGGTTCTAATGGGAAAGGTGAATATATTCCATGTTAATTCTGCTTACACTGAATGAGTATACCCAGGCCCCTGGTAAGGATTAAGGCATGTAGGAAGTAGATCCCAACTTTGGAGACACAGTCCAGTGAAAATAATAGGGTATTGGAATTCTTAGTCCTGTATTTAGATCCTGATGGACTGCTCTGCCATTTGAAAGCTGACTAAGTTACAATGTTTCTCTATGCCTCAGTTGTCTTATCTTCAAAATGGAAGGATGACAATCCAACACCATTGAAGAGTGGCTCATAAGAGATGGCTGTAGGTCCCTGTCACCTGGCATGGGCCATGTGACTGAAGCTCCTCCCCAAAAGGCACTTCTGTCTGGAATTGCCAGAAATCTTAGGACATGAGCAAGCCCAGTCCCTTAGAGATTATCAGGGGAAGCTGCAGCTGAGTAAAGCATACACAACTCATAAGCAGAGCTGGTAGGTTCTGCTGAAGATGGATGGTTTCCTCAGGGATCTCTCCCATGGCAATAACTTGACTAGGCTTTTGCTCCTTTTATTCCTTTCTGAGCTGTAGTTCATCAGACTTCCTTTCAAATTTTTTAGAGAACAATACCTTTTCAGTAGATTTACTTCTGCTTGAGTTAACTAAGGTAAATTTCTGTTATTTGAATTCAAGAACCCTGACTAGTAGTTACATAGCTACATAAATATTGGGGACTTACCATTTTCCAGACTCTGTTCCAAGTGCTTGACAAATATCATCTCAGTTAACCTTCATGATAACCTTACAAGAAGGCATCATTATTGCTGCCTTGGCAGATGAGGAATTTAGACCTCCACAATGCTGAGTAACTTGAATGGTCACTGTGATAGAAAATGGTAGAGAAAGCCTTCAAACCCAGGTATTTGACTCCAAAACCTGTGTGCTTGAACAGTACTATGTTTCTCCCCTAGCTGTGTCAGATGTGATTCTCCCTCAAAATCACATAATACAACAGTGAAACCTGGACTTGATGCCAGAATTACCCAACATAAAATATCGTGGCTTCTTCTATAACAAAAGTCAACATAGGAGCTCTTGGTCTCATGGTGTCATATAACACAAGTTGGCTCATAAATCCTTCTGATTAGAACTTACAGAAATTATATATGTTGGAGTCATTCTGTAGATAAACATATACATTACAAATCTACTTATTAACTGAGAGATCATAATCACAATGATTTGACTTGGTGAGAAAAAAGTAAAATCATAACATGCTATATTCTTCAAGACATCATAAGAAATGCTAAGATGTTAATTAGTAGTAATCATCAATAAATAGAAATACCCTAACTGTTCATATGGATGAAACTGTTCATATGGAAACATTAGGGAACAAGGACCTCAATTCTACTATGAAGAGTTGGAATAAAATTACCTCTAAGTTCCCTTTCATCACTAATGTTTCATTAGTCTATATGCATATCATTGTCTTAGTTTCAACTTGCCCTGGTCAATAGCATCAACTTTCTCAATTTTAGGGGATGCATCTTCAACCTAAAGGTGTGGTTATGTGAACCAGGAGAAAAGCAAGGGACTGGAGGAAACAAATTAATTCAGAATTTGCATTCTGCAGTGCCCACTAATAACGTGCAAATGAGCACAGAGAGATTATATTTCGTTCTCTTTGGTATCCTCAATATCTGTAACAACATCTTGTACAAAGTAGGTGATCAATGACTAAAATAAGCATCAGATGAATTAATGAAGCATTATTCCATCCTTTCCTCCCCAGTTTAATCCACTTGCTAAAATTTCTCTCTTTTAGTTCTTTCTTTCCTTGACCCCTAGGGATTATTGAAACAATCTATTGAAAGTATCCTCATGGATGAGAGAGTGAGAGAGAAAGGGTAGAACACCATACTCAGTTTAGGGTGAGAAATGTAGTAACCAAAATCACTAAACATTGTTAATAGTAACAACACCTTATATTTATATAGTACTTTGTAACACTTTTTCAAAACTTATTTGATTCTCATAATCACCCATGATTTTAAAGATGAGGAAATTAAGATGTAGCAGCCAAAGTACCTCATCTAGTTAGGAAGTGGTGGGTGTCACAACTTCAAGTCCAATACCCTTTTCCAATGCATTCCTCTCTGAACTGGGGAAAGTTAGCAGAGCCTTCCTATTAAAGTAGGAAAAAGATGTGTTCTAAAGCTGACACTTGAAAAACTATACAGTGTTCAAAAATGGTCTATAGGAGTCCACTAAAAAGACTTAAATTAGATTCAGGAAATAAACCTCAACATGGAGTTACTCTCTATCTCCTTGCGGAAGCTCTAAAACCATGACCTCCTTCATGTCCATTAAGATTTTTCAGGTTCAGTCTGGAGGATAACTTTGATAAATCAGTGACATATTCTAATTATTCATTCGCTCATTGAATACACAGTTATTCAGCACTTGTTGGAAGATAAGCATTCCTGGGATGGAGGTCTGTCACTATAAGATTATCTCCAAGTGTAGGAGACTGTTGGACTAGACAAAAAATGAGTACAATCATGGTTTTATTGAATCTTGTCATGTTGGATGAAGAGTCTGAGCTTACTATACATTCCTATGATACACTGGAATCTTTTCCTGAAGTAATAACTATACCTTAGGCATAAAAATAAATGCAGTCAGTGAAGTATTGGTATATGTTCTCATGGTAGTCTTGCTCATTGCTGGCTTCCTGAGGGTATACAGCACACCATTCACCTCTGGTAACCCATGGTCATGCTAAATGCTTAGCAACTAGTACATGCTCAAGCATTGCTTGTCAAATGAATGACAAAGAGCATTGCAGCTCAGCTCTACAGAAGAAAATTATACTGGCCTTTAGGAGATATTGAGCATCTTTGTATGCACACCACGAGGGAGGAAGCTTGGGTGAGTCTGATGTGGTTCTCTAACTTGGGGGACATTATACGTTCATGAATATGTATGAAAGCAGAAAAAAAAGTGCTAGATATATATATGTGATGATCAACCTACTGCCAATAGCATATATAGATAGCAAGAATTAGTTAGGCAATAAAATTAGAATGTATTTTATAAACATATTATGTATGCAGAAAATAAAAACAAGAATATAGGAGTATGTGCTTTCAGATTCCAAGTGACTAAGCATCGTACAGATATAGCCTAATGTTTAAAAATTTATCTTTCCTTTATCATTCATGTAGTCAACAGTATCTGTTGAGATTCTATTATGAGCCAGGACTGTGCTATATTCTAGAGGTCCAGACAGAACCAGAACCACAGTGCCTGCCTTCTTCTTCCTTAAAGTTTAGTGATGGCAATTAGTAATGAGCCAATAATATTACAAAAAATGCATAATTACTAACTGCAATAGGGGCCATAAAGCAAAAGAAAAGGATGGAATAGCAGATAAAGGATAAAAACTCATATAAGTTGGGGAGGAAGTTTCCCTGGGTGCATGCTGTCAGAGCTAGGGCCAGGAGAGTATGTTCAAGCTCTCCAGGGGTAGAAATACAGAGAGAAATCATTCCTGGAAAAAGCAGCAGAATGTGCAAAGGCCCTGAGTGGAAAAGGGCTAAGCAAATTTGAGGATCAGAAAGAAGAGAGAAAAAAAAGAAAAAAGAAAAAAAAAGAAAGAAAGAAGAGCAGGAGGCAGGAATGTACAGAGATGAGGCAAGTGGTCCAGATTGTGTAAATGTGGACAGAAATAGGGGAGCTCAGCGATTAAGTGGACTTGTTTCATTCATTCATTCACTCGTGAATGTACGTAATACCAATGATTTTTCTGGTGTCAAATATCTGAAAACCATATAAGCCAGAGGGATATATTATTTATATTAGTAATCTTAGAGAAAAGTGAACTCTCCTACATGTTTGGTGGGAATGTAAATTGGTACAGCCACTATGGAAAACAGTATGGAAGTTTCTCAAAATACTAAAAATAGAGTTACCATATGAGCCAGCAATCCCACTCCTGGGCATACATCCAGAAAAGACAAAAGCTCTAATTCAAAGAGATACATGCACCCCAATTTTCATAGTGACACAATCTACAATACCCAAGACATGGAAGCAACCTAGGGTGTCCATCAATAGATGAATACATAAAGAAGATGTGGTGTATATATATACAATGGAATATTACTCAGCCATTAAAAAGAGTGAAATAATGCCATTTGCAGCAACATGGATTCACCTAAATGTTATCATACTAAGTGAAGTAAGTCAGACAGAGAAAGAGAAATATTATATGACATCACTTATATGTGGAATCTAAAAAATAGTACAAATGAACTTATTTACAAAACAGAAACAGACTCAGAGACATAGAAAACAAACTAATGGGTACCAAAGGGGAGGGGGGGAGGTATAAATTGGGAGTATAGGATTAACAGATGCAAACTACCATATAAAAAATAGATAGGGGCTTCCCTGGTGGCGCAATGGTTGAGAATCTGCCTGTTAATGCAGGGGACACGGGTTTGAGCCCTGGTCTGGGAGGATCCCACATGCCACGGAGCAACTCGGCCCGTGAGCCACAACTACTGAACCTGCACGTCTGGAGCCTGTGCTCCGCAACAAGAGAGGCTGCGATAGTGAGAGGCCCGTGCACCGCGATGAACAGTGGTCCCTGCTTGCCACAACTAGAGAAAGCCCTTGAACAGAAACAAAGATGCTACACAGCAAAAATAAATAAATTAACTAATAAACTCCTACCCCCAACATCTAAAAAAAAAAAAAAAAAAAAAGATAAACAGCAAGGATTTAGTTTATAGTGCAGGGAACTATATTCAATATATTGTAATAAACTATAATGGAAAAGAATCAAAAAAAAGAATATAGATACATACATATATATGTATATTTAAATCACTTTGCTGTACACCCGGAACTAACACAACACTGTAAATCAACTATACTTCTATTTAAAAAAAGAAGAAGAAGAGAAAAAGGTGGTGTCTTTCCAGTTTGGGGGTTTATGCTGAAATGAACAGTTTGTAATTACAAACTGAAAAAAGAAACAAAACTTTTTTTTTTTTTTTTTTTTTTTCAAAGCCTGGGAATGATCCAGGTCCCCACCTGAGGAGACTGGAACCACTGAACTTTCACCATGATGGTTTTGTGGTCTTCAGAGTGGCTGAAAAATGCTTCTTCCTTCTGCGTGTGACTAAATTCTCCATGTATCTCTGTCTGGCTTATAAATATCACAGGCAGCCAGTGAGTTACTGCCTGGTTGAATGATTCCCTTTACAAGCCTCTTTCTAGGTTTTTGAGTAAAGGTTCCCCTTATTAATTTTACCAGCCAGCATTCACTTAGCATTTGCTTTGAGGCATAATTGACAAGCAGGGTGACACCCGCCTGAGAGAGAGCCATAAATCAGAAATAATTTCCAAAATTGGCTGAGGGGCTGAAGTGTTGAATAGGCAAATACAGGTAAAAATCTCTTTATTAGGGCTGACAAGGACAGCAAATGTCAGCGAAGTGTTTCCTAATGTACCAGGCGAGATTAATTCGGGGGCCCTTCCTGAGAGGGTGGTGTGTTGTGCGCTCTCTAACAAGACAACTCTCGGGGCTCTGAAGGAGGCAAGTGGTGGGGTTGTAACAGAAGAAGGAGCCAAGTCTTGGAAGGCAGGGAGCTCCAATTCTGCATCATCACACTCCTTCTGGAAAAATCACTCTTCTGACTTACATTATATTTGCATTTTGCATCTTTAGTGGAAAAGAGCTATAAGTCATGATCCAAAGAACTTGGCAGGATAATGAAACCAAACAACGTGTCCAAAATGAAAGAAATAATCCACTGCATGGTAACTGAAGAAAGAGTTGCATGAAAAATGGGGATTTGGGAAGGTTGGACTGAATATGTATACAATTTCCTCCATTCAAAAATAATAGTCTGAGTTAAATTCACATCTTGGGAATGTGAATAATGCCTTGGGAAAAAAAGGATAATGCCGTTTTTTCCCCTTCTATTTCAGTTTCATGGGGATTCAAGCATAAACCCCCTCCAACCCAACTTCATGGACATTCATTAAAAGGACAAAATTTGGTCATTTTGTAAACTGTCTACACAGATGCTTGTTCTGTAAATTAAAAAAAAAAAAAAAAAATTGCACTGCTTTTAGGAAAAATCCAGATACCTATTTAAAGATGTTTTCTAACTTATAGCTGACAGCAGCAAGATGAAAAAATAGAAAATAAGATGAAAATTTTACACTGGGAAAAATTATATACCAGTTCATTCTGGGCAGTCTACATGTAGCAAAATTTTAATACCATCCTGGAAGGTTCCCCTCCTAACAGTTCATAAAAGAGATCAGGCTAGTGAATTTAATACGTAGATGTAGTTAAGAAGGCATATTTTTAGAAAATTAAGGAATGATATTTACTAGCCAGCATCAGGAACATAACACTTCTGAGGGCCACTTTATTGGACACGCAAAAATTATCCATATTGGGCTTCCCTGGTGGCGCAGTGGTTGAGAGTCCACCTGCCGATGCAGGGAACACGGGTTCGTGCCCCGGTCCGGGAAGATCCCACATGCCGCGGAACGGCTGGGCCCTTGAGCCATGGCCCCTGAGCCTGCGCGTCGGGAGCCTGTGCTCCACAACGGAAGAGGCCACAACAGTGAGAGGCCCGCGTACCGAAAAAAAAAAAAAAAAAAAAAAAAAAAATTATCCATATTGAAAAAATGCTGAGCAGCTACTAAGATTAGACATCAATTCTATGCCAAACACTGTACTAGGCACCTTTCCTATTTAGTCTTCACAAACCCTGCAAGGCAGTAATTAGTATTAAATTCAGTGCAAGCAACAGAAGCTCAAAATAATAGTGATTTAAATAAGACAGGATGGTATTTCTTTGAAATAAAAATATGTGAAAGGCAAGCAGCTCAGTATTGCCACTGAGTCTCTGCTCCTCAAAATCCCACCAGATGAGCAGCCTTTCCACCCATGTGAACCTCACTCCCCTGAGAGTGTGGTCCTCTCTCCCTCATGGTCCAAGATGGCAGGTCTAGCATCTCATGTGCATTCTGGGTGCCAAGATGAGGAAAAGATGAAGAAAGGCAAGGACGTGTGTCAGCTCTCTTCAGAAAGTTTCTGGCAAGTAGTTTCATGACATTTATATCTCATTCATCTGAAGTTAACTGCAAGAGAGTGTGGGAATTGTAGCTTTATTCTGGGCAGCCATACACCCAGTGAAAACCAACGTTCCTCTGATTATAGAAGAAGACAAAAATGAAGAGAGGGAGACAATGAACAATCTCTGGCATAATATTATTTTCCCTGTTTTACAGGTTAGAAAACAGAATCTAAGGAAGGTAAAATAACTTTCCCTAAATTAAAAAAAAAAAAATGCTAGTAAGCAATTTTAGAGCCTGCATTCTTCTCATTTTGCCATAAGGCATAAAAAGGATAAGACCAACCCAATTAAATTTTTTACACTGCCAATTAAATTTAGTCCAATCCAACTAATTCTAAAAGCTCATATCTTGCTCTCACCATAAGTAAGAAACTATTTTAGGCATAAAGCACTGTGCTGGCTATGAGAGGATTTATGGAACAGAAATGTGAATGGAAATATAGACATGTTATATCTTTTTAGTATGTCTATAGATGGCAATGTGGATGAAAACATAGATACAGGCAAAATCAGAGGTTGATTCTTGGGGAAGCTGGGGAAGCGTAAGTCTCATCCTTTTACTTGCTTCAGCCTTCGAAAGCCCAAGGAGGGGTCCCAGCGCTGCGTGACATGGTCATCCGATTTTGTGCAGAAGATATTCTAAACATGATGGGTTAAGATTTCTGTCTCTTTCTTTTTGGCTTCATCTTTTTCACATTTTTGGGTAGAACAGTGCAGTGGCCCCAGTCTTTTTGGGGACCTACCTTAGAGGATGAATTGAAAATCTATTTAGTCTGTGTTTATGAAGATCTATTTACATGGTTCACTGTTATTTCTATGCACAGTCAATTTATTATTAGCAATTCTGGGATAGGAATGCCTTCAAGTACACTCTGACAAGTACACTTTTACAAATAATCAAAAGTAATGAATAACATCAATACACTGGGGGAAAAAATTAGTATTAGGTGATTTGACATAAACCATTCATATTGAAAGAGCTACAAATATCACTTACCTAGAAGGAAGCAAACTGGTTAATGAGTGATGTTGAAGAGTATTTCACTCCTCAGGAAAAATTGAAATGCCCTGAAATATTAAAGCTCATATATAAAAAGACTTGAGAAGTATTTTCCCATGTTTGAGAATAATTCTACATTTTACATGAAAATTTCCATTAATGAGAGTTGGGAATTTTAAAATATTTTTCCAAACGTTCAATAGTTTAAAAACTATAGATTAATTTTTACCATGTTAAAAAGAAAAACTAAATTTTTTCCAAATTTCTCTATAGAGTGAGATATTATGAAATTACTTATGTGAAGAGGCACTCAAAGAGTATGTAGAAAAAAATGTAAGGGAAAAGTATTACAGAGATGCCAGACTGTTAACTTGAAAATTTATTATGGTAAAAATCTGGATTATGTGATATTTGTGGCATTTGTTAAGCTTTTTAAATTTGCAATTTGTTGTGTTTCTTTTTTTGTTGAAATAAATGTTGCACTTAATACCTGATGTTGTATATTATTAATATTTTTTTTCTTAAAGAGGACAGTCAACCTTGTGTAAGCTTCAAGGTTAATAAAACTGGTCCACTATGGGTATAATTACAAGTCAGAATGTGACTCTCAGGGCCTTCGATAGCTACAGAGCAGGATGAGGATTTGCAAGTTTGGAGGATTTGGGGCAGTAATAAATTTCATTCTATGGAGATAAGAGATGGAAGGGAATATTTGGAGAAGAGAAGACTGAAACCTTTAAGACTGAGCTAAAGTGAGATGAGGAAGACCTGGGTTCTGAGAGGCTGAGAAAAAAAAATGCAGGAAGACATATTGTGAAGGGATCTAGACACTACACTGCTGTGCCTTGCTCAGTATAAACCTCTTCTCCATCTTTCTTGAAATTATTTTTTTAAAAATTAATTAATTAATTAATTAATTAATTAAATTTGTGGCTGCGTTGGGTCTTCTTTGCTGCGTGTGGGCTTTCTCTAGTTGTGGCGAGGAGGGGCTACTCTTCATTGCAGTGCATGGGCTTCTCATTGCAGTGGCTTCTCTTGTTGCGGAGCACAGGTTCTAGGCACATGGGATTCAATAGTTGTGACATGTGGGCTCAGTAGTTGTGGCTTGCAGGCTCAGTAGTTGTGGCACATGGGCTCAGTAGTTGTGGTGCACAGGCTTAGTTGCTCCATGGCATATGGGATCTTCCTGGACCAGGGCTCCAACTGTGCCCCTACATTGGCAGGCATATTCTTAACCACTGCGCCACCAGAGAAGCCCCTGCAATTCTTCATTAAAATAAAAATAAATGTGGCTCACTAATGCTGTGGTACAAGAGGACACTTTGATGAAATACAAGGGGACAAAAATAAGCAGGATCTTCAAGTTCGGTCCCTTGATAAAACTGAGAAAGAAGGAAGCCCTAGATAAAGCAGAATCAAAATCCATGTTATAGAAATGGAAAAGAAGGAAATTTGAGGGATGTGGAATAAGCTATATAGAGGAGATGATATTTCTTTCTGCTCTAAAACTTTCTTTGATAGAAATAAAGACTCAAACAAACCAAGGGAGTTTATATAAAAGGATGCAAGACATGTTTATTTCTACATGCTGCTTTCTGTTTTAGGAAAAATTAAACTCTATCATTTAAGTCTGTCAATCTGATCTCTTTACCTAGGTTTTAATCAATATTATAGTTTACTTTAACATTTTTGTACATAGCAGCATCTTAAAATTTATTTTCCTGTTATTCAGAAAATATTGCTATTATATAGAAATACCATTAATTTTTATATATTGACCTGGCATCCTGTAATATTCTGTAATTAATTCAAGAATTTGTGTTTTATTTTTTGTGGTGTCCTTAGGATTTTCTATGTAATAATTTTGTTTCCTATGAATAATGTTCTTTTAAATATTTATGCCATTTTTCCTTTTTATTGCACTTACTCAACCTTTAGGAAAAATGAAATAAAATAGGACTTCTTACTGATGTCTTGATCTCAGTTGAAAATATTAAATGTACCACAATTAAATAAAAACTTTTCATAGATATCCATTTATTAGATTGAGAATATTCCTAGTTTTCTGTGAGTTTTTATCATGAAAGTTGAATTTTGACAAATGATTTTTTCTGCATTTATTAGATAATCATGTGATTTTTCTCCTTTGTGCTACTAATGAGGTGAATTTAACGTTTGAATGTTGAACCAACCTTGCCTTCCTGGGGCAAATCATATTTAGACAGAATATATATTTTATATATTATTGTATGCTATTTCTTAATACTTTGGAGTCAGGGTTATGCTGAATTCAAAAACCAAACTAAGATGGCTTCCTTCCTTCTTATTTTATGAAAGACATTGTGTGACATTGGTATTAATTTTTCTTTAAATGTTTGAAAGAAATTAAAATTGAAGCCATCTGGGTCTGGAGATATTTTTTGCTTGTTTCTTTGTTTTGTGGGTAGAAGAATGAGAAACTTTTAAATTTTATATTTAACATTTTAATAAATATAGAGTTTTATGGACTATTTTTGTTCTTTAAAATATATGTTGAAATCCTAACCCTTATTGTGTCTTTATTTAAACATGGTGCCTCTAGGAAGTAATTAAGGTTAAATGAGGTCATAAAGATAGGGTCCTGATCTGATTTGTTCCCTTATGAGAGACACCCAATAAAGTCCATGTGATGCCATAGCAGGAAGACAGCTATCTGCAAGCTAGGAAGGGAACCCTTACCAGAAACTAAGCTAGCTGACACTTTGGTTATGGACTTTTAGCCTACAGAACTGTAAGAAAATAAATTTCTATTGTTTAAGCCAGCTATCTGCAGTATTTTGTTATGGCAGCCTGAGCTGGCTAACACATAGGAATATGAAAATTTTCATTTTCTTCCTGTTGACCATTTGGAAATTTGTATTTTTTAAAGTAAATTGTCAATTTTGCCTAGGCTATAAAATTTATTGGCAAAAAAATTTAAAACAGCCTATTATTATCCTTTTCATTTCTATAGGGTCCATAGTGATGCCCCTCTTTATTTTTCTTGATATTGATAATTAGAATTGTCTCTCTTTTTACTTGATCAATCTAGCAAGCTGTTTATCAATTTTATTCTTTTTGAAGAGCTACTTATAATTTTGATGATTTTCTTTATTGCTTCTGTTTTCTATTTCATTGATTTCTGATTTGATCTTTTATTACTTTACTTCTACTCTCTTGGGATTTACTTTATTCTCTCTCTAGTTTCTTAAAGTGGAATTTTATTTTATTTTTAAAATAAATTTATTTATTTTATTTTGGCTGTGTTCATTCTTCGTTAGTGCATGCAGGCTTCTCCCTAGTTGTGGCAAGTGGGGGCTACTCTTCATTGTGGTGCACGGGCTTCTCATTGTGGTGGCTTCTCTTATTGTGGAGCATGGGCTCTAGGTGCGTGGGCTTCAGTAGTGCAGGCTCCGTAGTTGTGGCTTGTGGGCTCTAGAGCGCAGGCTCAGTAGTTGTGGCATATGGGCTTAGTTGCTCCATGGCATGTGGGATCTTCTTGGACCAGGACTCGAGCCTGTGTCCCCTGCATTGGCAGGCAGATTCTTAACCACTGTGCCATCAGGAAAGCCCAAAGTGGAAGTTTAGATTATAAATTTTTAAAATTTACTCTTTTTACTTTTAACCATTTAAAAGTATAAATTTATACTGCTTTAGCTACATCCCACAAATTTTTATATGCTATATTTTTATTTATCATTCAGTTAGAATAATTTCTAATTACACTTTCAGTATTCTACTTGATCCCTGAGTTATTTAGAAGTCTATTGTTTTAACTTCCATATGTTTTAGGTTTTCTTATCTATTTTATTGTTTCTGACTTCTAATGTAATTTTATTGATGTCAGAGAAAACAGTTTACAAGATTTCAACTTTTTTAATCTATTGAAATTTACTTTATAGCCCTTTATGTGATGTAACGTGTTGAACACTCTCTGTATAATCGAAAAAAATATCAACATGTATTTACAGTTACTTGTAAAATGTTCTATAAATGTCAATTAGGTCAAGTTTTTGATAGCATTGTTCAAATCTTGTGTATATATAACGATTTTTTGTTCAGTTTTTCTATCAATTACTGATAGCGATATATTGAAGTCTCCAAATATGACTCTGAATTTATCTAGTTCTCCTTTTAGGTCTAGTTTTTTCTTCATTTACTTTGAAACTGTGATTAGATGAGTATATGTTTCAGATTGTTTTACATTTGTGAATACCTTTTTTTTTTTAAATTGGAGTATAATTGCTTTACAGTGTTGTGTTAGTTTCTGCTGTACAGTAAAGTAAATCAGCTGTATGTATACATACATCACCTCCCTCTTGGACCTCCTTCCCACCATCCCACCCATTCAGGTCATCACAGAGCATGGAACTGAGCTCCCTGTGCTATACAGCAGGTTCCCACTAGCTATCTATTTTACACATAGTAGTGTATTTATGTCAAACCTAATCTCTCAATTCATCCCACCCTCCCTTTCCCCCCATGTCCACATGTCCATTCTCTATGTTTGCATTTTTATTCCTGCCTTGCAAATATGTTCATCTGTACCATTTTTCTAGATAAGCATTGATGCTTTTTTCATTATTAAATGACCCAATTTATTTCTGGTAATAATATTCCTTGTTTTCAATCTACTATTTTTGATATTAATAAAATTATACGAGCTTTCTCATAATTACTCTTCCCATGGCATATTTTTTCCCATTATTTTACTCTCAATCTATCTGTGATTTTATATGTAAAGTGCATCTCTTGTAAGGAGCATCTCATTGAGTCTTAGTTTATATCCATTCTGAATTTAAATTTTTTTACATGGAATGTGTTACACCTATTTACATTTAATATACTTAACTATATGTCTAAATTTAAGTCAAACATTTTTCTTCTGTTTTCCTATTTGTTCCATTTTTTGTTTCTCTGTTTTTGTTTTCACTTTAGATTAATATAGAAATTTAAAATATCCCATTCTATCTCTTCTATTGATTTTTTAGCTATACTTCTTTGTATTATTGTTTTTGTGGTTGCATTTGAGTTTTACAGTATGCTTTCTTAATTTATCACAATCAATCTTGAGTCAGCTTTGTACCATTCTGTGTATAATGAAGTAACCATATAACTGTGTAACTTTATTTATACTTTCTCCTACCTTTTGTGATATTTTTATCATACTGTAATTTTAAATATTCAAACCTCATAATACATTGTTATGATTTTTTTTCTTTAACTAGTCTTTTAAAGAGTTTTTGACTTTTAAAGAATTTAAGAAAGTAAAGGAAGTAGTCTTTGTATTTACCATTTCTCTAAGGTCCAGAGGACTGTGAGACCACAGACATGAGGCTACATGATGGTAAGACCCCAGTTAGATATCAGGAAACAGATCCTGACAAATGTGACACTGTGAATTGGTGAAATCTTTCTGCTTTTACTCCCAGCCTCTGCTTAATTGTCTACATTCCCCTGTAAGGTAAAACTTGACAGAGGACTCTCTCTGCCTTTGGGCTTCTCCAGATCAGTCTATCATGGCATCCCATAGATTCATCAAAAAATCTGGTTTGTTTCTTGTCTAAGTAAATACTGTCCTTTCTGAAAGGCTTGTTCCTCAGACCGCCAGCCCAACACCTTCAGCAATTGACCCAAGGTTTGATTTTGTCCTATATTTTTCATTTGCTTAGAAAAGTCTTGTTTTTCCAGAGTTTAGTTCTTTTGAATTTCTTTGTGTCCACAGATCTTTGACAATATTTTTAAAAAGTCTGTGTTGTTTGTTGTTGTCTTTTAATTGTTGTTCATTTGGTGATTTCTTATTATTTTCTTGGGAGTTAAAGTCTTTCATTTCTTTCTATATCCTAAGCAAAAGTGGGAGATTCTAGATTGTCTCACTCTTTTCTTCCTTCGTTTGTTCTTTGATTCCTTCCTCCCTTCCTTCCTTCCTTTCCTACTTAATATATAAAATAGATTTCTCTGTACTCCATGTTTCCACAATTCAAGATTAACCAATGCTTTAAAGCTCAGTTTAAGGTTTCCTTCTCCGTGAAAATCTTTCGCAAATATACACATACATGTCCACGTCTGAAAGAATCTTACTTAGCAGTGTTATCATTCTTTTGGCATTTATGTAGACTGGTTTTCATGGTTAGTTATTTTTTAAGAGTTTTTAAATTAAGAGTTCTTAGTCATGAAGTGTTCCTGTCCCAACAGAATTCTACTTCCTTGAACGTAGGGGCCATGTTTTTTGTTTGTTCATTTGTTGCTGTTGTTATTTTATTTTTTTAATTCATTGCAGCTCAAGAGCCAGCAGAGTAACCATGAATTTGTTTGAAGATAACAGTGCCCATAATTATAGCAACAATTCTCTTGTCTGAGATTGCAGGAAATAAGAGATATGAAGTTGTCTTTTCAACATAATAAATCTTAGTTGGCACAATAAAAGATGTAATGAAACACTCTCCAAATACACATATGCTTACTGTGTATACATTATTATAACATAAACATGAGTATCTTTAAACATAAAGTCAGGATGTCTGACTCTGACAAATATAAATATATCAAATGTGTAGATAACCTTATATGCTGTGACCATTTATTTTATTCTGGGTACAAGTGTTTAATATAGGCTTTAAGAATTTACAGACTATGATAAAAAACATAAAATTAATGTGAAAAATATCTTATATTTAGTTCATTTAGGAAATTAAATTAATTTAGGAAATTAAATCCTCATTATAAACATATTAAGAAAAATTTTAGTGGTAAAAATATGGTTTAAAAATTCAGAACACAATTCAGTGTGTCTTTCTTTGAAAGCAAATCTCTACTTCTCAGATGCCCCTCCTTCTAGTATCCAGCATACTTGTAATGATTCTTCTTCAAATTCAGAAGTATTATGAAAACATTGTTTATGAGAATGATGTTCATGAATCATGGCCATAAATTAGAACATTATGTTACATTCTTAATATATATATAGTTACACAGGCATTACTTGAGAAATGTAGAGTACAATTTTAAGAGATAGTATTTTCTATAGCAAAATTATCTACAAATGCTATATAAAAATTACTTAGTGCAATAGAGGGAGCAAAATACAGAGAAAATTACTTGAGTGGATCCATAATCAAAAGTCATTAACTAGGATTTGCATCGTGGCAAATTTTTGACAGTCAAGATTTATAATCCAAGTTTCTGGTGGTCACTTTCCATGTAATGATTAAAACTTTGAATAAGTCACCTTAAGGTGGGGTAGCTTCATGGCTTACTTTTACTTCAGAGATTCACCAGGCCCTACTTCTTGTTCATTTCCCTTGTACTCTAGAGTGTCCCTGGATCTGTTCCCCTGTAGAGAGTGTCCTGCTTCATCATTCTCTTTCTCCCATGTCTCCCTATTTGGTTCTTTAAGGTAAAAAAGAACAAAGTTGTGAGACTTATAAAAAACTCAAAAAGGCAAATTTATTGGTTAAACATTGGGCTTAAAGACTCTGCTCCTAAAGAAAGTTAAAGAATTTTAATTAGAGTTTGAAAAGCAAACCAAAGAAATTCACTCACCACACTGAAAATAAGTAAAAGTAAAATCTTTCATTTATGTCTTTCACATTACATTGTGCAATGTTACTTAAGGACATGAGGAATATCTTACTCATGCTTGCACCTCCAGCAGCTCACCAAGGTCATGGCTAAATATTGGCTAAATTAACTAAAACAAAACAAAACAAAACAAAAAGGGAAGGAAGGAGGCAAAGTTAATTTAATTTAATGATAAATTAAACAACTTGGACTTTAAAATCATTTTAGTCTGAATCCTAGGACAAAACAATCATATATTTAATTTAAAATGTTTCTTGATTTTTTTTTCAATTTATCACTCACCCTTTCACAAACCCTTTCAGATCTTGGTTGAATCTCTCACTTATTTGACTTGTCTCATATGTGAATTTTCCTGTACTCTTTAGATACAAATCTGCAAACATCGTATGGATTGAATACTGACTGGCATTTGTTTCTCCTTAGAAGCTGCCAATCATTGCCTCCCCACATACTCCCTCCTCTCAGGGAGTCCATCTTCATCCAGGGACTCTCCCAGGTAGTTGGTCTTACTCATCCATGTTTATTCTAGGAAACAGAAACTTCATCCAAACTGGTTAAATGATAACAGAAATGCCCAAAATTAGAGCAGGCTTTAAAGTTAGTTAGAAATCTCAGTGATGTCACTACAGAACCTCTTATCTGTTTGATCTGCTTTAGGTAGAATCAGCTTCCTCCATGATTTCAACATGGCAGTCAAGAACTCTAAGAGAAACATACTTTTTCTTCTACAGTGAGAGAGAGAGAGAGAGAGAGAAATCTGGATTTGAGTTCATTCAAAAACAAGAGAAAAGTTAGGAAGTTGAAAGAGTAAGCATGGACAAAACTTTTGAAGAGTTTTCTATAAAGGGAACAGAGTAATAGAGTGATAATTGGAGGGAGATGTGGAGTAAAGGGGGAATAAGAGAGTGTGCGAGATATTAAAATTATGATGGTGGTGATGATTTTTCCAGAAGGTTGGGCCAAAAATAACTGTTTGAGCATGTCTTTCCATGTTTACTCACCATTTGTATCTCTTTTTCTGTGATGTACTTGTTCTTTGCCTATTTTATTAGGTTATATGTCTTCACATATTCTTGATTCTAAGTCTTTTTTTCTACATATATTACAAATATTTCCCCCAAACTGTCACAATTTTAAATTGGTATGTTACTGCAGAAGAGGTTCAAGAATGAAATCAAATGGTTATCCTCTGAGACGATTCAAACCTGGTCTAGAATTTATATTGTAAACATTATGACACTAAAACTTTGCAGAACACCATTCATATATCTGAAATATTAGAACAGTAAAATACCTACCACTATTTGTTAAGGGTATCACTAACACCAGGCACTGTGCTTAAAATTTGCATACGTGACCTTATGTAATTTTCATAATCCTATGAATTAAATACGGTAATTTGTATTTCACTGATGAAAAATTGAGCTTCAGAGTATTTAAGTTCATCACCTGAGGTTACACATTAATGACAGGAAAGAGTCCCAATTTGAACGCTGGTCTGACTCCAAATCACTATTCTAAACCTTTTTTTTTTTTTCTTGCAGTATGCGGGCCTCTCACTGTTGGGGCCTCTCCCGTTGCGGAGCACAGGCTCCGGACGTGCAGGCTCAGCAGCCATGGCTCACGGGCCCAGCCGCTCCGCTGCATGTGGGATCTACCCGGACCGGGACACAAACCCGTGTCCCCTGCATCGGCAGGCAGACTCTCAACCACTGCACCACCAGGGAGGCCCTATTCTAAACCTTTTAAGGTAACTTCCAAAATCAATGATCATTAGAATTTAAATTGACCTTGAAGATCTCTTAACACAACTACCTGAAGAGGAAGTAAAGGGTGGATGTTAAAAGTGTGGAGCTGAATCTTGGCTATGCCTTTTAGTAGCAGTTTTCTGGGGCTTCATTTTTCTTATCTATATGAAAAGAGGAATATCATAAATCTCTTACTGTAGTTATTGGGATACATATGATGATAAAGAAGCACTGGCATACAGTAAGAACTCAGTAACTATCACCTATTATTATTATTACTATGATTATTATTACTTTTTCTCCCCACCTGACACCCAAATCTCTTTGTCAATAGGTCCAACAAATGATTACCCAGTCCTGAGAGATCAATCTCTCCTGCTAAAGTTAACTCATTACCTCTTATAGAGGTCTGTTCTATTTTTGGAAAGTTCTAGTTATTAGAATGTTCTTTCTTATAATCAGATGAAAGTTGCCCTTCTTGAAATTGTTTTAACAAGACTTTCTAGAATTACATACAACAGAAAACTAAACTTTTGAAGATCATTATTATTATGGCTCTGTAAGTTGTCTACTAAACAAGAAAAACGTCATCAATGTTCCTCTTAAACTTCTGAACAGAACCCTCTTCTATAAGTGTGACTGAGACAGCCACAGATAAGCAGGATTATTTTCTTCCCTGCTTTGAGTCATCTATTATGTGGCCATGCCCACTTTGCTTACTTATGCAGCCATATTGTACAGCTGACACATATGCTACTTGGACTCATACTATCCTCATTTAACTGAGGTTTTAGACTCAAATGTAGAGTTTATATTTGACTGAAAAACTCAAGTACCTGGAGTAAGTGGCTGTTTCCGAGATATTGTTTCCCTATTCTTATAGTATAATTAATTTCTCAAATATAATATAAATCAAATGTTTAAACTGGTGCTTAATAACAAAAACCATGGAACTATTCCTTAATAGCTTTTAAAAAAAGTGGTTTTGTTTAATTCCATCTACTTCTTTAGAATTGTTACCTGTGCACACACTATATATGAAACTGCAATATCATTCGATTATATCTACATACTGCCATGTTTCTGGAAACTGCTTGATTTCATTTCTTATTTCTTCCCATTGGCCTAATAAATAATCATGAACAGTCCTTCCTCCTCCAGTCATTCTTCCTATGCCTTACATGTGCCATAAAATTTATTCTACTTGACCCTGCTATGTAAAGAGTTGCCTGATTCCTGTTTCTAATTCCTCCCTTCCCTCCCTTCCTTCCTTCCTTCATTCATTCCATCCTTTCTTTTTTTTTTTTTTTTTCTATAAATCTTGGTTTAAATGAGGTCAGAGACTTTTTCGTTATATGGGGCAATTACTATGTGAGAGAGAAAAACGTAGAGGAAGGTGTTGGCACATGACATGGTAGATAATTCAACCCAAGCCATCATCCCACAGCATGAATAATGAAAAACCCACCCTCCTGGCACTACTTAATAAACTGTATCTTCTAAGTATTTACAAGTCAATAGTCATTCATGCATCCCTATATCTTATTGTCATTGTTAGTTTTTTAGTATTCACATACCGTTCCTCTTCTAACAAAAAATACTTTTAGATGTTTGCATTAAAAGAATTATGCAATCTGACTGAACCATTGTCACAGAATCAATATAAAATCAAGTGATGGAGAAGGATGTTGTTCAAAGATACACGTACAATTGCATTAATAACATCAATGGCTGCTTTTCCTTCTTCTTCAAACACTTCCACTTATCCTATGAGAATTCCCACTCTGTCCAGAAAATTTTCCTCTATCTCTGCTTGTCAGAAAATTGTTTCCTTCCTTGACTCTACTCAGTGGTTTTCAACTGAGAGTTCATGTTAAAATCATAGAGAGAGCTAGGGAAAACCCGACATCCTGTAATCCACCTCAATCCAATTGAATCAATTTGTAGAAAGGAACTGGTCCCTCTGCAGCCCCCAAAAGAAGAGGATGATTTATACTTATTTCCAAATTCTTCAGGGTCAGAACTGTGGTCACTCTTCTTGATCCCCATTATCTCTTTTGACAATAATTTCCCTGTGCTTTTATAAAAATTCTTGCACTGATTCTGCATCTTCTCCTCTTTTATCTACAGATGTCTTTATCTTGTCCTCTAATTCATAAAGATTTTGGAATCTGGCTCATAGTTTCTCTTTCCAGCCCTAATCTTATTATCATTCTCAAAAATATAGTGTGATGAATATAATAACAGGTTCTGGAACCTGGGTTTGAGTCCCAGCTCTGTCATTACTAATCATGTTACCATGGGAAGATTATTTAAACTCTCTTTGCCATGAGGTGGAGAAGGTACTAGGAGTGAGTGGTACCTCTCAGTGTTAGGATTCAGTGAGCCACCGTGTTTGTTTCTCTGGGTTATTGCCCATATTATGCTTTGCTTGGATGATAGTCATAAACCTCTTATTGACACCCTATCAGAATTCTCACCCCTCCTCTAGTCAACTACCTTTCAGTTATCTTTCACAAATACAAATCTAATCATGTGACTTCCTTACTAAAATTCCCCTACCTTACTATTGCCTGTAACATACAATATAATTTTCTATGAGCAGCATATAAGCCATTCACTGAGCTGGTTTCCAACAAATCTTCCTATTGTGTCTTCCTTCACTTAACGCTTTCTCCCTTTTCCTTCTTTCTCACTCTGGTCACGTATATTATGGATTCCATAGATATAGCTTCATGTTTTTAACCAGTATACACTGATCAAAGTTGAAATATGTGGACATGTTTCCTTGGATATGTTTTGCAAGTTTTGTAAGCTTTAATATCCTCAACTATAAAATTAGAAGAAGAAGAATAATACTTACCTTGGGAGATTCTGTGAGCATTAGAAGTATTTACAGATCCATACACATTTACATACATACATATATATTTACAGAAACATATCCAGATACATTTACAGGAGACATATACCCATGATATGGGCTGAAAAAATATCAGTAGCTGCTTTGAATTTTGTCATCAATATTGTTGCATTTATTCTTTCTTTTTTTTTTTTTTTTTTTTTTTTTTTTTTTTTTGCGGTACGCGGGCTTCTCACTGTTGTGGCCTCTCCCGTTGCGGAGCACAGGCTCCGGACGCGCAGGCTCAGCGGCCATGGCTCACGGGCCCAGTCGCTCCGCGGCACGTGGGATCCTCCCAGACCGGGGCACGAACCCGTGTCCCCTGCATCGGCAGGCGGACTCTCAACCACTGCGCCACCAGGGAAGCCCGATTCTTATTATTACTAATGTCATTATCATAGCTCCTCTGTAAAGCTTGTTCTGTGTCCCCTTCTACTTATTCTCTGGTTCCCCCAACCCTTCGTATCTATGGCTATGATAACTTTTTGTCCCCTGGGTTGTGACTGCTGTGTTTTATAACAACCATCCCACTAACACAGGATCATTTTGAGAGCATATCCCATCCAGGATCTGCTCCTTGGAAAGAAAATATTCCCTTGATCAGATTCACCAAGTGCTCACTTCAAAGAATTGTATACACCTCAAGGTCATCAGGAAGAGTGTGAATTACCTGACACTGGAGAACCTGACACTGACAGGCTTTCTGCTGTGGCTCAGCTTTCTGTAAAAACAGGAAAACTGCTTCCTGAAAAGGTTGATGTCCCTTCTCTGTGAAACCCTCCCTCTGCATGCAAACCTCCCTAATTTTGCCATATCCAAAGGTTTCTTTCTTCTAAACTCCCCCAAATTGTGTTTATTTCTCATTGAAAACCTCTCTCCCTGCCCCTCTTTGTCTCTCTCTTTCTCTTTCTGCCTCTGTCTCTCTCCAATTTTTCTCTCTTCTCCCCCTCCCCTCCCCTCACCTCTTACTTCCGTCCGTTTTGACCTTTTCTATATCGTCATCTCAACACTCAGGGGGTCCCCATCTCCTCCTCATCCTGCACTGGTAGTCAGGCCACCTCTCTCTTCTCACTCAGTCTCTGCCTGATAATAGTCCAGCAGTGAAGATCTGATTTAGAATCCATACATTAGAAAAGGCATGAAAAAAAAAAAAAGTATGGACTTTTATCCCTGGCTCATGACAATTACTGCAAGTTATTTCCATGAAGCATAGAGAAGAAAAACAAGCATGGTATAGATTGGGAAAGCCAGTGTCCATACAGCCTTGAGAGGCCAGTGTTCCTGACGTGTCCAGAGAAGGTTGTATCAGGGCGCTCGGTCAGACACACTAAAGGGCAATTTCTCTTTCTTAGTATTAACCCTCAGTTGGGAGTTGTTCAGGCAAGGCCTTGCTCTTCACAAACACTCCAGGATAAGGTGATAAGAAGATTACAAGTAAAGCCTCTTTTTAGCTATTCTACATCTCCTGTCAGACAGAGCAAGTTAAATTATAGCGCAGGCCTCAAATACATTGATCATCCACTCGGCTTGTACTACCCAGGGTTTTAAAGAACCATGCAGAGGATAAGTGAAGTCATCTCAGCCAGGTTTATTTTAGCAAGGAGGGTTAACCAAGTTCAAAGAGGTGAAGGACTGTGAGGGGCTCCTAACTCCCCAATGCTGAGTTCGATTTATGTGTGATCTTCATCAGTGAATATTTCCTTATGGTTCAGGAAGGGTGTTGAGAGAACACACAGATGATGCCATAGTCCCTGCTCTTAAATGGCTTACAAGTGTCTCTATAAGTCCCCGGCCCCTCCCTCGGCTTGGAAAGCCAGGCTCAAAACACAGAGAACAGTGCTAAAAATGGCGTTTATCCTATTTAGAGTTTGTATATCAGTGTTCAAGATGCAACATCAGTTAAGTCTTATTACATTTTAGGGACCCAGTTCTGATTTATGCATAAGATATAAAGTTAGGTTTTGTCTGTTTGTTTATTTGGACAAGATGCTCTCTTGTAAAAAGCTTCAATTACCTTCGTTCAGCTTATAAAATCTACCATGTAGTTTAACAAAGATATAAATTCTTTGAATGGTTTTGAGAGTTCAGTCTTCATAGAAATACCATAGGCCATTTTGAGGCTAAAACAGAAAAAAAAGATAAATTATTAGAAACACTTAAAAATTCTATGCATGACACTCTTCTTTATTAAAAAGACCCATTGTAAATTGGAAAGTTCCGAAGTCTTTGTGGTGAGGGAGAATGAATTATAATGACATCACTGGGTTGTGAACTAGGCCCACTGGCTACTTTCCAGAATGAAATTGACTAGGAGAGATCAGATGAGCCCATTCGTAACCATCCGGGATGCAGCCAGGGAATCGAGGTTCCAGCCCCCTATTTAGGACACACTTCCTCTTCCTCTTCATCATCAAATACCATTGCAATTTCCCAGGCAAGGTTTTTAGCCTAGCAGTGTATTTCCATCCATATTCTAAAGAACACCCCAAAAGTTCTTTGTACTCATTTTCAGTGAAAGGCCTCATGAAAAATATTAACATGTCAACATCTGGCTGACACCTTTGGTGCATTTTCATCATGTTGCTGATGGGAAGCATTTTGCCTTCAAATAAGCATAATTTTCCAGTCTTTTCCATCTCCTTTTTTGTCTCTCTCCCAGCATAATAAATGGTGTCTGAAGCCTAAGAGAAACTCATTTCTGTTAACAGATCATTTGTAAACCTTTAAGGGCAGCTGGTGAGAAAGGGGCATTTTTTTTCTTCTGTCTTAACTTTCCTGGTTGTCTCTCTAAATGCAAAATGACACCTCATTCAAAGCTTTCTGGTGTCATCTTAATCTCCCTTATTTTACACTTTCTACCTTTTGATATTGCTATAGACTTCATGGAGGCTTTTTACCTAATACTGTAATACCTATTATCTGAGGCATTTAGGTATATAGGCTCTTGCCAGCTAAGAATAATGCAGATCAATTTGATGTCAGCAGTCCAATAAAGTCAGATAGTATATATATTTTTTCAGCATAGAAAAAAAGATGTCTGCCTACCTGACCTTAAAGCCAACACATTTCAATATTAATATATTTTATGCATGCACGGGATAATGTTTTAGCATTCTTATGGATATGTAGGGAAGTCTCATTTTTCTCAGTGGAGGATTATTACCTACTCTGAGGGGGCTATGATTATAGATACTTGCTAAGACAAGAATAATTGAGCATAAAAAACCTTTCATATTCCCACAATTATTTTTGCATTGACTAAAAGTGTCAAGAAAATCTAATTTTATTAGCTGGCCCCTAATTTGGACTCCATTTAATTTTTTATCTGGCTTTTTCCCCCAATATGTTTTTAGTCTGGGAGAGTTGGCAATTGTACAAAAGAACAATCTGTTACAGAACCTTTACTGAATGGAAGTTTTATAATCCAAGCATAACATCAAGTATCAAATAAAATAAAAATGTATGAGATCAGCAAAGGGGACATGCTCCAAGGTAAGAAACTGATCTAGGGCCTAGGAAAAAAGAAGTTTAAATCAGAATTTGACAGCTCAGCTATGAAGTAAGGCTGTGGAACAAAGGGTCAGATGCAGCTTTGACCCCTCATTCCCCTCCACCCACCAGGAGATCAGATCCCGTCAGCACTGAGCCTATTTCCAGTAAGAAGCAAGGAGCGGAATTGTGCTTGTTAAGAAGCAGTGTGGACATATCTAAAGGACACTGCAGGGGAAGAAGGAGGAAGTATATTGCCTCTTCAGGAGGCAGGGGATGCTGTGGATAGGAGGAGTAGCAGTGACATGGTACCCACTTGACTCTCAAAAACAAAATCCACCCTGGTTACCACAGTGATTCTTTTCATGCCTTCCTCTTCAAAATATTAGAAACAAGGACAAATCAGTGATCACAAGTGGACATTGTGATCAAAAGCATGACTGCTTCTGAAAAGAACTCAGATGAAGAGGAAGACAAGTGTTACACTGTTACTGTTAATGGGTGGAGGGTCTTGGCAACTCCTTTCTAGGACTAGCATTCTGATTTTGGAGAGACTAGAGGCATAGAGGCATTGGCTTTTCAGGTAGTAGAGGATGCAGTGGACAGAAAAAGTGGAAGTGACATGGCATCCATTTTACCCTTGCAAATAAATCCTTCCTGGCTTTCATATATATATGGGTGGGTGTAGACTTGTCTATACTTTATGACTAATCTAACTCTATAAAACTTAAATTTTTATATTTTCCTGAAATCAATAAACATAGTATACAACTGAAAATGAGACTCATGGGTACCCCACACTCTCAAGTCATCAGTGAGCCAACTACAGTTGGGACCAGACATTTCCCTCAGGTGATGTGAGTGGAATCTGCTACCACCAACCATACCTCATTCAACTCGACCTCACACCTCATTCCCAGTCTACTGATGGAGGAAATCATGGAGCAGAAAATCTCTCAACTCTGTGAAGAGTGCAGGCTCATAGGGAGAGGCTATTTTCTCTCCATTCCTAAAATAACTGGTTGCAGGATGGGAGAGTCAAGGGAATAACTTGTAGAATCTGGAGGTACCTGTGAGAAAGGGAACTGACTTATTATGCTTTAGGTGGGTGTTGGCTGGAACCAAGAAACCAGAGCATATCCTAATGCTGCCGTGACCAAGTGGAAGAATACGGTGAAGGAAATTCTGTGTGACCTAAACAAGTGCCTACTTGTGTTTTAGGGCAAAACACCCATAGAGACTGGACTCAAAGTTGGTCAAAAGAGGTCTTCAAAGGGAGGAAGTCTACTAGGAAGGAGATTAAAGATGGCTAGGAGAGTGGGGCTTGCTGAGACTGTGATGCAGTGTGCCTGGGAAGAAGACAGAGCTACTGCCCCCAC
The DNA here is from genome assembly GCF_026419965.1 of Kogia breviceps. NCBI lineage: Eukaryota > Metazoa > Chordata > Mammalia > Artiodactyla > Physeteridae > Kogia > Kogia breviceps. The sequence goes on along the minus strand of NC_081312.1, from coordinate 117,568,977 downwards.
CCAAAGTGGCCTTCCTGCCCCCAGAGGGTGAAAAGAGGACTCAGTGGTTCCATCTCCAAGTGAGCAAGCACTGAAACTAAAGAGGGGTCAGGAGACTTAGGGCTGCCCAGGAGGTTTATTGTCCAATGGAGAAGCAGGCTAAGAACTTCTGGAGACATCAAGGGAACAGGTAAGGTCTTCAGAAAGATGTTCTGAGGTTAAACTACACACCTCAGGGAGAAAGAGTACATCATGAGTGGTGGTTACTAGTTGCAAAGAGAATCACAGAAGCCAAGGACCATGCCCCAATCTGACTTTTCTACCAATTTAGATAAATCCTTCCTCCTTTAACTTCTTCCCCAATATCCTCCATCTAACAGCAGAAAGTCAATCAAGGACAGGGGAAGTCAAACATGCATTTAGTTCTTCTTGATTAAGTCAGATCAGGAAGGCCAGAAGAGTTTGACTAAGAAGAGGGAGAATAATGAGAGTGTCAAGGAAAACGCTTGCCTCCGTTTTCCTATCCAAGCAGCCATGATCAAGTCTGTCATGGGGCCAGCTGGGGGAAAGAGGAGAAGAAATTTGAATCCAATATGAGATTTTAGTTTTAAAATAGGATAAACGGAGTTTTAATATCTGAGAAAGTTATAGAGGCCTGCCAAGTTATTTTTAAATAATGGAAAAGGGAGGTTTTGGCATAGCATGGTTGAAGATCAGGATTAGAAAACAAAGTAAAACAACAACAAAAAGGACCCATTTTGTTTCTTACCCAATTTAAGGTTATTTGATAAACCAGTTTTACTGCTAAGGTGTTCATTGTACTCTCTGTCTATCTGACCAAAATAATCACCTTCTGATCTGCTTAATAATTTAACATAAGCAACAGGAACACCTAAAGAGATTTGTTAAAGGGTTATCTGTCATATATGTAGCTGTTGATGATTCCAAAGCAAACCATGACTGCTTTGTCAAATTTAATTACATACGTAGGAAGAAAGTTCCTTGCTTCCCTAGAACCTTATTTATTTGGGAGGATTCACTGCCATTTCTGGCAGCCACTTCCAATCCTAAGGTTTCATTTAAGAGAGACAATTGTAAGAACCATTTATAAATAAACACATACCACTGATTTCACCCTCAGAATAAATAAGAAATACCTTACTTTATGCATCTCAGTGTCGCTTTTGGTACCTCAGGGAATGAAAAGACAACATAGTGATTTCATCTTACATTATTGAAGGAATAAACATATAAATTAGATATTTCAGGTTAATTAGCAGAAGTTTCCTATGGTGATTCATCATTTCATTTTCAAGACTCCACAAATTCGGTGGGTATAAACACAACAACTATAATGGAAGAACAGGGGCTGTCCATTTAATATTCCAGAACAATTGGTTATACTGGTAGCAATCAATCAACAACTTTTATTTTCCATCTATTTCCTACTGAACTCAACCCTGAGCTCACAATCCAGAGCAGCCTTCATTTCCATTTCTGTGTAAAGGGCTCTACTTACTTTGGCTCTTGGCCTCAGGCACCTAGACCAGCCTGGATTCCTGAAATGAAGGCATCCGTGGCTTCCCTAGTCTTTGGCTTGTATTCATTTAGTATTTCGAAAGATGAACATGATTTTGATGTACTGTGCCCTGTATCTTATCCTTTGAGTTATCTTTTTCTCACTCTTTGACCTGGATGCTTGACTTCTTTTGTCCTAAATCACAGCCTCAAGACTGGACCATAACAAAATATAGTAAAGTGACTGTAGTTTTCACTGCACAACATAGCAGGGTAAGTCATCTTCAACAGATCCTATAGGAAACATTCCTAATAGCTCAAATATCCTGAAATTAATTCACTTGCAGAGTCATTCCATCCTCTTTCAGTTGACCTCAGGGACAACTAAACTAATGTCAGGAAGACACTTTGTTCACCTCTCCTTCCTCCTAGGAAGCTATCACCTGATAGAGCCCATAGGTTGGAGAAGATATCATGTAGTTATAACCAAAAGTGTTATTAACCTTGACCAAGAGTGAGAAACATAGAGTCCCAGACTCAGACTTTAGAGCTGGATGGACTGGGCTCCAAATCCCGGCTCTATCTTTTTCCAATTCATAGACTTAGGCAAGTCACTTAAAGTCTCTGCACCTTCTCTGTAAAATGGAAAAAAATAATATTTCCTCAATCAAGTGGATTAATGAGGTGACATAGAGGATAAAAACCCAGGCTAGATAGCAAACTGCTCTTGATTCGTGTCCAGGGTCACCACTTATCAGATGTGATCCACGGGCATTGAGTTCTCTATGTTTCAGTTTCATCATCTATTTAATGAGGATGCTAACAGTAACCAAGTCATTGAAACTCTTTGGATATGAATTTAGTTACTATTGACAAAGTGTTTAGAAAGTGCCTGACCATGGTTAATGTCAATAAGTGTAAGCCATTATGAATGATATTATTGTAATATACTATTACTTGTATCACTACCCATAATAATCCAAGTAATGAGGTGAATATTAATAATCTTAGCAGGTTTGACTTGGAGCCAACCAAAAGTCATTAGTTTATTGAAGGGGGTCTAAAACCAAAAGACTGAGAAACAAAATGTCCCTAAATTGGCCCCATAACCACTCAAGATCCCAGACACTTTCCATCTCTGCTGGGAACTTAGCAAATCACATCTTATGGGGGTTTCTTGTCTGGCCCCAGCCTCTGCCTGAGGACCTCTAAGTTGGGTGAGTAGTAAAGAGGAGATACCTCTTTTTTCCTATTCTAGAAGAATCAATGGTATTAGAAGAAATCCATTGCTTTAACAACAGGAGCAAAACCAGTTCAGCCAAGTTTCCTGGGTGATGGGGAAGGTGTAGCACATCTATCAATGCTTACTATACATCAAGCTGTATAAGAAAAAAGACAAGCCTCTTTTTACCCATGTGAAGTCCATAGATAAAATGACCAAGAACCCCACCATGATGGAGAGAGTGAATGTGAAATACACCGGCTTTCATTCTTCAAAAAATTTTAAAAAAAGAAAACATACATATATATAGTTTTAAGTTGAAGGCACTGTGGAGAATACCAGGCTAAAGCAGTCTCTGGTTTGTCTAGTGTGTAATGAAAGTAAAATAAGTACACAAATATATCTAATGCAAAGCAGGAAGTAGTAAATGTCAAAGAAATCCACAGATGTGGTGCAATTAAAGTGCTAAGGCAGTAGAGAGGGCTTCCTGTATAAGGGACCGGATGGAGCTCTGCAGCAGAAGTGGCATTTGAATAACTTTTAGGTTCTGTTAAGGACTCTTATGCCAACCACCAACTCCTACCCCACCACCAATGGACCAAGCATTAACACATGCCCTGAATGTCCCTTTTCCTTTCTCTGCCTGGCAAGCATGTACTCATCTTATAAGATCCACCTTAAGGGTTATTTTTCTGATGCACCTCTCCAAATAGATTTGGCCCTCCCCAATTTGGGAACACACACAACTTTGTATCCATTTCTCTTCCTTTGACATTTTAACTCATTACTCTGCTACAGTTCCAGTCTTTCAATCCTCAGTGCCCAGGAATACAAAACTTTGTGGAATGATTGAAATTTAGTTTTTATAATGATGAAACTTCCTGAAGAAAATGAAGCTTCCTGCCATCTACGAAAAGGAAAAGCATGGAAGAAAGGAGCTCCTTGTGTGTGATTGCCTGATGATACATTATTTGATTTAATCGTCATGATCCAAATATTCCCAGTTAGCATCATTATCTCCTTTGACTCTTGTGGAAACTGATGTTCAGAGAAATTCAAGGACTTATCCAGAGTCACAGAGCTGTTAAACTGAGTAGCTGGGATTCGAACCCAGGTGGTTTCCTTCACTGTGTAATGTTCTCGAATGAGGAGATTCATCAACAGAGTGACATAGATGCAACTCCTCTGAGGGTTACTCAATATTAAAAAGTCAATAGTAACTTTGACAAACTCTAAAATGGGTGCTTCCTACCACCCACAAAACCACCATGGAGTTTGCTCTTTAAAAAAATTTGCCTACCTGGAACAAATGCATCTGTTCCTGAGAAAGGGAAATCAGGGTTATTTTTTTTCTTGCCCTCTTCCTCCATCTCTTCTTCAGTTTCTAGATCTCTCTCCCCCCCCGCCCCTCTCTCTCTCTCTCTCTCTCTCTCTCTCTCTCTCTCTCTCTCTGCTTGATGTAGAGGAGGATTAACTCCCTCGAGTGAAGATAGTGGTGATGAGAATGATGATGATGATGATGATGATTGGGTCAAGCTTATGCCAGGATATTGGTTTATTCCCTAAAGGGTCTGCCCTTGGCTTCGGTTGCTAGGATGGTACAAGATTGAAATTTAATTTCAATTTTTTGATATCATAGGAAATAAAACAAGCTGAATATTTTGTTAAAAAAATTTTTTTAAGGAAAAATCAGAAATGAACAAAATGATTTACGTGCAAAATTAGACATCATTTATAATTTTTAAAACTAGAAAAACTAATTAAAAAACTAAAGAACTAGAAAAAATTCAATGTTCAATGATAAGAGTTTAATAAATTAAGATAATCTATACATATGGAATAATCTATATTTATTCAAAATATGTTTACAAAGAGAACATGAGATAAAATGTTGTGATATGTTATTAATTCAGACATCAGATTACAAAAATACGAAAAGCATAATTTTAATTAGATAAACAATATATATGTATATATTTGAAGAAAAAGATAGATTAGAAAAACATTAACAGTAGTTAGCTCTGTCTGACTGTATAACTGGTGATACCTTTATAGTTTCCTAATTCTACCAGTAATATGAAATTCTTTTGTAATCAGGAAATAAATTCAGGTTTGATAAATGCTGGTCAAGAGCATGGAATTTCATCTTGCAATTCCTCCTAGAAAAAAAAAATTTAAATACTTTTTTGGTATTTATTGCTTCATACCAACCACTGTTTCCAGGAAGGAATCTCTGTCATCCTGTAACTAGTGCTTATTCATACCTCTTCACTCTTGCACCCATCAGTCCACCTTCCAAAAAACATCCTCGATACAGTTCAGTGCACTGAAAAGAAAGTAAGCTTCAGAACGAGGCAGATCTGAGTCTGAATCCATTTTCCCGTATTTGTGTAATCTTCAGAAAACTCTACTTTCTCTGAGTTTCAGCTTCAGGATTTGGTGAGAATTAAATAGGGTTGCATATGCAGAGCAACCAACACAGGCCCTGGAATACAATGCATTGGTCACTGACACAGGTCCTTACTTCATTCTGCCTCTCCTTCTCTCTGCACCTCTCCAAACTTACTGATTTTTCAAGTTCCAACTCCCATTCTAGTTCATCAAAGTCTTTCATGACTCTCCCTGGGCAGAATGGGGTCAATTTCTAATTATGTTTTCTGGACAACTCACTTAGCACTTATACACAGATTCATGCACTTAGTGAGTACATGGCAGGTCTCACCACCCAAATAGAAGAAGCAACCCACTCATCGCATCTAAGGCTCTCTAAAGCTTTCAATCAGCAGCTTATGATGCAGAGCTGAATCTTATCAAGTTGAGTTTTGAATGCTAAAGTAAATGTATGAGTCATACTATGTAATAGAATAGTAAAAACTGCAGTCTGCAGTCATGTTTCTTCTTGTTTCACCTGGAACAGGCTGAAAAGCTGTCAGTGGCCCGTGGGTGGTACCTGGTCGCTGGATCTGAGTTGTCAAGATAGGATGTCACCATCCAGAGGGACAAGAGGCCTCAAAAAGCCCAGGAATAGTCCTGATTCTTGTCAGACTGTGGAAAAGTGCTAAGAACATAAATTGGTGAGAGCATTTGATAAGGTAAAGTGAAGTACTTGTGTCCTACAGCTATAATTTCTTCTCTTACAAGTCCATCAGTCAAGTAGATTACTTGGGTGCTTGGTTTCTATGGTAAGGAAGCAGAAAAAAGAGCGAGAAGAACAGAGGCACACAATAATATCTGTCTAAGGTGTGTTTCTATTAGTACTTTTCTGTCTAAAATTATTGACATGACAAATCTAATGATTAAATCCCAAGCTTTACATTCAAATGCCTGAAATGCCCTTATTTTACTTCTAAGAAGTTACTAGTTCTTTTATTCTCATACACTTACTTGTCTTCCAAGCAGTGAACAACATAAATAAAGCTATTGTTATATTTGATAATTTAAAACCATCACTTAATAATATATCTTTAATATAGCATTCTTCTCAGAGATCCTTTCAAAGTCTTATTTATCTTTCAAAGTCTTATTTTTCTTTCAAAGTCTTATTTTTTATATTCAGGAGAAAACAAACTATATTTATCTCTTCCTGATGGTGTCTAGAATGTAAATAGGAATAAATATATAGGTAGGAATCATGTGTTGTGCTGTCAGTTGAGACTGATTTTATTCTCCAAAAATTAAAATAAAAATGCACTAAGCAGTGCATAGGAAGAATCCCTTTTCATTACATTGTCCCCATGAATGAAAGTTCAATTGTTTGGCCTCAGTTAATTTTTTTAGGAAACTTGCAAATGAGGAGGAAGGCAAGCTTTTAAGAAACCTTTGGTCATAAACATAAGATTTGTGTGTGTGTGTGTGTGTGTGTGTGTGTGTGTGTGTGTGTGGTACGCAGGCCTCTCACTGTTGTGGCCTCTCCCGTTGCAGAGCGCAGGCTCTGGACGCGCAGGCTCAGCAGCCATGGCTCACGGGCCAGCCGCTCCGCGGCAAGTGAGATCTTCCCAGACCGGGGCACGAACCCATGTCCCCTGCATCGGCAGGTGGACTCTCAACCACTGCGCCACCAGGGAAGCCCAAACATAAGATTTTGATGCCAGAGAGTAATTAGTGCTTTGTTCCTCTTTTGAATAGCAAGGGAGGGAAGGTTTTTCGGCTCTCTCTCATTCAATTCTATTGACCTGCCAAAATTTTACAGAATTTAGTAACATCTATTATTTCTTTTTACATATAGTTATCCCTGTCCCTTACTTGTATTATTGCCTGTTTCTTCTTTGCTTTTTTTATTTTGCATGTCATAAAAATGTTGAATTTGTACAACTTTCAGGTAATTATTTTTATGAGCTCACTGCAGGTTATCTTCAGTGCTATCACAAAGCCTTCCTGTGGTCAATGAATCATACAGAATATTTCAGGATTCCTCATGCAGGATTGCTGCAGAAGCATAGATCAGTCCGTAGAAATACTTTTAAAAGTTGGGAGCAGAGAGCATTCTTATAACATTGTTTTTCTAATTATGAAAGCAGTACACACATTGTGAAATATTTAGAAAGCAGAAAAAAAAAAAAAGAGGAAAAAAGTAATTAACCTCCTCATAAATATTTTTAATATTTTAATTTATATCTTTCTGTTACATGTGCTAACATGCACAAATGTAGAGTTTTGTATTCTGATTTATTTTCACTTACATCAGAAAGAGAATATTTTCCTTTGTCACCAAAGAGTTTTCAAAATTATTTAAGAATCATTTTTATATCATTGTCTGAATAAACTATAATTTAAATTAATATTGACTTTTAGACTATTTTGGATTTTTACCTAAAAAAAAAAACCTAACATAGGAAAATAGAAAGACATGATTTTATGCAGTTTAATTTGGTCAGGTTACACAAATTCTCCTTCCCCCACCCCATGCCTGAGTCACACATAATTAAGATTCTCTTTTAAATTCAATGAGTTTAAAAAGTTTAATGAGCCTTTTCTGAAATAACAAAAGATAAGATTCAAGTTAAAGAAAAGCACCTTATTCACAGGAGATGATAGTTAAATGGTAAACAACAGCTGTCACTAAACTGAGAGCAGCTAGGAAGGGTCTGTCTTTCTGTAAGATGATTCACAAACTTGAACTAGAACTTCTGAACTCTAGAACAGGGGGTTCTGTGGCAAACTATGGCCCAAGAGCCAAATCCAGGCCCACGGCTGCTTTTGTATTACCCATAAGACAAGAATAGTTTTCACATTTGTAAATGGTTGAAAAAAATCTAAAGAAGAATGATATTTTGGGAGGCATGAAAATTATATGAAATTCATATTTTCATGTTCATAATAAAGTTTTATTGACATATAGTCAACACTCATTTGTTTAAATATTTCATTGGCTGTTTCACACTATTAACAGCAAAGATCAGTAGCTTCTGAACAAAGCACAAAACTACTTACTATCTGGTCTTTTACAGAAAAAGTTTTCAGAAAAAAGAGTCCTGCTCTAAATGATCATCAGGTTTTGAGTAAAGTAGCATTAGAAAAGTCTAGCTTCATTTTCTTTCCGCCCTCACTCTGAATCCCTTTCCTTTTACTTAGCACTATTATTTGCTCCCATCAGGGAAATAAGGATTGTCAGTATTCATTTGCTATCAGAGTTGCCTTTGAACTTCAGGAGAGCCGCCATCTTGTTTTTGTTCACCTCTCTAAAGCTTAGTGTCTGCCACATGAAACACAAGTAAGTTCTTTAAACTTCTTGTTATCTTGAGACAGGGCAAGACCTTTACCCAATTTATTTAGTTATGGAGGAGAAGAATGAAAGATTGGGTCCTAAGTGTTATTCAATGGCATGACATGGTTTTCCCTGGAAAGCAGCCAGAACTGATGCTTATGAGGTGTTTGTCTGATGAACTGTACCCCTGTGACACTAAGCAGAGCCTGGAGGAGGTGGCAGTCCATCTTTCTAACTCAGGTTTGACTTACAAATCAGAAGAATGTGCAAAGTCCATGGAAGCTAGACCCACCCCTAAGACAGTCTAACAAGGGGACATAACCCCTGCTTGTTGAATAACCGTTTGGAAGGTGGGATGATTTGGATTGCTGTTGAAGTGTTTTATAAGATTTTTGTGAGAGCAAAATAGACCCGAGGTAACTGCTGACTGTGATGTTGGCTTTAGTAACAGGAAGTATGGGAAATAATTATTAGCTAATGTCTATAGGTTACAGAGAAACTTTCTACATAAAGGAAGCCATATGTTGAATGTATGGAAACTTCCAGCACAGCTGACATAAACAGAAAAAAAATAACAAAAATGTTGGGAGGCTGAGAGGAAGGGAACACTGTGTCAAAATGCCTCCAGGATAAAATTCCACATTCAGAAAAATAAGATGAGCCCAAATATTTGATAATGAAATTCTCTCATAATAGGATTTTATTATTACAGAAATCTGGATGTACCATGAGTTACTTCCTGCTACCCCAACTCTCCTCAACTTCAGTTTTACAGTCAGATTGGCTCCAAGAACTGATTTTCATTCTGGCCATGAAAACAAATTCTACAAGAGTGTTTGACAGTATTTACAATAAGTAAAATTCTGGGTATCTGAGGTCAGTATGAAATGTAATGACTTTGCAAAGACACAATTGACTTGTATGTGTTACTGCATTAAATTTAAGTGACATTTTAGTTTTTCCAATTAAAAAAGTAGTATATTTACTATAGAAAAAAAATTTTTAAAAGAAATTTTAAATGAAACCTCCATAATCTCTCTACCCAAAGGCAACGTTACTTAAGGAGTGCTTCCTTTCAGTCTTTTGCTGTGATATTTTTTCACAGTTCTAATTATACTCAAAGTTCAGTGTAGTCTCTTGCTTTTTCACTTAACTGCATAACATAATTTCCATATAAGACATTTACAGTTATCTTGAAAAAGCCTTAGGGATGGATAGGCAACCTATTAGAATGTTTGGATATTAAGAATAAAACTAAATTCAATACCCCAAATGCACATTTTCTGTAATCACAGAAGAAGCAAAACTTTTGTAACTTTCTTTTTATCTCATGAATTCTTTTTTGGCCAAGATCTTACAGTCTGGGTGAAGACCAAAACAAAACAAAACAAAAAAAGTGGGGGAGGAATAGGATGGGAAGAAACCAAAAAAAAAAAAAAAAAAAAAAAAAAAAAAAAAAAAAAAAGTCAAGAAAAAATGAGAAGGAAGAGCCAAAGAATTGAAAAGAAAATATGCCATTCCCAAAATACATCTGGTCCTGCTGAGAGTAATAGTGTTTGTGTAAATGTGTAGACAACTCCCTAAGCTGAATTTTTTAAAAGCCTACCTCTTTGATACTTATTGCATTAATCCCATGGTCCACACAATTGACATTCAATAAAGAAAAATAGAACCAGAACAGAATTCATTTTTAAAAATACTAGTCTTTTAAGTTAACATTGTATTTCACGTTTTCCCTTCTTATTTCAATATAGGCAAATTAGATATGGAAACAAGGCCATGCCAGAGTGGCATGGCTGGTACTGACCTGGCGGGGAGCCGTCTCCTTGCAATGGGTCACACAGCATGGCTGTGGCCAGTCTCAGGAGCAGCACAAAAGTCATAGGATCTGATGCCAGAAGGCAGAATTCCTTACACTCCAATTCCTTACACTCCAATTACTTACTTACTCTCCAATTCCTTACACTGCCCAAAACAAGTTTTTCCTTGAGGTCTTCTTTCTGTGAAATCTCTGTACTAGGGCTGTGTGTGTCCATGATACAAAACCCCAATGCCACTTGCCCTCTTCACGGGAACCAGGAGAGAAAGTAATGTGAGATTTTCTTGGTCTACCTCAACACCGAGACATCATAACATTGAAGTGTAGATTTATAGCATGCTTTATGTATATTTTCTTAGTCCCAGGGCCCCCCTTTTCACAGATACATACACAACATGTCATGTAGAAAATATAAATCGTTGATGGTATAGGCACTTTCTTCCTTTTTAAACCTTTCCAAAGGTCTTTTTGTTAAATACACCCAGATGCCGTTTGACAGATGAGGGGCTAATTGCTCTGTGAATTACCTCTATCGATTCCTGTTTCATGTTGAGCCAAACAAACAAAAGATATTAATGCTTTGAAAAAAATGAATGATGACCTTTCTCTGCAAACACAGCTTGCGGTCTCTGATTATTGGTGATTCCAGAGAGCAGCGGTCAATGGCAATAGCTGTAACGCTATGATCACTATAATAAGCTTGCCTGACCTTCTCTGCCATGTTAAGTGGTTTAAATTTATTTGCCCAACAACAGAAGAGCTTTCATTTAAAGTCACAGGACATTCAATTCAATTTAAAGATGTAGTGTCTTCTTTCCTCTCCTTCCTTTCCTGTCCATTTCCCCACTTCAAACACCTCCATCCCAAGTTTCTGAATTGTTTTGCCACTGCATATTAACCACCTTACCTGTGAAACCCATTCCTTCAGTTCTTTGTGGAATTCTGGATGCCATTTTCTCTTTTCACTTGTTCTTTCTTAAGACGCTAGAACATTTTGTTTCTCTCTCTGTGTAAGTTTTCTTTTGCGGATCAGGTTTGGTGTTCTAGATAATATGAGCTGTATAAGAAATCAAGAATGCATATTATCTAGAACATCAAACCTGTATACTGTATAGCACAGAACTCTACTCAATATTCTGTAATAGCCTATATGGGAAAAGAATCTGAAAAAGAATGGATATATGTATATGTATAAATGAATCACTTTGCTATACACTTGAAACTAAAACAATATTGTAAATCAACTATACTCCAATAAAATTTTTTTTAAAAAATTCAAAGGTAGAGAATAGGTAAAGATGAATGCCTTTAATATACAAAATCTGAACTCTCATAGGTAAGGAAATTTTGGGCTGTGTTAAATGACAATAAAGATATAATCAAAGGAAAAAACAATGAATGAATAGTGATGCTGGGTAATAATTCTAAGAAAACCAAGAAAATTGTTGCTCAAATAAATATTTAGAAACATTCTCATTTAAGAAAAAAAGGCAAGAGGGTGTAGTCCTAAGCTCACTAGACTGGAAGCCAAGAGATCCAGTTCCATTTTAGTCCTTAATTAATGAGACTTTGAATCAGCCTTTTTTTTTTTTTTTTTAACCCCCAGAGCATGCTCATCCAACTTGGTAAATGCAGAGGACTGGGCCCAGTGACCTCAAAGCTTCTTTTCAATTGAAACATACTAATTTTCAAGATATCTCTACTTAAAAAAAACAAAAAGAAAAAAACCCAAAAAACTCTTACATGTAAATAGCAAAGTTATAACTTGGCAGTTAAGAAAACATGTTTGCGGCACCTTTAAGGACTTCCTGAGTTTTTGTCAACAAAACTTCATAATAGTGAACATGAGTAAACCATAAATGGCTAAAGCCTTGAATGGTTAGGAAGTGGATGCAACCCCCCTTGGTTTAGGTGGAAATCTCTTGAAAAGGGTACCCCTGACACTTCCACCAGTTTCCTGGTAAGAGACAAGCCAAAAATACCAAGGAAGTAGTTCTCCTTAGAATAGTTTGGTCCCTGTGCTATAAGATTAAAGCAGGAAGCAAAGAGAAAAACATCACAAATAATCAAAAGGCTTCCTGCCTAAGTCTGACATTCTCGAGAAGTGAGGTCTGAATTTAGATAGAGAACTGGGTGATTTTTAAGGTGACTTTCCTTAAACATTGTGTCCTCAAGACAGTGACCAATAAAATCACCAAGCCATTCTTGAGCTATACCTGAGTTTGCCATGTTAAGAACCTCATGGAGTATAAGAAAATGTGAGATATGGTTCCTGACCATGTCAGATTCCTCGCTCTGCCCTCAAAGCACCAGGATCTTTCTCAGCAATAGGATATTTGCAAGTGCTGTGTGCTTTCTCAACATAGAATGCCTTTCCATCTCTCTCCCCTTCAAAATCCAAACCAAGGGGCTTCCTAATCCCTACTTCCTCTTTAAAATGTTTCTAGGCTTATCTCTCCTCTGCCAGATGCCTTCCATAACACCCTATGGGATTCATCATAGCACCGAGAATATACTTTCATCTCAGCACTTTGCAAATCTATATGATTTGCTACTCCTTTGTCTCATTCCCCTAGAAGTTCACCCTTTGTGTCTCAGGCTGTTGCCACAGAAATTGGGTCTTATTAGGTGTCCAACTGATGCTGGAGGATGGATAAGTGAGGGAATGAATGAGTCCTACTGTATCAGATAACTATTGCTGTAAAACAAACCACTCTAAAAGGCAGTGGCTTTAGACAACCATTGTTTATTATCGCTTGTGAAGCTGTAGGTCACCTGGGGTTTGGTTGATCAAAGCCGAGCTTGGCTGGGGTGATTCAGCTGGGATGACTCCATTATCTATGTTTTTCAGTTTCCTTTTAGAACCTGGTATGTGCTCCTTAAGGCCACAACAGAAGCACAAGAAGGAAAGCAGAAACTCCCAAAGCCTGTTGAAGCATACTATCATTTCCACCTTGTTCTTTTGGCCACAGCAAGCCACATGGGGAACCTAAGTCAAAGGACAAGTCGATACACTCTTCTCCTTTAGTCACATGACAAGGTCACATATTAAAGGCAATGGGTACAAAGAGAGATGAAAAATCAGTCTCAGTCATGAATCCAAACCCATTAAGAAGGAAATACTGACAACCATATTAAGATAGGAATAGAAAATTGGTTACTCATCTTTAAAGCCATTTGGCCAAACCCCAGTGTCATCTCCTTTATTCTCATATCACCAGCCCATAGCCCAACCATTTAATGACCTATGTGGTCCATAAATCCAAATTAGATTGGATCATGGATAGTAAATAGAGTAATCAGAATTGGAAGAATCCTGATATCTTCATTTTTAATATTTGTTTAATTAAAGAAAATAGGTATGGTGGTCAGATATGTTATGAATACAAATCAAAAAGCTTTAAACACAAAATGTTTGTCCTTTATGAATGAAGACACTTTTACACCATATTTCACCATGGAAGTTGGTTTAAAAATGTTCAAGGCCCTAACAGTAGCTCACAAAATAACCTTCTTTTCAATTTTAAACAAGCTTGGAGAAATATCCTGTAGGCATTGCTGGGGCTTCTTCTTTAGAGAGTTTCCACTCAATTCACTGCATTGGTGTTAAACCTCTAATGTCCAGGCGTTGATTTACTGGGAAGAGCATAGTTCACTTAAAAGCAGAAAAAGCCCTGGCAGTAATCAAGCCCTGTGAATTCCTGGCCCTTTTCCTTGAAGGCCCAGTGGGGCCCACTCAACTGGGTCAACCCCACACTATGCACACTGGATTGGTGGTCCTCTTATCATAGAAAATTCCACCAGAGCAGCCAAAAAATACAAAAGGAAGCACACAAGGAAAAAAAAAAAAAAAAAAGTGAATATAATATACAGGCCTGTGGATTGAGTTTTATGAAAAGAAAAAATAAGGAGGGGAATTTTTCTTAGCTCTTTTTCAAAGTTCATTGGACAATAAATAATGGGACAAATGGCTTATCAAATATAATAACTTTACTATTTTTAATGACACTGCGAGGACAACTTTAAAATGTCTCTTTTCATTTTCCCCTATAATCAGATCATTTAAATGTGACTATTTGATAAATAGAATCATACATTTTCCCACAATTTTACATTTCATTTCCTATGCTGAAGAGTTTGTGTTTATTAAAGGTATGCAGATCCAAATATTCCCAACATTTCTTTCTTGCTTGACTTTAGTTTGTAAAAATGTATGGTATCAGAACCCTGCCCTATAGCTGAGAAACATGAAGTTCCTGGAGGAAACAGGATTCTTATGGTTGTTTTTTAAACCCACCAACATTTCAGAATCTAGTCCTTCCAGTTTCAGAAAAGATGAGTGAAAGAGCAGAATGTGCTTTCTTGCTTTGCCCTGCCCTGTCTCCTGGATTTGTCTGTGTGTTTCAGTATGTAGAGTCTTCTTTACATGGGAGCAGCTCCAGCATTTTAATGTCTCCACATTTCTGCTTATAATTCCTCTCCATTTTCTGCTGAGAGAACTTTTAAGTAATCAGCTGAGAGAGAGTGTAAATGTCGAATCCTGACACCATTTGAGCAAAGGAACTGTGACAGAGTTCTCATGGCCATCAGTAAAATTCTGTCCAATGTGGGTCTGGACCTAGGAAATGCAAAAATCCCTAATAAATGTCAGACAGGGCTCAACTTCTTATCTGTTGTCTACGAAATGTTAGAAAAGAAATGAGTTTGTTGCTAGGAATTGATATGATCCAACGTTCTCATTCATTTTTTCTGTTCTTTCATTTACTCTAATGTTGGGTAAGACACTCGTTGGAAATGTGGGCAGGGGACAGGGAATTGCCAGAAATGGGAAACCATGCTGCTTTACAAATATTCACAGCTGCAGGTTTCTGTAGCCATGCTCCATTTTCCAGTGGACTTTAAAAAGAAAAATTCATGTTATTTTGCCATAAAAGGGAATCAGTTCTTAAGTCCAGCTTCCCAAAGGCCTCAGACACGAAATTACCACAGCACTCCCTAAGGTCCAGAGTACAGAATTTTCCTCCCCTCCCACATGCCTATCCCTAAGAAAAGAGTTTTCCCACTAGATAAAATAATTAAAAGCATTCTCAGAATAGAAAACAAAACATGTATGGCTTGGACATGAGCCAATTTTCAGGCATAATCAATTTATTGCATATTTACAGTTCGGTATTCCAACAGCTGTGAAACTATTATATGTGGGATTTAATGGCTTAAAGGAATCAATAAATAAAGTGCACAAGAGTAGTTGTGTGTGTGGGGGGGTGGCGGGGGGTGGGTGTGCGTTTTGTTGTTCTGCCTACCTCTGATTTGTAAACTAACTTCACGGAGAATCCTTAAAAGGCACGATACACCAGCCCATGTGAAGTCATTGGTTATCTCTGAGCTGGAACCTGGTTTTTAAAATCCTGTCTAGGTAAATTACCTTTCCAGTGCAGGGTATTTCCTTTTAGGAGATTCCTTGGGAAGGGCCTCCAGGGAACTGAGTAACTTTTTAATGGTTCACTCAGATTAAGAGGAAGGAAATGTGAACTCCTCTCAGGGGAGGCACCACACTCGATGCTGTCTGCATCCTGTAATTCTTCCCAAGTCCGTGAATCATACTTTTAAGACGCCTTTTCAAGGGCATTTGCCTTCCTTTAAGAGAAGGCCAACACAGAAAAGACAAGGTTTAAAATAGGTCTCAATCAAGCTTTAGCCATAAAAACAATTGCCTGATTCTCCCCCTGTCTGTCCAGAGAAGGTCTCTCTGCATGCTTTACCTGCATGCCGCCCCTCACCTTGCACAGTACTTGACTGGATTGCTTTTATACTTATTTTGCTTTCAGAATTAAGATGATTTCTAATATCATCTAAGAGTCTCTGAGTTATAATTCTGGACCATGTTGTCCATTACAACCAGCCTCTGAGACTGATTTCACTTATGCTGTGAGAATTTGAAGAAATGAGCTATCATAAGAAGCTTTTTCCAAGTATTTTTAGATAGAAATCTTGCTTTTAAAGCCATGTCTTTATTTAATAAAATATCTTGTATGTAAGCAAATATAGACTGTGTTTGCACCTTTTCCCAAAAAGCATGAACACTTCTGAAAATAGTGTTGGCACTGGGTAGAGTTGAACAGGGATTGAAGCATGAGATCATTCAAAATTTCTGTACAAGAATGAAGTAACAAGAGCATATTTCTAAAAGGCAATATCCATTGTATTGCAGTATCAATAGTATTGCAATATCAGTTACTCAGTGAATAAACTATATTTTATTGATCATATACTAAACAGCAACTTCTAATTTTTTAAGCTAGTACAGAAAATGGAAAAGCCCTATGAAAAAAGGCAAAAGGACAAATGTGCAATGATGACAAGGCATACTCATGTGAACCCTAATGTACACTATAGACTTTGGGTGATAATGATGTGTTAACATAAGTTCATCGATTGTGACTAATGTATCACTCTGGTGGGGATTTTGGTAATGAGGGAGGATAGGCGTGTGTGGAAAATCTCTGTACATCCCACTCAATGTTTCTGTAAACTTAATACTACTCTAAAAATATTAAAATCTTTAAAGAAATATCCAAAATTAAATTCAAATTATATTAAAATCCCCTGTGTTGATTTGTATAGATCTCCTATACAATCCCCTGTTTGTGATTTCTTAATTTAAGAGTTTCTAGGAAATCAACATTTATTTGTGTGTGGTGTGTGTGTGTGTGTGTGTGTGTGTGTGTGTGTGTGTGTGTGTGTGTTTTGTTGGCTGCCTATCTATGGGAGCCAACCTGTACTGACTTGAACTCATATGTTGCAAAATGTAACCTGGGCTGAATAAGGTCTATGTAGTCTTTATGTCCATTTAGTGTGAGTGTTCATATGTGTTTTTGCAGACATATTCATGTATGCCACTCCGGACCCCACTGGTGATGGGGGGTAATGTATGGATATATGTACCATGTTACTTCCAAAAATCCTAACAGTTCTGACTTATGAAACACATTTTACCCTAAGACTTTTGAACAGGAGATTGTGGACAAAATACACTGAAAGACAGAAAGTAGGAAAGGAAGAAAAGAGCAGAAAAGGGAACAGTTGAGTTCTATTTTATCCCTTCCCTGATTTTTTGGGAGATTTGAGTCCTAGGTGTCCATGCAGATCTCCATTATTATAATTGTCACTTTTTATTGAAATTTATTGTCTGTAATAAAGTACAAAACCCTAGAAACATAATTGTGTTTTCTACTCACATATATATCTTAGAGGTTTTTATATGAATGCCTATAGCCCACGTTTTGTTTCTATAGTTCTACTGCAAGAGAGTACCTGGAAACATGTCTCTCTTTCCTCTTATCCACTGATGACTATGATTGTATGGCTCATTGCTTTAGAATAAAAGGACAACAAATATGTCTGAAAACCAAGTGTACATTCAATTTTAACAAACTTAGGCCCAAGGAAATAGCCCAACTAATCATGTCTTCTGGGTTTAAGTTTTAAACATTAAACTTATGTTCCTATGCACATACCTCAACATGTTAAGATCCCATTAAAATAAAGAAGCCAGACACTTAACTGCGTGTTGAAGGTTTCCAAGCCATACTGCTGGCCAATAGATGGAGGTCCAAGTAACATTACACCTTTAACTCTGAAAGAATGTCCGAGATAAGTAGTCATTCAAACATGAAGCGCGACTGGTTAAGTTTAAGTTTTAGGAATATTTTCTTTTCTCTCCTTTTGGTTCCTTTGCCCCAGTCTTCAGTTTAAATATCTCCTGTTTTTCTTTGCCAACTATTGGATTCTTCCATACACTTGCATACACTCCATACACACTGAGTAATGCTTGAAGGGTGAGGCAGTTTCCTTTTTTTTTTGGCTGTACGCGGGCCTCTCACTGTTGTGGCCTCTCCCGTTGCGGAGCACAGGCTCTGGACGCGCAGGCTCAGCGGCCATGGCTCACGGGCCCAGCCGCCCCGGACCGGGGCACAAACCTGCATCCCCTGCATCGGCAGGCGGACCCTCAACCACTGTGCCACCAGGGAAGCCCTGGCAGTTTTCTTAATTATCCAATCTTATCCAATGCAAGACAAAGGGCATTTTGCATTTAACAACATGCTGAAAAAATATATAATATTTTTAAAGACACTAGATTTTTTTTTACCAATCTAGATTTTTAAAGAAATTTTATTTTTTATTTACCTAATCATACTGAATAATACAATTAGTGCATTTTTTTGAACATAAGAATCACAGCAATATGAACAAAGATATTGAAAGATGAAGTGGTAGATTTTATTTCTTTGAATCGGTGGTTGTTTGAGATGGCAAAACTGAGAGATAACCTTATCCATCCATGATAACTTCCATATGTTGTGGTTTTTGACATAAACCTGAGTGTTTATGTGGTGGGAACATGATGGGAGACAGAACTTAGACAAGTTCCCTTCCAGCCATCCTGAACCTCAATGACGTTCTCTGTAAGGTGGTAGTAACAATAGCTCCCTCACAGAACTAATGGGAAGATGATAGGAAATTTATCAGGCAAATTTCCTGGAGATCTCCATATCTGGTAGCCTCTGCACAATAGAAATTGCAAGGTTAGCAGAGGCCAGAATTCTCGACCATCAGTTAATTTCATCAAATGTTACTATGTTAATTTTCTTTACAAATATTATTACTGACAGGTTAGTCCTTTCATAGGGCCTAAAGCAGGTGCTAGGGAGACAGTTCTGAATAAAGCAATGTTGAAGGCTTTGAAGTGTTTGGGTGTAGGAAAATTGCTCATAAAATGTTGAATGTTTAATTCTGTGTGAAAGAGTAAAAAACGTGAGGCCAAGGACTGAAAGCATAAATTAGGAGTTTGTTGTTGAAAAGGAAGGAGGGAAGGAAGAAAGGAAGGAAGGAAGATCAGGGAAAGATTCCAATCTCCAAGATCCTCATTAATTTTTTTTCCCAATGCTTGAGAATTGAAAAAAAGACATCATAGGCAGATTCTAATATTCTAAAACTGCAATCCAGTTGCATAAAAGCATAAATTTAAATCTAAATCATTTGGGACAAAATATTTAAATATCCCCTATTTTTGTGTAGTGCTGATATCTGTAAAAATCAGTTCTGTTACACAGATCTATATTATAGAGATTATATATACAAATATTTTATTACTTATGCATAAAACATGATTTGTTGGGTTATATAAACTATGGCTTTCTCAGGTATCACTGCTACTTGATTGTTCTGAGTATTGGCTTTCTGACAGGGTTTGGAATGAAGCCATTTTTATTAATTTAGTTATTTTTGCTGATATAAAAGGCCGTCTATCATGTTAATGATGTATTGGTCTGTGGTCCCACCGAACAATAATTACAGAATGTTCCTAATAGTAAATCATTTGTCACAATCACAGCTCAGTACAACAACCTTTTGTTGAGCAGTGTAAGACATTATCCCAATAGCAATATACCTTTTTGTGGACCCATTAAAGGAAGCTAACACCCAGCACCCTGCAAATCCCTGAGTTTCAAGTCTGAAATGACCTCCCCAAAATCTCAGCTTGGGGATGCACACATGCCCTGCTGAATTTCCTGCAGTGTCTGCCTATCTGATTAGATGGAACCAAAACATTCTGCTGAGGACGGAATAGGCTAGGTTCCAAAAGAAAAAAAGCTCTCCTCTGAAAAAGTGTCAAAGCAAAATGATCAGAAAGGGGAAAATGTTAAAGATTTTACTAAACTCTATTTTTAGGATGAGCTGGACAAAGAAAGCTTCCAATATCCCACCCTGCCCCATCCCTCTCCCCCAAAATTCAAATTAATCAGAAGGCAGCAATATCTAAATTAAGTGAAAGTCACATCATAGAAATGATCAGGCTCTGTTTTATAAAGAGTCACAACTTGATTTCAGTTATTGTTAAACAATACTTGTAAATAATAAAAGCAAATATTATTGAGTGTTTCTACCTGCAGGAACTCTCTGCTTTGTAGTTTTAGGCTCCCAGCGAAATTGAGAGGAAGGTACAGAGAGTCCCCACATACCCCCGCACCTCACAGGGTACACAGCCTCTCCCCACTATCAATAGCCTCCACATTTGTTACAATTAATGAGCCTACATTGACATACAATCATCACCCAGATGACAGCATTTGCTTCAGGACTTCTTTTAAGCAAAAACTTTGAGATGAGCTCCATTTTAGAAACGAGGACACAGAGGCACAGAAGAGTAAAGTCAGCTGTAAACTGTGGAGGGAAAAAAAGGGGGATTTCTGAGATTTTGCCAATTTCAAATCCTACCCCGATTGATTAAGCACTGCTCATTATTGAAGTAACAGTGAAATAAATGGACATCATTTGTCCAGCACCCATACATTTATTGATTTTTGCCAAGGTGATGTCAACCATGTTTGTTGGGCAACAGTATCCTCCTTTCGTAGACAAAGTAACCAAACCTCAGAGGAGGGGAAGCCAGGATTTCAATCAAGGTGCTTTGACATGAACCTACACTATGTCATACGTCTCTGTCCTGGGGATTCTGCAGGAAAATCTGCCATGGAGCTGCTGACAAATAATTGAGTCATAGCTTGCTTTGCTGGAGTGACTGTGGTTTTTATAACATTGGTACCCAAACCAGAAATCCACAGACTTTATTTTAAAAAACAACAACAACTTTAAAGTAGATTTCTATTTTTAATTTTTCTAAATACGTGGATTTTTGGTTAGAAATTTTATTGAGGATGGAATGGAATGAGTGTATACATAGGAAGTGATTCTAAAATACTTATTCACTAAGCCTGGTGATTTGAAAATAGCCTAGCCTCAAAGTCAATTAAAACATAAAGGGTACGGTTTGGGGCAGGGGGAGAGCCATAGCTGTGAAATGCCTCTAAAAGACCACGTAACAGAATAAAGAGGTTTTCCTTAAGCATCAACAATGGAAATTGTTCTAGAAGTGTACGCAGAGGAAGGTGGCGAAGAGTGTAAAGCCCATGCTTTCCAATTCTCTTTGGGTTTTAAAAAACCTCTAATAGAGCTCTTTGCCCCAAAAGTGAATTTGTGAGGCTCAAATTAGCATTAAATGGAATAATTTGCATGTACCCTCTCCCTTCAGATGTTTACCATGTTTTTTAATATCTTGAATTCTGTTAAACATATCTGAGGATTCAGCAAGCATGTCTTGCTCTGGATTTTTAGTATCAAATTCCAAATAATGATTACTTAGTATAGTAAAATGCATATTCCTATCGATTTTTGACAGCCACTGGTAACAATGAAGAAATTCTTGGGCAAAGCTTGAAGGCCAGTATCAAAGGACACCAGGGAACCATAAGGATGGGTTTTGCCAAGCCTTGCATCCCTTTTCCTCCTGTTCACTAGAGAGCCTGCCTACAGAACTTACAGCATCTTCTCTAAGGAACCCTGTTCAAACACACAGGCATCCTTGACATGGGTACCGCTTTTCCAAAGGGAAGAAGGTCCCTTAAAAAAATCAGAAGGCTTCCTCTTCCCCCAACCCCGATGTCCCCTACCCCTATGTTCTGTCCAGAAGAAAAATCCCTCAGCAGCAATGGTTGTTTTTATTAAATTCTCCTCAATAAAAAGCTCAGGCAGGATTTATTAGGTACTCAGGGCGGACGTTTAGTATTTCGCCAGTTATTAAGTGAAAATCAATAGAAAGCAAAGAAAATGGAACTCACTGCACTGTTAGCGCACCGTCGTTGCCCAGATATTATGTCGGCTGTCTCGTAGATTCATGACAGACGAAAGAGGCTGGGAGAGAACTTTCTGCTTACATTGCACGCGCCAAAGTGGGGTTATTCATTAGAGCAGGCAGCCGGCCAGATGGATTTCCAGTTCAGGTTTACCATTTATCTTTAAAACGCCTGTATCGAGTGAGAAAGAACACTGATATTATGTGATATCAATGGCAGGTTTATGTATCTAAATCAGGATTTATTGTTATTTTGTTCCAAAGACCTTTTTTTCTCAAGAAATACCATTTCACTGGAAGAAAATAATAGCTAAAACCTTGTCAAAGATAACCTTTCATGCTGTCTGTGCACCACTAGGTGTAAAACAAATAGAGTCCGGTATATAAATAGTTTTAACTACATCCTTAAGAATCATTTCTTCTTAATCTATTCCCCCCATTTCAATATGTGTGTATGTGTGTGTGTTTAAATACCACAAACATGATTTTTGGTCATTTGATGTTTTCTTTGACAGGAGTTTAAATAATGCTAGCAATTGTTTGAGTCATGTTTAAAAGGTTTAGCAGGTTTATGTCCTTCGGTGGAATGCTACTTTTTCAAAAAGCGTGCTTTGGAAAAGCAAAGTGGTCTGCTCTTATTCTTTTCTTCCCCCGCCTTAGAATAAGCTTTAGAGTCAAAAACACTGATCCCTTTTTTTTTTTCAAACTATTTCAGGGCCTTCAAAAGCAGGGATGTGTTTTCCTTTCACTTGAATGGATTTTTTCGATAGCCTCTGGGTTTTCGATTCCTTCTCATTTAAAAGCCAGTTTACAGCCAACCTGATCAGGTTGGATCTTCTGTCAGTCTTGCTAAGTAACTAAGCTGGCCAAATGCCAACGTGAACCACTGTACTCTCTTTATAAATTGCTCGGAAGAAAGAATATAATCCATGTATTTGTAAAGTGTCATTAGTGACACGATGATGAGGAGGAAAAACTGATATCTGCGTTTTGATTGAAGCAGTTGCTAATAGGAACTCGTGAACATATTTTTAAGCCTCCTTAGTTTTACTCTTTTTTTTTTTTTCTTTATGTTTGGGAAAAGAGTCTGTAAATTTAGCTCTATGTAGATGAATATTAGACAGTAGCCAAATACAGATGCTTACCTAAAGATCAAAATGCACTTAAGTGACACCAACTTAGAACAATTCTCTAAACATCAACTAAAGCTTTTTGCTCCTGTTGAACAAAAATGATGTTATATTACAGAGTAAAAAAAAAAAAAAATAGAAGTATAAAAAAGGATTAAGAAATATTTGTTTTTACTGATCTCCTTCTTTATGGAACCAGGTGAATTCATCAATTTTTACTAGAAATCCCTTCTTGTATTTTCCTATTTAAACATGGGCACCGGTTTTTCTCTTTTTAAATGTGCCAACAAGCCAAAATGCATTTGCAACATAGATGCTATCCTCAAATAAAAACATGGGAGGATCTTTCTACTTTTCCTCTTTCTTTAGAAAGGTCATGCCTGTGTTTATCAACGTCTGTATGTATTTATGTGTATGTGTCTGGACCTGTTGATGGGGAGTCAATACAGAGCAGTGTGGTTAAGAAGTGGGCTTGAGAACTACATTGCATAAGTTCAAATCCCAGCTCTGTCATTCACTGGCCATATGATTTGGGCAAGTTGTTATAGACTTATACCTCAATTTTCTCATCTATATAATGAACATAATAAACTTATAGATTTCTAACCAGGAATAAATGGGTCAATATATGTAAACGTCACAGAGTATTACTGGCCTAATATTAAAACCTCTGAATGTACAAAATCCAGAACATAAAGTTTCCCATTTTAATACTTTAGTTTTTTAACAAAATAGAATGTAGTCTCACTGGGAACTCAATGAATCCTCCATTTTCCTATTTACCCATGTATTTGGACTCTGCAGAAAGATATAAAGTCTTAAGTTTCAGTCATAACGAGAAGCCTACTTAACCAAAATTTTGTATTAAATACATTTGCTTTAAAATAAGCTTTTTTGGTGGTATCAACATTCAATCTGAAATAATAGCAACGATAATGATAGTCAATGAGGATAACTAAAATACTGATTTACTAGTAGCTGTAGTGATACAGTAATCATGAGGCTTAATGTCTGAGTTGGGACCTACTTATAGATACTGTCTTAATTTGTTGAAAACAATGTCTGGTTATCTCATTATCTAACAATTAATATCAGTAACACATGCAGCTATGAGAAAGAACTGATGCCTCTAATTAATATGACTTGGGCAGTCAGAAAAAGAAAATATTGGAGCCAAGAAAAATCCAAGTCAATGACTCGGATCCCTTGCTCCTGTGCATCATGTCACTTGAACACTTGTCAAGACTGCCTTACTTTGACTTTACAGAGTTAACCCACTAGGCTTTCATCTTACTTCCCCTCTGAACTTTAGGTTTCTTAATTGTACAGTGGGTATACTCTGCTTTCTTTCTTCTCACTCCAGTGGAGAGCTGAAGGAAGAGAGCGGAAAGCACTTATTAAAAGAAAACAACATTTTCTATAGTCAGGTTGGTGGGAAAATTGGTACAATTTTAAAACACAGTGCTGTTATGAAAGAGTAACTACTGTCTACTTTCATGCCTGTCCCTGGGTACTCCACATTCTTTCAACAAAATTGTGTGGGCATTAACAACAGGGAGGCGCACAGTGTAAGTTCTGCAATTAGGCTCCCTGACCTAGCACCCACTCTTCCTCAAGATCTGCAAGATGTGAGCTAGTGATTTACCTCTCTGTGCCTCAGGCTCTTCATTTACCCTGTTGAGATAACAACTAGTCCCCACATACGTACTGAGAAAAATAGTACTTACTCATGTATTAAGTTAGGTCATACACCTAGTAAATACTCAATGAATACTTTTGTTATGATTTGTTCTCTAAGGGGGCAATATGATGCTGGTCAATACTCTGATAAGTCCCTGACCTCACTGAGTTCATGGTTGATCAGGAAATTCAGATAAGCACCCAGGCAACTTCCATATGGTAGGATATTGGAGAAGACAACCTAACTGTTCTTTAAGGCTCTGGGTCGGGATAAGAAAGACTTCCTTGTGGAGGTGATATCTAAGATGAAAATTTAATGAAGTCGTAAGGTAGTGATCTTCTGTGATGTCCAAGGGAGATCTCTGCAGGTATGGAATGATCAATAGTGGCACCATCCAAGATGGTGGCCACTAGCCACATAAAATGATTGAGTGCTAGAAATGTGCCAAGTGCACACTCCATTTTCACTGTCATTTAATTTTAATTTTTTAAATTTCAATTTCAATAGTTACTTGTGCCTAGTGGCTAAAGTACTGGGCAGTGTTGCTCTAGACAGAGGGGAAAGCATATGTGAAGGTCCAGAGGCGAGGGAGTTCTTAAACATTGAAGACGTGATATTTTGAAGAGCAGATTCATGAAGGATGAGATCTTTGGAAATCAGCAGAGGCAATGCATGGCTTACTGAAAAGTTCAAGCTTCCACTGAGGGCCATGGAAAGCCATTGAAAGGAAAGTAAGAAAGAGAGAGATGTGATCAGATTGGCATTTTAGTAAAACCACTTCAGCTGCTGTTAGTATAATAGCTAGAACAATTAACATTTTATAGTTAAACTTTTCTGATAACCTGACCTCATTTAATCTTCCAATAAACTATATGAGATAGATCTATAACATCTCCTTTTATACACCTTTACTTACCTGTCTTCAACTTAGCAACTTATGTTCATACCACGACTCCCTCCCAGAAGACAGACATTCACATGATATTTGTGCACAAATTCAGGCATGAGAATGTTTGAAGAATCAATTTGGAAATGGCACCAGTTTACTTCCAAAGAAATATTTAAGAATCTTTTTCCTAAATGTGACCTGCTTTGGAGGTGCAAATCCATCATCCACCCGCGGGCTCACGGGCTGCCCACCACTCCTGGCACATGAATTATCTCCTCCAGCTGTTGGTGGTGAGAAGGCTGAGCTTTCCCGTGCACACAGGAGCCGTGGTGATGATGGAGCAGCCTCGCCTTGCTTCTCGAGCATTTCCTTTCACTCACACATCCATCTCCATCCTCTCCTCCCAGACAAGTTGAAAAGAGAACCCGGCCTAGACAAGGCTAGCCAAGGCCATATGCTGACAGCCCATGCTGACCTGACTCTCCATGTCAGGTCTGCGAAGATAAAAGATGGCACCCTTCCAAGTGGAAATGAGGAAGGAGCACAGCCTTCCCAGGCTGAAACCACCTTCTTCCCATCACACGAACACACACACACACACACACACACACACACACACACACACACACGAAACTTTCATTCAGCAATTCTTTCAGTTAAAACATTTCAAAAACACACTAACATCTAATTTTATTAGATCAAGTCATTTTTTCTCTCTCTTTTAAGGAGGATTACTCATAAAATCATCCTTCCTTAAAAAAAAAAAAAAAAGATGGGGAATGTAAATGCTGCACTAATTTAATTACACACTGGCTCTGTAAGACACTAATGTAAATATTCTGGTGAGGAGGCCTAAGACACTTGAAGTAATTACTTAAGGACTCCCTTTCAAAGAATCTCTCCCTTTTTTATTAAATGCCTTTTAACATTAGCACTTTCTTCCTGACAAATTAAATGAAATTTCATTACTCTCCCTGACTTAATGGCATGAGGCTCCTGCCGAGGTGTGAGTTAACCCTCCCTGGACATCTGACAAGGGAGCCTCCATTCAGTCAAAACGCCAGTGTCCTAACACACAAGAGCTAGAAGGCCCCGAAGAATCCTTTGTGTTTTCAGCAGAGCATCCAGAATCCTTCATCTCTTCGATGTTTTTTCAGCTGTGAGCCTTACAAAAATCTAAAAAACAGTAATATTGCTGTTTCCCAGTCTCCTCCAGTTCACAGCAAAAAAATTTAAAAATAAAATAATGTCATCAGCTGAGACCCCATGATGGCCATATCAAGGACAATAACAATAGCAAACAGTTACAGATTACCTATTAAATACCTTCCAAGCAATTTACCTCTTTTAACTCATTTAAGCCCTCACAAAAATACTATAAGGTAAATACTGGTTTACCCCACTATCTGAAAGTAGAGCTTTCCTATGAAAACTTTTGTAGACTGAAATAGTGTAAACTGAAGAGGCAATTACCTTAGGACATGACTTGCTAACAGATGTACAAAATACATCGAGATAAAACACAGATGCTCACAGACACTGTTCAAAGCTATGGAGCCTGGATGCTGAGATGCTGAGTGTAGTTCCTGGGGAAGGAGCTTGGGGGAGCTGTTCTCTCTAACCAGGGTGTGGGCTGACTCTAGAAGAGCTCTGCAAAACAAATGCTGAATACTAATTTCACTCTTTGTCTTTTTTTCCTAAAAGCAAAAATTCTCTTCAAATTTCTTTCAGTTAGCGAAAACAGATAACTCATGAAGTCTTTCATAAAAGAGAAATGGTGTAAAGCAAACTTTCAAAACTCGGGGAATACCAAAACTATTAATATTCCCACTCTAAATTGAGGAAATGAACGTACAGAATGGTTAAGCAACTGACCTGGGGTCACAGAGCTAACAAGCAGCTCTTGTTAGCTGGATTCAACCCAGTTGCGCAGCAGACATCACACACTTTTGCACATACAGCTATCAACCCTGGGCAGACTCAGAATTATTCCCATATCTCTTTTTACTTTTGTGCAAACTGAGAATCGTATGTTACACAACAGCCCCAAGATCCTGCATTGCATCTCTATCCAGGATCTCATCCCAGCCGTTTCTTCAAAACAACTGAGCTTCAAAATTGAATTTCCAAAAGGTGTGACCTGGAAAAATTTATTTATAGACCTGCTTTATTAATCCTATGAAGGAAAAAAAATATATAGTAATTTATTAATCTTGAAAGAAAATAAAGGAACCATTATTTATAAGATTGAATTTATTCTTAATAGCTTAGGAATCAAGTTATAAAAGTTTAAGAAAATACAGAATAACTACTCAAGAATTATGGCTGAGGTCCTTATCCTACAAGTATCCCCAGCATTTTTCTTTTGTTTTTTTGTATCTTTTTCAGAAGAAATGGTCCCATTTTCTGTCCATCAAGTTTTGCATCTAATATTTTTGAAGACTACTTGTTACTCTTTGCTTAGACCTATCTTTCCTTCTCACTCTCATTTTGGGTTTAATTTTACCCTATCTTCCATAGTTTCAGAATGTTCTGTGTACTGCGTAGGTTCATGATGAAAGAACATTCTATCTGGTCAACTTGCATTTCAAGAGACAGGGCCAACTTTTAATGAGAATGCATTACGATTTTGCTTCCCTTTTCTCTATGTGACCCAGTGATATTTCTCTTTGACCGAAACTGTTTTCTTGAAGCACAAGCCCTTTTCCTGTCCATGTTACAAGTAGCTTGAACTTCCCAATGTCATGTCCCATCTTCCCAAAAGGGTGTCCTTTCTAAGACCTCAGGCCACATGGAAGAAAAATAATCAGCTTCAAGTTCAGAAGACAAATGTTACAAGGGGGATTTTTTTCCCCTCCTCTTGGTTGTTCTTAAACATATGTAGTTTTAGGGATCAGTATGTCACTGTTTTGAAAGAAGCAAGGACTTGAATTTATTTCGGAGCAGTTATCAGATTTTGAGGAGCCGGATCATTTGTTTTCCTCTTGTGAGGTCCAGGTAAACCTTCATTCCCTCCATGGCCGGGTGCTTCTGACAAACAAAAATCAAGGACCCAAAATAAGTATTTTATCTAAAAAATGTGAGCTATCCCAAAACAAACATGAAAAAGCACAGCTGCCAAATTCCACAAGTAAAAAAGAGTTGAAGGTTGAGACAGCTCAAGATCTCACTGGGGAGTAATGGGTGAAGTTTGGCCAGCTGCCCTTAAGGCCTTCAGGGACACTCAATCCAATTGCCATGTCTTAGTGGATGTGAATTTCAAGGTTACACCTGGGTGTTCAAGGGCAGGGCCAAGTGTAATCGGCACTTAGATCATAGATTAATCTTATTTGCCATCTATTAGGTTTGATTCCTCTTCCCTCTCTCCCTCCCTAAAGCCAGGATTATTGTGATAGTTTAAGATAATGGATTCTAACGGAAGAAAGGTCATGCAGGCATGGAGATTTGGAACCTTAAGATAATATGATTAATCTAAAAGCTTCTTTCTCAAAGGGGAGGGAGGGTGGCACTCTTCATATGTCTGATTGAGAGAGGAGAGCTGAAAGACCAAGAAAGAGCAACAGAAAAGGGAGTGCAAAGGAACTGAGTCCTTGTCAACAATTGCAATTAATTATCATTGTCAGGATGATCTTTCATTAGTTTTCACACTAATAAGATAGATTTGCCTCATGCCTGAAGCTGATAAAACCTTACTGGCAATGTTGATAAGACTATGTCAGTATGGAGAGGCATTCATGGACATCTTCATCTTATTTTATTTTTCTAGTTTTCCAAAACTAAATGACTCAGTGGATATTGATAAACGTAACTACATCTAGGTGGTTGGGACCCTAAGGTGCAGGAAAAGTCCTTAACACAGTGCTTGGCATAATCTAAGCAGTAAGTAAGTGTTAACCATGGTTATAAATGCTACAAACACAGGCATGCATGTTATATATTTTAAAGTATGCAGTTTACTCCTATCCCATTTAGATATGTCCAGATAACCCTAGCCAACCAACATGGAGTGATCCATAGAAAGAAATTAAGGCTGATAATATTTATTTATTAATCATGATGAATCAAGATTCTAGGCTTCTAACCATTATTCTTGGTACATCTGAAAAAAAAAATGAAACTTAAATGTGGGTTCTCTACTGTTATATTTTTCCATTCTTCTAGGAGAACCTGTTTTGTTTTATTCTTTAGTTATTGTAAGTGCCAAATAGTTTTCATCATTGTGGCTCACTGCTATTTTGGGGTTATTTAAATGTATAGAAACATTTTCATATCCTTTGCTTTTGTATATATATAAATGTGTATAAATATATATATATTTGCTTGATATACACATATAATGTTATATAACATTATATGTGTATATCAAGCAAATATATATTTATATAC
This sequence comes from Kogia breviceps, assembly GCF_026419965.1. NCBI lineage: Eukaryota > Metazoa > Chordata > Mammalia > Artiodactyla > Physeteridae > Kogia > Kogia breviceps. Next base: position 117,538,957 of record NC_081312.1, on the reverse strand, counting down.
ATTATATTATATACATATGTGTATATCAAGCAAATATATATATATTTATATATATTATATGTATATATGACCTGAAATCATTTCCATTAGATTCAACTTACCCTTTTTTCCTCACTTCTTTTAATTAAATAAAAATGTGCTCTTGGATTTTTTTAAGGCAAACAGCAGAAGAGAGGAATAGCCCTCCAGTATAGCTGACTCCCTCCCAAAGGCTCAGATTTGTAGATTTAGGGGAAGAAATATGAGATTTTAATTTGTAATTTCATAAACAGAATCTTTCTTTTAAAAAATGGATCTCCCTTGATTCCTTCACGAGGAATAAAAGCAGGCCATGTGTTGTTTCCTTAACCAAGATGATAGGCAGAATAGAGAGGAGGCCATTCCTGGACATAGGGAACCCAATGCAAGGAAGGCATGCAGGGCGGCAGCACAGTTAGCATGTGAGCCACGGATGCTTCATACAACATGTGAGATAATAATAGATGTCCGTCAACATCTGTTGAGATTCTCAAGACTCCACACAGTATTAAAGCTGTAGGAAATAATTACTTCTCAGTACAAATCCTACAGCCTCACATGAGAACCAGCTGCAATATGAGTGAAAATGCTGGTGTTCAAATCAGATTCACCGGCAATCGCTTCAAGATGTACAGAGAAGCTAGCATAAATTGACGTAGAACATACGGAAAAGTAAAACACACATCCCTCTGGCTGAAACTTCCTTTTTCTGAAATTTTGGAACTTCTCAGTAGATAAAATGCTCTAATTCATGGGCTTCCCGACTGGAAAATGTAGTAGTCACTAATTCATTCTATAGCTAAGGGGGTGGAGAAAAACATACTTGTAATTTCTGGAACAACAACAAAAAATTACCTTCCATTCTCTAAAACTAAATTTTGATTTAAAAAAAAAATTGACTTTCAAAAATGTGTAAAATGGAGCATTGGGGAGTGAGTGTAAAAGGCAAGATGTGTGGATTCAAATGCTGACTCAGGGAAATTAGTCAATTCCTGACCATTTGTTTAAACTGGCTAAGATTGAAATGTTCCAGGTTCGACTGTGATATCAGTTCTTCAGTGTTTTGTTTCATTTCAGTGTGTAATAATTGGAAAGAGAAACAAACAGTGTGAGCCCTATCCTGTTCCCTTTTACTGAGGAACCATCACAAAATACACCAAAACAAAAGTGAAGCAAATACGGGCTTTGACTGCTCAGTTTATTCTGATCTAGAGGGTGTTCCAAGAGAACTGGTTGGGTTCTGGTCTGTAATACTCCTTCCTACCCTAATCTCACTCCCACTTTCTGATCTTCCTTATCCTCAGAAAGAGGTGTTGGCGTTCGGCAACCCCCATACCTCACAGCTTTAACTAATATATGATGTGTTTATTCTTCCCAGGCCACAGGCCGTATCACTCTCGAATGACTGACAACAACTCTGAAATGAAGTGGGCCCGAAGTGGTCTCTAATAGGTATGGGAAGCCTCTCTAGTCAAACATAAAGCAAATTAATGTGAGCCCCTCCTGCACCTTCAGTCTGGAAATGTCATAAAGTAATAAGCAGGGAGCCCCTCTCAATGTGGAGGGCTGGATTTCAATCAATTTACATATTAAAGGAACAGGCCACATTTCATTTGCTCTAATATCAAAGGCTTAAGTTTCTAAATTCTAAGGTGTGTTTTTTTCTAAAGTGGTCCTGACCGTAGACTGAATGCACGGATGAGTAATGACACAAATGCAATTATGTATCTATCTCATTCACTGTCTTTTAGTTGCAAAGAAAGAAATCGAGAACAGATTTAAGAATAATTTGTATGGCTATGTGTTACCATTATTTATATGATGTCAGAATGTGTGTGTGTGTGTGTGTTAACAAAGTGGTGTAGAAAAATAGACTAAAGAAAATACAGAGAGCTACAATATGAATTGATAATACATTTTTAAATGTTCCTATAATTTCAATTTTACCCCTTTCCACCATTGCTGGGGAAAGTGGTCAAAAAAAAAAAAAAAGTGATAGACTTAATGATTGATATGCTTGAGAAGATTGACAAAAACAGACTAGTAATTTTTATCAATCTTTGAACCTTTAATATCCTAAAATATCTGGTCTAATATTGTATCACAAAGCCACCTACTCTGTGATTAGATGGCTGTGGATTGTAAAAGACTTCTTATGCCTGATTTCCAACTTGCTTTAGTAAATTCCTTTGTTCTTCATTTATGTTTGACATTTGACATGACTTTCCTACGATGTTAGTCATCAGACTAACCAAGTAAGTTATTAGTGTGTAAAGAGAAAACATGCATACATGCATTCTATCTCCTCTCTCTCAGGCACACACACACACACATACACAATGCAATTTTTGGTTATCTCTTCTGAAAGCAAAAAAAAAAAACGACCCTGAGCAGGCAACTTAAAATTGCTAAAACAAATGAGCACACAACAACATTTGTTGTTATTTTCTTTTTCAGTTGCTGCTTGGATGTCCTAGAAGAATTATTTATTTCAAGTGTTTTGAGTCAGTTTACAAATAAAGTGCAATGTAAGCTTTCTTCTGAGTGAAAATAAGCCAATTTATCTCTTATTAAAGAAACTGAGAAGGGTTTGCAAACGCTGATCATTTTAAGGAAGAAGAAAAAGAGCTAGGAAACAGATTCTCTTAAAAATTTTTTAAAGTTTTGTAACTTATCCCCAGAAGTTTTCATTATTCAGGATTTTTTTTCCTTATTCTTCCTTTTCTTGTTTCCCCCAGTTTGTTCCAAATGAATGGAATTAAAATGCAGCTTCTAAGTAGCCAAAGAGTCGCATCAAAATATGAAAGCAAAACAAAACTGCACCTGGCATAGAACATATTTTATTAAAGGATTATGCATATTTTCTTAATTTTTCCTCTCTTTTAGATTATGAGATTACAGGTAAACTTAAAAGTTACATGATTATTGTTTTTAAAATTCAAAACAAACTTCCTCTTCTTTCTGATGTTTTTGAAACTAAAAGATTTTACTATTGTGTGTTCATTTTATGTGTGTATATGTGTGTGTATGTGTGTGTATGTGTGTGTGTGTTTAGACCAGCAATAATTTTGATCCCTGGAACCTAGTACATTCTTTCTTGTGTAGTAAGATAATTCAATATTCTGCTAGTTACAGAACCAAGATCAAAAATACACATTTAAAATAGTGTACTCTATAAAATAGATTGTGATCTTCTTTATAGAAATTAAAATAGAAATAGCTTGCTTCCACATGCCATAACAAGGAAACTCTGCTGCTTTGACTTGGGTTACAATTTTTGTGTTTTCATTAATCTTATTAATTTTGTATTTATTTCATAAAGCATTTCTGCTTTTATATTTTATAAGAACGCTCGATGTAAAAAAAAAAAGTGTTTATTTAAGATCTTAATAAAAACTTGGCCTGACAAAGGGAACATGTGTTAAATGTTTATGCCTTAAAAAAAATTGTCTTGTTGGTGAAAATATTAAAAATTTAGAACACCAAGAGTGTTAAACAAAACAAAATCTTTTCAGTATACCAAATTGTTTAATGCAGCATTACTGAAGCTTATCTACAACAGTATTTTATGATACGTATGGTCGCTTAACATCTTGCATTATATACATGTAGTTCCAAAAAGTTCTAATTAGATGAAATCCTAGTATCGATATTTGAAAAGAAACTGGTAAGACTTTGCCAATTAATAGAAATAAAAGCCTGAAGCTGGACACTCGGCAACCTTAAAAGTCAAAAGATCTACCTTCAAGCCCCACACAGAGAAAAAAGAGAAGAATCCAAGATGGCCTTTCAGAAGGGAGAAAAACCACATATGTTACAGAACATGTTATTTTTTAATGCATTTTAAACTGAAGTATATCCAAAATTGCGATCCAAAAGTGTGGATGACATACGTTATGTGGGAGACAATCATGAGTATTTTGGGGGGTAAATTATACTTACCATTATTTCTGTGGACACACAAATGGAAGATTAGCTTTTAATAAAGAGATACAACATTTTAAGTGTATAGCTTTTTAAAATCAGTCTCTCTTTACAAGTAAAGCTTTATTACTTTTGAGTTCTTGACAGGCACTTGAAGAAAGGTCACATAATAAACTGTGCTTATTTCTCATTGCAGAAAAAGAATAAGTCATGTCTGCATCCATTATTTACCAAATTGTCTTCATTTTTCTTCACCTGCTGGGTTTTCAGGAAGAAAGACAGATAATATTATAAAGCTAGCCTAGATATTTTCACAATTATCCAGAAATATGATAGTGAGCTAGTCTTCCAGATGTAAAGAGAGTAAAGGAAAGAATTTGTTATCCAAGTCATTTACTAGAAGTATATTAAAACCTATTTTCACAGAAAAGATACATCTGAAATCAGAAATATATGAATTGGGAAAAAAATGTTTTAATAGAAAGTGATGCAAAATATTTCATTATACTATTTTCTTTCAAAGAAATTATATTTTTTATAGGTAAATACTAAGTATCTTCTTCCTCAATTTTTTTTCTCCCTTCCCTGCTCTGTCTTTGATAGTTACTGGCCTGATTAAACTCCTCAGTAGAGCAAAGAAATATTTTAAATGTGTTAACAAAGAAAATAAAGTATTTTAATGTGTTTTCTTAACAATCAGAATATCTTAGTGGTTAAGAGCCTATCCTCAAGGGCCAGACTGCAAATCCATGCTCTGATCCATGCATGCACTGAACTGGTCATTTAACTTCCCTGTGCCTCAGTGCTCCTGTACAAGTAAAATGGTGGTAATGTTGTTTATAGTCTCTGCTCTTAAGTAAATTGCCCAAGATTATATAATAAGCAGGCTGAAGCTGGGATTTGAACATAGACAATTTAGATTCAGCATCTACGCTCTTAACCAAAATCTAGCATGCCCCATATTTCTTCAACTACAGGAAGGAGCTTCAGAAGACAAACTTATGTCCTGTCCTGCCACCCTAATGTTATTTTTTCAGTGGGTCCAACCTAGCTTAGTCAAAGTGTCTTATCACAAACTGGATTCCACAGAACTCAAATTAAGAGGACATGCAAACTCAGGAATGTAGAGAATCCATCCTCTGCCATAGTCAAGAAGACAATCTGTGGAGAAAGAGAACAGAACAGATGGAGAGATCTGCAAACATAGAGACACATAAGGCTCCTACGAATGGAACAAGAGTCTCCTGGCTTCCTGAGAGCCTTCCAGGCTTTATCATGCCCTTGGTCAGCAAGAACATTTGGCAGATCTGTGTGTGTGTGTGTGTTTTGGGAAAGGTCGTGAGATTTAAGCCAGTTTGTGAGAGTTTTTATTCTTCATACACATAAAATTCTTAAAGCATACTGGTAATATACTTTGCTATTTTAATTGAATTTTGGTATTTATTATTTTTTTTATGGTTCCCCAATGCACATGGCATCAGCTTAACATTTTCTAGCCTCTTCTTTCAGGTTCATTATTACCTGGCCCCAAACAATCCATGGCCCCACTTCCTGCCACTTTTCCTCCTTTTGGGGCTCCAGAACCCTTGCTTCTGTTCAGCTATTTCTTCTACCTTCATTCCCAGCTCCTAGATTTTCTAGGCGGTCTCCTACTCAACTCAAAATTCAACAAAGTATCCCCTCCTCAGCAATGTCTTTCTGAACAATTTGGGAAGGATTAATCATTTCTTGTTCTAATTCTCACAATATTTTATGTCTTTTAATATAATATATGATGTTATCATTAGAGGTTAAAATGTTTCCCTTCCAAGGACAGAGACTAATCTTTTTAACTCTTTCACTTAGGATGGTGCCTGGGGCAAAATAAGTTCTCAAAAGAAACAAAATCTGTTTTAGTGCAACTGAACTTGGCAAACATTATGGGAGACTTATTTATGTATATATGAAATTTTGTGAATTCTACAAGGTACGTCATCCAGAAGTAGTATAAATACATATATTATATGAAATCTATATAGCATATGGTACTTACAATAATCAGCAAATATAGTGGTTAATGAAAGTGGAGAAATATATTAAAATGAAGTTTTTTAAAAACTAAAAGGCAGGGGGATACCTTCAAGATGGTGGAGGAGTAAGATGTGGAGATCACCTTCTTCCCCACAAATACATCAAAAATACATCTACATGTGGAACAGTTCCTACAGAATACATACCGAATGCTGGCAGAAGACCTCAGACTTCCCAAAAGGCAAGAAACTCCCTACATACCTGGGCAGAGCAAAAGAAAAAAGAAAAAACAGAGACAAAAGAATACGGATGTGACCTGCACCTCTGGCAGGGAGCTGTGAAGGAGGAAAAGCTTCCACATACTAGGAAGCCCCTTCACTGGCGGAGATGGGGGTGGCAGGGGGAAGCTTTGAAGACACGGAGGAGAGCGCAGCAACAGGGATGCAGAGGGCAAAGCAGAAAGATTCCCACAGAGAGGATCAGTGCTGAGCAGCACCCACCAGCCTGAGAGGCTTGTCTGCTCACCTGCTGGGGTGGGTGGGGGCTGGGAGCTGAGGCTTCAACTTCAGAGGTCAGATCCCAGGGAGAAGACTGGGGTTGGCTGCGTGAACATAGTCTGAAGGGGACTAGTGCACCACAGCTACCTGGGAGGGAGACCAGGAAAATGTCTAGAACAGCCTAAGAGACAAGAGACCATTGTTTCAGGGTGTGCAAGGAGAGGGCATTCAGAGCACCACCTAAACAAGCTTCAGAAATGAGCATGAGATGCTTAGGCTGCTGCTGCAGCCACCAAAAAGCCTGTGTACAAGCACAGGTCACTCTCCACACCTCCCGTCCTGGGAGCCTGTGCAGCCACCACTGCCAGGGTCCCATGATCCTGGGACAGATTCCCCGGGAGAACACACAGCGTGCCTCAGGTTGTTGAAATGTCATGCTGGCTTCTGCCGCCACAGGCTCGCCCCACATTCTGTACCTCTCCCTCCCCCTGGCCTGAGTGACCCAGAGCCCCCTAATCAGCTGCTACTTTAACTCTGTCTTGTCTGGGTGGGGAACAGATGCCCTCAGGTGACCAACAAGCAGAGGTGGGGCCAAAACCAAAGCTGAACCCCAGGAGCTGTGTGAACAAACAGGAGAAAGAAAAATCTCTCCATGCAGCCTCAGAAGCAGTGGATTAAATCTCCACAATCAAACTGATGTACACTGCAACTGAATCATCCCAAAATCAAGGTGTTAGTCTTTGGGATCAACTGTAGACTTGTGGTTTGCTTTCTGCATCTAATTTGTTTCTGGTTTTATGTTTACCTTAGTTTTTTATTTAGAGCTTATTATCATTGGTAGATTTGTTTACTGATTTGGCTGCTCTCTTCCTTTTTTTTAATATATATTATTTTTTTTACTTTTTCTCTTTTTGTGACTGTGTATGCATCTTTGTGTGATTTTGTCTGTATAGCTTCACTTTTGTCATTTGTCCAAAGATTCTGACTCTCTGTTTTATATTTGTTTTGTTTTGTTCTGTTTTGTATAGTTTTTAGCACTTGTTAGCATTGGTGGATTTGTATTTTGGTTTAGTGCTCTCTTCTTTCTTTTTTTTAATAAATTTTTATTTTTAATAATTTTTTTCTATTTTATTAACTTTTATTTATTTAGTTTTTCTTTCTTTCTTTCCTTTTTTTTTTCCTCCCTTTTCTTCTGAGCCCTGTGGCTTACAGGGTCTTGGTGCTCTGGCCGGGTGTCTGCCCTGAGCCCCTGAGGTAGGAGAGCCAAGTTCAAGACATTGATCCACCAAATACCACCCGGCCCCATGTAATATCAAACACAGAAAGGTCTCTCAAAGATCTCCATCTCAATGTTAAGACTCAATGTTAAGAAAGCTGACTAGAAGGCTACAGTTCTAGACACCCTATGCCAAGCAACTATCAAGACAGGAACACAGCCCCACCCATTAGCAGAGAGGCTTCTTAAATCATAATAAGTTCACAGACACCCCAAAATACATGACCAGATGTGGTCCTGGCCACCAGAAAGACAAGATCAAGCCTCATCCACCAGAGCACAGGCACCAGTTCCCTCTATCAGGAAGCCTACACAACCCACTGAACCAATCTCAGTCAATGGGGGCAGACACCAAACCAATGGGAACTATGAACCAGCAGCCTGTGAAAAGGAGACCCCAAACACAGTAAATTAAGCAAAATGAGAAAACAGAGAATCACACAGCAGATGAAGGAGCAAGGTAAAAACCCACCAGACCAAACAAATGAAGAGGAAATAGGCAGCCTACCTGATAAAGAATTTAGAGTAATGATAGTAAACGTGATCCAAAATCTTGGAAATAGAATGGAGAAATTACAAGGAACATTTAACAAGGACCTAGAAGAACTAAAGAGCAAACAAACAATGATGAACAGCACAATAAATGAAATTTAAAATTTGCTAGAAGGAATCAATAGAATAACTGAGGCAGAAGAATGGATAAGTGACCTGGAAGATAAAACAGTGAAAATAACTACTGCAGAGCAGAATAAAGAAATAAGAATGAAAAGAATTGAGGACAGTCTCAGAGACCTCTGGGACAACGTGAAACACAACAACATTAGAATTATAGGGATCCCAAAAGAAGAAGAGATAAAGAAGGGGACTGAGAAAATATTTGAAGAGATTATAGTTGAAAACTTCCCTAATATGGGAAAGGAAATAGTCAATCAAGTGCAGGAAGCACAGAGAGTCACATACAGGGTAAATCCAAAGAGAAACATGCCAAGACACATATTAATCAAACTATCAAAAATTAAATACAAAGAAAAAATATTAAAAGCAACAAGGGAAAAACAACAGATAACATACAAGGGAATCCCCATAAGGTTAAAAGCTGATCTTTCAGTAGAAACTCTACAAGCCAGAAGGGAGTGGCTGGACATATTTAAAATGGTGAAAGGGAAAAACCTACAACCAAGATTACTCTACCCAGTGAGGATCTCATTCAAATTCAATGGAGAAATTAAAACCTTTACAGACAAGCAAAAGCTAAGATAATTCAGCACCACCAAACCACCTTTAAAACAAATGCTAAAGGACCTCTTCTAGGCAGGAAACACAAGAGAATGAAAAGACCTACAATAACAAGCACAAAACAATTAAGAAAATGGTAATAGGAACATTCATATTGATAACTACATTAAATGTAAATGGATTAAATGCTCCAACCAAAAGACATAGACTGGCTGAATAGTTACAAAAACAGGACCCATATATATATATATATATATATATATATATATATATATATATATATGCTGTCTACAAGAGACTCACATCAGACCTAGGGGCACATACTGACTAAAAGTGAGGGAATGGAAAAAGATATTCCATTCAAATGGAAATCAAAAGAAAGCTGGAGTAGCAATTTTCATATTAGACAAAACAGACTTTAAAATAAATATTATTACAAGAGACAAAGAAGGATACTACATAATGATCAAGGGGTCAATCCAACAAGAAGATATAACAATTGTAAATATTTGTGCATCCAACATAGGAGCACCTCAAAACTTAAGGCAAATGCTAGCAGCCATAAAAGGGGAAATCGACAGTAACACAATCAAAGTAGGGGAATTTAAAACCCCACTTTCTCCAATGGAGAAATCATCCAAAATCACAATAACTAAGGAAACACAAGCTTTAAATGATACATTAAACTAGATGGACTTAATTTGTATTGATAGGAAATTCCATCTAAAAACAACAGAATACACTTTCTTCTCAAGTACTCATGAAACATTCTGCAAAATTGATCATACCTTGGGTCACAAATCAAGCCTTGGTAAATTTAAGAAAACTGAAATCATATCAAGTATCTTTTCCAACCACAATTCTGTGAGACAAGATGAAAATTACAGGACAAAAATCTGTAAAAAATACAAACACATGGAGGCTAAATAATACAGTACTAAATAACCAAGAGATCACTGAAGAAATCAAAGAGGAAATAAAAAAATACCTAGAAACAAATGATAATGAAAACACAATGACCCAAAACCTATGGGATGCAGCAAAAGCAGTTGTAAGAAAGAAGTTCATAGCAATACAATCCTACCTCAAGAAACAAGAAACATCTCAAGTAAACAACCTAACCTTACACCAAAAGCAATTGGAGAAAGAAGAACAAAGAATCCCTAAAATTAGCAGAAGGAAAGAAAACATAAAGATCAGATAAGAAATAAATGAATAAAAATGAAGGAAACAATAACAAAGATCAATAAAACTCAAAGATGGTTCTTTGAGAAGATAAACAAAATTGATAAACTATTAGCCAGACTCATCAATAAAAAAAGGGAGAGGACTCAAATCAATAGAATTAGAAATGAAAAAGGAGAAGTAATAAGTGATATTGCAGAAATACAAAGGATCATGAGAGATTACTACAAGCAACTATATGTCAATAAAATGGACAACCTGGAAGAAATGGGCAAATTCTTAGAAATGCACAACGTTCCAAGACTGAACCAGGAAGAAACAGAAAATATAAACCAACCAATCACAAGCAGTGAAATTGAAAATGTGATTAAAAATCTTCCAGCAAACAAAAGCCCAGGACCAGATGCCTTCACAGGTGAATTCTCACAAACATTTACAGAAGCACTAACATCTAGCCTTCTCAAACTCTTCCCAAATATAGCAGAGGGGGGAACACTCCCAAACTCATTCTATGAGGCCACCATCACCCTGATACCAAAGCCAGACGAAGATGTCACAAAAAGAAAAATATAGACCAATATCACTGATGAATATAGAATTAAAAATCCTCAACAAAATACTAGCAAACAGAATCCAACAGGACATTAAAAGGATCATGCACCATGATCAAGTGTGGTTTATCCCAGGAATGCAAGGATTCTTCAATATATGCAAATCAATCAATGTGATAAACCATATTAACAAATTGAAGAAGAAAAACCATATGATCATCTCGATAGATGCAGGAAAAGTTTTTGACAAAATTCAACACCCATCTATGGTAAAAACCCTCCAGAAAGTAGGAATAGAGGGAACTTACCTCAACATAACAAAGGTCATACATGACAAACCCACAGCCAACATCACTATCAATGGTGAGAAACTGAAACCATTTCCACTAAGATCAGGTACAAGACAAGGCTTCCCACTCTCACCAATATTATTCAACATAGCTTTGGAAGTTTTAGCCATGGCAATCAGAGAAGAAAAAGAAATAAAAGGAATCTAAATTGGAAAAGAAGAAGTAAAACTGTCACTGTTTGCAGATGACATGATACTCTACATAGAAAATCCTAAAGATGCCACCAGAAAACTACTAGAGCTAATCAATGGATTTGATAAAGGAGCAGGATACAAAATTAATGCACTGAAATCCTTGCATTCCTATACACTACTGATGAAAAATATGAAAGAGAAATTAAGGAAACACTCCCATTTACCATTGCAACAAAAATAATAAGATACCTAGGAATAAAACTGCCTAAGGAGTAAAAAGACCTGCATGCAGAAAACTATAAGACACTGATGAAATAAATTAAAGATGGTACAGACAGATGGAGAGATATACCATGTTCTCGGATTGGAAGAATCAACATTGTGCAAATGACTATTCTACCCAAAGCATTCTACAGATTGAATGCAATACCTATCAAACCACCAATGGCATTGTTCACAGAACTAGAACAAAAAAATTCACAATTTGGCTGGAAACACAAAAGACCCCGAATAGCCAAAGCAAACTTGAGAAACAAAAACAGAGCTGGAGGAATCAGCCTCCCTGACTTCAGACTATACTACAAATCTACAGTAATTGAGAAAGTATGGTACTGGCACAAAAACAGAAATATAGACCAATGGAACAGGATAGAAAGCTCAGAGATAAACCCACACACATATGGTCACCTTATCTTAAATAAAGGAGACAAGAATATACAATGGAGAAAAGACAGCCTCTTCAATAAGTGGTACTGAGAAAACTGGACAGCTACATGTAATTGAATGAAATTAGAACACTCCCTAACACCATACAGAAAAATAAACACAAAATGGATTAGAGACCTTAATGTAAGGCCATACACTATAAAACTCTTAGAGGAAAACATAGAACACTCAGTGACATACATCACAGCAAGATCCTTTTTGACTCACCTCCTAGAGAAATGGAAATAAAAACAAAAATATACAAATGGGACCTAATGAAACTTAAAAGTTTTGCACAGCAAAGGAAACCATAAACAAGGTGAAAACACAACCCTCAGAATGTGAGAAAATATTTGCAAATGAAACAACTGGCAAAGTATTAAACTCCAAAATGTACAGGCAGCTCATGCAGCTCAATATCAAAAATGAAACAACCTAATCCAAAAATGGGCAGAAGATCTAAATAGACATTTCTTCAAAGAAGATATACAGATTGCCAACAAACACATGAAAGGGTGCTCAACATCTCTAATCATTAGAGAAATGCAAATCAAACATACAATGAGGTATCTATCACCTCACACCAATCAGAAAGTCCATCATCAAAAAATCTACAAACCATAAATGCTGGAGAGGGTGTGGAGAAAAGGAAACCCTCTTGCACTGTTGGTGGGAATGTAAATTGATACTATGGAGAACAGTATGGAAGTTCCTTAAAAAAGTAAATATAGAACTATCATATGACCCAGCAATCCCACTACTGGGCATATACCCTGAGAAAAGCATAATTCAAAAAGAGTCATGTACCACAATGTTCATTACAGCTCTATTTACAATAGCCAGGACATGGAATCAACCTAAGTGTCCATTGACAGATGAATGGGTAAAGAAGATGTGGCACATATATACAATGGAATATTACTCAACCATAAAAAGAAACCACATTGAGTTACTTGTCTTGAGGTGGATGGACCTAGAGACGGTCATAAAAAGTGAAGTAAGTCAGAAAGAGAAAAACAAATACCGTATGTTAACACATATACATGGAATCTAAAAAAAAAAGAAAACAAACAAACAAAAAAAAACGTTCTGAAGAGCCTAGGGGCCAGACAGGAATAAAGATGCAGACGTAGAGAACGGACTTGTGGGTGGGGGAGGGGGAAGTATAATCTGGGACGAAGTGAGAGAGTGGCATGGACATATATACATTACCAAATGTAAATAGATAGCTAGTGGGAAGCAGCCACATAGCACAGGGAGATCAGCCCTGTGCTTTATGTCCACCTAGAGGAGTGGGATAGGGAGTGTGGGAGGGAGAAGCAAGAGGGAAGAGATATGGGGATATATGTTTATATATAGATGATTCACCTTGTTATAAAGCAGAAACTAACACACAATTGTAAAGCAATTATACTCCAATAAAGATGTTAAAAAATTTTTTAATAAATAAAAAGAAAAACTCAACGCAGACTAGTGTTTTCTTTCCTTTTTCATTATAAAAGTAAAATATTAATTTAAAATAAACAGCATAAAAGTTTAATGCTTTGAACTAGAATTTTGAACTAGACTTATTCAAATCAGAAGATGGATTCATGCTTCTTACTATTAAGAAATGTGCATATTTGTGTGTGTGTGTACTAAGGTTTTAAAATATAAAGTATACGTTATTTTCCTCAGTTCAAGCAAAAAGGACTTACTTTTACATATTTTATTATAGTGAACACAGTGTATTTGATATTTTTTTATATATTTATAGTTATATTTATAATTGTATTATTATAAATATATTATAACATATATAATACATAATAATATATGATAAAATATAAATAAACATAATAATATAATATATAATAATAAAGTAAAATATTATATATATAATATATATATTTCATTATTGAACATGCATTCTACTAAAAAACTCATTTTCCATTAGTGCTTCTTCTCTCTGCCTTTTCGTCTCAAGTGCGAACATCACAGAACATTCCAGACTAGCAGCTAGGAGATCTAGGCCTGGCCCACCAGCCCACTTGAGTCTGCAACACAGGCCTCCTCTTAGCTCTTCCCTACTTAAGTCTGAACGTTGTTGTGAAGTTAAAATAGGATAATGTGCATGCTGGTGCCTTGAAAATTATAAAGCACTATATAAATGTAAGATGTTATTATAAAAGGGTGTTTAAAACTATAGCATAAAAAGACTTGCTATAAAAATAAAAGTGACTCTAGTCACTTATTTTTATGAGATACTTTTCTCTCTTTGGAAAAATATAATTTACTAATTCAAGAAAGAGCTATTAATTTCTCAGTCTTTCACAGCCATTTAAGAAGGGATGATGACTTCAATTCAGTTTACAAATGGAGTGGGCATACTGCAGGGGAATGCTACTCTCATGTTACATATAAATGAAATGAAATTAAATTAATGAAAAGGGAAGAAAAGCATGTGTAGATAATCAACTAACTCATCCCCTCTGAGGCCCAATCAATGTCTGAAATGAGGCACCAATTAAAATATATTCACTTTTGCACATCTCTTTCCCATGCTTCTTCAGATTTCACTTGGAAATTATTTCTAAATTACTATTAATAAAATAATATCTGTATGGCACCTATAACATTCATGAAAAAATTATCATCAGGTTTTAAATTCAATGGGTCTTAGTGAGCCTCTATGTATCTACAATGAAATATCAAAGGAATCCTTAATGATTTTGTACAATGTTTCCAGAATCCACTGCACAAATCTCTCAATGTCAGAAAGTCATCTTAAATGGTAAATGGTGGAAAACTGAACTCATGTCAATAGATAAGGATATTCTCCATACTTTGATTTTTTTTTTTTTTTTTTTTTTTTTTTTTTTTTTTGTGGTACACGGGGCCTCTCACTGTTGTGACCTCTCCCATTGTGGAGCACAGGCTCCAGACGCATAGGCTCAGTGGCCATGGCTCATGGACCCAGCCGCTCCACGGCATGTGGGGTCTTCCCAGACTGGGGCACGAACCTGTGTCCCCTGCATCAGCAGGTGGATTCTCAACCACTGCACCACCAGGGAAGCCCTGTACTCTGATTTTTCACTATTATATCAAACTGCTTTGGATTTTTAAATGATTTCCAAAATACAATGATTGATCAAAAGTGTAGAGTGTAAGAAAAGGAAAGTAATTCTCTAAAGGGCATGAAGCTTCATTTGTTCTGTAAGTTATCATCTGATTCAACCTTCCTGATTATTAGTAATAATCTGCTGCTGACAGTACATCCTGTTGGGTTATCGAAGAGGGAGATCTCTGAGTGATCTCGGGGAAATTTGTGAACCTCTCTATGACAGTTTCCTTATTAGCAAAATGGGGACAAATACTTAATTTTCAAGCTCTTTGTAATGCTTAAAAGGGTTAATTGTTATAAATCAAATTACATAAACTTTAATAAATGTAACTTTTATTAATATGCCATGATGCCATTGTAAATATACGTGAAATGACATATTCATTGGGGAACGGGTGTACTTGTGGCATGCTATAGGACTCTCTATACATAGCTATTTTGTCATGTTTTCATTGATAACTTGTAAGAAGGTAAAGGACACATTAATATAATCTGCTGATGGCATAAAAGTAAGGATATCAGAAATTAGATAGCTGTATTGATACCCAAAATGAACTTAAATTAAGAAGATGAAACTTACAAACATGTAAGCCTCGTAGAGAAGCTTCCTAGTACATCTAAACACATGACAATAAACAAATGACTCATTCAGAAGCACCAAGGCATCCATTCTCTTCAGTCCATCAGCCACACCAGGACAACACTGCAACCTTCTCTTTGCAGCTGAGGAGAATCAAACTTTTACATTCATCAAGTTTAGCTGAATTAGTTTTATTGAAAGGAGACACTTTGCCATTGCTTATGAGGTACAATAAAATCTTGCATTTGTTATGGACTCTTGAATCAAATGCTGTTGTTGGATTAACATTTATTGAACATTTCATAATTTGGGGGGAACTTTTATGTGTGCATTATCTCAGACATATATTGTTTAACTTAATTTTAAAAAAGAAAAAAATGGGCTTAAAGACTTAAAATCCCTTAACCAAGATCACAAGGCTAATAAATTATAATACTGTAGTTATTGTGAGTCATTTGATGACAAAGCCCAGTCTTTAAGTTATGCTGCAGACCTGATGCTGTATCTTCCCCATGGAACCTTTCCTTCTCTCCCTCCCTCTCTCTCTCTCACTCTGTCTCTCCTGTGACTGGCCACTTTACATTTAACAGAAATCCATCTGCAGTTTCATGGCATAACATGTTCATGACCAGCACAGTTTTCAGATATGGATATTACCTCTAAATTCTTCTGAGGAATGAACTGGTACTAAGTCCTCCTTGTCTTTTCTGAAGATAAACCTAATTTCTTGAAATGGACCATTTTCACTTAACTTTCATATAATCCACTTGGAGCATCTACTGAAATAGTCTTTAAGCATAAGTTGCTGATTAGAGTCTTAGAAATAATTGAAAAAAAATATGACTGAGTAAACCTTTACTTTTCAACAAACTTCATGTACTCTTAGTTGTCCATGTTTCTTTCTATTTCTAATATTTTTATTATAGAAATGGAAAAATTTCCTTGTATAAAAACATGCAGGCCATGTCAGTGAGAAAGACTGTCAGTCTCTACATTGTTTAGTTTTAGCATGAGAAAAATCCTTTAGTTTAGTGGTTTTGTTTTTAAATCTGATAACACTTTTAAGCTATTATAACTTGTTTTTTATTTCATTTAATTTAGTATTCCGCTTTATTCACCCACTTGTCTAAGGTTTTCAGCAATGTGCCAGCTTAAAAATGCATATAGGAAACAAAATGGTACACTAGGAATCTCCAAGCTTTTGTTCCCCCAAAAGAAACATTAAAAAAGAAAGCAGAAACTGTCTGAACCAACTTTGTCAAAACTCTATAAAATAATTACAGGCTTATAACAACCAAGTGAACAGCCGATCAAGAAAAAGTCATCTTTAAATGGTAGGAAAACTTTGTGGCATTCTAATTCATTCTTGCCCCTACTCTCTCCCTGGCACAGCAGTAGTCCTGGTTTTGAAGTGGTAGCAACCTGGTTCCCAGTTCCCTCCCTTGAACCAGAGGGAGCAACATAGATCTTATCTGCAAGTAATTGTGGACATCTGTTCTAATCTGTTTGGGGGATAGCCAAAAGAGTAACATGAGGTGCTCATCTCTAATTTACCTAATTCAGAATTCAGGCAGGAAAATAGCAGGCATTATTTGTAAAAAGCTACAAAGTGACAACAGACCCACAGACCCTTGGAGCAAGGGATTATGAATGGACTATACAATAGCCATCTATCTAAAGCTTGAAGGAGAAGCTGGAGTGAAATTAGGAAAAAGGAACCAGGTTTAAAAAAGGAATTTAGAAGGCTGAACACATAACCAGGCAAGATGCTTACTCAAAAAAGTCTTGTGAAGACCTAAGCTTTCACCTTGGGCTGAACCCTAGATTTAGAGCAGGCCTAAGAAAGTGTTCATGGAGTGCCCCAGAACAGTCAATCTGGAAAGACTGAAGAGATACTGGCATTCAAGGAAATTTCTATCAAAACATTAGCTGAACATAAAACAATAAAACAGAGACTTTAGTGATCATATAGGACATGAAATAGTCTTTGAAAAAATAATTTGGAAAAGTGTCAAGCAAATAGACCACTACAGCCTTCAACAATCAAACAAACACACATAGACACACACACATGCACACACAAAACAAAAACAGCAATTGCTGAGGAAGGCGGAGATCTGATTTCCAGAGTTACCACATTATACTTGTCAAATGCTCAATTTTCAACAAAAAAAAAATCACAGGTATACAAAGAAACAGGAAAACATGGCCCATTCAAAGGAACAAAATTAATTGACAGAGCCTGTCTCCAAAGAAGTTCAGTTGTTAGAATGACCAGACAAAGATTTTAAAATAACTGTTAAAATATGCTCAAATAGTTAATGAAAAATATAGTCAAGGAGCTAAAGGAAATGAGAAAAAACAATATACAAATGAAATGAGAATATCAATAAAGAGTTAGAAATTATTAAAAAATAACCAAGTAAAAATTCTGCAGCTGAAGAAGACAATAACTAAAATGAAAAATTTACTAGAGTTTCAACAGCAGATTTGAGCAATCAGAAGAGAGAATCAGTGAACTTTAAGACAGAACTGAAATTATCAAGTCTGAGGATCAGAAAGTAAAATAATCATCATCAACATGATTTTGAGGCATCTTCAAGTAGGCCAACATAAGCACTATGGAAGTCTCAGGAATAGAAGAGGAAATGACAGAAATATTATTTGAAAAAATAATGTCTGAAAACTTACCAAACTTGATGAAATGCATGAATCTACAAATCTAAGAAGCTCAATGAACTCCAAGTAGGATCAACTTACTAGACACAGAGAAACATTATAATCAAACTGTCAAAAGACAAAGACAATATATATATATATATATATATATATATATATATATATATATATATTGAAAGCAACAAGAAAAGAGTGACTCATCACATAGTATATCCAACAAAACTGGCTTGCAAAAATGAGAGGAAACCTAAGATATTTTCTGATAAACAAAAATCACAGGGAGTTTACTACCACTTAAATCTGCCCTACAGAATGAAGTCAGAAAGAGAAAAACAAATATCATATATTAATGCATATATTTGGAATCTAGAAAAAAGGTATAGATGACCTTATTTGCAAAGTGAAAATAGAAACACAGACATAGAGAACAAATATATGGATACCAAGGGGGAAAGGGGTGGGGTAGGAGGAATTGGGAGATTGGGATTGACACATATACACTATTGATACTATGTATAAAATAGACAACTGATGGGAACACACTGTATAGCACAGGGAACTCTACTTAACACACTGTGGTGTCCTAAATGGGAGGGGAATCCAAAAAGGAGGAGATATATGTATAGGTATGGCTGATTCTTTTTGCTGTGCAGTAGAAGCTAAGATAATATTGTAAAGCAATTATACTCCAATAAAAATTAATTAATAAAATAAAAAGAAATGAAACAGACCAGTAAAATTACACTTGTATGCTGCTTCAAGTACATAGCAGGATGGGTGAAAAATATTCTGTCACTATATTTTGATATTAAAGATTTTTTCTTTAGAGCCAAAAAAGAAAAGAAAGAAATTCTAAAGGGAGTTCTTCAGGTCAAAATGAAATGAGTCCAAATAGGAATTCAAAGCTTTATGAAAATATAAAATCTCTGATAAAATAGTTATATGGGTCAATATAAAAACAAGTATTATTATAACTCTGGTTTATAATTCCTCTTTTTATTTAATATAGAAAATAAAAGACAAAACCACAAAGAATATATCTACAGAATATATACACACACAAAAACAATGGGAAGGGAATCTACACAAGCCATTACAAAAAAACAACTAAACACAAAAGAAAGCAGTAATGGAGTAAAGGGGACCAAAAAAGCTATGAAACATACAGAAAACAAAGAAAGTGGCAGAAGTAAGTCCTTTCTTATATAATTTAAATGAAAATGGACTAAACTCTCCACTCAAAAGGCAGAAATTGGTAGAATGTATTTAAAAACAAAACAAGATCCAACGACCTGTGGTTTAAAAGTGACTCATTTTAGATCTAAAGACACAAAAGAGATAAAAGTGAAAGGGTGGAAAAGACTTTCCAGGCAAACAGTAACAAAAAAGGGAGCTGTGGTGGCTATACTAATATCAGACAAAATAGACTCTAAGCTAAAAACTATTCTAAGAGACAAAGAGGAAGTTTACATAATGATAAAAGGGTCAAGTCATTATGAAGATATATCAAGTATAAGCATATATGCACAGAGACCCAAAAGATATGAAGCAAACATTTGCAGAATCGAAGGGAAAAACAGACAATTCTACAATAATAGTTTGAGGATTCTACACTCTATGCTCAACAGGTGTCCTCTTTTCCCAATTGCTGATTATGTAAACTCACCTACATTTTCCATCCATATCCTTCCCACTTTCCTTTTATTATCATTGAGAAATGTCCCCTTCTCTTATCACCTATTTGTGAATTGTCCAGTTTTCCTTTTCTATTGCTTTCTAGTTTCACTCCATTGTGATTAAAAAAGATACATTGTATGATAGCAATCTCTTTAAATTTATTAAGATTTGTTTTGTGGCCTAAACTATGGTCTATAGTGTAGAATGTTCCATGTGCACTTGAGAAAACGATGTATTCTGCTCTCTTTGGATCAAATGTACTATATATGTCTGTTAAGTCTAATTGGTTTATAACATTGTTCAAGCTCTTTATTTCCTTAGAGATTTCTGCTGGAAAAATATAATAAAGTAAAAATCCAATAAAATTTCACATCCTCCTCCAGATTTCCTTCCCTTTAACCCCAATACATGAAAAGATGGAATACAAAATATAAGTGAGTTTACATAATTGGTAATGAGAAAAATAAGACACTTCTTTGTAAAGCTCATTTTCCTGAAGAGCATGTGAAGAGATCTTCTGTAGATGAGAAAGAAGTTGGGGTGGTACAGATGCTAGAGGAGAGAGGAAAAGGTCTGCAAGAGCTGTGGGATGTGAGAGTAAGATTTGACCAGTGTTGAGAGTAATTGGAAGTTAGGATGGGTTGCCTTGATTCTAATAAACCAGAATGCAATCTAATGTCCTATAGGCCCCTAATAAATCACTTAGAGGAGATTCTCCTAGATGAATTATGGCACTCTATCCAACTTATTTTATACTATCATAAGCTTTGACAAAATTTTAGGTACCTTAAAATATCAAGCATTTAAAAAAACTGAATTATCCTATTTCTCTAAAAGTCCAAAGATAACAAAACATATTTAAACATTATTAAGAACATAAAAAATATACATTCATATATCTGGAATCATTTAGTTAATAATAAATTTAGCTAGGGGTTTCCTGGCACACCAAGTAAAAGGGATGCATGTTGACATACAGATTTCTTATTACTGTTATAAAGGAAATCACCTGAGAAAACATTTATTTTTTTGGTGCTAAATATCTAGCACAAAAAGTATCATATAAATCTTCATCTAAAGGACATTAAGTAATATAGTGGGCAATATCTTCAACTTTGAACTTCCAAAAGCATGGAACATTCTTTAAAACAACGTTTCTTATAATATCCTTCAGTGAAAGCTGAGAGCATAATGTTAAATCTCAACTCAGAGAAGGCATTGCTCTGGAAAATTAAGATGGTTTTGTTCTTGTGATCTGATGGTTTACTTTAATCTGATAATAAAATTTGTGGATTCTAGAGGAGGGGAGGGATGATTTATTTGTGTCTTCAACAGCTACTCTGAAGCACCACATGTCTCAAGCTAGTTTTTAACAAGAGTTAGTGTAAGATCAATTCCTAGTTGAATATTCTTATGCGGGCCTATGTAAATATTAGACAACCTTCCAGGTCACTAAATGTGATCTTCATTTGTGCTTATTCTGCTATTTGCTCATTGAATCAAAATTGTATTACTATAATTATTAGTATTATTGGTAATAATAATAATTTTATGATTGGAATTTTCATTTCCAAAATCTTTAATTTTTTTTTTAGTGGATTACATAGCTTCTTACATATCTTCTAGGATTTTAATTGTGCTTAATTTTTTTTTTTTTTTTTTTTGGTGCTAGGCGGGCCTCTCACTGTTGTGGCCTCTCCCATTGCAGAGCACAGGCTCCGGACGAGCAGGCTCAGCGGCCACGGCTCACGGGCCCAGCCGCTCCGCGGCATGTGGGATCTTCCCAGACCAGGGCACAAACCCGTGTCCCCTGCATCGGCAGGCGGATTCTCAACCACTACGCCACCAGGGAAGCCCTAATTGTGCTTAATTTAATATGTTGATCTAGTTGTTCTATTAACGCTCTGTTTCCCAAAGTATACTTTGTGTTGGTAGGTATCCTTCTTGTCTTTGCTCAGTTGCGTGTGTTTCTTGGACATGTGCACACACTTATGTATCTAATTACAGAGATTTTCCTCCAGTAATGGTGTAGACACACATAGCATGAGTTGCCTGATGAGGAGAAAACACTAGTATTGAATGCTTCATGTTCTGAGTATGGGTCTTCTTTCAGTCTCGGTGTCCTCATACTCTGTTTTTCGATGGCTTCAGAAAGATTGGAGTGGGCTTGGTTCCCTGAATCCTCCTGACGTGGTAACCAAAGCGTTACTCCATGGGATGTCCCTTCTGCCATCTCTTTTTGGAGTAACCCGGGAGATATGCCACCTCCTATAGTTGTTTCCTGATAGATTTCTGGTTCTCACCTCCTTCCTTACTCCAATTTCACATGCCTTTCATCTTTGAGATTTCTTTTTAATTTCTGATGTAATATGTTTCCCTTTTTTCAGGTGGAGTTAATTTTTAAAAAATATTTATTTTCTGCAGTTAATAGTTATTGGGGACAGAACAGGATGGGAATATTTCCTCATGTGCTCAGTCTGCCATCTTATTCAAATCCCTCATGATTCCGGTGGGGTTTAGAATACTAAACAAATAAATACTTAATTAAATAACTCCCTGAGAAGATATTCCTTATAAATGGAGATACCAAAATCTGATTTTAAACATGACCAACTTTTACTTACAGAATAATATAAAGGATTTACTCTATTGATCCATGAAGCTGAAAATGAACAAATCTAACATTTAAATTATGATTTTCCGTAGCTGAGATGTCTCTTTCATAGCTCATTGAGTATTTTGTAGAGTATAACTGCCTGCACAGAAAATCCTCATTCAGTGATTTTTATATGGATCTTTCTATTTAGAAAAATAGTCATCAACTGTTTTTATATTCAAACCTGACAATTCAGTTTTATTTTTCAGATAATCTGAATTCTTTTTCTCTTTTACAGTACTTTTCATAACAATAAGGCTTACAGTAATTTAACCAGGATTTTACATTTGTAAACTGTAAAATGCTGTTAAGAAATGACACGCCATTTTAGTTTTATGGCCCACACACAAAATTTGATCAAATAGTTGTTTCATCAATTCCAATGCTTAAGAAAAAATAGGCAAATTCTTTCTTTTCACAGATAGTATGGAAATACTTATTTAAGACATACTTATTTAAGACATAAGCAGTTTTCAAACATTTCCAGTAACATCTGGGTCACCACACCCACAATATAAAACAAGAGGCTATAGGGTGATCCTCTTCCTGTCCACTATCCCAGGGGTTGGTAACTTGGTTTCATTCATTTTTTTTTCCTCTAATCTTTCTCTAATAAGTTCATTTTAAGCACACTTACATTCACATGCACATCGAGGAAAATGATGTCCATCACTTAATGCCATTTTCTTTTCTTTCTTTTTTTTTCTGGTAGAAAAAGATCAGAAGCCAGAATAAAGATTATTCATGAGACAGATATCATGTTAAATAGGAATGTATGCTTTCAATATGAATAATGGTCTCTAAAGCTGAAAAAAAAAAAGTGTCTGCTTTCAAACACAGGTGACCTAATCAGCACTTTGTAAATGATTAGGGGAGCTCTGTTTCTTCTTCTGGAAAATGGAATTGATAATATTAAATATTTGGTGAAGGGCTATTTGGATGTGGAACTGCATAAATTATATCTGTGATATTGGTATCTGAAAATTGCATTTCCAATAGGAATTACAATTAAGACCCTTGCAATATGACATACTTTTGATCATTTTAATTTCCTTTGTGATTGCAGACAATGATAATTCTTTGGGGGACTTGACTCCAATTTTCACATTACAAAAGAAAAGTCTGGATAATGGAATAATGCAAAGATGAAGGAAGTCTTGATCTCCAATCTCTTACTTCTACTATTCCCGTTTCTGCAGTGGGATGCCACCTGTGTTCTGCTCATTATAAAACTTTTAGCAAGACACTAATGAAATGCAAAGCCTTCTATAAGAACAGGACTAGCCTTCCTATCAAATCATCTAAAATATTTATTTGCCTTCTTGAATAATTGATAGGGGCATCAGCTCTCCCGGTCAATTGATTTATTAAGGGACTGTTTGGAATTAAACAGCTTAAAGATATTAGATTTAGCAGTGATCTTGCTTGTTAGCATATTCATTTACCTACGGGAGCCCCCATTAGATATTGTTAATACATGACGTTTCCAGTCACGGCCTGGATCTCCTCAAATTGCATTAATGCCAAGCTGTTTAGCTACAGAATAACAGGTTTGATTGAGTGCTTGGGTTTGGTGTAATTAGATTTTCCTAGAAAAGGGGGACTACTTTAATGCCATGTGCATTAAACTGGATATGTCATCAGCATTACTGTAATTGGTGAACAGGAATGCTGGAGACCTGGCTGCATCTGAATGTTTGTGTTTATGGCTCACCCGTCCATTCTCATAGATGGTACATAATAGCTGTGCTTACTTACATATGCATGACCCTGAAAGACAAAAAAGGAACTGACCTCTTTAATAAGCATCTCTTTTGAAAAAGGTGGAAAATTCTATCCTGAGTAATGGGATCAATTTTTTGTTTGCTAAAACTGCCAATTATTTCTCTTACTGAAAAGGTCATGTGGCTGGTTAATCAATGATGAAAACAGTATGTGAATGTATGTGGGTATATTCATGTATTTGATTTGCATTTCACTCTGAAACTATCTGCTTCAGTTTCAAACTGCTATTCTGATTAAAGACCACAACATACTAGAAGAATTCTTGTTCACCAATGCTTTCTCCTAGGAATTACACCTTTTTATAAACAGAGGTACAGGTATATGAAATAAAATTATTTCTGATCACTTTTCTCTAATGGAGCTGATTCATCTTGGGTTCAAACAACACTAACTTTGCCCATCAAGGAACAATGAGCCCCTATACAACAATCTGTAGAGTGGGATAATTTAGGAGCATGGATTAAGTTGGTGTTAGACCAATTGGGAAGTAGCTGATCTTTCTTTTCTATTTCCATTTCTATTTACTTTCTCTCTTCTCTGGGTTTAAGGTGCCCTTGGATTACATCTTAGTTATTCACAACTTAACCTGGAATGCTCCACTTGGTTTTGTCTTCCTCTTTCTCTGAATCACATCTTAAATTTAAAAAAATATACTGGCCTTCTCCATTTCCTTAGGTTTTTGATCACACAAAACATATAACACTATTTCATTTGAAGTTACATACATGTTAATACATAGTAACCAAATGTATATGTCACTCTGTAATTTACAAGGTTATCTCATTTACTGCTATCACTTCTATATTTGGTTAAAGAATCTGAACTTTGGGAAGATCAATCTAGTTCTCTAAATTCACTCAGCTAATAGGATTAGAATCAGCATCTGAATCATTTCAATGTTCCGGCTCCTGCTGAAACCACACAACTCAGACTGGGACTTGAATCCACTGTCTTTTAAATGAAATCACACACCTGGTCTCAGGACTTAATGAAGCTCAGGCTCTTCATTTCATGTTACAAAAATAATTCAGTGAGGTGCAAAGTGATAGATAAGAAGTGAATTTATTTAGAGATACACATTCCATAGACAGAATGTAGTCCGATTCAAAAGGTGAGAGCGGCCCCAGGGCATGGGGTCATCTCAGAAAGTGAAAACGGCCATGGGAGAAACACACTCCATAGACAGAGTGTGGGCCATCTCAGAAGGCAAGAGGCCCCAAAATACTGAGTGGTTAGTTTTTATGGGCTGGGTAATTTCATAGAATTGGGCCACCACCCAATTTTATGGTCAGTTTCAGAACTGTCATGGCATCTGTGGGTGTGTCATTTAGCTAATACATTACAATGAGTGTATAATGAGGCTCAATGTCTACTGGATGTCAAACCTTGCACTATCTTGGGCCTAATCAGTTTTAACCAGTTATGTCATATCTTCAATGGTTATGTCATTCTTTTAAAGGTTGTCCCCTGTCCCCTTCCCCCCCTGTTTCATTTCCACTAAAATATACTCTCTTCTTAATGATGTTGACAGTCAGCAAGTACTTTTTGAAGATAGCTCCTTAATCCAAAGGAAGGACTCAGACTGGGTTAATTTGTGGGGGGAGGGAATAGGCTGATATTAAGTGGCTGGTGTGTTAGATTGAGTTTGAGGGTAAAGGGGCATTTATAGAAGGGATCATTCCAAGTGGGTTCTTTTGATATGTGGGGGGAAGGGTGTTACTTAGAAAGCTTAGTAAATGGCCTGGTGTCCTTTTCATTCTGTATTAGTAACGGTGACTCTCTTAACATTAGAAGTTGTTGATAAGGTTGCCAAACAGTGCCAACTCCAAATGTCTATATGGAAGGGAATTAGAGTAGAAATCATTAGAAGGAGTCTTGTTTTGAAGATAAGTTTCCATAGCAAGCACCCTGCTTTTACTTGGATTGGGGACCTATGCAAATTACATGGCAGAGTAATGCCATTCCCACCCCTGATCATACCTACACTTTGAGAGAGGAGGAAGTTTAGCAAGATGAAAAAAGTCTTCTCAATCTACTTCCACTGACCACTTGCAGAACTGAGATTGTCCTATTTGGCTGTAAACAGCATTAAGATAAACATATTTGCCAATGGTGTCTTCACTAAATTTGTGATAAAATTCTAGATCTCCAAAAGGAATTCTCAAAAACAAAATGCTTCCTAAAATATTTTTAAAACCTTATAAACAATGACTTATATCAGCAATTATCCATGAATAAATGCAAAAGCAAATGGGAATAAAGAGGTGTTGGAATCTATTTTACTCCGTTATATTATCACCTTATGATAGTTTCAAACTCATTTACCAGTTTCCAAAAAATATAATCTTAATGAGATACATTCTCCCTAAAAATGGCTGTGTAGTGGGTTTGTATATTAATACAGAGACCAATGGAGATGCCACTTCCTAGAAAGGCAGTTTTTGGGGAATTAGAAGCCAGACTGATATATTCTATTTTATTTTCTTGAATAAAATAAATACATACATATACACTTTTATAAATATATATAATATACACTATGCATAATATGACAAATGTATACTATATACATATAATATACTACACATAATACTATTATTGTATGTAAAGGAAAGCAATGACTTTCAGTAATGAGACTGTAAACTGGCTTCCTAAGGCTGATAAGAGGCAGCCTTGAACTATTGTGAGTATTGTTGGAAATAGTTCATAGTTCAAAAAGGTGGCTAATTTTCAGGGTAGTATTTACTTGAGACAATTCTGCAATGATTATTTTATGTAAATATAAAAATATTCTTAACATTCTCTAGAAACGTTATCATACCATCTCCCTCTCTCTCTCTCCGCCCCCCTCCCCCGCCACACACGTGTACACACACACACACACACACACACACACACACATACACACACACACAGCCAGTTTCCTGAGCTGTGACCAGAGCAGCTCCCTTCCGCAGCACGGCATTCGGCCTTGCCCCACCACGGTGCCTTGGTTCAGGTTTGGGGAGGGTCAGGATAGGTGCTCACCCCTGTTCTAGCCACAGGAGAGTTCATTCAGTGGGCAGATCATCAGGGAACCCTCCAGACACTGAGTGCCCCCCTACACCCCAGCATGAAGGTTGCAATCCATTGGAGGTAGGGGTGGGAGTGGGGCCTTCTTCATGTATAGGTTACTGTGACCTCAGGCAGGGGACTTCCAAGTCCTCAGTCAAGCTCTGTAGTTTCAACTTTCACTGGGTCCAGCCAACACCATAGCCAGTCCCACACATACATGCTCACATAAGAGCTCAAAGCAATTGCTGCCATCAAACGTTGGCCTCACCAGCTCCAAGTGCTTCCATAATTATTGATGCTCTAACCATCACTTCCAACAGACACAAACACACTTTTGACTTGGAAACAATAAACTTTATAATGGTTCAGAGATTTGCCTATGTTTACAGAATTTTCTTAATACTTCTGTTGTTAACAGGGAAGTGATTAAATGCTTGTCAAAAATCCCTAGAGACAGTGAGTTAGTAAGTTAATTAAACACTTTCTTAGGACTCAATTTCCTCATTGACCGAACTGGATACCAATGATTGTTAATGACTGAGAAAATATTTAACATTTTTATGAATATTATTTCCCCTCATCCTCCCTCCCTCTCCCTTCTCCACTCTGTCTTCCTTCTTCTTCTTCCTATTATTATTAT
Organism: Kogia breviceps; assembly: GCF_026419965.1. Lineage (NCBI taxonomy): Eukaryota > Metazoa > Chordata > Mammalia > Artiodactyla > Physeteridae > Kogia > Kogia breviceps. The sequence continues at coordinate 117,510,897 of NC_081312.1, read as the reverse complement.
TGCTATTACTATCATCATTGCATCACACTAACAATTCTTGATCAAATAAATCAAGATCCCTGCATTCACTCATATCACCACTGCCTACAACACCTCCTGAGTATAATAGGGTCGACTATCCATAAATACACTTAAACTCTTCTTTTTCTCTTTTTTTCCCATTTTGGGCTTTTTTACCTCTTTATTTCCTCTTCCCCTAGCCTGTCTGGTTTCCAGCACTCAGAGCCATCTCTGAACAATGTTAGTTGCTGTAAGGACCACACATGTGAGGATACTATGCACCACTGATTTTGACAATTCCTCCAAAAAGAATTTGAGTTGTTATTAAAACTCCTGTTTTTAGAGACATTTGGGAGATAATCTATGCAAATATTTGGTAATTTCCTTTGAGGATTCTCATATACCTATGTGAAAACATTAAGTCTTTGAGGCATTTTATTTTTCCTTTGGATTAAAAACTCCTACTTCCTTGACTCTTCACAAGTAAACTTGAACCATCCCACTCTGAACCAGGTTAAGAGTGACACCCCCAGTTGGGTGGTCTAGGGCTAGATACAGTCTCACCCAGAGGCTGGCCAGAGTGCAGTAACTCCTCATGAATCCACCAGTCTATCCAGATTCATATTTCTGACTCATGGTCAGCTTGTCAGTGAGTGACTATGAGCCCTAGATTCCATATTTGTGGAGTTCATCGCTTTTTCTTCTGTGATGTGTGACCCTGCATTCAGAAGACTTCATTCTGCTTGTTTCTGACCATTTCTCCAAGTTGTCAAGAGTGTTTTTGAATTATACTCCTGTATTCTAGAGTTCCAGTTAACATTCTCTTTTTGGTTCAAAGCACAGGTACAATGAGTATTCCCCATGTAAAAACATTTTGATGGGTTTTTTTAATGAAAACCAAATATATTTTTCAATTATTTTGGTTACAGTGTTGTAAAAAGATTAAAAAACAGGATAGAAAGATTTTATATATAGTGTATATATATATATATATATATATATATATATATATATATGCTATCTATCTGTATCTGTAAATAAATGGATTGATATGAATGTATACTTGTGCATGTGGAATTTATTCTTCTGGCTTAAGAAGGCAACTCGATGAAGTGACATACTTCTGCTAAACAGCACACCTCAAGGTTTGTTATGCTGCTTCTGATTTATCCCACCTACTTGAGGAATTGAAATTACATTATGCGTATTATTGAACCAGACAAATAAGGTGTGGATGTTGAATTGAACAAACTCCTGCTTATATTCATGGCTTGATATTTTATTTAGGAAAGCAATTCTCATCACACATCCAAAAAGAAAAAAATAAAAGGGAGGGAAATTAAGATCCTAAAATATTCATTTTATTTTTCAGGAAAAGAAAGCACATCACCTTCAAGGAACATGAATCCTCTCTCCCTAACTTCTCACTGCACTCCCACGAGATCTCAGCTTTGGCCATACTGAGTCTTTTTTCCCCTTGGTTTCTTTGTGTGCGTGTGTGCGCGCACATGTGTGTGTGCGCACGTGTGTGTGTGTGCACACGTGTGTGTGCGCGTAGGGAGGAGCAGCCATGTGCCTGAAGTGGCGACAACAGTCAGCAGAGCCAGAGCCTTAATCACTGCTTACGAATTGAGTCCATTTTACTAGCAGGCAGTGCTTTTCCTGAGAGCTGTTTTCCTGGCAGGGTGCAAGACTGCTTTCGGGGGACAAGGGTGTGTCTGTGCGCTGCCTCCTCCCCATCCCTGGCACAGTTCTGCCGCCACTGGCAGGGCCTTTGCACCCAGGCAATGGGCCGGCATGTCAGCCTCTGCCTCTGACGGCGCTCCTCTGTTGGCGGTGTTAATGAGAGCTGGAGAAAAGCAGAAGGGAGGGCACACAGGACCCAACAACAGGGCATCAAAACAATACCTCTGGCAGCCAGCACCAACACATTTCACACTGCGTCTCCACTCATGGGCTGAAAAGAATTGAAAATGACAGATCGAGGATTTTACCTTCCCCTCTGAAAGGCTTTTTTGTTTGGTTTGTTTACACTGCTCTGGGGTTGCCTGGCTGTTATTGTTGTTGCTGTCTTGCCGTTCTGCGTTTTCCTACAATTGTGGATGTGTTACACTTAAAATAATAGATGAAACATGAAAAAGAAAGAAGGTCCCTTAGAAATTGCTGGTATTTCTTGAATATGTTTTCATCACCTTCAATATTCCCCCTCCCTGTTCCCCTTTTTGTTGTGATCAAGCCCTGAACTTCTCCATCAATGGGCAAATCCGGATAATTGTGGAGGTGGGTAGGATGACCTGTGAAATTAGGGCTGCAGGTAAAAAGAGAATTGGGTAGTGGAGGCTTTGAAAACACTCTGATGGTATTTATGTTGGTGTGTGGACATTGACAGTATCCCTGGGCTCTTTTAGGAAACTACTCCCAGTATCAATCAAATGGCTGCAATTCATCCCCATTCACACGTGTCATCTTTGAATCTGTTCAGGATGAGGGGACCAATCAGTGATCAGATGTTGGGGTCTTCATTGGTCTTAGGCCTGGGAAAATTCAAGGGCATGCATTGAAGCCAGGGATGGGACCCAGGGCTTTATCTAAAGAGGGGCATGCCAGCCTCATGAAGTTCATGGTTACAATAATTCCCCCAAATGAAAATGTTCTGTCCCTCTCAGGCTCTTTGCTCCTCTGCTGTCGAGTCCAGGTGCTTTGGGGGTGGTTTCCAGTCCTGTGCTGCCTGCATTTACTTACTTGAAGGACTCATTTATTCATCCCAAATAAAATGTTCAGCAGGAGGTTGCAAAGCCATCAGTGGGGATCAATGGTGGTGACTGAGGGCCTTGAAACTTCCTAATCTGGCATCTTCATTTTTTCTGTTGTCCAGGTGGCCTTTTCCCACAAGCACTGGACCCACTGTCACACCCAGTCCCCACTCACTGTCCTCTTTCTCCCCAGGTGTAGTAGGCCCATTTCCCCTCTCTAATAAACAGTTGCCTTGGCCACCTGAGAATTATCTCTACAATCTCTCTGTCTCCTGTTAACTCACAGGACTCAAGGATACTTGGGAATGATGTGAATGTCTATGGAGCATCTTGAAAACATTTGATATAAGCTGCACTTGCTCTCTTTAAAGCACTTCATGCATTCTTACAGCATCAGCTTAAGAAAGCATGCCACTTTTAATTAATTAGTGTTTATCACAACCTATGCTAGTGACGTATTCCTTTCCAACCTCAATAAAAAGCCCTCTGATTTCTATCTTATCATCATTATTCATATTAATAATGATATAAATAAAATATTCCTGATGCCTTTATAAATAGCCATCAAGTGATGTTATTTCTATGGATTATGTTTTGGAGAATCAGAGACACTTCTGACAAAGTAAGGTCTCTATAGTCCTGCTTCAGCCAGACAAATCACTACCTTTGCCTGTGTAAAAAGGACTAAGTTTCATGTGTTAATATCATGAGCAGTTGAGCATCCAGCAAATGTATATGGTTAGCACCTTTAGAGGTGCAGAGGCAGACACCAGAACCCCGTTTCTGCTCTCTGTGATTGTGTAGGTAAGTGATCCCAACACCACAAAGAGGGCTCTGACTCACCAGAGACGTTGTTACAGATGTTAACTACTTTGCTTGAAAATTCAAAGAAATAGCTGATCTAAAACAAACTAGAAACATCTCTCAAACGTAGACTTATTTCTCTAAATAAAGCATAGCAGTGGCATGACACCACTCTGGATTTTTGTAGGAGTAAATGATCACAAGGATGCCCTCATCTTCACAAATATCCACAAAATTATCTCGTTTAAAGTTTTTATTTTCCCCTTTTCTACCCAAGGTAGATAATAAATATATGATGTGGAGGGGAGAGAGAGAGAGAGAAAAGGGAAAAAGATAAAGTGAGGAAAAGAAAGGAAGAGAGAGAGATCACCTTTAAGTCTTTTCTTTTCTCTTTCTTTCAAATGACACAATAGAATTTTTTTTTTCCTAAAGTTGTATTAGCGATTCACTTAAGCAGAAATGAACTGTAATATGCAAATAGTTCTAATTGGACTGCTAATAGAGCGTGTCTCTGTTGTTTTTTTGTAGGGAGTTTTATGCCTATGTAATCAGTGCAGACAGCCGTTAAGTAAATGAAGAGGCAACTAACAATGTCAGAAAAGAGACCGGGCGGTTCCGGCTGACACTACCCTAATCTTCCAGGACCCATTAAATGGCAGTTTCAACGCATTACCTACCATAACATCCTTGAATATCACTGATTTTATTTGCAGTATCAAACATTCCATTTCATGCCCCATTAACAGTGGGAGCCTGAGCTTTTTGACGCAGCTAAACATTTTACTAACTACCTGGACTAAGTAACCAATTAACTTTTGGAGACAATACGGCCAATTAAGCGCGAAAAGGTAAGGCTGTCATCCCCCACGAAAATTGAATTTCCTTTTCCTGATGGCACTTATTGTCGCCGCTCAATTGTTAATGGGGATTCAGTCCCTATTAAAGTATGAAGGCAAAGCCGAATGGGAAAGTTCAGAGGACTTCGTTCCTAAAGAATAGGTCACCAAGTGTCCCAATTGGCTACTAATTCAGTTCACTTTTCTTCATGCCAGATTACTTATTTGATGTGACTGGAGCAGGGCTCTCATATGACATTCTGTGATAGTACATTGAACAATCTGGTAGCTTCCAAGGAACCCACAGGCCCAGGACTGTAGTTTGGGACGTTATATGGAGGGTTTTTTTTTGGGGGGGCACCTGTTTTTTGTGTGTGTGTTTTTTTTTTTTTTTATAGCAGAAGTGTTGGTGTCAGAAAAGATATTGCCCTGGTTATCACCAACTTGGACTCTTCAGAAATAGAAACAAACCCTTGTACAGAAAGATGTGCTCCAAATTAACCCTCTGTGGTTTGGGAAGTGATTTTCTAAATGGCAGACAAGGTCGCTTGTGGTGATTCTGCTTGGTGGATTTGACTCTAGTTAACTGGAATGGTGTACAAGTAATGAACTTGGATATCACATTTTGAAAGCTTGAGGCAAATTTTATCCCTCTGGTAGGAGGCTTTTATCTTTGGAGGTGCAAAATAAAATTTGTCCTGGAGGGAATCTTCCATAGACGTTGTATAAGTGAAAAACGTGAAGCTTCTATTAAGAGTCATAACCCAAATGTTGGACAGAGATTCATGCGTCTGCTTCTGGGTTTTTTGTTTGTTTGTTTTTTTAAGAACAACTTTGTGAAAATGTAACTGTTCTAAATGTGAAGACACATCAAGGATTTTGAAAAATGGGCAAAGAAGAAAATTCCAACAATGATTAGTTGAATCTGACTGGGTTATGAAAAATCTAAGGCTTGGATATTTAATGTTGGCAATCATTCCTAGAGCAATACAATTCTGTGACATTAGTTTAAAGCCTTTTCACCTACCTTTAAAATCAGATTTGAGCCTGAAAACTCATAGGCAAAGCAGTGATCTGAATTATGCTCAGAATTATTAATTTCCGATATTGTTTCAATGGTAAAGATTTTTGGTTCCCATAGAAGAGCTGTTGAATTGCCATGGGGGGAAAATACATGGATTCCATTGTTATATTAATGTTCTAGATTTATAATTTTTACATTTTGTTTCTGCAGTAATAGGAAGCAGGAGCAAAAAGGGATTAATGTTATATCCTTTCAAGTTTAATGCCTTTTGAAGAACTTGATAAGAATTGTTGCTTCCAAAGAAGATTTAAATAAGAAATGGTTTTCCTATATTAGTATGGATCAATTAATAACATTGATCAAAATTTCCTGTTGAACATTTTCTTGGATTTTAATGATCTTTTCTCAAGAGACACCATTTTCTTTACAGAAGAGATTGCTGTGGGCTATTTATTTTAGCCATTTTCCCATGACAGTGGATGATTTTTAAATGATTGCAATAGTTTGAACTTCCTGTTATTTAAGATAGAGGAGTAAAACCAGATCTCAAATGCTTCTCACTCCCACTTTCCAATGTCGCCACAGGAGAATAATGTAAACAAACAAGCAATGACAAAATTCCATCAGCAGCACTCACACTGTGGAAAGAGCTGGTGGCCAAAAGCACCCAAAAATCCACATCAGTAAGTGAAGGGGGCAGGAGACATTTTAGGAAGCACCAAAGCTTCCCAGGCTGCTCAGCCTCCTCTGGTGCCAGGATGCCCCATGGAGCTTTGTACAGAGAGTCATTGTAAGAAACTCTGGGGCTTTTCCTTCCAGCCCTCTTCACGGTTAATGGAGAAGCCAAATTTCAACTCTTGGATTTATGAGGAGTGAAAACTTCAGAGGAAAGTGAATAATCCATGTTTTCTCTGATGCAAGTAATTCTTCAGGACCCCATACTATGTCTCTCCTACTAGAGGAAGATACATCATTGAGACACCAACCTTGACATTGGAACTTTAACAAGCAGAGAGGGCAGATACCAGGTGCAGCAACCAAGGTTACATAGAGATTCCATCTCCAATTCTCAGGCTACAGAAAATCCAGCCTTCATACTGTAACTTTCAGGGGAGGATATGTGGAGCATTGAGGGTAGGGGCTGTGCGTGTGAGTGGGAAGGAGGAGACTGCATAATTATATGGAAAAGCAAAAACAAAAAGATTAACAAAACTAGGATTCTGGAACTTACTTTCTCTATACCAAATAAATAAATAAGTAAATATATATATACACATATATACATATATATAAATAAGATTTAAAAGTTTCTAAATTAGGATTCATCAATCATTAAATAAACCATTTAGAAGAAAGCATGGGTAAATTTGGTTTTCATCTTGGAGTGGGTAAGTCAAATAAACAAAACAATATTATGAGATAAGGTAGATATACTTGACTAAAAGTATTCTGGATAATAACAGCAAAAACAAATACCACAATTTTTAGAAGGCTATATATCAAAGCCAACCTAGGAAATAATGTGTTTCATCATTGGACAAAGGTCTATTTTTTCATTAATAAAAGCTCAAACAAATCAATTAAAAAATAGAAACCTGGCAATTTACAGAGAAATATATACAAAGAACCAAAAATATATACTTAGTCTCTCAGTTTTACTTACAGTTTAAAAGATTGCAAATTAAAATGAGAACAGCCTACCATTTTTCATCTCTTTGATGAAATAAATGCCAAGGTTGGTTTCTCCCCAGAACTAGAGAGTTTGGAGGCAGACTACCACCTCCTCCAAACTTTCTGGAGAAAAATTTACTGTTACGACACATTATATCATGAACATTTCCTCATAGCAGTAAATCATCCTTGAAAGCATACTACACATGATTCAGTAATAGAATATAACTTATTTGAACAGCTCCTGGTTGCTAGACAGTCATTTTGAACTTTATCTTCTTACATGCATGAGACATTTTTTAGCAGTGGCTTACAAGATAGTTAAAGAAATCTTACATAGTGCCTCCTTGATGTGGCTGTTCTGCTTCTAAAAAGGGAACTTAAGAGATGGAGGTGGCTAATGGTATAACTGAGAGAGTTTGCACTGGCCCCAAGGTCTGGTTCATATGCTTCCCCTTGACTTTCCAAACAAGCCTGCCCCACTTGTGGTTCTCAGATTCTCTTATGCATATTTTGCAGGCAGGAAAACTTGCATTATAAAAATAATGTGAGAAAGTGCTGTTAAACCTGAATGCTTTAAATTATGGTTTTCTTTTCTTTTTTTATTGAGGAAGTTTGGACTGGCAGCAGTATGCAATTAAGAGATAAGAGATGCATCTGATAAAATAGATAACTAATTAAGAACCTGCTGTATAAGAAAAAAATAAATAAAATAAAATTTAAAAAAAAAAGAGATAAGTCTGAAAGGCCTTTCCAGAAACGACTATCACCATATAGGTGTAAAGTGGTGCAGGCTTGATGTGATATGAACACAGTGGGTATGAAAAGGTAGATGGGTGTGAAGGAACATCACGTGGGACTCAGTGACTGTCTGGGGCATGAAGGGAAACTTCAAAAGGGACGCTTGGATTTCAGGTCTGGGTAAGTTTATAATGCAATCATAACAGGGATGGATCAATGGGAAAGGAGAGATGGGTTAACAAAGCATGTGACGGCAAACACGATGTTAACTGTTCCGAGAAGTTGATGAATTACAGTCTAATGTAAGAGGTCTTGAGTCTCCAGGATTTTTAAGTCCCAAAGTTGAAGAAATATGACAATTTGTGACAGAAGACTCTAGAGGGTCTTAAATGCCAACCAGCAGGCTTCTAGTCTCCATCAGGAGTAAAATGACTAAGCTTAGAGCACATCCAAAACTGTGGAAATGGATAGAAGAGTTGATATAAAAGGAACCATGGGAGTGCTGAGAACTGGACAAGCCCTAGCCTTTCCAGGGAAGAGCAGAATACAGGGTGATTCAAAGTTCTTAGTGTGGGGGTAGGGTTGTAGGACCACAGACAAAATGGGGGAATTGGAAGGAGAGAGAGACATTCTCTGCTAAGGGACTGAATTCATTCAAAGTCACTTAGATTGTAATAATGAGGTTCATTTAAGACCTGGGACTTGCTGAAATAATATGGTTAAAGCCATGAAACATTAAGATTGTACTTGCCATAACAGAACCCGTTTGGACTATTATTAATCTAATCTCATAAGTGCACATAATACCCAAGCAAGCAAACCAAAGCTTTGAATTTGGTTTACACTAATAGTAAGACTATCTCGTGGACTTTTCACTGGGATTCTCTATACCATTAAGCAATTACTAGTGGCTAGAACACTAGCCCACATGTCACTATTTCTGGTTAGGGGATTTTCTTGCCTGCCTGACTAAATCTTCCAATTAAATGCAATGGTACTACATTCATTTCAGTCCTTCATTTACAATGCACAGTGGAAAGTATTGTTACTTTAAGTAAGTAGTTTTAGGAGCTGTTGAACCACACACAGAGCATTGCTGAGTTTCAACATTCCACCAGTAAGAGGATATCATTGTGTAAAGGGTAAAAGGTAAGACCTGAAGACAAAGAGTAAAAGGTAAGACCTGAAGACAAGAGAAGTCTTTTTTATTTATATAATAATGACATCTTTATCAACAAAGTTACCCCACCAATGACACCTTCCAACTGCATTATATATAAATTTGTTCTATTGAAAGTTTTATTTAAATTTAAAGCCCACCACTGGACAAGGAAGCATAGTTACAGTTCATTCTACAGGGTTCGTCATAAATAAATTTAAAAGTTCTAAACAAAGTCATGAGGGTGAGAATGATGATGATAATTTATAATTATGTTTTTGTGGAGATGAAAATAGAAAAAACTAACTGGATTTTTTTCAAAACCAGATTCATGCCTGAAAACAAATGTACTTATTGGTAGAGTCAATACGTGAATCATTTTTGATTATTTACAGTGAGGATCTTTTTTTCCATAACATTATAATGATATATAAGATCAATATATAACTTTTCCTCAAATCTCAGAAAACCAGTCCTGAGAGATCATCTCTGAAACACAGGGTAATAATTAAGCATGCAGACTATTACATTAATAACATCTGAATTCATGACATGATTCTAGCACCAACTAGCTTTGTAACCCTGAGAAATGTACTTATCTTGCCAATGCCTCAGATTTATCTGTAGAAAGAGAATGGTAAGAGTACTTACCACACAGCTATTGTGAGAATTAAATGAGATCCTAAATTAAAGAGCTTACCATATTAGTTTAATCATTTATAAGCAAGAGCATTTTTTGAACCCTAGGGACTATAATAATGGTATAAGATAATGAATATATAAATATTCAAGAGGAGTTAGATAAAATCATAGATAATGGTAGCTCCTCATTGTTTTACTAAAATGGAGTCAAAGATGTATTTCTACAGTTTAGTGATATAATCATGGAAGTTACTGGAATGCCCAAGAAAATGCCTCTTGGTGCTACAACCTGAGATGAACAATGTACCTGAAGACCCATTGATATCATCCAGAAGGACCTGTCTTAGATACTTGTAGAAATATTTATTCATCAAAATTGCATTTGATGAGTATGTAATTTGTTTATATATGCAAAATACCCTTCGTGCCCTCACCTCTGTACTAAGAATGCTAAGTGTCTCCAAAACTCTCTTCTTATTGTAAATGGACAAAAACATTTTCTCTGTCTTTTAACTTGACAATTGAATAATTTTAAGAGTGTGCGTAAAATTTCTGGTATTTTCAAATTTTGATAATGTAAGTGATACCCTGCTCGTTAAAAATTAAATATATTCCAATTTTTTAATTGTTATTCATCTGACTCCTCTAGAATTCTGTGTTAGGCTACCACTTTCTCTTTTAGATTACCTCTAAGTGTCACTGTTTTAGCTGTAAAAAAAAAAAAAAAATGGATGGAGGCAAGGGGAGAGAGAGAGAAATTCAACCAAAAATATTTCTTGAGCTTTCAGACAGGTTTTCTTACAGTTAACTATTCTATTCAGACACACCAAATCAATACAATTAACCACAGTGAACTCATAATTTTGCTCTTCCTTCTTTTTAGTAGCCAACGGTTTAAATTTTCAGAGACGTTTTCTCTGCTCTACAAATTTTTTTTTTTTTTTTTTTTTGGTTTAATCTTTGACTTAAAGTCTTAGTCTTCCTTTTCAAAGTCAAGAGTGATGTTCAGTGATAAAAGTTTTGGGAGTTTAATAAGATAAGAGTAACACTATTTCCCATTATGAAATTTTATAACTGTTTCTTCCTACTTCTTTCCCAAACTAAAAGCCTTATTCTTTCCCTTAGAGCCTGGCCAGAATGAGAAACTGCCAGGCCCAAACCCCCGCATACAGAAGCATTAGGCATTGACCCCGTGGCTTCCTAATAGATCCACAAAGTGTTTTTTCCTGGAAATCATCCGATGAGTAGTTCAGTGCTATTGTATATCTTGTTAGGGCAGCAGAAGTGCCACAAAATGAACTAAAATCTCCCTGCAGAGTTGCTGCATCATATGCTGAGAACATTCTGAACTTTCCACACATTCGTGTTACGATCCTAGGTAGCCGTGGTTAAGTCTGTACAGGGGTTAAATGAGAAATATCGATCTGCTGTGAAGTGTCTTTGCGGAGTGACAAACCTCTGGGCATAACAGGGTGGGAGAGGAGGAATTCCCTCTCAGCCCTTTCCAGCCCTTTCCAGTTGTATCACAGACAGAAGGAATAATGCAAAAGGTCTCAGATACTGACTTTTCTGCAGCCTCACAGCCTTGGGGAGGGCGATCGACCCTCTCCACCTTGGCATTGACTCCTACGTAAAATGAGGACCTTTCCATATCATTCAGTTTACTATGATGGCTAAATACTGCAGCTAAGAAGGAAGACTGCTCATTTGTTGTAACTATACAGTTTCCTATCTATCTATCTATCTATCTACCTATCTATCTACCATCAATAGCAACACATTTTTTTCCTGACTTAAAATACTTAATTGGTAATCTCTCCACTCTTTTTTTTTGATGGGGGGACAGATTGTCAGACTTTGGATTTCATCCTAAGACCAATAAAGTTATTGCTTCATACATCTTTCTAAAATTATCATTTTAAAAACTGCTTTACTGAGATATAAAATGCCCATAATTAAATGCAAATTTTGATACATTTTGATATACATATATATCTGTGAAACCATCACCACAGTCAAGGTAGTAAATATATCCAATCATCCCCAAAAGTTTACTTGTACCCCAATGCTCAAGCAACCACTGATTTGTTTTCTGTCATTATGGTTAATTTACATTCTCTAGGGAATTATATCAATAAAATCATTCAATATGTGTCCCCTTTTCTCTGGACACTCAGAACAATTACTTTGAGGTTGTTTCATGTGTCAATAGTTCATTCCTTTTTATTGCTGAGTACTAATACATTTTATGGACACTAAATGTATTAGTTTATTTATTTGTGTAATTCCATATCTATAGGCATTTGGGTTGTTTCCACATTTGGCCTAATACAAATAAAGATGTTATGAGCATTTGTAAAGAGGCCTTTTTATGGACTTTTACCTTTATTTCTCTTGGGTAAACACCTAGGAATGGAATGGCTAGATCATATGGTAGATGAGTATTCAACTTTTGAAGAAAACGTAACTGGTTTCCAAAGTGGTTGTACCATTTTATACTCCCAGCAGGAAAGTATAAGAGTTCCAGTTCCTCCATATCCCCACAAACACTTCATATGACCAACTGCTTTTGCTCCCTGATTTTAGGCATTTTAATTGGTATGTAATGATATTTCATTGTTTTAATTTTATATTCCTAATGACTAATGATGTCAAATACTTAATATGCTCATTTGCCATCTTTATATTTTCTTTGAAGTGTTGGTTCACCTCTTTTGCTCATTTTTTAACCAGTTGTTTATATTTTGAACCTTGAAAATTCTTTTTATATTTTAGAAATAAGTCTTTTACTAGTCTGTGGCTCATCTTCTTAATTTCTTAAAAGTGTATTTGTAAGAACAGAAGTTTTGAATGTTGATGAAGTTAAATTATCTTTTTTGTCTTCTTTATGGATCATGCTTTTTTGTCATTCCTAAGAAATCATTTCTAATCCAAGGTCACAGAGGTTTTCTCTCTCTTCTCTTCTCAGGCCTCCTGAAGTCTCTGAACCACCTATGATGGCCATTAGTTGCTGAAGGGCTTCTCATACAAGAAACTACCCCTCTTGGCTTCATGCTATGCACTATTAAAATAACAATTGCTGGCTTCACACTGGGCTCTCCTGGAGATGGAAGCCCTCACAGACTCTGAGCCTATGACCCTCCATATTCAGTTGCCCATTATGACTTGGATCATGGAAACTGCTTCCCACAAACTTGGCATGGCTATCAAGAACCCCTCAAGGTAGGATGGAATGACTTGTGGGTCCTCTGGCATATTCCACCTGTAGGAGAAGGTGGCTTCCACTGTCCTCAGTCCCTTGCCAGATACCATGGTACTGGAGGAGCTCACCCCTCCACCAGACTCCTTGGCTACCAGAGCAACCCTTTGGAATTAATGGAGCTAATAGCAGTTGGAGTTCTTAGACTATGCAATTGGCACTATTAGCCATTGCTTGTGACGGAGGACAGTGAAATGTTGCTGTTTTCCCTTACTTAGCCCAGATATCCCTGATAAAGGGTGGGACCCAGAGGTCAACACACTTGATCAGGTTCAGGCTGTCATTTTCATACTTGATGCCCTGGCCAAAAAATGGCCCCATCTTCACATTTATTATAAACTATTGGGCCATTACCTAAAACTTGTCCCTTTCAAGGGAAAGGACTCTGAATCTTGCCTCAGAGATTCCCAAAATATAAAGCAAATCCACACATGTCTCTATGTATTCTAAGGTCACAATACAAGGCCTTGTCAGGACACTTCTTATTCCCTTCAGGGTTATTGACATTACTGGTAGTAACCAAGACCCACATTTCACTTTTCAAAATATACAATGCTGGGCTCTTGGAAAAAGCATTCAAAGCTTTTTCATCTCTAATAGTTCCCAAATAGCTGGTTTAACAGAGAGACTCCTCAAAAACTCCTTTTCAAATTCCAGCACGTACTCTGCTGGGACCCATTAGCCATAGATTTTCCCATGGGCCAAGCAGCTGCTCATTTGATATAGGACCTATTTGCAACTAAACTTCCACCAAAAAACTAAAACAAAACCCCTGTCAAGTGCTGCTAAATACCATTCTGGTATGACTGCTGGTCTTCTTACTCCTGGTGTGGGTGTTTCATTGGTTTACATCTGGAGTCCCAAACTTTCTAAATAAGCTATTGTTTCAAATAAGCATGGCAAAGGCTGTGACCCACATCAACCCAAGCGAGTATCTACTTAAAAACGAATACTGTGGTCCCACATCCCAAATAGAATCTCCCAGGACTAAAAGCTCACCACTGGCGATGACATTGCTTCAGATGACATCATCCCAACCCAAGATCTCACCACTGGGATTGACTCTATCCTCTGCACTTCATCCTGGATGCTAAAACAGCTGTCTCAGAGATACTCATTAGCTGACTCTTCTAAGGCACAAATTGGACACAGGACATTTTTGCTTTTCTTCCTCTGATATTTAGAATTCTGTTATATTTCTGAGCTTGCTACTTCCTTATCCGATAATCCTGGGTACGTCTTGTTTCTCTGCGAAAATGTACACCCTACACTCCCAAGTCTAAAGGAAAGTCTGGTAGAGGTTACTACTGTCTGTACTATTCTAAAAATTAATGGAGATTATTGCTTTCCCCAGGAGGTATCTGCCTCATATCAGGCAAACTCTCAACCTCCTGGGAGAGGTCCACTCATTCCCCAGTGCCCTTTCCTACTGCTCTCCACCATGACCTCCTGTCCTGCATTTCCAACCATAACCCCCTCCTTCCCCTTTGTTACATGCAAATTTCACTAATCTTTACATATATTTCACTAATTTATCAATTCATACCCTTCAAGAACATAACTTGCCAGACCTGCCACCTTAACCTAAGTATATTTCTAACACACTTTCCAAGTCCACCAAAATATTGTTAGAGGCAAAAATTCCAAATCTATTTTCCTGGCTAAGGCCCAATAAATGGAAAACTTAATTATGGGATGACCTATAAGGACTTTTTATTCTTCCACTTGTGTTTCTCCTTTCTATGTTCATAATAAAATGTTTTCTATGCTGTTTAGGGCAATACTTATTGCCCTAGTCTCTAAATGTCTCCATTATTATCAACCCAAAGAGCCCTTATCATGATATAAAAATATCAGAGGACCAGCAGTGTTCATTATATTTTAAAATTTTCTATATTTCATGATGTTTTGACATCATTGTTGCAGGGGACTTACTGGCAGGGAAAAACCTGCCGCTCCCAGGCCTTGCTAATTACTATAGGTGGCGAGTCTGCCTTTCGTATGCAAACCAACAAATCTTGAGTCCATATATCCCCATTTACCTCCTTTTCTAATGCACATACCAAACAGCTCTTTCTCCTCCCCTAAATCAACCCAGGGCCAGGCACCAGCAACAGCCCCTATGCCCCAAAGCCTGGCAGAACTGTTCAAACTAGTGAATCCTAAGATGTTTGCCCTGTTCTGCCTCACCTTTCCTATAAAACACAATAAAGGGTCTGACCTTAGGCTTTTCAGTTGCTCCTTCCTGCCTCCTGATTGACAGTGGGTCTTCCCTCTGTGGCCCTGCATGGCACATTGTGCCCCTCACTTCTAAGAGAACTGTAGCACTAAACTTTTCTTTCAATTTTGTTGTTCTCTCTGTTATGACTTACCTTTATAAATTTGACCCAGGCTAAATCACTGAAGGACTTCCTTTCAGTGTTTCAGCTTTTCTGCTCTTGATTGTCTTTTGTTCACATTATTTTTTGCAAATATAATTTCCATGTGTATACAATTTAATATTGATAGGTTCCAACCCCCCACCCCACCCACCCCCGTCAAAGCCACACTCTTACTTGCATTATTACAAAAGAACTCTGTTGTCAACCTTATCTTTGCTCCTTTGTATGTAACTACATAACATTTTCTTTTTCTTTCTTTATTTTTTTTTAAACCTCTGACTGCTTTTAAGACTTTCCTTAGATCATTGGTTTTGAAAATTTTGATTATTACTAAGTGCCTTGATATACTTTTCTTCATGTTTCTTGTCTATAGGTTTTATTGAATGATTTGGATTTGTGAGTTTACAGTTTTCATCAAATTTGGAAAATTGCTGGTCATTATTTACTGAAATATTTTTAATTTTATTTCCTCATCTCCTTCAGGGACTCTAATCACATGTACATTGGGCCACTTTAAGTTGTCATTTAACTCACTGGCCCTTTTATTAAATGAAAATTATAGATTCCTTTTCTGGTATAAACAGGATCTTTTCAGTTATTTCCTCGCTGCAAAATTTTCCCCCACCACACAATGTTTTTGTAATTTCTGTGTTACCCTATTCAATTTTTGCTGTTACACTCAGAGACAGAAAGCTCAAGGACACTTTCTTCTTGCATCTGTGGTGAAAGTCTTAGCAAGCAGACAGAAACTACTCTAGGTCTATCAAATAAAAATATTTCTTTTTTAATTTTGAAAATCTTTTTTCTCTGTGTGTTTTATTTTGGAGTGTTTCTATTGCATGTATTAAAATTTGCTAATTTTTTTCCTCTACAATGTCTAATACGCAGTTAATTTCACTGCTATGGACTGAATGATGTCCAACATTTATAAGTTGAAACCCTAACACCCAAAGTAATGGTATTAGGAAGTGGGGTCTTTGGGAGGTAATTAGATTTAAATAAGATCATGCTGGTGGCACTAATCTCACAATGGGATTAGTACCCTTATAAGAAGAGACCAGAGATCTAGTTCTCTCTCTCCATCATGTGAAGATACAGCCAGAAGATCGATGTCTGCAAATGAGAAAGAGGGTCCTCACCAGGCACTGAATCTGCTGGCACTTTGATTTCAGTCTTGCCAGCCTCTAGAACTGTGAAAAATAAATATATACTGTATAAGCCACCTAATCTATGGTAATTTGTTATAGCAGCCCAAATTAAGACACACATCCAATGTGTATTTTATCTCAGACATTGCAGAATTGTTCTTTAGAATTTAGATTTGGGTTTTTAAAAATATATCCATTTTAAAAACTTATGATTTGAACATATAGAATATGCATAATTGTTTTCATTAAAATTGTTATATTTAATTTATATTATAGTATATTTAATTATAATTTGAGTATAACTTTTAATGTGTATGTCTGAAAATTCTAAAATCCATGTCAGTTCTGGATTGGTTTTAACTGACTGATTTTTCTCATGAAAATGGTTCCTATTTTCCACTTTGTTTTCATTCCTTGTAATCTTTGATTAAATGCCAGACATTTTACCTTGTTTGGTGTTGGGTAATTTTGTATTCCTGTAAATATTCTTGAGCTCTGTTCTAGGATGCTGTTAAGTCACTTGGAAACAGTTTGACCTTTTTATGTCTTCCTTTTCATATTTGTCAGCCAAGGCCAGAGAATGGTCTAGGGCCAATTATTCCTGACTACTGAGGCAAGACTCTTCTAAGTACTCTATCTAATAATGAATTAAGAAGTTTTCCAGCATGACAATATGAAGCAAGAACTATTTCTAATGCTGTGTTATGTTGGATACTGTTTCCTCTAATCTTTTCAGGTGGTTCTTTCCCTAGCATTGGGTAGTTTCCTCTCACATATGCTGATCAGTAGTCTGCTAAGTGTTCAATGGGAGCCCTCCACAGATCCCTGGAATTCTCTTTGCTTAGCTCTCTACATTATAGTTCCTATCCTGTGAACTCTCTACACATTAGTCTCTCCAGACCTTCATCACTTTGTCCTCAGCTCAGGAAGTCAGACATGCTCTGCCTGTCTACCCCTAGTGTACCACCACAGCCTGGAAACTCCCTCAATGCAGTAAGCTGAGTTAGTAGAAGGATGTACTGTTTTGTTTCCTATCTCTTAGTCATTATTGTTCTTCTGTCTGACATCCAATATCATGGAAACCATTGGTTTTGTTCTCTTTTGTGTGGATTTTTCGGGTGTTTCAGGCTAGAAAGTAAATCTGTTTCCTGTTATTTTTTCTTGGTTAGAAGCAAAAATCTTCTCTTACCTTCCTGCTAGCATAACTCATACTAATGATCCTCTTTAGATACAATTGTCCCATTATCTCTCTTCTTTTCTCTTGCTTTAATTATACCACCACCTTCTTTTATGGAATTCCATCAAATACTGTAAGTCCCATACACATGAATGAGCTGCATTCCAAGAACGTGTTCATAAGTCCAATTTATTAGTAAGTCCAACAAAATTTAGCCTAGGTTCCAAACTAACACTATCAACTATATAGTACTGTACTGTAGTAGCTTTATACTTTTCACACAAATAATAAATAAAAAAACAAATGAACACAAAAAATAGATAAAACATTTTTAATCTTACAGTACAGTACCTTGAAAATTTCAGTAGTACACTACAACAGCTGGCATCTAGGGGCTGGCATCAAGTGAACAGGCAAGAAGATTTACTGACTAGAGGAGGGAGAGGAGGTGAGAGATGGTAGAGCTGAAGGATCATCAGCAATAGGAGACGGAGGGCAAGCTGCTATTTCACTCACGCCTGACATTGATGACACAGGTTCAGTTTCCTTGCTAGATTCAATTCTATCTACCCTCTTGACAAAACCATCCAGTGATGTCTGGGTAGTAGTTCTTTTTTCCTCATCATAAATGACATGGTAGCACTGGATCGAGTTCTGAACTGCTGCTGCAACCTTTGTATACCATTCTATGTTCGGGTCCTGTGTCTCAAAAACTAACAGTGCCTCTTCATATAAAGAAATTCCCCTTGCCATTTCCTGCAACATGAATCTCTTTGGTTCTTCAGTTACTTCTTCCTCTTGTTGCTCTTTGTCCTTTCTCTGGGCCTCTGCTTTTTTCTCATCACTGCTGCTTTTACACTTTCTTCCAAACATCCTGGGCTTGAAATAAAGACACTGTACACTGTACTCTATACGGTACTGTACAATAAATCACCCCAAATCACAACCACTTGTAGAAGATGCACACACGTGATAATGTACTTCAGACACATGAACTAACTTTACATGATTGGACATGCGAATGCACATTCATATCTTTGAAAGTTTGCAACTTGAAGGTTCGTATGTAGGGGGCTTTCTGTACAATGTTCTGTCTTTAATTTCCATGTGTTTAAACCAATTTATCTTTTCTTTCCTTGTCATTTGTTTTCTTTACCTTCAAGAGTAAAATTCTTACTTATCTAGGTCCAATTCCCTACTCTTCTTATTACTTACCCAGTTGACAAGTTAATGCATTGAATAAGACAGTCCCTTCTGCATTTATTCTCTGTGTGCATGCACAAAGGAGAGCATATATGTACTTGATATAAAGTTATGTGATCCAACATAAATATCTGCTGTTTTTACTACATGCATCATACTACCTAAGAGGATGACTAGCATGCAGGTGGCATCTTTTAGGAATTTAGAGTCATATGAGGCATGACAACCCTTCATGTTTCTTCATATTTCTGACACGATGTTAATTTTTTATAATTCCTATAGTAATATATATACAAAATAGTAATTTAATATAGCAAGTAAATATAGTATTATAGTATAGATGCATGAGGTAGGAAAGTTACTTTTAAAATTAGAAATTGCTAGAATTAAATGATACAATCTAAGAGTACCTAGTAGATTAGTTAAATCATGACATATCCATAAAGTGGAATGGTTTAGAGATTTATAATAATATTAGAGAAAAAAATTTTAATGATGTGGAAAAGTGCCCACAATATTGTTGAGCAAAAGATGTGGTTAAATTGCTTATATGATATTATTGATACATATTGATATGTCATTGTCATAGAAAATTCTGAAGGAAATGCTAAAAGTTAAAATTTTAATGATGGTTAATAGATAGTAAATTTACAGGAGATTTTCTTTTCTGTTATTCTCACGTGTTTTTTCAACTTTAACAAATAAAACAAAAAGTATTTTTATTATTACTTCTTTGATAGAAAAAATGACAAAAATGTAACTAAAATTTTTAGTACGGGTCTGCTACAAAGTAAGCATTGAATAATTTTGTCTTATCTCATGTCTTTAATATCCTCCTCTCTCCCACGTAAGTTGTTGCTTTATTACATGCTCCCTTTATTTTTAAGTGTTGGCTATGTACTTATCTTGAATAATGAAGAAGATTATAAACTACTTGAGTACAAGGTCATAGTCTTCCTACTATTCTTGACTTCAACTAATACAGTGCTGGACTTCTCATATGAATAAAATATATATTTATTGATTATTTGGGATTGTTTTTCTTATTTTGTCTTTTATATTAGGTACTGTGGATCAAAGAAGAAACTGAATTTCTTCAGTATTTTATAACTTTAGAAAGATGGGAAAATTTATAATGATACTTTTTGAATTTAACCACATTTCAGAAAGTTGTGAAAACCTCCCAATTGGAAGAGAATTACTTTGATTATATGTGATTATTTATTTATTTTTTTCTTCCTTTTTTTCACAAGTCATTGGATTTGTGTTTGAAGTCATTCCAGGGATAAGACTTACTTTTAATCTATTGACAAAATTCAATTTCTGCCTGCCATAATCTAGATGAAGAGAGGGATAACACATGAGAAACTTGCCGGTTCATGCAACAATTTCATTCGGCAGCCTAAAAGCGTTACTAACCTCCACAACACTTAATTAATTGAAATGACTCCAGTGGTGGGATTCTATGATGAAGAGTTTCCTGGTAGTTACACGTGATTCAATCTTAAATTTAGTTAAAAGAGAAGGATACTTAAATATACATCAATGAATGAAAAGTGAAGATCCTGTTAAATTTAGTCAGTCATTTGCCTCTTTTTTTTCCTTCTTCTACTGTAGCTTGTTTTCCTTTGAGACTTTAATTAATTAATTAATCTAGCTATTTATTTATTTATTTTGCTAAATGAACATTCTAAATACTTTTGGTTAGTATATATAAAGTACCAAATGTTAATGAATCTTTGCTATAAGATAATACATTTTCAGTTAAAAAAATATCAAAGTGCATATCCAATTCATTTCATTAAAATGGTATCATTTGGATCAACACCAAACTGGTCTGATACATATGGTTATTGAGGGGACATCCATATCACTGATATGGATTTCTCATTTAACTAGCTCTGTCCACTAAAGAATAAACCCATTTACCACATATTTTTATCTAGTTCATCAAGACCCCTAGAACTTAGACTAGATCTAGTGCAACAAAAGTTATTAAAGTAGTCTTAGCCTTTGAAATCTTACTATAGCACCTGAAGAAAAAATGGCTAAAGATGGAACCACAGTGGTATTTTTAAATATTTTTGGTAACGTCTCTTTTCTCTTCCCCTGAATTTTTATTTCTGTATCGATAGCTGCAGTTGAGGCCTCTATTAATTGCACAATATCTCCTGACTACTTTACTTTTCCAGGACTTGTACTGCTTTCCTCCTGATTAGTTTTCCTAAAACACACCTCACACAAACCTCAGTAAATATTTATTGCTTTGGGATAAATTCTGAAGAACTTATCCATCCAGTTAAGGCCTTCTCTCCTCTCCCCCAATCTTTAATTTATATCCAACACTTCTCATTCCAATCAGTTTGGTAAACTGTCTCCTTGGCACAAATATTCCTCAAGTGCTTAAAATTAGTTGGAAATCATGCTGGTCCTGGAATTGTATACTTGAAAAATAAATAAATAAATAAAACTCCTTGCCTTCAAGGAACTCAAAAAGATAAGAAGTAAAACAGTGGATTGTTTCAGCACAGGTGATAAGTTCTCTGGGTGAGAAATGAATGCAGCACACTGTCAAAGCTCAGAAAAGGGACAAATAAGTGAGATATTGGCAGTGGCAGTACATATAAAATCTGACAAGATTTTGTCATTTTTCTTGATCAATGAAAGATGTATGTTATAACACGTACATGAAGATGGGTGTAAACTCTTGTCGATGAAGGCAGACATGACTCTTCAAGCATGTAGAAGACATCGTAGTTTGTAAGCTCATAAATATGAAACACAGCCTTTTTGTGTTCTCTTCTAATTGTGAGTATTTTGTTGAATCTAGAAGGTAAATCAGGGTCATAGAATTCCTATGGATTCCCCTTCCTGCCCTCAGAAACCCTAAAAAGAGTGGCATAGTACTAAAAAATTAACAAAAGAAAAAAAAAATGGAGAAAAAGCAACCAGGGGGAAAAAAGCAGTGGAGAAACTAAAAACAATATTCCATCTTCCTGAATTCAGTAAGGAAAGTGTCTCTTTATATCTATTGCTCATAGTTTTTAGAGTGCTTTCCTCACTATGATTTCAAATGAGCACACAAAATGGGCCATTTTTGTGGCCCATTTTTTTTACATGAAGAAATAGGGTAATCAGACATGGTCTAGGGCACACAACATGAGTATCCAAACAAGCTTCACACTCAAATTTTCCTGCCAGGGACCCAGTATTTTTCTCTTGCATCCACAGGTATGATTGGAGAGGCTAGATTGGACAGTGTAGCTATAAAGTTCCAAGATTCAGTGGTCATACTTTCATTAACATAAAGTTTAATCCATATTTGAGTTGCAAAATAAAAGGCATGTGGCACTTAGAATCCAAATTTTTATAACTGACTAAATTTATATAATTAATGTGGTCTGGATTTGAGACATAGATTCAGTTGCCTGGAAAGAAGTTTGGAATATCAAGATTGATGATCTCAATGGGTTTTAGATCTAGCTCTGCATTTATCTCTATCTGTGTATATTTAACAAACATCAATGCAAAGTACAACTGTGTTCCATTTTATTCAGTCTCTAATATGTGGTTGTATTAAGCCAATAGACAGAATCTGAAGCCAATAATAGCCCTTACTTTCCGGCAACAGTTGTCCCAGAAAATGGAGTCAAATAATGGTGCTCGTTGAGAGCCATGTAAGTGCCTTTCAGTGAATGAGCTGCTCAGAAGAAAGGGAACTAGCAGAGCAAAGCAAACGTGCTTCTCAAAGAGCTTAGAGTTGATTTGTTTTGTTTTTAATTCAAATAATGTTCACATATTATACCAAATGAAGTAGTAAGCAATTATAATTGAGATGATCAATATATTCCAACCATTCTGATACCAGGGCCATTTTGAATGGTTTAAGTAATTTTTTTTTTTTTTTTTTTTTTTTGCGGTACGCGGGCCTCTCACTGTTGTGGCCTCTCCCGTTGCGGAGCACAGGCTCCGGACGCGCAGGCCTAGCGGCCATGGCTCACGGGCTTAGTTGCTCCGCGGCATGTGGGATCTTCCCGGACCAGGGCACGAACCCGTGTCTCCTGCATCGGCAGGCGGATTCTCAACCACTGCGCCACCAGGGAAGCCCTTAAGTAATTTTTTGTATTATAAAATTAATATGACAGCATTACAGAAACTTTGAGAAGCCAAGATTTTTTTTAATTGGACCATTAACTCGCCAACACAATCACTATTCATTTGTGTTTATCATCTGAAATATGTTTTATCATAGCCATATGTATTTTATAATTGCAATCTTAGTCTATATACAACTTCATGTTGTACTTTTTTTCATATTTAATTATACAAGCACGTTTTCAAAAATGATAAATTGTTTTCCTAATTACATATTTAAATGCTGCATGATATTTACTTTATTCATCCCATTTTGTTGGATTTAGAATTGCAGGCATCAGTGTTTGTTTTTGTCACTGTTTTTTTTAAAATAATACCACTGTGTTGTTCACACAGGTTTTATCCAAATTTGAGGGTAGTTTCTCAGGATAGACTCTCAGAAATATATGTTTTCTGCCAAAGGGTCTGAATGTTTTACAAACATTTTTAAATATATATTGCCAAAACGATGCCTGAAAAGAGTTGTTGGTTTAGAATGTATTTTTATGTGTGTTGTTTACTTATAGTACAAATATTTCACAGTAAAATTCCAGAAAAATGGAAATTAAAACCATTATCAAAGCTAACTTACAAAAGTAGTAAAGATAGAGAAGAAATATATATGCGACAAAATAAAACAAAGTTGGTTTACCGAAAAGCAAGAAAATGATCAATGACTACTGTAGTTAGGTCAAAAGGACTCAAAGATCTATCCTGAAGAGGCTAACGATGGGGCAATTTGAGAGATTATCATACTAAGTGAAGTAGGTCAAACAGAGAAAGACAAATATCATATGATATCACTTATATGTGGAATCTAAAAAAAAAAGATACAAATGAATTTATTTATAAAACAGAAACAGATTCACAGACTTCAAAAACAAACCTATGGTTACCAGAGGGGAAAAGTTGGGGGGAAGGATAAATTAGGAGTTTGGGATTAACATATACACGCTACTATATATAAAATAGATAATCAACAAGGACCTACTGTAAAGCACCAAGAACTCGACTCAATATTCTGTAATAACCTATATGGGAAAAGAATCTGAAAAAGATGGATATATGTATATATATAACAGAGTCACTTTGTTGTACACCTAAAACTAACAGAACACTGTAAATCAACTATAATATAAAGTAAAACTTAAATATAAAAGAAATTTTAAAGAAGAAAGTGCAATTTTTTTCAGGTCCTTCCCTGGATCAAGATCCTGTCCGGGGGTCACCCACTTCATTTCTTTATCATGTCTCCTTTTGAACTCTGACATTTTCCATGTGACCTGGCCAGTAACTGCAAGACTTATTTTTAAAATAAAAATAAATAAATTGATTTAAAAATCTTTTGAGAATTTAGAATTTGGTACATAAATTCCCTTTAGAAATTTGAAAATGTAGGGCTGGGCAATCGCTGTCTTGAGAAGGAATAGCTTTTTATCATCTGAGATAAACACCATTGGTTGCCTTAGATTGTCTCTCCTAGTTAATCTGATTTGCCCAGGACTTTATTATGTTGCATTGTATAATAAAGAACTATGCTTAGCAGCATGATATCAGTATCTTCTCCTAAGGAATCCAACTTGCTCTGGACTTGTCCTAGTGACATTGGAGAGTATTCTTGCCAGGTCCTCCACTCTGTGCTGTACTCCTGGCTTGTTCACCAGGATCTCAGAGAGATGCTGAAGACTGTGGGGCCTGCTGAGCTGGCATGTGTGGTTCTCAAACTTTAGTGTGATCAGAATCAGCTAGGGGTCTTATTAGAACAGAGTGTTAGACCTCATGCCCAGAGATTCTGGTTCAGTAGAAATGGGGTGACCTAGAAAGCCTGTTGGGGAGAGTGTAGCTCCCTGACAAGGTGAGGCTAATTTGTGCATACTTGTGCAAATCCTCCCATATAGGAGTGTGCATTTCTAACAAGTTCCCAGGGGATGTTGTCAGTCCTGGGACCATACTCTAAGCACCAACAATGAAGTGGAACAAATAGCCTCAGTCAAACAAACTTGAGTTCACACTCATACTCCACCACTTACAAGTTACATGATCTGAGCTTCCAATTTCCAAGCACAAAGGGGTGCAAACTTCGTTGAGAATCTTATGAAGAATCAATGGAATGAAGTTTCTAAATCTCATGGCTGTCTGAAAGCAATTAATACTTCTGCCCATCTGTTGACCTTGCAGCCAACCTGTGGCTACAGTGGACATGATCTGCTGATCATGTCATCATTTATGATGACCTTACATTATAATCTGAGTTTAATTTGCTTTTCTAAAAACAGATAGCCCAGAAGTGGAGTCAACTCCCCATCAAGGCCTCACCTCCTGAAACTCAAGGCCAAGTCCATGTTTCCAGGGGTTTCTAAAGAAACCTCCAAGTATTCCCCCAAAATGCAGAGACACAAGTTCTAGTTTAAGGAAACCATGTGGACACTTGTAAGTCTCTTAATTGAGCACAGGCAGCTGACATTTGGCCATTGCGTTATAATGGAGGGTAAGCAGTGGTCACTTCCCATAACATTTGGTCTTGAAATCAAGGACAATAAAACTGTCCTCTTGCCTACATGCTTTTTATGTCTTTCAGTAAGTCTTAGAATTTTAGGTCCAATAGCATGTTTGTTTTTCAAAAATATTGTTGAATCATCCACTAAGCTCAAACAATAACATGTTTGCAATAACATATCATCCTTCTCCACTTTCAAAACCCTCCTCCATACCCACCTGTTCTTCAAAGCTCTTTCTCCTGCAATAATCACCTAACCCTCTGTGTACAACTACCCTGCCTCCATCTCTATTGTTTTGGCCTGTGCTGTGCCATATCACGTCTTTCATCTGGAAGTTCCCTGTTGAGAGCTTTTGTTCTTTGGGCACGTTATAATGTCCCTTATGTAGCTTGGGGCACATTGCTTCTGTGGATAATAACAGTGATCTTAATAAGAAGCAACAGTAAATAACAAACACAACAATAGATACAATATTGTACAACAATGCAGATCACCAAACCAGCTTGGCAATCATAGTCCTTCGGGACTGTTCCAAAACACTTTGTGAGAAATGGCAGCAGTGGTCTCTCTGCAGGCTTTCCACTGGTCCCCAACCCAGTCCGTGATGTGGCAAAAATGCTTGACTCTGCAGAAGACAAATGCAAGGCCACACTCTGTGTTTGCAAATGCTCTGGACTTGGTGCTATAAATAATAATAAAGATAAATAATAAAAAAAGTGAAATGTTTTAAATGAAAGGTGATACACCATGAACTTAACACACTGGCCCTTTAGCCTTTCTGTTAACAAGGTAATCTGATTGCCATTGATTTTTTTCACCTCTGTTACTAAGGTGATGAAATGGTGTCCACACAGATGTATTGAATCAGATACTAAACAAAGAGCAACATAAAGAACAATTATCAGCAACCTTGCTTTCAGCCTGCTGATTATGACATTACTGGAAAGACAAGGTCTGGGTGACTTAAAAAATAAAGCAGCAGGAGGGGTGTAGATAAAAGGAATGAATGCAGGTAAGTTTCTTCTGAATAGATGAGTGTTAATTTCAGAAGAATTTAACAAGGAGTTCTTTCTTGGCTCCATAGCTTTAAAAGGGGCCATTTCTACTTCTGCAGTTTACTGATAGGCATTCTAGTGTGATCTAATTAACATGGAGAAAATAGCATGGTAGAGATGAGTCACTAACAGAAGTATTTTTGCTGTATAGATTGTGGCTGGGTATTGTGCAAAAAGAATCACTTATCAGCCTGTTGGGGAATCTCCAAGGAGCCCCGAAGAGTGAGGTAAGACCCTAAAATACTCTGAGAGAAAGGCCACACTTCTGACCTGTCAATAACCTCATAGATGGTTTGTGATGAATGATTAAGAGACCAGGCTTGAAATGTGTGACAAGGATGAAATGAATTTATGAATGCTGACTTCATGGCTTATGCTGAATTAGTTTCCTAATCGCAAATATTTCCAGGTTTTATTGTTTGTTGCATATTCCTTAGCCTAGTTGCTAAAGTCCATGGTAAAGATATGTAAGCAATTTTTATACCTTTGAGCATATGCTTTTGCCTAAATAAGAATGCCTCTGTTATCTTATGACCTTTGATGACGTATGTTTCTATGGCAATATCTCATCATGGAGTTTTCTCAAGGGCAGTGCTCCAAATCTTCTGCCCTGCCCAACATTGGCAGCCATTGCTAATTGACTGTGAAAGTGGAAAATGCAGTGGTGTGAAGAGATCTCTTTTTGGAAACTCCAGTCCAGTTTGGGAAAGGTAGTCAACTGAGGCAAAACAAGTTCAGCCATGCTATCAGCCCATATGGTGGTTCTAAAACCATTTAGAATAACTCGCAAAGGAAATGACAGGTCACCACAATTGACGATGATAATTTCAATGAAAGGATTGGATGCCTCAATGAAAATAGTAAAATTAGAATTGTTGGCCCTCACACATCATTCTTTTCAGCCTCTCCCAGGTCAGAGTCTTGTAGAAATCAGGCTTAACAATAGGGAAAAATGTAAAAAGAGGTATAAGAAGTCAGATGATAAACTCCAAATAGGATAAGGAGTAAAGAGGAAAACTGGAGAAATAAAAAACATAGACAATTTGTAAGGTCAGGGTAAAAGCAGAAAACCCTTCTGACATTTGACCTTTTTTTTTTTTTTTTTTTTTTTTGTATAATGCACCAAAAAGGTAAACGTACCTTGTCCTTACTTGTAATGCATTCAGGTGCAGCCATTACTGTAGAGGGGGAAAGGTTTTTGGAAGAGCAGTCTTTCTCAAACTGGAGCATGTATCACCTTCCTTTGGAGGGCTTGTTAAAGGGATTGCTGGATCCCATTCCCAGATGTTTAGATTTGCATTTCTATCAAGGTCTCAGATGGGACCAATACTGCTGGTTGTAGAAATATCTTTGGGATATCCGTGAGCATTAAAACTTTTCTCAGGGGAAATGTCTTTGAGATCTGTCAATCTGGTACATGTCCAAACAGCAGAGGTTTGCTTTAAAATATCAGTGTTACCACTTTCTAGCTTGTGAACTTATATAAATAACTAATATTAAATCTCAGTGTCATCTGCAAAATTCAAATACTTTCCATGCAAATTAAATGAGATAATTTAGGTAAAGCACTGTACCTTGAATCTAGCAAATGTATAAGATATACTTCCTTTACTATTCTTTCTTTGATTGAATTGCAGATGTCTAGCTCTTAGGGAGGAATGGGGGTCCAAGGGAAAGAACTGATATTCATGGTTTCCATCACAATACAGAAGAAAATGACTCATTTCAGAAGTGTAATAAAAATTATTCCATTGGCTAGAGCTTCTCCTGGGAAATTGTGGGTGACAAGAGAGATTCAGAAGGGTAAGGAACTCCAATAAGGATTAGTAGGCTAAATATAGTTAGGATTAATGGCTGTGTTCTACTTAAAATACTTACTACATTGATGACATTAATGATAACACATGTGCTTTTATTTCTCAAGGGGAATTTTAACCCATTTTGGATGTTTAAGAGCCACATGATTTTAAGATCAGCAGTTACAAACCTCAAATAAACATGGTAGGGCAGGGGCAAGACAAGATGTTTTGATCCAACGCTGTTTGGATTATAAATTGGCTCAACTAATATGGCAATTTATGTCAGAAGTCTTACAAAATTCACACATTGTGACTCAGATTTCAGCTTGAGAAATACAGCATAAGGGAAATCATAAACTAGAAGAAAACAAGATTACATGTAAAGATAATCATTAAGACATGATTAGTATTACCCAAAAAATAATGCTGAATGAAAGAGAAATGGTTAATCCAAGTACCACACATGTTAAGTAAGAAAAACAAAATGTAAACTACATTTGGAATAAGATCACAACTATGAAGAGAGAGAATTGGCTTTTATTCCTAGGCTTTTTTCACTGACTAGGGGTAGGATCTTGGGTCAGTTGTTCTTAACTGGACATGATTTTGCTGCACAGGTACCTTTGGCAATGCCTAGAGACGTTTTGATTGTCGCAACTGGGGAGGGAGTGCTATTGGCATTTAGTAGGCTTGAGATGCTGCTACACATCCACATGCACAGGACAGCCCCTTCAACAAAGAATTATTTAGCTCAAAATGTCAATAGGGCTGAGGTTGAGAAACACTGCCTTAAACAAATTCCATAACTTCTCGAAATGTGTTTTTATACTTAAATCTAAAAATCAAAACCAATAATACCTACTGAATAGGATTGTCTGGGGAATTGAATGAGATGATCTATGAAGAAAATCTTGTCTGGCTTTTTTGTCAATTTCTAGTGAAAGTTGATATGATGTATCTATTACTACTCATTTCCATTTTTAGGGAAAGAAAAAGGAATGCAGCAACTGACTGAATTTTGTTCTTCCTTCAACTTTTCAATTTTTCCAAACTTTCTCCAATAAGCAGAGAGAAATTAGTTTTAATTAATTTTTAAAGTTTTAATAAAATGCAATTAAATTCTTTTAATTAATTAATTTTAATTAATGAATTTATTAATATAATTAATTTTAAATGACAAAATATTTAAAATGTTCTCAAAAGAAGACTTTATTATAAAGATAATAACCGTATGTAGTTTTCATTATTATTAAGGAGGTGGGAAATTTGAGGACTTGTATGATAAAGCAAACTTAGCAAATATCTTTTCCATTTTGGAAATCATGCAGTTGTTACAGTGTAGCCAGTGAAGTCTGCCAGCATCTCATACTCAACTAACAGGATTTGTTTTCAAGTCAAACTTTGAGATAATGAAGGTTCTGAGCATGCCAAAGAAACACTGTTAGGTACAATTTTATGCAAAAGCATTCCTGTTACAAGATTAGTGATTGGTTAATAGTTGAAAAAATATAAAGTCCACTTTACTGAGGGTTTGCAATGTTTGGGGAGGCCAGACTTGGGAAAAAAGTAAGTAGTGCTTATCATTATTATTTTACCTATCTATCTATCTGTCTGTCTCAATCTGTCTATTTTGAAGAGAGATGAGGGAAGAGACATAGAGAAAAAGTCTTTCAATCTTCTTGATTCTAATGCTACAGAGTCAGACTATTGTTAAGAATGGAATTATAGGGAAGAAAAAATAAGTTTCCCTTTACCCTTTTGAGTTCTCAGCTGAGACCCCTGTTATAAAAAACAGATTAATAAGAGAAAAGCAAACAGAAGTTTAGTAGCATGTATACTTCATGTACACATGGGAGATACCCAGGAAAAATAGCACAAAGAAGTGGCTTTGAATTCAGAATTAAACACTATCTTGTCGGGAAAGAGGAGGGGGGTCTCTTAGGGGAGAGTAAATGACTTTTAGGAAAGATAGATGGGGCCCCTAGAAGAATAGATGGGAGGTATGACAGTTTGTGACAAAGTGTGTGTGGGTGTGACATGGATTTCCAGTCTCTTCCCCTGTAAGGAGTCAATTCTCCCTGGTTGGTGAAATGTCAGGGATGGGATTTATGACAATGAGTTCCTTTTGGAGAATCTGTCCATAAGTAGAGAAAGGAGTTAAGAGAAAGCCTCTCTTTGCATTGGCTTTTTTCAGGTGCCTACAAGCTTAAACTAATCAATATATCAAAGGACATATTTTGGGGTGGCATATTCTGTAGGCTTCAGAATCCTGACGTATCCTCTGTTTATCCAGTCAGCAGTGCAGCGGTGCTTCTAATGAAGCTAAGGCCATGGCGACAGTCCCATGAGGTTGTCTGGTAGTGACCATAGTTAAGATTTGAGCTATGAATGAATAAAATTTGGCAAGTGAATTCAAACCCTGGAAAGTAAGTAGGCAGGGTGATTAGAGGGTCTGAGGATTATTTCAAGGGAAGAATCCTCCAAATTATAAAGAAGTGGGCTTGAGAGTCTTGGAGGGTATATATGGAACTGGCAAGTGTGCCTTAGACCAAGCTATGTGCCTGCTCTCCCCAACTGTCTTGTATACACCTGAAGGACCAGCTCAGAATGAAATACACTGATACGGCTTCTTATGTACATATGTTATGCCTATGTGTATTTCCACATTTGATTTCTTCTGTGTTTGTTATAGAAGAGGTGGGAAGAAATATTCATAAACAATTATTCTTTTGGTATTTAAAGTGGGCTCAAAAAAGCAAACCACATACAGGTTTAAAGAAATTGTGATTATAGGAGCTCCAGACCACTTTTGCCAAGCCAACCAGGTCTGATACTTTGGACAAGGTTAGGAGAAGTACTTGAACTTTTGGATGGCTATCCAATTCAAACGTTCAGCTTGAGGGAAGCTCCTTACTAAATGTTAGTGTTAGAAACTGCTTTTTTACAATGGCCTTCGTTAAGAAAGCTCTGGGAAAATGCAGGTCTAAACTGGGAAAGGCTTTTTTCTTTTTTTTTAAGCAAATAAAACCCCAGAATGGATTTTCTTTCCAAGATGTGTTTTTGTTTTATCACAATGACCTTTCTAAGAAAAGATGAAGCCAGCCTCAGGTAAAAAGAAATGGCCACATTTCATCCACAGTTAGCCTTCATGACCCCTGAACTTGGTTTTTCTATCTGAACCTCTTTTCATGCACCATTTCTCCTGGTGTCTGATAAGGGACACACAAGTGCTTGAGCAAGGCTGGATTGGAACTTTGACTTTCATAAAATAGTCAGTAAACAAATTCTTTCCCACTTTAATTGATGTTATTCCTATGTTTTCTTTTTAATACTACAAGGCATTGATAAATTATAGAATTCCGAGCACTAAAATAGAGCCATTAAATGAGGCCTCATTACCAGTTGGTATTGTATAGTTACCGTCTATGGTATTATATGTCTTTATATATAATGTATAGGTATATAAATACACATGAACACACACTTCTAGATGTTTACACACACAAGCTCTATCGTCTCATCTT
This sequence comes from Kogia breviceps, assembly GCF_026419965.1. Taxonomy (NCBI): domain Eukaryota; kingdom Metazoa; phylum Chordata; class Mammalia; order Artiodactyla; family Physeteridae; genus Kogia; species Kogia breviceps. The sequence continues at coordinate 117,479,089 of NC_081312.1, read as the reverse complement.
TTTTTTTTTTTTTTTTTCCATATCTCTAACACAAAAGTCAAGGGGTTTGGGAGCACACACAAAAAAAGAGATTTCTAAGAGAGCAGGCGATTGGGCCCGGGTCATTCAAAAGGGTAATTATTGTTAAATGTCAGGTTAACTCTGAAGGCCTCAGCTCATCCAACTGAGAGCAGATTAGCCCAGATGGAGACATTTTCAACACGGTGCTGTCTGACCAATCAGAGAGAGCTGGGATTAGCCAAATACCTTCTCTCATCTGCTTGCTCACAGAAAGGTCAGTTTCTGCTCATTGCTTCTCTTTTAAGATGTGCTTTTTTTATTTATGGCAGCCCTGTGCAGGAAATCAGGTCCCTTTTATCAGTGAATTAAATATTCAACATCTAAAACACACTTTTTGAGAGTCAACTTCATTCACTTTCAAGACCACTTTTATCTTTTTTTAAGTGCTGAAGATATACTAGGCACGAGTACACAGCACATATTTTACCCCCAGCCCTCCCACTAAGCTGGAGGTCTGCCTGTTGTGTTTTGTGTATTTTTTGAAAGCTTACTTGTTTCATTTCATGCATTTTCTTCTTTAAGAGCGCCAGTTTACGTGTCCTATCTTTTTCTTCATAAAAAGAAGAGGGGAAAATGAAACTAACCCTGGGGTGCTCTAAAAGATAATCTGTTTTTATGTACAGCTTTTTCTCCCCCTAAACAATGTAAATGAGCACATGCATAAAATCCGTGACAAAATGAACAGTAAGAAAAACAAAGATCACGGACTTGTGATTCTCCAAACTGCGTGTGTATGTGCACATGCATGCACATGCACACACACACAATCTGTAAATTATCCACAGGAGGCCCATGGATATTTGCTGAATGTATTATTTAATATATTCACGTATGAATATGTGTGTATTCTTAGGAGAAATATGTGGTACTATTTCTATATGCCTCTTAAAATGTAGTTATTTTCTCATTTTATAATACCATCCATGTGAGATGCTGGAACACTCATCTTCTGAAGAATTTGTTATAAAAGATGAATAAATATATTGTGAGGAAACTCTTGCCTTGCTGCAAACATGAACCTGTTTCCATTATGCTGCTTCTATACTGTGGGATTTTAATTCACCCCTGTCGCAACTCCTCCCATTGTTTTTATGAAAGTAAAGATATTTTTAACAAGAAGACAAAAATGATAGGCAAAACGGAGTCTCTTATCTAGAAAATTTACTACAATATTAGACAACATAGTTGCTTAAACAAATATTAGGATAAGATGCAGAAGGCAATCATTAATAATGATTAATTTCTTTTAAGAATATCTTCTCTAGTTAGGTTGCATTAAGCATTTATTCTATAGTAATATACAAGGCAACATTTCAAAAACACTAGGACCTAGCACCCAGACGTTGATTTTTAAAAGCATTTTCCAATAAAAGGAACCAAGGCTCCTTGGAGAAATTGTTGATTCCACAGTGAGCCTCAAGTGCTAGAAAGGAAGTATTAAAAAAAAAAAAAAAAAAAAAAAAAAAAAAAGACAACACATAGTGTCAAAGGGACACAAAAGTCAGTGGAAAGAGCACACAGTGGCCAAAGCTGGAACAATTTGACCAACAAGATAGATAAAGTAATACTGAATTATAACTCAAAGTATAAAATGAATACCCATGAGCCTATATTAACTGATATAAATAAGTTATTGAATAAAGAAACAGATGGGAGAGAATTAGACAAATCTCCCATGCAGAAGAATTTCACACAATTTATGTAGCTACTTTGCCCTCAAGTGGGGGAACTTAATTCCTCATCCATAGGTGTGGGCTATACATAGTGACTTCCTTCTGTAAGCACAGTATGGAAAGGGTAGAAAATGAGTAACTTTACAGTAGAGAGGCTTGACAAACACTATGTCAGCCATGTGATCAAGGTCAATATCAACAGTGATAAGTCATGTTGATAGTATGTACCCTGGATATGATGTTATGAGAATGGCACGCAACCTCTGTGTCCTTCCTCGAAAAACCACATAACCCCAATTTAGTTATGAGAAAAGAAAGCATGAAACAGATCCTAACTGAGGAAAATTCTACAAAATACCTGACTTGTAGTCTCCAAAACTTTCAAGGTCATCAAAAGCAAGGAAAATCTGAAAGGCTGTCCCAGCCAGAAGAAACAGGTAGAGACATGGCAACTGAATGTCATGTGGCATCCTGGATGGGGTCCTACAGCAGAACAAGGACATTAAGGAAAAAAATGGGGAAATACGAATAAAGTGTAGACTTTAGTTAATGAAAATGGATTAATATTTGTTCATTAATTGTGACAAATGTACCATACAAATGTAAGGTGTTAAAAATAGGAAAAACTGAATGTGAGGTAATGAGAACTCTCTATACTATCTTCATCATAATTCTGTAAAGCTAAACCTTACTAAAATATAAAGTGTATTAAACAAAACCTAGGTCAACATCTTGAAAAATAAACTCAAATCATATCAAATGTTTAAATTTTTCAGTATTTTCAAAATACTTAAACGTTCAAATTGCATTGGGATGAAATGGCTTAAAAGTGTCCTGTCCTTGAAAGAAAATGGAGGGTTGGTGAGCAATCTCAAGAATTCAAAGAAGGAAATATGACAGTGCTTTTAAAAGATCAACCCATAAATCTTAAACCCCTTTTTAGGCAAACTCACTCAAAGTCCAAATAATGTGTTTCTTCAAAAATGACCATTCTAACTAATATGGCCCACTCTTACCCTGCTCCAATGAATTGGCTTTCTCTCCCCTTCCGCTTTGGATTTCGACCTGAATTTTGACCTCCAAGGTCTTCAGTGGCAAACCCTAGGAAATGCAGAAAGAGTTAATAGAAATACAAACATTACCTGTTCAATGCTGGTTGATAACCCTTTTCCAGCTTATTCCACTATTGGCACTAATAGTATAGATTACATTCTGCCAGGAGACCATTCAGATAATGCAAATAACATAACAATAAAACATTCCACCAGATTTTGCCTCGATTATCTAAATAGTACAGGCAAAAACATATTAGATTCAGTGGATGTGAATATTTATATCAATGCTTTAGCCTCTCAAGGATATACATAACTTTCATACCAAACTTCAACCAGTTATTTCTCATTTCACTATTAAAAATTGTGCTTCCAATTGCTACACTTGCCTAACTACGAATTATGTATTTTTGATGAACTGCACATGTAATTTTCTAAATATCTTCCGGTTGTTGATTGTTCAGACTGGTCAAATGTGAATAAATTTTAATGTCCATAAGACAAATTTTTTTTTTTTTTTTTTTTTTTTTTTTTTTTTTTGCGGTACGCGGGCCTCTCACTGTTGTGGCCTCTCCCGTTGCGGAGCAAAGGCTCCGGAAGCGCAGGCTCAGTGGCCATGGCTCATGGGCCCAGCCGCTCCGCGGCACGTGGGATCTTCCCGGACCGGGGCACGAACCCGTGTCCCCTGCATCGGCAGGCGGATTCTCAACCACTGCGCCACCAGGGAAGGGAAGCCCTCCATAAGACAAATTTATTTCTAACTCTAAATAGTAAGCAGATATATTGGGTCTTAAGTTATGCTGTGATTTGGAGCTAAAATACATTTGGCTGTTTTTGTTTATTGGGAGGAGATGAGCTTTGTTACCAATTTAACATCTACAGATTAAATCACAAAATGACCATGATGTTAGGAAATGTAACAGTCTTTAAGACTTTTCTTTTAATGGTGTTTGAGTAGCGGTAGAAAAACAAAATCTGAGAGTGGAGGTTTACTTACACAATCCCTGTAAGAGAACTGGTTAGTTTATTTTCACAAAAGAAATAGAAAATTTCTGAGATTGCCCATTGCTTTCTTGTAGCAAAATAAAGCCACAGAGAAATATCTTTTAGGGCAATAAAAGGAAGGTATCTTCTAGTGCAGACATATTTCAATTGTTATTGTTTTCTGAACTGACTGGATGATACTGGGTAATAATGGAGATATTTTTGACAGTCTCTTATTTATGTGTCTCTGGATGAGTTTGTGCATGAATGTGGGTAAGCTTCAGTGCTGCACAAATCAGAGTAATATTTAAGGTTAATATGGTTGAAATGAATTTGTTTACTCCCTAAATGCATTGATTTCTAGATTCCTCTAAAACAACTTTAAATAGTACACCCACCATAGAGAGCTTATTTACATATGAAGCAGGATATACATGAAAAAAAAGTTATAAAACCAAGATTCTGGAGGAACAGTTGAGACTAGTTTGTTTTTGGAGCCACCCAAGTTGTAGATTTTGGGGAAAAAATCATGTTAATTTACTGCAGAAATAACTTAATAAATAAAATGTTTGAATAGTTGACCTCTGGTACAAATATCAATGGAGGTGAATTCACTTAATAGGGGGATAGAATTTCTGTGGGACTTTACTTAAGATGGTATATTTTGAAACCTGGGTTTAAAGTAACAATCTGTGAAACAAAAGTATAATGGACATTGATTGATTTTGACTTGTATAGCTACACTAATATTTTGATTTTATAAATTCACATGAATTTACATGTGTTTGATCCAGATCAGGCTCTACATCTGGCCCCAAAGGTTTATTGAGCACATACTACATGTCACACCACTTGTATGATCTGAAGAAAAAGAAAAACCCATTTTGCCTTTAAGAGGCTCAGAGCATCTTCTGTGTTTTTGTAGCATTTGTAACAGTTGAAATTTTTTTCAATAATTGCTTAATTTATCGTAGAATACTTGCCTATTCCTATAAATTATATGCTCCCAGACAGCAAAGTTCACTCTGTTTTATTTCCAATGCCTAGCAGAGTTTCTGGCACATAGTAAACGTTTAAGAAGTATTTGTATGAATTTAAAAGAATAAATAAATGGGAAACATTGCTAGCTGTGAACACAAAATACAGTCTCCTTTCTTCTTTCTTATTATCAAAGTAATGACAGTAATTCATCTGAAAAATACCTGTTTTAGCCTTCCTTCCAGCTTCCAGGTAGATGTGGGGCTTCTTGGAAAGTTTCTTTGCTCCTTTTTACCCTACCAGTTCCTGCTCTTGCTTCCAGTTTAGAACAAGAGCATCCAGGCTGGCTTGATAACCCACCATCCTGGAAGCTGTATGATGAAAGTCAGTCTTTAGGGATGATCAAGCAAAAATACAGGTATGGAGCCCAGGCTTCTGACAGTAATGTGGTACCCCAAACCAACAACTGAAGGGCCACCTTCCTGACTTCTTTAGCATATTAGAAAAATAAACTTCTATCTTATTTAAATGACTGCTATTTCCTACCTCTGGTGCTAGTAACCTAACAAAATTTTTCTACTTGATTTAGACCATTATAAGTTTCTATTGCCAGTAATTGGCATTATGTGGCAAACAAACTAATCCCATTAAGACTAGTATGCTATTTCTTTTCCTCACAATTGAAGATTTTTTGATTAGGTTAAATAGGTGGTTTTCCACTGGAGGTGATTCTGTGTCCCCAGGATATCTGACAATGTCTGGAGACGTTGTGGTTGCCACAACTGGGGACAGGGGGTATTTGTCCTGGTAGCCACTGGGTAAGGGCCAGGCATGCTACCGCAGTGCCTAGGACAGAACCCCACGACTGAAAATTATCTGGACCAAAATGTTAATAGTGCTGAGGTTATGAAACCCTGGGTTAAATATTTTATTAATTAAGTTGTTTAGACCGACACCTAACCATTAACTGTTGTTTAGTGTTCTTTTATTTTTAACGTCAGCCTATTTGTTGACTTTACCTGCATATAAAATGGTCATTTTTCCTCAAATCAGGAAGTAAAGTTAATTAAATAAAGGTGTATTCTATTTGATTAGATGGGGGAGTGGGTAATGTACAAAGTATTGACCTGATGAATTCTCCTGCATAAAAGTAATGTGAAGAAGCATGAGAAAGTGGCAAGTAATTAAATGGGTCAATGTGATAGACACAACAGTTAAGAAAACTGCTGCAGAGTGAGCTAAAGATGGTTATGCAGCTCAGTGGACTTTTGTTTGGAAATAAAGGCATAGTTAAGTTGGAAATTGAGACATTGGTATAAGATCCTTTCTATGAGAAAGTGGGCAAAATTGAAAAAAGTCTTTGTAAGAATCTCCATTTCTAAGACTTCCTCATTTTCATCTTGGATCCAAAGATGAAAACAAGGAAAGAAGAGAAGAGAAAGGAAGGAAGGAAGAAAAGAAGGGAACTAGAAAGAGTGGAAGGCAGGAAAGAAACAAGTACTGGGCACCAAAAAGCAGCTGAACCTATAAGTGATGAATTAAAACTAACCAAAATTAAACTAAGTAAAAACAAAATATACAAAACCCACTTGAAGTATGGAATGGCTCTGTACTTGCCAGCAAAGTAAAACCTCAACTAGCATTAAACAGTTAATATTTATAGGTAACTTTATAATCATTGCTATCAGCAGAAAAAAGCTACAATAATCCGATTGCCATCACTTTAACCAAAGCCTGTGTCGTAAACCTTGTAATTTTCTGCTGTCATGCTCAACCACTTTCAACACAGTTAAATTAGAAAGGACTATGCTAATTTTGCTTCATAGCCAGGGTCATTGTTGTAGGACATAATTATCTTTATTTTTCCCTCATTCGTTTTATTCTCCAGTGTTGTTTAAATTCAGTCTCGGTTATCTGATGTTCTTTTAAGCCTGAGCCATCTCTAGACCCAACCCTGCTGGAAATATTCCTTTCATCTTCCTTAGCTATAAAGAGTTTAGCTGTCCTTTTCCAACAGCTATGTTATTCCTCTGTGATCTTCCTGAAGAATAGTGTGTGAGTCTAAGTTGTTGAGTTAACTCTATATTTAATTAAAAAGGGCTGCCTTTTTTTCCCCTTATATTAATGCTTAACATACCATAGAATTGACTCAAAGAAAAGTAATAAGACTGGCCGTTGAAACATTTGAAAAGAGATGTGTTGTGGGGGAAGCATCATTGCTGGTTTAAATACTTGGAAGAGAGAAGAGACTTGATTGATCCAGAAGTAAACTGGGACAAGTGAGTAGAAATGACAGGGAAGGAGATTTGGGCTCCAAACAACATAGAATTTTCCAGCAGTTGAAGTGGAGTGGGTTTCCTTATGAAATGGTGAGTTCCTGAGTTAGAAGTGTTGACCCTGAGGTGAGGGACACCCAAAGTGAGAGGGAAGGGGGTAAAAGATGCATGAAGGAATAAATAATATTTTGCTGGCTGATTGTGTAGATATCTTCTCAATGTTTTTGTAGTGGATGTGGGAGAAAAGATGAATATTTAAATGCTCAAGCATCTGAGAAATCTATACCATTTAAATTCACCTCTGTTTATCCAGTGTCCTTCAAATTCTTCCTAATGATCTGTGGTGTCATTACAACTAAGGCAGACTAAGCTACCTTTCTCCTGACAAGGTAGTAGTCACCAGGAGCTTAATTCTTCTTCCCTCCAGCAGTAAGAAGAGTTTATTAATTACATTGCTTTAAAATGCTGAAGGGTTGACCCATGGAGTGTCATAAGTTAATCATTGATAGTCATGTTTGAGCCAATTGCCATGCTTTAAGCCTAACCATCAGAAGTCCAAGTCCAAGTGTTAAGTTCTCTACTATTTAATATGCTGTACCAAAGAAAGAGGGGGGATAATGTTGGGGGACATGCCCATGGTATTCCTGCTAAGAGCTCCCACTTTTCAGCGAGGCTTGCACCCGTTTCCAGCATGCATTTGAATGCAGCAGCAGTTGGAGTTGAAGGTCAGGGTGACAGATGCAATGCTAGAAACCACTAGTCACTGAGGTCTCAGTTCCATCACTGTATGGCCCTGAATATGCTAACATCTGCAACTTGTTATGTCAGGGTTTCCAAAGAGAGATCTGGCGAGAGAAAATTCAGCTCACTCCTAAGACCAACAGATTTGAGTAGGTTCTTATCTTTTAAAATGCATTAAAGCTGTTTTCAGGTAAATTTCATAATCCAAAACAATACCCATTATACATACAGCAGCAGCATGCCTACATACACATTGATATGCAAATATTTAGTGCAATCTGCATCTCCACTATGGAGATACTTTAGTTTTGGTTAGTATAATGCACTTAAGAAAAGTGAAGACATTTTCTGGAACTCTTCAAATGAGTACTTTATGCCTGTAGATATTGGCACATGTGACACATTAACAAAGAAGGCATGCGTGCACTCGGCGGATTTATTGAGGAGAGATAAGATCAGTTTTTTTCAAGCTCTATCATTATAAGTTCACTCAGTACACCTCAATTTCCTCACCTGTATAATGGGGGTGAGAATGTTGTCTTCTACCTCTCAAGGACATTTAAAGATTTATGAGATCAGTTTTCTCAAGCATTATGAACTTCTTGGGAAAAGGTACTATGAAAAATAAAGCATCATTATTCATTTTCTGGGACAGGACCCTTGCGGGGGGGTCCCTGAAAAAGAACAAATAGAGTCATTTTTACTGGAGACAAGAGAGAAATGTTCTCATTTGAAATTCCAAATTCAGCGAAAAACAACATTGCTGTAAAACTAGTCAGGTTCACTCTTTAAAACACTCTTTGCATTCCTGCACTTTTTCCCTTCTATTTGGTCTCTTGGATCTATTTGGTCTCCTGGTCCTCCTTCTGTTTGGACCTCCTAGATTTGTAAGTCTACCTACAGATTATAAAATCAACTCTGTAGGTAACTCTGTGTGTGTGTGTGTGTGTGTGTATGTGTGTGTGTGTGTGTGTGTTTGTGAGAGAGAGAGAGAGAGAAACAGAGAGACAGAGAAAGAGAAAAGAGAATTAAAATGTTTTACACTGCTGAATACTTATTTATAATAGCTCCTGGTTCAGCCTAGTTGGTTGTCTACTTAAAATTCAAAAGAGGTGGTTTGATTTGGATGATTTTACTTTTTCTCATCTTCTTTTGTTGTTTTAATTTAAATTCATGTAAATTAAATAAAATGAAAAATTGTGTTTCTCATTTGAACTAGCCACGTTTTTTTTTTTGTTTGTTTGTTTGTTTGTTTTTTTTCTTCCCAGTACGCAGGCCTCTCACTGCTGTGGCCTCACCCGTCGCGGAGCGCAGGCTCAGCGGCCATGGCTCACGGGCCCAGCCGCTCCGCGGCATGTGGGATCTTCCCAGACCGGGGCACGAAACCGTGTCGCCTGCATCGGCAGGCAGACTCTCAACCACTGCGCCACCAGGGAAGCCCTGGCCACGTTTTAAGTACTTGAGAGCCACGGGTGGCTAGTGACCACATAAGGGATAGCACGGATATAGAACATTTCCATCATTTGCAGAAAGAAAAGGTATAGGGACAACCAGGCAATCATGCTTATTGAATATACATCGTTCATGGCAATGGACCAAAATTGTGTGGAAATAAACACTTTTTGTTTGATGATATGATTTCAGGACACCCAGTGACAAGTACTTTACAAAGAAAATTCAGATTTGCAAAGGGAAAAGAAAATTTTTGAATTATTCTTATGTTCATCCCTTCCCATGAAAAAACACCAAAGGTTGACGACAAGGCTTTCCTGAGACTCTCCTTGGTGAATTGGCACATTCTCTTTTTCTCTTTACCTCACTATCTAACTGCTTAAGTCTGAAGCCTCAATTGTAACTCACCTTTGACCTGAAATGAGAAAAAGAAACATTAAGTGTTCTTTATATTTGACGTTACAAGTACTGTACTGCCCCTTGGTTATTATCCAATCATGTAATAGAGCCTTCAATGTCTGGTTTTCTTTCTTCATTTAAAGGATCTGAACACTGGACAACTTGACAGTTCTGAGCTTGGAACTGTCCTGTTTAACCATAGGGTGGTCTGGTCCTCAGCTCTCTTTTCCTGTGGCTGGAAACCAGTAGACATGTTTTATAGACTTTGAACTCTGCATGTGGCCTAATAGGATATTGATAGCAATAGTCTGACTCTGTCTGTCCCCCTCCTGCTTGGAAGAAGGAGCTCGCCAGCATCATTCACAGTTGGCAGCCTCACAGCCAGGACCCAGCTGTCTTGAGTAAGCCACTTTTCTCTCCTCCTTCCCTGGACTCACAGGTCTTGTCATCACTCTGTTTGCTGCTTTCCCAGTGTTCCTCCAGCAGCGCTAGACTCCGGTGGGCATGTCAGGATTCAGATATCCTGCCTAGTTCTAGAAATCGCAGAATTTAAATATTAGAATCAACCGCAGGGATCACCTAATCCCTTGCTAAAGTGTGGGCCTTGGACCAACAGCATCAGCAAGATCTGGGAGCTTGTTAGAAATGCTTACACTTGGGTCTCATCCCAGACCTAGGAAATTAGTCTCTGCTTTTTCTCAAGATCTCCAGGTGATTCATAAGCACATAATAGTTTGAGAAGCATTGACCTAATTCCACATGTCTCCTGATTTAAGAATTTTTATTAATTGTTTAAGATGTAAATGATTTAAGAATTAATTAATTTATTCTAGACAAAGAAATTACCTGGAGTTTTAAAAATTCTGGTTCTGTGTTTCTGGGGCAGAGCCTGGGCATCAGCCCCCCATGTGGTTCCTATGTGCACCCAGAATGGAGAAGCATGGATGGCTCTAAAGCAGTGGTTCTCAAAGTCGGGTCCCTGGAGCAGCAACCCCAGTATTACTTGTTAAAATGCAAATTCTCAGACTATATCCTAGACATTCGAAAGCAGAAACTCTAGGATTGGAGCCCAGAAGTCTGTGTATGAACAAGTCCTGCACGTTGTTCTGATGCAAGTTCTGTAACTACAGGTTTAAAGAATAAGGATGTCCCAACCCTCACCCCTGAAAGATGGATCTAGACCTGTACTGTTGTGGTTTTTTTCATTTAAATTCATGTAAATTAAATACAATTAAAAATTGTGTTTCTCAGTTGAACTAGCCACGTCTTAAGTACTTGAGAGCCACAGGTGGCTACTGGCCACCTAAGGGATAGCATGGATACAGAACATTTCCATCATTTGCAGAAAATTCTCCTAGACAGTGCTGATCTAGACTTTGGACTAGAGGGAGACAGATATTAATATTAATAACAATTAATAACAACAACAACAATAGTGACAAAATAAAAATTCTCATATGTTACCTGATTACTATGTTCCAGGCATTGAGCTAAGACATTAAGTGATTTCTCTTTTTTCCTTACAGATTGCCAAATTATTGTTTAATTACTGTGTTTGAGTCTAGGGAGGAGTTTGGTGTGGTGAAGGGGCAAGGAAAAAGAACAGGGAAAACAGAAGCAAGAGGAAGAGTTTTTTCTCCAACAAAAGACTACATTTGAGGAACTAGATGGACTCTAATGCAAGAAAACCATTGATGGAACTCAAAGAACATGTCAACACGTAAGGGAGATAAGCCAGTAAGATATCGCTACTAGAGCTTTTTCCCTCTCTCCTAGGATAGAACATACGACGTTGGGCTAGGATCTAAGAGCAGTTACATTGTCCATTTGGAGTTCTGTTGGCTGGATGTTTTTGTAGCTTTGCATCCAAGATTGAATCTTTTCTCAGGCAATCTCCTGGAACAGACGTATCATTGGTCTTATCAGCCATGACTACAGAATAAGATTGCCCACCCATTGTGCCCAATATTTTATTGCACAAACCTACCTACGTAACTGCTGGATGTTAACTCCCCTCCATTTGTTTCTTGCTCTTTCTGCAGGCTCCCCTGTGACTGACTGCCTCACCATGTCCTGAGACCTTTCCGCTCACCCCTCCTCCCCTTTCCACCACTTTCCAGTTTTTGGTAAGCAGGCAGGTAGTGTGTGCTCTCTGGGACCCGATAAGGCTGAGGATGCAACTGTGAACATGGAGGCCCTTTCTTTCACTCATGGAGCTTACTCTCTACTGATGACCCCTCTGAGTTCAGAGTTCCCTGGGTAGAGCTTATCTCCTCTCTGGCCTCTGAGAAGGTATGCATACTCTTTTCTTGAATTTCCCACATCATGTTGGAGACTTGATCAGACTTTTTCGAGCATTTTACTAAAATCCTGAGGGTATGGAGATCCTACACCTTAGAAATCACAACTATTACTGGAGGTGATGATGCACTTGGGCTTCTGCTGGGACACAGCTTTATCAGAACTTTGATTTATTTACTACCCATTTTTGAAGCACTGAAGCTTCCCCAAGGAACAAAAGGTAAATTGAAAAGTCTCATCAAAGGGGCCCTTCCCATTACAAACAGAGGATCTGTCTGAAAGGCAAATTCCAGTCTCCACCAGAAGACAGAAACTGCTAGAAACCTCCCAGGGTGCACTTTTCCCAGCTTCCAAAAATTAAGGTTTGGTCTTGATTTCACTAGCATTTTATCTTTTCCCTTCCACTTGCCAACCTTTCCCCCTCCATTCTTTCCCCTCTTCACAGTGAGAGGTAAACAAAAATACACAGAGGGAGGGTGTCCAGGGGTAAAACAGCCTGGGGGTTCTCAGGAGAAACTTTAACTATTACTTCTACTTTTGAACATAAGTCAAAGCCTCCGCCCCCACGGTTTGATGTACATTTTCTCTTCTGTTCAATGTGACCGTATTTGGAGTGCTTAGTAACAGACTCAGAGAAGTTTCAAGCCAAAAGGAATTTAGAGTTCATCTAGCCTAGCGTATTTTTCAAATGTATTTTAATGGCAAAAATCCCTCTTTAAACAAAACCTTACACAGAAGTCCAATAGTCGAAGCAGAAGTAAACCATGCTTCTCAGGTTGAAACAAGGAGGCCCTGTGGGACCCTCCCCCTCCCCCTTGGGATGGGCTATTGATCTCTGTTTGAAATCATTTATCTGGCTCCTCCCCTCAGTTTACAGAGGGAGAATCTAAAGCCAAGAGAAGGTAAACAATTTTCGGGAGATAAGATTTTGGTGAGTTTAAAATTGAGACCCAAGCCTTTTGGTTATCCCCTATGCTTTCATTGTGTTACCCCGTGATGCTTTTGATAGAATGGTCGTTCAATTCCTCAGTCAGAAGCTCTCATGAATGAATAGTGCCTTAGCTAGGAAGCTGATCACATCATTCTTCTGCTTAAAATCATCAATTGGCTTCTTACATAAATCAAAATAAAATCCAAAGTCCTTACGATAGCCTCTAAGGCTTCCCACTATCTCTCCTCTCACTCCCTCTCTGACTTAATTCTTTTTTTTTTCTTCTGACTTAATTCTTAATTCTCTCCAGGAATCTTACTTTACCCCAGCCACACCGGCCTCCTTGTTTTACTCAGATACATCAAGAATACTCCTACCATAATGAATACATGTTGTTCACCCAGCTTGGAAATCTCTTTCTGCAGACATCACATGGCTTGCTCCCTCATTTCCTTTAGAGCTTTGCTCAGATATCACTTCCTCAGTGAGGCCATCCCTTTATTAATCGTGTCAGCTGGTCTCCAAAGATGGCCCCCCAAGGAACAATACCTTCTATTATTCATGCTTTGTATATTCCTCTTCCCTTTTATCTGAGGGGCCCCGTGACTTGCTTTTGACCAATAGAATGTGGGGGAAGTGAGGCTTCATGTCTTTCAAGACAAGATCATAAGAAGCTTGGCAGCTTTCGTCTGGATTTCTTACAATAATTGCTGTAAGGAAGCTGACTAACATATAGGGAGCCTGATTATCTGAGCCCACTATTCTGTGAGGAAGCCCAGGAGAGCCACATGGAAAAGTCATGTGGAGGCAGAGAGATGCCTGGGTGAACCCTCTAATATCCCAGGAATGTAAAGAAGTGAAGAAGATATCTTGAACAACATGGGGCTCATCCAATGCTTTGGATGACTCCAATTCTGGTTGCCAAATGAATACAACTGCGTGAAGATCCCAATTGAGAACTGCCTAGCTGAGGCCAGTCAAGTTACAGAATCATGAGAAATAACCCATTTTTTTAGCCAATAGTTTTATGATGTTCCATTGTACAGCAATAGATATTAGTAAAGGAAATCAAGCACCCCTCCTTTGCTCCTATATACCTAGTGGTGCTCTATATCCTCCTTCCCTTGCTTTATTTTCCTCTATAGCTCTCTCATCACCATCTGGCTTACTGTGCACTTATCTCTTTGTTATTGTCTCCTTACCTCCCTAAATAAAAATCTCTGGGAGGGCAGGGACTTTGCCTTGTTCACTACTATATCTCTCATGCCTGGAACATGTCATAAACTAGGCACTCAATAAATATGTGTTGAATGAATGAATATATTTATTTTAATCTATTTTTCTAAGTTTGTTTTTTCTAAGTATAACAAGCCCATAAAATGAAAGGACTGAAATTATTTAAAATACTCTCATGACTATGGACTCCCATCTTCTGGACATAACATCTGAAGTGGACTCAAATGCTTCAGTCTTCCCCTTCCCATAAGCTTTGGTCTTAATACATACTGACTCAGAGGGAAAGGTACCAGAAGGAAAGAAGATGAGTCAAGCAAAGCTCCAGCCAAAACCCAAATGGAGATGGTTATCAAAGTCAAGTCAAACCCTAATGAGGAGTTCTTGTTGGGAGACAAAATGGTAACCACCTCTCCCTTCACTCATTTCTGGAAGGGCTTGACATCCCTGTGCATTCCATAAACACGTGTAGAATGCCTGCTCTCTCTTGCTCTCGCTCTCTCTTTCTCTCTCTCTCTCTTGCATTGCAAGTACAGAGACTCAAGGTTGTATCCCCTACTTTCAGTGCAGGGAGAATGAAGAGAGAGAGAGAGAAAATGAAGATAATGAAGAAAAACACTCTCAACTTTGATATAAAATGTTTAAAGTCATTGAAAAGTTTGAAAACGAGAAGTTTCATTTGTGTTGAAATAAGTTCATGCTATCTTTTCTCATTTCAACAACTTTGGGGAGAAATGAAGATTATAAAGATGCTTCTGCTGTTAGCTTTGTCTACTTTTTTTCTCTTGGTACTTTTGGAGAAAGGAGGAAGGGACTGCATGTGTATCTTTAAGCAAAAGAATGACCTCATGGTCTTTATAAAAACAGTTCTGTTGATATGAACCAAAAGAAATATGACTTCACTGGCTTGGCCCGGGTTACACCCATGAAAACCCACGAGCAGTATAATGATGTCACCAGCACACAAAGTAACTCCACAGCTCTTCAGCATTCTTCATGTGTGTGAGTAATGTCTCTGTGATCTTAGTTATTTTACTAGTCAGAAATGACATGGTTTATCAATAATGCTAACTACCTTCCACTTCTTGCTCTTGAGAACAGGATAGATCAGTAAGCAATGACTCAGCTGCAGCTGCCAAGAAATGCATCTCACTCCTAACCCCTCACCTACAGCCCCACCCCCAATTGTACCCTGAGCTAGGGAACAGGCAGTGATTGAACAGGTGTTTTTCCTTCTTCCTGGGACTGAAAAGGTTGAATGAGGAACAAGAGTTCTGTACTTCTATCCCTCACCTTCTTATGATAATTAGTGGGAAAATCACCCATGAAATGGGAATGAATACAGTCTGCATTTTTTTCCCTCTATCCCACAATGGAAACAGGTGTTTATTTCACCCACATTGGTCACCACCTATGCTGGCTGTGAGTCAACAATGTTCAACTCCTTGGTGACTTGGATGATCTGTATTAGTGCACTGGGCATGGAGGAATCTGCCCATGGGCTGGGTAGCCAAGGACTGGGCTCTAGAGTCTCAGAGGGAAATTTACACCATGCAAGCCAATGCCCAGATGAACACTTAACAAGCAGTTGCAAATACAGGATAAATGGGAGGCTGGATGCACTTTCTAGGGATCTCCTATCTGAACTTCTCTACTGCCTACTCTGAAGCCATATTTCTGTGCAGGGATGCATCAAGACCACCCATTGATTCATTTCCTGTCCTTGAGATGTTTATGATCCCTCAACTGTGGAGAGAGAGAAAGAAACAGAGACAGAGACAGAGAGAGAATGAAACAGAGGGTCTACCCAAAGACGCAGCAGGGGAATTTTTTATTGCTTAAAATAGGGAGATGATGCTGCTTTTTATTTTAACTTTGTGTGGCTCTCATTTCACCTGGTGCTGCCTTTCCTATGTTTGAATGAGAAGGCTGGAGGGAGTCTCTCCTCTGGGTGTTACTGTGCCATGGGCTGGGGCTTCCTGCTTGCTTTTAACCTCAATGGGTTAACTTCATAAAGCAGCAGCTCTTTATTCAACCCTGAGATTTCCCATCATACTTTAGGACCAGCGAACCGTCCCTTCTTTGATGGCACCTTTTGGCTCCACAATAGAAGCCAATTTGTTAGACTTCTTTACAGGTCAGGGGCTGCATGAAGATGTGGAGGGCACAGCAGTGGGCACTGGAAAATGAAGTTGTATTCGCTTGGCAAATTATACGTCTGCTGCACTTTATGGGCTCTGATTTCCTTTCCTCTTCTTTCCCTCACTCTTGCTGCTCCCTCCCCATTGCCTTGCCTTTTCTTGAAACTGAGGAAGCATGTATGTGAGATATCGTCACATATCCAGTTAATGTAGGTTAATAGATTGATTCCAGTGACACGGATCATAATGAACAGTAAATTGTTTTATCTCTTAAGTCTTATTTGGTCAGCCAGGAAAACATATGAGGTAATATGGCTTGGACTAAATGGACCGTATAATAGATCTCCTTCTAAAGAATAAGGACAGGGGTGACAGTGCCTCTTATGATTAATGAAAATAATAATGGTCCTGAAATTGAAATTTTTCTAATTTTTTTTTTCCTTCTCCTCTCTTGGCTGCCACCAAAAACTTCAGCCAGGAGATGATTTGTGTACAATAACTGGCTCTGACTTCTTCCTGGGCTAAAATACATACTTGTAAGGTGGGGGGAAAAGGAGAAGGAAACAAAGGCATAAATTGGTTTGTAGACTTCTGTGTGTGCCACGTGGAGGTGAAGGAGGGCATTCATGTAAATTTCTTTTCCATGGGGTTCTGATGTAAAGACTTCATACAGAGCATGAATGTCTTTGGCATCTGATGTGTTATAGGTCAATCTGATTATTTACTTGGAATCAAGCCTATTCTGTCTTTAGATTTACTTTAAAATCATCTCATTTCCCCCTTTTCCTCTTCCTTTTTTTTTTTTTTTTTTTTTTTTTTTCCTGTTGGGCCAAGGAGTTTTGTTTTCTTCTATATCTCTGCCAAGACCTATATCTTCTCACTGGTTACCAGACAAAAAACAAACGCATGTCTCAGTTTTTCACAGAGTAGTCCTTTGAGACTATTTGTAAAGAAAAGGAAAGGAGGAGAATTTTGATTAATCATCAACAGACACAATGGCATTACCACTTTGGAAGGAAAAAAGTAGCAACAAGTTACGATCCTTTGTTCTGTCCCAGGAGGCTCATTTTACTTGCAAATGATGGTGGATCACAGGATCACAGTGCAATTAGAGAAGGCTCAGGATCCTTGGGATATGATGTGAAGAAGAAATAAGGGGCTCTAGAGAAAGGAATAAGAGCCTTCAACTTCCACTTGAATAAGGACCATTACCTTCAAGGTATTTTTTCCACATCACAGGCTGCGTATCATCTGGACAGCAGCCTGAGAAATGTATTCATGCTGCTTGGGGTAATAGTGGCCTACATAACTGAGGCAACCCATCTTTCTCTCAGATTCTTTCCAAATTCTGTACAAATTGATTTCTCAAGAATTTGTCTTGCACAGTCTTAAGTAGTTGCTTCTAGATGTTATTCATGGCAATACAATATTTTCTATATGGTTTTGGCCAAAGCAAAATAGACAATTGTGGAATCAGACAGCACCAACACATAATCTTTGATGGCAAATGGTTGGGCAAATTATGTTTACCTATGTAGAACACAATTAAGAGACTGTCATTCATCGAACATAGACAATTATTTATTGACACTTTAATATCAAACTTCCTCCAAAGAATTCTCCAAATTATTTCATCAAAATTTTTACTTTTCAACCTGTTATCGTAACAAGATGTGAACAAACAGTCCTCATTCACTTATAAATTAAAAATAATAACAAAAATTAAAACTGTAAATAATATACAGTTAATATATTTATAATTTTGAAAAACAAATTATAAAAAATATACATGATTCTGTTTTGTATTTATAAGTTTATATATAAATTTACATGTAATTATATATATATGATTATGTTTTATCACACTATGAATAAGTGAATGACCAAACATTTAACTTTTGTTGCCTTCAAAGAGGTGAAATATTAGAAATTGAAATAAGAGAAAGATTAGAGATATTTTGGTAAATTTTATATCATAATAAACAACCATAACTTTTAAAATAAAATAGAAAAGTATCTACATCTTGTCTCTCATGGCTTTACAAAAGTGAACAATAAAAAAAAAAAAGAACCTTTTAAACAGTGTTCTAAAAGTGCTTACTATTTCAGACCTGTTTATAAAATTTTTCTTCCCAAGGCATTTCTTGATATTCAAAGATTGTCAAGTAATAATAAGTGGTTCATTAAAATGATAATATGAACACATTGTGGTTATGAAATATATTTGATCTAAATGTTAGGAATGGGATAATCCATCAAACACTCTATTTTGCTTTTTATATCTATTATTGCATTTTATATTTTTGTTTGTCTCTATAAAATATTATTTGAGATTCTTATTCTTAATATTTTTCTTTACCAAAAAAGGGTTTTTAATAAACTTTATTACTTTGTAGATAAAATCCATACTTCCTGAATTTGAAAAAAAAATACCAGAAAAACAAATTTCACTTAAAATACTAAACACGTTTAACAGGAAGTGACTCTTGTAACTAAAATGACTGCTAAGGATGCATTCATGAATATTTTGTATATTTTTTGAAATTAAAATTCACTCATATTGGCCTGAAATGCTTAGTGTTCAGCTTCCTTGAAACTATAATGATAGCTACCCTATTTGAGAAATCAGGATTTCATGCCAGGAGTTACGAAGAAGTCTTAAGTTAAAAGGTTTGAAATCTTCAAATTGAGATGCAATATTACAAATATGCCTAATCTCAAGTAGAGATGGTAGAATTTTTTATGATCTATAATGTTTCATGACATTGAACAGTATGGAACCCATCTCAGACCAGAAGTCATTACACAACACCTATGTACATCCACACCATACATCAAAACTAGGTTGAGGGGTAGACTCTATCCATTTAGTTCACACTCTTAGTTGGCACTAATAGAACATCCAAATATGCCTAAAATTGCTTATTGAATTGAGATATCTACTTTCTTCATTTTTTGTTATCAAATTGAACTGCTCATATTAGCTTTTAATTAAGCATCTATTTGTTGATGTGTAAAAATCTTTCTAAACTAGATTTTCAAAAATTTATTTGGTGAATTTCAGGAAATCCAGAGGGTTGAGTTTTGAGGGAGAGATGGGAAAGAAGGGACAGATATCTTGGTCCTCCTAAATTTGAATGGAGACCTCAAGGGGTTCAATTTCTGCTGTGTTCCTGCTTTCAAACTTGAAAGTATTTAATGACTATTCTGTTTTATGTTGGCATTCTCCACATAGTAATGCAGTATTTATTTTTAATTACCCAAAATATATAAGAAAAAAAGGAAGGAGATTGTACAAAAAGATGTTCAAGGTAGCATTATTTATCATGGCATTGGTAAAACATCCAAATCCAGAGGATTTGATCAACTAAACTTTGTTATGTCCATATGAGAGAATATTAGATATCTATCTATATCTATCTATGATATTTATTAAGAAAGAGAATAAAAGAGATAAATAAAAGCATACATGTACTTAATTTCAATCTTGTAAAAAACAAACACAGATAATAAGAACTAAAAAATGAGTGATCATCCCCATCTGTTAGGATTAAGATATCATGTTTTTCTTTTTGAAATACATTTCTGTATCCTACAAAATTTTGACACACACCTACTACTTTTATAAATTTAAAAAAAGCTAATTTTTACACTGTAGTAGGTACTGTTTTAAATTCTTTACATTAAGCCATTTAATTCTTATAACTACCCTTTGAGATAAATATCATTTTTTACCCCATTTTATAAATGAGATAATTAATTCTCACAGAGGTTAAGTCATTTGCTCAAGGTCATAGGGCTGCTACATGATGGTACCAGGATTTGATCTCTGGCTGCCTGACTCCAAAGTCCATGCTTTTAATACACTTTCTTAATAAAATGGGTTGTCCAAATAGCAATTTGTGGTTACATAGTTCTTTAACCTAATTGTTATTATCCAGGAGGATAGCATTAACTAATGCAAACCCAAGTATAAAATATCTAAATCTGAATAACAACAAGCACACTAACATATTGCTGATGTCAGGGTTCAGAGTTGTTTAACTGCATGTAATTGAATTTTCTTTATTCTAATTGTAGAGTTTGTAACAAGTTTCATAGGTAATTTTGACCTTCTGTTTTCATGCTCAATGAGGGCATGATATTAAAGACTGGCCTCTTGAAGTTATGTCTATACTTTACCAAATAAAGAATTCTGGTTTAATAGATCAAAGTAGATAAACTAAATATTCCAAAAGTCCAAAGGAAACAATTTCTTAGCTAATGTCCTAAGCTGATTACATAGTTGTTATATCTTAGTTGTTGTATCTTCAGTTTGAAATCTGTAGGGTCATGAAAGAAAAAAATTACCTGCTTTAAATATGTTTGCTCTTATGAAAAAAAAGCTTGGTTTAAAGAACAAAGTTTTGCCATATAGGAAAGTAACTGCATGAGCCAGTAGGCCCTCTGTTTCCTCATGGCAGCAACACTTAGAGCTCTAAGATTCTAAAATTAAATATGCCCACAAGAAAATTTACTCCACCATCTAGGGTTCTAAGAAAAATAGAACAGGGAATAATTGCAAATCAGGCTGTCATCTGCTACATAACCCAAGGCTTTGCTCTTACATGATCCCTTCCCTAACCAGTGTCCCTGTGCACCCATCTCTTTGTTGAAACTTTGATCAACAAATGTCCATGAAAATCTCCTGAGCCCTAAGTGTTTTGGATAATTCTCAAGGCTTTGACCCAGTCTTGCTTCCCAAATACCTGCCCGATGGATGGGAAAAAGGAACTCAGACTGTTCTTTTGTTTTTCTTTCATTTCTCACGTCAGTTCACTCCACCGTAGGTTATTTATTCTCACTTCTGCCCACCTCATCTCATTTCTTCCCTATTTCCCTCTAGATCATGCCCATTTATACCTCTGTCCCATTTTTCTTCCTCTTGGGGAGAAAAAAGTAAGTACTAAAAATAAACTAGTTATGTCTGATGAGCACAAATACAGTTCTCTTCTGTATCATGAAAAAGAAAGCCATGAATCTTAAAATTAAGCTAATCCTGAACGAGAGTCTGCAAGCATCGAAGCGCTTATAAACATCCTGAAACAGCCCTTCAAAATCTCCATAAAACATTTCTCCTTTCTAATTCTACTTATTTTCTCTAAACACCAAGTACATACATCACTACATAAATATTTCTTATTATACATGTTTTATCCATGGTGCGGCAAAATTGCTCAGATTTTTAACCAGTTTAAAGGTCTTGTTTTGAGCTACGCTGGGAGCTAGGTAGCATTTCAGCACTTTTCTATGCAATTCTCTGTTCTAGATTTCAAAGACACAGATGAATTGTTTGAGGACTTCCTAAATCTTCAGCAATAAACCGACTGCTTTATGACACTCTCATCCTGGTTCTGGTAGAGAATGTATGTCTTTACATATTTGCAGATTCACTTGCGAAACTTAAGATTAGACTTTGGGAGCTTTGTGTTAATTAAAAAAGGGAAATCAATGGGTCTGTGAATCCACCTTTTCCTGGGGTTGATTAAAATCCAAGAAGAAATTAAGACCAAGTTAAACAGAAAAACTACAGAGGTGAGAGAAATATTTACCGCATATACGGAACTCTCTCTCAAGCACATACAAAATACATGATTTTTTGTTTTCTTGAAGAAAAAAAGATATTAAAAAATCCAGTGACTGATTTTGCCTCTTGAACCAAATCAAATATTTTCTTGTCAGAGTGCTCATAACTGCAGCCTGCAGAGGTCATGGCCTTAACTTTCTCCTTCAGATGGTCTGTGAGTGGAATGTCCTTACGATTAAGGCTCCTTTTGTTTTCCTTGGGAGGGTTTTGCTTACCCTGGCCGAGCGCCTGAGACGCACCAAGGTTCTCTAGACTCTGTTTATTAGATTTTTATCTTCTTATCAGAGTCTTCCTTCTTAAATCATGTCAGCATTTTACCACTCTTCAGGGATTCCTGGTGTTTTATTGTCTATGAACTGCTTGGAGGGTGGTCAGGGAGGGAGCTAGCCTAACAAATACAACATTTATATAATAGTAGGAGTGAGGAGGATGTTCCATGCTCTTATTATTCCCACACTCACCCATGTTTCCTCCCTCCCAGTCTGTGAGCCCATGGGAAACCCGTTGCCTGCTCAGCCCATACTTATTTGTCAACGGAATGACACAGCTCCTCTGTGGACAGCCTGCTTCTCAGTCATTTTGAGTGGCTCTTTAAACCCCTATGTACTTGCTTAAGCCATTTTCAATCATCCAGAGAGACCATTGGGTGAGTGGGTGAGTGCTTTGAACCTAAGAATGTTATTGGGTTTTAGTCACAAATGGAATCTGGATGGAGGTCCATTCTCTCTCCTGTTCCTGCCCTTTCTGTCCACATAGAACTGAGACTTTAAAACAACCACATGTGAAAGTATCTACACTTTGTAGTCTAAGTAGGAAAAATTGTCCAGTCTTTGGCTTTTGCTAAGGGTGGGGTTTTATGGGACAGTGGAGGGAAGTGGCGGGAAAGCAGGAAACCCAGAGAAAGGCTCACTGTTGGGAAAGTGAATCATCCCCTTTCCCTTTCATGGAGTACCGACATGACTCAGAGCATTTTTAAAAAATGATACTCATAGTATTATTTTTTTTAACCATAAGCTGATCTGTCTTGTCACATGTGTATTTTTTGTTTGCTTTTTTTTTTTTAATACAAGCTTTAACCAATAAGGTTAACTAGAAAAAAAAAAAAAAATCTTGGCAGAGAAAAGATCCATATCTTTTCATTGAGGTCATAAAGCATGTTTACTGTATTTTTGCATATGGCTTTCAGAATTGGTTAAAATCTGTAAGACTATTAGAATAAAATATTAGCTTCTAAAGTGGGTCTAAGGCAGCAGATTACACTGATATGCAAATCCTATTGGAGATGGATTTTTATTTCTTTCCCATACACTCATATTAGGTGAGAATTTGATCAACACCGGGGTGGTGGCGGCAGAGGGGTAGAAATACAGTCATCAAAGAGCATTCATGTGTTTTCTAATGTTCATCCACCCTTTCAAAAAATATTTATTGAGCACTTACCTGCATGAGGCATTGTTTATCTTGGAATCCCTCGTCCAATGGGACATTGGAATAATTGCCGGGTGTACACACGGTGATTATACGTATTCTCGTCTCACCTTGCTGTGCCTGTGAACAAAAAATTCTCTTTCCAGAGATAAGTAGCTATTTTATTTGTACCCTTTGGTGAGACTTCAGGGTTTGTCCTGCATTCCATGGTAAGGCAAGTGTAAATTCTATGGAGAATCAAGTAGGTTTTTTTTTTTTTTTTCTTTCTAATAAATCTTCAATGACTATTTTTCTTTTTTCCTTAAGAGTATTTTCCCAACTTATTAAAGCAATAAGTTCCTGTGGAAAAGTGCTTAACATAACAGTTTCGTGGCCAGTTTTCCCTTCCAGCTGATAACATCATAGCAAAGGAGGAGCGCAAGCTTGGAAACTTGGGGCTAAATGCTACTAACATGTTTTTTAAGATAAAAATGAATAGCGTTGAAAGATGTTTGGAATTGTATCATGAAGACTTATGTTCACTTTTCAAATGAGTCTACTTAATTTTTTTTCTCAATTCACTTTTCATTCCAACTCAAATTTGAGGCACTCAGTCTGTTGACTAATCTACATACTCAGACTTCTTTTGCATGATTTTCTATGGTTTGAGTATTCCGACTATTTAGGATTTCCCTTATTTCTTCAACATTATCATAGTTTTCACCTTCATAATTGATTTACCTTTTATGGAAAAAATATAATTATAAATAAAAGCCTGGTCTTCTGTGGAATGTAACACACAATTGCTAATATGATACAATGAAACAGGCAAGAGGACTACTGGTCTCTACAAAGCCTAAGCTTCTGGACTTTCTAAAACTAGTGAAATTATATTAGTTATCTCATTGTTGGTGCCATTATAATAATCTTTCAGAGTAACTATGGTTGATACAAGGTCATTCATTCATTCATCATTCATTCAGCTAACATTTATATATTAATTAGCAATTATCTTCCAGACCTCATGCTAGGTATTAAAGGGAGGAAGAATTAAACATTATGATTTTCTTTGTTGTTGTTATAAGCCCCTCCTTGAATGTCTTTTGAGTTTCATTGAATTGTAAACAAATATTTATGATATCATAGATAAGTGCTATTGGCATCACAAAGGACGGAACCACTGATTGCTTGGAGGAGAACCAGCCAAATTCTGAGTTAGATCTCTAAGGAAAAGGAGGAATTTGGAGAAAAATATTTTAATGCAGGGAGAGAAGGGTCAAGCAAGAACAAATAAAAGAGCATAAACCTATATCACCTGGGGGAAAACACCGTTCATTGTCTAGGGGCACATAGGAGGGAGTGGTTGGAGGTGATATTCAAAGTTAGAATAGGATTTACTGATGAAAGCCTTCTGTGCCATACTAAGGAGCATTGTGATGTCTGCCCCATACCCTGCCTACTCCTTAATGGAAAGAAAATTAATTTTCAGACATTATGTGGTCAATTAGCCTTATTAGTCCTAGCTTAAGTAGTATTAGCCTTATTAAGTGCAAACATTTTAGTATTTTTTGTGAGTTCAGCAGAGACATTATAATGTCCATTTTACCTGTGACTATTTTGTCAAACCATTCATCTGTATTATAAGAATTATACAGTGAGCACTCCACTTCTACAACCAAGTATAAAGATCACATTACCCTTATGTCCCAGACACAGATATTCTGGCAATGTTTTAAAATATTCACTTCTTGGAACAATAATTTACTCTAAACTCATGAGAAACAAAAACAACAATAAAAACAAAGATGACATAGTGAACAGATCATGAAGGTCTAATTTTCTATATCAGAAATGAGAGATGAGATCTACCATCTCTATATCACTGAGATTTACCAGTGGCAGGAAATAAGAATACATAAATAGGATAAGAGATGTATTTATGTTTAAGTCTTTAAAGCTAATTCTACAGCTTTATAAGAATACCCACTTGTTTCAAGAAATATAACCAACAAAATCCTCTAAAAAGTGTGGTACATTTAAGGTTATCCAGCCTATAGTAAAGTTCTTGTCCCTGTTAAGAAACAGAAACAAATTGCCTCATAAGTTGCTGTGTATGTGTGTGTGATCTTACAATATGTGATTTTTTTGTATTTATTTTATATATTTAAACTGTAATCTTCCTTTGAAACTACAGGTGGACCCAAACTCTAATTATCATTTATTTTAGGGGTTAAAAATAAAATGTAATATTTTAGGTGGTATGAAAGCAAACTATAATACAGAAGCAACTTAAGACTCAGAAAACAATGAAGAATGCAGTACACTGAGACAAGGGTTCTGAAGAAAAACAGCTCAGGGCATGAACATCCAGGTTTTGAAATATCAGATAGATTTCAGCCATGCCTGAAAGCCACAGAAATGCTTTGGTGACTTGAAGCTGTCCACATGTGTTATGAATACAACTAACTTCCAAAGTATTATGATTCTGAGATTAAGAAAAATAAGAATGTACAGTCGACTAGAAATACAATTCTTTTATAATTTACAACAAAAAGTTAGTGATGACAGACTGTCCTTTGAGATACTAAATTCAAGGGGACCTTAATTTTATTTTATAGTTTAAGGTAACAGAAATCTCCTAAGCTACAGTTTCATAATTTTACAGCTCTACTTTTATAACTTTTCTGCCAAAATCTTCAAACAGCCATATCTTTCTGTTTTTTTTTTTTTTTTTCGTTTTTTTTTTTTTTTTTTTTTTTTTTTGCGGTATGCGGGCCTCTCACTGTTGTGGCCTCTCCCGTTGCGGAGCACAGGCTCCGGACACGCAGGCCCAGCGGCCATGGCTCACGGGCTCAGTCGCTCCGCGGCATGTGGGATCTTCCCAGACCAGGGCACGAACCCGTGTCTCCCGCATTGGCAGGCGGATTCTCAACCACTGCGCCACCAGGGAAGCCCTCTTTCTGTTTTTACTGCACAGATAATTATGCAAACTTGGTTAAATGACTATCCTCAAAAATAGAATCTATTTGGAGAGAAGACTTTATGGAAAGGCAAATGGAATAACTAGTATTGTTGCATTAGACCTACTGCAGTTAAATTCTACATTTAAGCTAGTTTCTAAGTGATCACACACTTTATCTTCAGGTTAAATAATGCATGTGCCTTATCTCTTGTCTTTTTTTTTTTTTCTTTCTCCACCATTTATATCTCTTTCCAAGAAATTCCATATATCCCACACTCACTCCTTCAGACATGCACACATACACACACACACACACGCACACACACACACACACACACACACACACACACCATTCCACACACATATATACAAACACAAGCTAACATCCACACCACTCTAACACACCTTACCACCCTTATCTTTTTTACTTATTTTTTATTAGTTTCTCTGCTCCTGAAGGATTATGGCAATGGCTATAGATAGAGTTTGGAACTTGGAAGTATGTAGAGCAGAAAATCATGAAAAAAAGAGACAAAAGATGAAGAATGAAATTATGGACAACATGTGTCATGTAAGTCTCCTTCCTTTCCTTCCAAGCTTGATGTTTTCACATAGGCCAGCAAAGTTTTATCTGACTTAGGAACATATCCACAGAGAGATTCATGCCAAGCACGCCCTTAGCCCAGCTTTGAAACCAAAGCAAAGGTAATATGATGAGGAGAGAAGAGGATGCATGGACTAAGGACCATGTGTAGAAACTGGTTTAATTGTAACTTCTCTACAAGATGGCACATTGGAGCTTCCCTAATGAGTGTTTTGTTGTTGTTAATTCTAGACTTAAAAAAACATAGAGACTAAAGGACACAGATAACTAGTATGGGTGTCAACTGACACATGCTTTTTTTAATAAAGCAAATTGATAACTTGTATCAGAAGTGTTTAAAGTATCAAGCCCACTGTACCAGTAATTCAAGTTTTAGAACACTTTTAAAATACTTCCTTTAAACCAAGCAAGTTACCTAAAGCAAATAAATAGTTTCATGCCTGAAGTCCCATAGTGATCAACGTCATGTTATTTATAGTGGCAAAAATCTGGGTATGAAAAATTATCTCACAGGGAAATGGTTAGTAAATTACGAAACAATCTCATAGTGAAATGATAAATTAAAGTTGTTAATGAATTGTTTTTACTTTTTAGGGAAACTATACATGATAAATTTGCAAATGATAAAGAAGAATTCAAAATTCTATACTGAATGATAGCAATGATGAAACAAAAGCTAAATAAATAAATAAAGTTAATAAATTTTAAAGATTGATGCCAAAATCATCTGTAAGTAATATGGTTGTGGATCATTTTTCTTGGGTACTTTTAAGTATTTTCCAAATTTTTCACAATAAAAATGTGATTTTATAATAAAAATAAATGAAATAATGTTTTGTTTTAAAAATGCAGTCACTGATTAGCTCTATTTAATTAGCTTTATCAGTTTCCATTTTCCTCGTGGTTTTATTATTTAAATTATATGGAGTGGAATTCTTTGAGACAATACAGTTGCTCTTGATATACTTAAAAAAAAGCATATTTTCTAAAACGTCTAGATGCTAAGGGAAAGTAGATCAAGTATATTTAAATCTTATGAATATTTAAGCTAATACCAGTTCTCATAGTTGACATCTAATTCCTAGAAAATGTGGGATGTTTCCATTACTATTCAGACAATCTGGAATATTACCAAAGTTATCCAAACTTCAATACTAGTAGAAAATTAAAGTGAACTATTATTTATGTTTGCATCAAATTTGAAATATGGAAAATGAGAATGGATTAATCATCTATTTGTAAATCACTAAAATGAACACAAATTTCTATTTCAGTGATTGGGGGAAGAAAATATTTATTAAGTGCCTGCTGTTCCAGAACATGTTAGACCTGATTTAAATTTAAATTTAAATTTAACTGTAGACTGTAGCCCAGAGATAAAGAGTGCAGTTTCTGGAGTGATACAAATGGGTTTAATTCTCATTAGTACTTACAGCATGACCTTGGATAATACTGGGTTGACCAAAAAGTTCGCTCATGTTTTTCTGTACGACAGTACATGTATCCAATACATGTATCCAAATATCAGATTCCTCATCTACAAAATGGGCATAATAATGGCAGTGATAGCATTTGAGACTGAGGAAGCCATTTTTTTAAATTAAAAAAAAAAATTTTATTGTGATAAAAGTCACATAATATAAAACATACTATTTTAACCATATTTAACTATACATTTCAGTGGCACTAAGTACATTCACATTGTTGTGCAACTCTCACCATCATCCATCTCCCGAATTTTTCACCTTCCTACAATGAAACTCTGTCCCCATTAAACACTAACTCCCCAATCCCCTCCCCACTGCCCCCCAGCCCCTGTCATCTACCAATTTACTTTCTGACTTTATGAATTTGACTATTTAAGTACCTTGTATAAGTGGAATCAAACAGTATTTGTCTTCACCTACTGTGTATTGGAACGCAATTTTAAGGTTAACTTAATATATGTCCATATTCCACAGAGGAAGCCATTTTTTGCAAAGCTTCCCTAGAAACACACTGTGGCCTGTACATCGCCCTGTGAATTATCCAATGAGTCTGCATGTTAGGGTACAGGTGGGAACAGAAGACACAGGTAGGTGAGGTTCAGTAGTCCAGGTGCCAGAAAGCACTGGATTTCATGCCTACAGGTTTTGACTTTATCCTGAGGGCAATAGGGAGCCATTGACTGAAGGGGGTGAAAAGGGATAAGTTTTTTAGCATTTCTGGAATTCCAGGGCAGGGTGTTCAGGATTGCACTGCCTGAACGGCCAGTAACTCATGCATCTTGTCCTCGGTCATAGTAGCATAACATAGGATGGTTTATAAAAGGTACAGAAAGTCTTCAAGGCAGCCTTGTCTGACTTCCTGGGTGTTGGTGGGAGGGGAGAAGGGTTCTATCCCTGGATTAAGGTTTCCTGAGGAGGGCGGCCCCAGTGACAAAGCTATCCGTCCTCTCCCTCAATCCCTCCTCCCAGGGGTGGAGCAGACCTATGGTGGATGGATTTGGAAGGAGGAACTGAACCCACATGGTTTAGCTGATTTCCTGCCTGTCCTCAAAGGATGTAGTCTCTTAATCTTGCACTTGGCTTAGCAAAGAAGCCAACTTGCCCCTTACCGGGAATGCCCTGGTTTCCAGGGCTGTCTGTCACAGGGTGGTAAATTGAATTCAAGAGTACTACATGGGAAAAACTACTTGGCTACCAGACCTAAAGCAGTACTCCCCAGCCCAACCTAATAACTATCATATTTTGCTCTCCAATTACACAATTCCTATCTTTTCCAGCTAGCTCAGAATTGTCATTATATTCCAATGGACAAGATAGAATTCATTTTCCATCTAAATCCATACAATGATGAGCTGTGCTAACATACGGTTCTTCTGAATATTGGAAAATAATATTGGCAGAGCTATATTGTTCCTGCATGCCATTAAAATGCTGTCAATTTGTGGACTTCCCTGGTGGCTCAGTGGTTAAGAATCTGCCTACCAATACAGGGGACACGGGTTCGAGCCCTGGTCCAGGAAGATTCCACATGCTGCAGAGTAACTAAACTCATGAGCCATAACCACTGAGCCCAAGTGCCACAACTACTGAAGCCCGTGTGCCTAGAGCCCGTGTTATGCGACAAGAGAAGCCACCGCAGTGAGAAGCCCATGCACTACATCGAAGAGTAGCCGCTGCTAGCCGCAACTAGAGAAAGCCTGCACACAGCAACGAAGGCCCAATGCAGCCAAATATAAATAAATAAACAAAATAAAATAATAAAAAAATCAAAATAAAATGCTGTCAATTTGTAACCACAGGAATGCTAAAAGACCCTGATGTCATCAGACAGTATGCTAGCGTCAGCCAAGAAAACTCACAATTTTGGCCATAATGGCCACAGTGTGTTTGCTGCACGCTGGGGCTTATGGAATTTTCACTAATATAATTATGCTGCTTGCTATGAATTAATACCCAGTGGATGAACAAACGATCAAGTTACTTTGCCAAATTCATAATCAACAATGAAAAAGTTATCACTGTTTTGAGATGGTTACCAAAGTTGATAGGCAAAGCATGACATTAGTAGTTAATATTTTTTCAACCATATTGCATTTTACCCATAGAGGAAGGCGATGTCCATTTCATGAAGTTATGCTACAATCCTCAAAATAAGGAATTTAGAGGTCATTTAGAGGACTGAAAATCACTGAAATGAGTTTGTTGTGTAAAATTCATTTAGCAGCATTGTAGGAATAAATGAACTGAACAACTCACTTCTAGAACAGGATACTTACACCAAATTTCTAAACTATTTGAAGTTGTCACATTGAATTGCTATGCTAAACAGCAAACAACCAAACCAACCAGTAAGATTTCAATGAGTAAGGGACAGGAACTTTCTGATTTCCTAACCTTACAGTAGAGATTCCTTCTTTTTTCACATCAATGGGTTTTATATTTCTAAATGATATGATGAAGCACATTAAATTGTCATTACATTCCTGGCTTCAATCCACCAGAATTGGGGAGAAAAAATTCTATTCCTTTTTCCTGCCTGCTTGGCTAGGGGATTTCTGAAAAAAATCAATTGGTCTTCTATGAAGAAACACAATAATACATGTACACATAATTTACATGTACACATAATACATGCAGAAGAAAAGACACATTTTTAAAGAAATAGCCAGACAAATTATATTTTCCCCATCTCTATCAGTTGTTTAATTTTACCATTACAAGACTATAACACTTCATAATAAAAACAATCTTAAACAGTTGCAACAAATGGGCACACCTACAATAGTATAACACTGTGTTTCAGTAATTCATCAAGGGTATGATTAATTCAATAGTGGCAATACCAAAAGAAAATGAGTAACAATTACTCTTTTATTGCAAATACAAATGGTTCTCTATCATCCTTATTAATTATGATCATTATATTATAATAAGAATATTTGATGGGGACTAGATGGTCAGACAGTAAGCTGTACTCTTTCCCTCATTCAAATACAGCTGCTTTCTTTCTCTCACAGATAACATCCATAAAGGTTAGCTCTACAAAATGCTTTTGTATACCTATTTTGCAATCAATAAATTTGCTTACAAGTAGAAAATTTGTCATTACTATACACTCAGTCCACACATTTTTGACAAACCTATTGTATTCTTTACATTTCCCACAAGTTATGAGCCCTCTTCCCTGTAATTTTGTACATTCTGTTCCCTCACCCTAAAACACTCTTCCCTCTATCTATTTCTTTTTGACTAGATAACTCCTATTCTATCTTTAGACATTAGCTGAGATATTACTTTCTCTCCTTTAAATAGACAGCATTAATTTGCCCTCATATTTGGTCTCACAACATCACTGTTGTGGAACTTACACAGCGATTGTAGTTTTTTGTTGTTGGTTGTGGTACTCATATTGAATCATTACCCTTCTTGGAAGGAGAAAACCCTTATCATGGTTTTCTTAGCACAGGTAACAGCTACTATCAGTCTCCCCTATGCCCAGGGCCTTTGACTACTTATTCATCCCAGCTAACACTGGAAAGACCAGTTCTATGAGGACTCCACTAAGCATTACAGAGGCACAGCACTACAGCACCTGTTTTTTTTACTCATCATTTTCCAAGGCTTCATGATTGAGGCTGAGGCATGTGCAGTCCAGAAGGCAAGTGAATTAGCCCTCTGTGTGACAAGGCTTGGACCAATAGGAGACCAGAGCAAGTGGATAACATCTTATTCCTTCCTCCTTCAGAATGGACTGTCACGAGGCACAGCCATTTATATGATCTCTTGGAAAGTGGTTGCGCAAGATCTGTTATAATGTGGTAACTGGCTCAGTAAGAAACCTCAGATGGGCTCTTCCGTTTTTATTTCCCTGTTCTCTTTTTCCCTCTCTTTTGCTTTCCTGGGATTGTACTCCCTAACGGAGAAGTAGCACACAAGCTGTTGTCTAAGGCTTTTCCTCCTGGTGAACCCAGAGTAAGACAGACACTAACACATAATAGTTGTTTAATAAATAATTAAATTAATAAGAATTTTTGCAATAAAAATGTTAAAGACATACACTCTTAAATATTTTCCACCAGTTCAGAATCTTATACATATTGAGAGCAAACCAATTCAGACTTAGAGTTAGCTAATGTCAAATCTGTACTTGTTAGAACTACATTTCATGAGAGTACCATATAGCTACAAATAGTGTTTTCTCCACTGGTGATTTACACAGGAAAAATAGTTTCCACTGGTGATTTATACAGGAAAAATAGTTTACTCTGAACTCCCTCTGATATTTTCCCAAAAGGCTTGAAGTGCTACTTAGCATAACACTTGGATATCACACATATGGTAGAGAACAGTTATTGGCAAGAGAAGGGGCTGGGAGACAAATAACCAAGTTTTAGTCCCATGTCAACCTGCTACCAGCATGAACTTAAGTCAACAAAATATTTTGAAATGTGGTGTCCTCACCTACAAATCGAGAAACCCAACTATACTGTGTACTTATGAACTAAATGCACTACCAAAATCCAAAATTGGGGGTGAGAAGGGGAAAAACACAGAATAAGAGTGACTGAGCTATACATTTCCAAGAGGAGTAGTCAGATGAGAGAATGGTTACAAAGCAGTACAAATTGGCCTCACCGATCTGTAGATCTTTACCGGGAAATATCAGATAAGAAGACACTGGTTCCTTTCAGATTCAACATTCCACAATTCATTGGAAAGCTTCAAAAAAAGTACTGTTTACAGACATACTTCAGAGATATTGTAGGTTCAGACTACAAAATCCAAGTGAGTCACACATATTTTTTGTTTTCCCAGTACATAGAAAAGTTAGGTTTACACTATATTGTAGTCTATTAAGTGTGTAATATTAGCATGTCTAAAAAATATATGTACCTTACTTAAAATATTTTATTGATAAAAATATTAACCATCATCTGAACCTGAGCAAATCATAATCATTTTGTGGTGGAGGGTTTTGCCTCATTGTTGATGGCTGCCTACTGATCAGGGTGGTGGTTGCTAAAGGTTGGGGTGGCTTGGAAATTCCTTAAAATAAGAGGACAATGAAGTTTGCCACATAGACTGACTCTTCCCTTCATGAATTATTTCTATGCAGCATGCAATGCTGTTTAATAATATTTCCCCCACAGTGTAACTTCTTTCAAAATTGGAATCAGTCCTCTCAACCATGCTGCTGCTTTATCAACTAAGTTTATGTAATATTCTAAATCATTTTTTGTCATTTCAACAATCTTCACAGCATATTTACTAGGAGTAGTTTCCATCTCAAGAAACCACTTCCTTTGCTCATCCAGTAAGAAGCAACTCGTCATCTGTTAAAATTTTATTGTAAGATTTTAGCAATTCAGTCACTTCTTCTAATTCCAGTTATTTTGCTATTTCCACCACATCTGCAGTTATTTCCTCCATTGATGTCTGGAAACCTTCAATGTTATCTATGAGGGTTGGAACCAACTTCTCTCAAATTCCTGTGAATGTTAATATTTTGACCTCTTCCCATGAATCATGAATGTTCTTAATGGCATCTAGGATGGTGAGTCCTTCTCAGAAAGTTTTCAATTTACTTTGCCCAGATCCATCAGAGGAATCACTGTGGCTGTCACAGCCTTACAAACTGTATTTCTTAAATAATAAGACTTGAAAGTCAAAATCACTCCTTGATCCATAGGTTGCAAATGAATCTTGTGTTAACAGGCATGAAACGACAACATTAATCTCACTCTACATCTCCATCAGAGACCTTAGATGACTAAGAGTGCATTGTCAATGAGCAGTAATATTTTGAAAGGAATCTTTTTTCTGAGCAGTATATCTCAGGAATGGGCTTAAAATGTTCAGTAAACCATATTGTAAACATATGTGCTAGTGTCCAGGTTTCCACTTATAGAGCATAGGCATAGTAAATTCAGTGTAATACTTAAGGGCCCTAAGATTTTCAGAATAGTAAATGAGACTTGGCTTCAATTTAAAGTCACCAGAGTGACTGACAAGAGTCAGCCTGTCCTTTGAAGCTTTAAAGCCAGACATAGACTTCTCCTCTCTAGCTATGAAAGACCTAAATTGCATCTTCTTTCAAAGTAAGGTTGTTTCTTCTACATTGAAAATCTGTTGTTTAGAGAAGCCACCTTCATTAATGATTTTAGTCAGAACTTCTAGATAAGTTGCTGCAGCTTCTATATCAGCAGTTGCCACTTCACCTTGTACTTTCATGTTATAGTGAGGGTATCTTTCCTGACACCTTATGAACAAACCTCTGTGAGCTTCACACCTTTCTCCTGTAGCTTCCTCGCCTCTCTCAGCCTTCAAAGAATTGAAGAGAATTACAGCCTTGCTCTGGATTAAGCTTTGGTTTAAGGGGATATTGTGGCTGTTTTGTTCTTTTATCCAGACCACTCTAATTGTCTCCATATCAACAATAAGTCTATTTTGCTTTCTTATCATTCGTGTTTTCACTGGAGTAGCACTCTTAATTTTCTTCAAGAACTTTCCCTTTACATTCACAACTTGGTTAACAGTTTGGTGCAAGAAACCTTGCTTTTGGTGTATCCCAGCTTTCAACATGCCTCCCTCACTAAACTTAACAATTTCTAACTTTTGATTTAAAGTAAGAGGCATGCAAATTGTGTTTTCATTTGAACACTTAGATGCCATTGTAGGGTTATTAATTGGCCTAATTTCAATACTGTTGTGTTTCAAGGTACAGGGGGAGATGGAAGAATGTCTAGTTGATGGAGCAGTTAGAACATACAACATTTATTAATTAAGTTTGAAGTCTTACATGGGTGCAGTTCATGGCACCCCAATACAATTACAATAGTAATATCAAAGATCACTGATTACATATCATCATAACAAATATAACAATAAAGAAAAAGTTTGGACTATTGTAAGAATTCCTAAAATGTGACAGAGACACAAAGTGAGCAAATTCTGTTGGAAAAATGGTACTGATAAACTTGCTGGATGTAGTGTTGCCACAAATCTTCAATTTGTAAAAAATACAATTATTTGCAAGCATAATAAAGCAAAGTTCAACAAAATAAGGTATGCCTGTACCTTAGCTGGAGAGAGTCAATTTATATAAGTAAAAATAATTTTTAAGGGTTATGTGAGTAAGTGCAGAAAGGAAACAAAGTGAATGGAAAAGGTGAAGAGAACGCAAACCAAAAAAGTCTAGTATACCACAAAGACTGTTTCAAATGCTTAGCACACAATCAAATACACATACACAGACACATATGCACACACATTATTATAAGAGTTGATGTTCTTATCAAGCCCTTGTAAGAGGAGAAACCTCAAAAGATGGTTGGGACAGGAGATTAGACACTGTAGAAAAGAAAATTTTAAAATTGGAGGGTAGAAAGAAAAATATCACAGAGACATAAAGTGATAGAAATTATGGATGAGAGACTAAGAGTCTTTGAGGATAGAAACAGAAAGTCTAATGTACATTTAAGAGGAGTCCCAGCAGTAGAAACTAGAGAGAATAGTGGAAACTCAATATTCAAAGAGATAAACGATGAAAAATTTCCAGAAAAGAGAAAGAATTCAAATATTAAAAAGTCCTTCTAAGTACTAATTAGGATAAATTTAATGAAGCCCACACCCATGCATTTCATATAAATGTTGCAAAATCTCAAGGGTGAAGAAAAAGGCAGATCACTTACAAAGGCATGACAATCAGATCAACAGCAAATTTTGAATATGTCCTTAGTTGTTAAGGTGGGCTAAAGTCACTGAGGGTCAGATTTTTGTTAAATGGGAATATAGCTTCTTCATGCAATAGAAGGGCTATATTAGGAGTTAGAGACCCTGTGGTCTAGTCTCAATTCAGCCCCTAATTGAGATCAGCATTCCCAGTCCTGTTTCTATGTTTGTTTTCTAGAGAATATGAATGAGATGTTGGGAGTCATGGATCCTGCAATTTGGTGGTTTCCTGGACTCTTCCTTTGGTGTGTGTCTTTCTTACTTCACACCCTCAGCCTCCCTGATATTTATCAAAAGCACCTTGATGGTCTCATGTCTTCCATTCACATCCTCAAAGAGCTCCAGGCTCTTTGCTGTGTCTTTTCCATGTCTGGGCCATGGGGGAAATAAATGAACCACACACACACATAGATAAATACATACAGATAAAACTAATTCTAAAGTCAAAAAGATTTGGTGTGTTCATAACGTGGTATAAGTGTGTATGAATGCATTATTAATTTATGGATTTTTTTCTGGTGAAAGCACCTATAGATTTCATCAGCCAGTCAAGGCAATATATTGGTTTATACCCAAATATATACAGTATCCAAGTATCTCTACTTGTACAGCTAATGGATAATTTTGCAATTAATTTTTACAATTTTTATTTACTATCTCTCAAATATAATCAGAATATCCAGTTTCCTACATATTTTGTTACAGTATAAATATCATCTAAATTTTACTATTAATGAAAAGCTCATCCTGAGCAGGAAATGTTTCACATTTTTCTTTCTTTACCTACACTAGAAATCTCCAGCTTTAATAGAAAAGGAGCTTAAATGAAGAGGAGCTGTTGGTTAGCTTCACAGAATAAGCCACGTTTTTTTTTTTTTTTAATATCAAACCATTTTTAAAAGTCCTATTAAATAATTGGGGATATTTTAAGTTTTAATTAAGTAAGATATTGTTGCAGGAATTTAAAAACCCTTATATCAATATATTATGAAAATCCATGAAGTCTGCAGAATCATGCAGTCTCACTCTGGAAAAGTTACACAGCAGGAAACCAGATATTTTGGACACCAGTGTTCAAATAGCTGCTGTTAGTCTTACAACTTCCCAACAAGAGCTTTGTAACTTACCTTAGAGTCATAGGCTTCTTGTTTTCCTAAACAACTTGCATGTGAAGAAAGCAAGAAAACCAGCCTCTCACAGGCATTGTCAACTGTTGGCTTGTTTGTTTAAACCTGCTTTCTGAGATTAGCTCTATCTTACTTTGTGCATTTGGGGCTGAAGGTTAGACAAGGGTCAAGTAGGAGATTTCAACACATCTGATAGAGGTTTGTTCTTCATGTGAAGAGAAAAGCCTTTCAATAGCCAAGCCCAACACCCCCCATCTTAAACTCTTTGTACTATTTGTATGTGTAAGAAGGCTCAGGGCAGCACAGGGCAATTTTAAACCCCAATGCACAAATCCATAACATTCATCATTATCTATCTCTGGGAACTATTAAATGGCCTCAAAACTCACTGTTCATATATGGCCATTGCATTGACATTAACCAGGTCACACTGGATTGTATTAGTGGATTAGAAGCCAAGTGAAGACTTTTTTTTTTTTTTTTTTTTTACAGAAATTGTCACAGCTAAATATTTGTGAAAGTGAAACAAAAGGGTATCTTTAGATATTTAAAAGCTGTATTTACTTTCTATTCTTTTAAAAAAAGTCTGCAATGATTTTAAATATTTTTTCACAGGTGAATATTCATTCTTTAAATGCATTCCTCTTTGTTTATGGGAGTAGATCCCAGTTTCAAGTACTTTTATAAATCTCCAAGAATGGTACTAAAAGTTCCAACTACCTTAATGACATCACTCTTTCCACAACTGTATTTTAGCAGAGAGAGAGAAAGAAGAAGAAGAAGAAGAAGAAGAAGAAGAAGAAGAAGAAGAAGAAGAAGACAAAGAAGAGGGAGAAGAGGGAGAAGAGGGAGAAGAGGGAGAAGGAAGAGAAGGAGGAGAAGGAGGAGAAGGAGGAGAAGAAGAAGAAGAAGAAGAAGAAGAAGAAGAAGAAGAAGAAGAAGAAGAAGAAGAAGAAGAAGAAGAAGAAGAAGGAGAAGGAGAAGGAGAAGGAGAAGGAGAAGGAGAAGGAGAAGGAGAAGGAGAAGGAGAAGGAGAAGAAGAAGAAGAAGAAAGTGGAATGGGAGATGGGAAAAGGGTGGCAAGATGTCCCCTTTCCTCATCCACAAGCCTTTGCATTGACCTCTACCCCTGTCTCCCTGTCTTGGTTAGGACACTTCTTCTCAATATCCACTGCATATTTTTTAACAGTGCACTTATCACTCTATATTTAACCATCTGTTTCTTTGCCTGTATTCCTTTCTAGGCTGTAGTCAACTTCTGTCTCATTCGCCTCTATGTCCCTAAAGCTTGACACAGTTTTGAGAACAGAGTATGTGCTCAATAAATGTTTGACAAGTAATAAAATAAGCACTGAAGTCACACCTACATTTCTACGGTTGTAGAAAGATGAACTCTTCACAATGCTACACACACTTACAAATATATAATATTCCATGTCCATACAACTGAATTTCATATATTTAACTAGTTGTGTTGTCTTTTATAAAAAACTCTCCAGTCCTTCAACTGTGTCATGGTTGAATGCTGCCTGACATGCCTTTTATAACTTCTGTTACTTCTCCTGAATTATGCAAGCCATCTTAAACACCTGGCAGTAAAATCTTTATATTCTTTTTTGCACCCCTTATACCAGAGCCATAAAGGAAAGAGGAAACTATTTTAAAATAATGCAATAATATCATCAATAAGGTCAAACAGCATCCTGTGGAGTAAATGGATGGTAAATAAAAAGCAAGGTGGCCACTGAAGTTGTCCAAGCCCCAATACAGAGAGAAAACAAGAAAAATATATTCGAATTACATGACAAGTCAAATTTAATGTAACTGTATTATAATTTTATAATTAAGCATTTTCTTTTACATTACTTTCTAATTAAATCCCAAAGCCTATCACATTTAAAATAATCTTACTCCAATGTTCCATAGTATGGAAGCCAGGACTAGCAAACAGCTCATAATGTTCTTAACCCCTTGTATCCTGTATTTTAATTTAAGGTTGAAATGACCATATGTAAAATCGCACATTGAATTTTTCTCACACACTGTGATTTTAGCAGATAATCATTTGGAGTTAACCATGTAATTAAGGTTACAGCAGGCATCTCATTCTATTAAAGAACAGTTACAAAAAATGACCCAAATGAAATATGAATCATGGTGGGTATGAGTCTATGGTTTTTACTTTAGAATATTATCACATTCTTACCTTATATTGTCAATAAATAATATTGTTGTTTCATAATACTTCTTTATTTGTCAGTCATTTCCCACATTTTGAAGCAGAATTAATTGTTTCAATGACATGGAGTGCCGAACTTTCATTTCTTAGCCTTTCTTACCTTGGTCTTGATTTTACTTTTAAATTTCATGTTTTCTCTTCTTGATGTTCTTCTTTGATTCCTAAATATCTAAATCAGAATAGAAGAAAATTCATTTACCTGTGATATGATATTTTAAACAACCTAGACTCATCACCCTCATTGTATTTCACAAACATCTCTTCTTGCAGCCT
Organism: Kogia breviceps; assembly: GCF_026419965.1. Classification (NCBI taxonomy): domain Eukaryota; kingdom Metazoa; phylum Chordata; class Mammalia; order Artiodactyla; family Physeteridae; genus Kogia; species Kogia breviceps. Next base: position 117,439,412 of record NC_081312.1, on the reverse strand, counting down.
CCCTCTTGCCAAGTCAGATCCTGCCTCTGCCTCCTGTGACTTCCCAACCTGAAATAGCCTACTCACTACTCTATATCCCTTCAAAGCTTACTGCCTTTTAGTGTCTGCTCTTGCCCTTTTTTACTTCTTGAGAGCTTTTTCAAGAAAAACCATAATCAGTAATATATGTCTTCCTAGGTTAATATGCAATTTTCCACAAGGTTCCCATTTACCAATTGTTGATAGGCTCTATTTCTTGGCTCACTCATTATTTGCTGGTTATGCAAAGTGGCTATCCAATGAGCTCATAACAGAGGTTGCAGATGCTTTCCGTAAATATTTTAGATGTGACAGTTGTCTCTGTTGCAACTACTGAACACTGTTATTGTAGGGTGAAAGCAACCCTATGTAAATGAATGGGAATGGGTGTGTTCCAATAAAACTTTACTAACACTGACATTCGAACGTTATGCAATTTTTACATGATGTAAAACTGTCTTGTTTTGAATTCTTTTCAACCATGTAAAAATATAAAACTATTCTTAGCTCGCAGACCACGCAAAAAGAGGTGGCAGGCTGATTTTGGCCCCCAGGCTATCATTTGCTGACCCCAGCACCATAAACTTCTTGGAGGCAGAAACAGGTCTTGTAATTGTGTGTGTCTTCCATGGTAACAATAACGGTAACAGTCTCTTCTAGAGCCCAACAGTTGCTCATCTTTCACATAGCTTAAAGCTTAAGTTGTTCACCATTCACTCACAATTTCAGACATCCAATTTGGGAACATTAGAAAGGCATGTAAGAACTCATAAAGAGAGAAGGAGAGATTTTAGAGGTTGAAATTCCCAAGGAAGAAGGAAGCAAAGCCTCATCTTCCCTTGTGACTTTATGGAGTTATCAGGATGTCTGTGTTCAAACACAGTATTTCTTTGAACTAAGCAGAATCTCAGAAAGGGCAGAAAACAGGCTCAAAGCTGCAGATGCCATTTTGAATGCAAGCTTCATATGGTCTCCGTGGGAGTCTGTAAAACCCAGCACTCTGCTCTGTGGGAGTTCCTCCCTTTTAGCGTGATGGCTCTGTATTTAATTACACTGTATATTTTCTTCTTTAGTGCTGTGATACAGAAAGACAGAGATGCAGAGAGAGAAAGAGATAAAGAGAGAAGAGCTGTGCTCCAGCCCTGTAGATAAGGGACACATCCTCAACATCCAAACCACGGAGCACACTTAGATACTCCCCCTCGACATTATTTATCTAGAAGGCTCTCTTTGAGTTATAGTACCAAAGGGGGGAAATACTTATTTAATGAAGAGAGAGTTTGGTCCAGTTTAAAAGCCATAATTTTGTATGCATGTCAGAAAAGCACATAATCTTAACAATAAATTCCCCCAGCCAGACTGAAGGCCCACTTGCCACTGGAATCTGTTTTTCTTTTTAATATAATGAGGCAACATCCCTTTCCTTGGAGAGGAGAGTTCAATAGTTTAATTTTTGTTAACTGACATCCCTTGTAGGAAGGTAAATTGCATTGCCTTTTCTATTACTAGCTCTGTTAATTGTCAAGCAATCAGAGTTTATGCGCTCATCCAAGACAACAGAGAATTTCCTATAATGTTACAAAATAAAACCTGACAAAGCACAATAATCTTTAGTTTATTGATGTGCTACCAGGCTGTTGAAAGCATCAGATCAGTAATGTGCTTTGGTTAGGAAATTGGGGTCTGGGGAGAAATATTGGGAGTAACAGAGAGAACATCAGGGCTTGCCGAAAAAATATATTAGGAGTTAAAAGGGGGAAAAAAATGTTTGTGGTGGGATTTTAGAGTTTATGAAATAAACACTGAGAACTTGTAAGGATTCTGAAGGAAAACACATCTGTGGTGGACAGATGAACTTTGGCCCCAGTGGCCAAACGAGATTTATTTTTTTTGGTGGGGGGAGGTACCACATATAATATAAATAACACACACAAATGCCAGACTTCCCGAAAAAAAATACACTCCAAAGATATTTACTGCAAATAATGAGATTTAATGGTTTAATGAAAAAAAATTAGGTGGCCAGAATAGCAAAGCTGAATCTAGATTTGACTAAAAAAATGTTAAAATAAGGGCTAGATAAAACATCCCAGGTATTTTTCTAGTCTCCTTAGAAATCTGAACTTCCAATGTTGAGAAAAATAATTCAACATTGCTTTGAGGACTTTTAAGACCAGCAAAATCTATTTTTGGAGGATGATTGCCATCTCTTCATGTTCTTCCTTGGGCTATTCTGTTCTATGTCCATTAAGGGATCTTGCCTTGGACTTGCCATGCCAGACACCCTGCAGAACTTGCAGGTAGAGGCCATGGTGAGACCCTCTGGCTGGGTTAGTAAGAGCAAAAGGGTGATGGTCTTGCCACCATTCAGGCTGTGCTTCCTCCTAAGTGCTTGGAGAGCTTGAATTTACTTTTTTTTTTTTTTTCGGTATACGGGCCTGTCACTGTTGTGGCCTCTCCCTTTGTGGAGCACAGGCTCTGGACGCGCAGGCTCAGCGGCCATGGCTCACGGGCCCAGCTGCTCCGCGGCATGTGGGATCCTCCCGGACTGGGGCACGAACCAGCGTCCCCTGCATCGGCAGGCAGATTCTCAACCGCAGCGCCACCAGGGAAGCCGTTGAATTTACATTTTGATAATTTGACTTTTATAGTCAGATTGACTCTGGGAATTAAGATTTGAGCCACTGTATTAAATTGTTCCCTCAGATTGGGATTTTAGCTCTAAGAAGCTAAATATTTTGCTTACTTGTTGACAGAGAACAAATTTGGGAAGCAGCCTTACCTTAATATTGTAAATACTTGAACTTAATTTGGGAGTCAAAAGAAGATTATGTAAAAGACCTCCAATAAACGAAAAAAAAAAAAATGGCAACGAAGCAACTATCCTCGCAACCCCAAATCCAAGCTAACTAAAGGCAAAAAGGATTATAAACTTTTGATTTGGCAGCTTGATATAAAACCAAAAAAAAAAAAAGGTTGGGTTGAGTGTAAGAGTTTGTGAGTATGTGTGGGAGATAGGTGTTGTGTGTGTGTGTGTGTGTGTGTATGTGTGTGTGTGTGTATGAAAGAGAGAGAGAAAGAAAGAGAATAAGGGGTTGAGATTCTCTACCTTGCAATAAAAGATGGCAAGGTGATAAATTAGTGCTCTCAACTGAAATTGATTACTTTGTGTTCCCATCCAGTTCATATGGCAGCCACACAGATGCTCTGAAAGACCTTTATGACACATTGGAGAAAACTTCTCAAGTGGGCCTTGTGCAGTGTTCTTTCCCTTCCTCCCTACATTGGCTCTGGGAGTGAACTGCTGTGAATGCAGCATACATTAGGGGAAGTGCCATGCAAACATCCCTTGATTCCTTCCTGCATGGAGGTGTCTTTATTTTATATATCAGGAATCCTTTAGACAATCCTAGGAGCCTAAATGCTAAAATGACAAATGTAAGTGATTTTGTCTTTTTGTTGCTTGAATCTATCTATCCCCAGCTCTCTGGAGAGGCAGCACATATAGTAGTAAAAAGATGAAACAGCATCAAGCCACCTAGAGGCAATCTTATCCAAGCCTGCCCAGCAAAGCAAAGCAAAGTTATGAGCCTTATTGCCATAATTGTAGATTAAACGAAACTGCCTAGTTTACTCCCAGAAATTAAAAGGAACAAGTTACCAATATACTTGAATTAAAGGAGTACTCCACAGATGGAATCATTTCAATCAATTCTTCAGTTTGAAATAATTTAAGAAATATCTTTATGGTAAAATTCCTCGTGGGATATATTGATAACTGCTGAAATGTAATCAGTTCCATTCCATTGCAGTTGTTGAGGATAGCTGATGATCTAAGAAATGTCAAAAATATTCAGAAATATATATATAAATATTTCAGAGTTTTCAATAAATATTAATTCCCAGTTACTATAGGAATTGTTATAAGTACAGGATAAAATTGAAAAGTAATGTTTTATCATTTGAGGATCTTACAGCTTTGAAAGGAGACCCAGATGTCAATGTTTAAGTATGTAACTGGATCTATGGGGCACTGCAAAAATTGAACAAATATTTTATGAGTTATTCATATGTTCATTTTCTATTGGCTTAATAATCTGTATCTACATTGAATAATTATATATGCTAAATAATTCTGAGTCTGTATTAATTATTTTTTTAATTATTAAATTATTTTCTATAGAATCTAAAGCTCATTCTCACTTGGTATTTCTTAAACATTGAGCAGTTGCCACAAAAGGACAGTAGTCAATACAGGACATTATAATGGCCAATAGATGCAGGCAATGGTACCAGTTTGTTTTTATACAGATAAAGCATATAGCTTACTCCCCAAAGGAGTACAAAAGCCCTCAAGCCCCTATCAAGGATGCTCTGCTACCAAGAGAACACTCTCTCCAATAGGAACTTGTCTTTCTCCTGGAGGCACTCAGAGCTCTCATTCTCAGAAAGGGCCTTTCCTCTCTTGGCATTTTCCCCAAATTTTCTTAGCACTAGTTCTGTCACTTCCTGCTCACCTGCTGTGAGAAACAGTCCTCAGAACATTCCTGAATGTGAGACTAGGTGAAATGGTCAGTGTCCTGATGACACCATCTTCTCGCCCAGCTGGACCAGAAGCATCCCTTATTCCTACGCAAATGTTGTAAAGTATTTACCCTATTGATGTCCACATAAGCAAGTGATGGAGAAATATGTATATTTCCCAAAGAAAATCTTGAACTATGGGTTGGCAAAATCACGAGTTACTTGCAAAGTAGGGGTAGTCTCTTATTAAGTAAAGTGTTTTTAAAGCTTTTCCCGGGCTTATTCTTCACCATTTAAAGAAATCACTGCTTGAGTTTGTAACTTTTTAAAGCTGCACTGTTAATGTCTCTCATATAGGGGATCTACAAGTTTTAAAAGCCCTAATTAAACAGACGAAATCTCCCCAAATGTAAAAGTATTGATTATTGTCAGAGATTATATATCAGATATTTGATTAGCTTAACAAAAGCAACAGGAATGTGGTTAATTGTATGTATTTTGCTTTTCAAACTAGTTCTTCAAATAGGATCCCAGTTGATCTTCTCAAGGTATATTCCTTATATAAAGTCATTGAAATCACGAGAGCTCAAACAGCTTTCCCAAAGTGACTGGTAACTGTGTCTGGCCAAGTACAACTAGACTGAAATGTGAGGGATGGAGAGGCAGGAAATTTGGCTGCGGTGCAACCAGTGTCTCCAAGAGAGCTTTATAACCTGACACTGTAGCAGAACAAGTAAAACTGTGACCTGTGTAATATAATTTACACAGAGCTGTTTTCAAGTAATTCTGACAGTGTCAGGACATTTCTCAACTTCCATGCTTTGCTCCTTATGGGAAGTTGGGGGTCACATGGAACCTCCAAGCTCACTGGTGTATCTCTTAGTGACAGAATAAGGCATTAAGCCTCTGGCTCCCAGGATGTCACTGCTGTTGACCAAACCCACCTTTGAAGGTTATTGAGGGAATGTGGGAAGATAACTGATGGGGAAAAAGGCACATATCTTTGTACCTCCATCTCATTCTGTTGATTGAAACCAGTGCACCCAGTTGTGTCTGAATCATCATATGCTGAAAGACAGTTGTCAGATTTTTTTTTCTTAACAATGGAACTTTTCATAATTGAAATCTTACATTGAGTGCCTCTTTTATTATCAGACAAATGCTGAGCTTCCCTGAATGAAAATTCCTTCTTGTTCCATTTTAGTGCCTGTTGAGGTACTCCTTCAAAACCCAAGAACTCTGGAGAACTTAGTTTGAATATAATTTTCCTAAACAACTGAATTAGAAACACAAATCCTTGAGCAGAGGCCTCTTCCTAACTGTATGTTAATTGTGAGTTGATTTCATCTTCCTTGTTTCATTCACTCCCTTCCAGATATTTCTCCCTGTGAATCCAACCTAAAACTCTTTCTTATGATTTGATTAAATATTTCCTCATAACATAGATAGAATTCTCTCGCAAGCTCCTTTTACCTTTATCTACTTTATCCTTTAAGAATACCTTTCCCGGGCTTCCCTGGTGGCGCAGTGGTTGAGAGTCCGCCTGCCGTTGCAGGGGACACGGGTTCGTGCCCCAGTCGGGGAAGATCCCACATGCCTGGAACGGCTGGGCCCGTGAGCCATGGCTGCTGAGCCTGCGCGTCTGGAGCCTGTGCTCCGCAACGGGAGAAAAGAATACCTTTCCCATTCAGTAATTATGTATTGAGTAACTTCTATATGCCAGGTACTGGGAAACCTGAGGATTTGTGTCTGGAAGTCAGAAGATTCAATTACATTGTAAGGAATTCTGACTTACTTTGCTCTCTACTTAACAAACCTCAAAATTTTCAAAGATATTTAACCAAACATGGAGAAAATCAAGTAGACAGGAAGACTTGTTACTTCCATGTGCATCTTCAATGTAAAAGTAAAAGTACAGTTAAGTGGGAAGTCACATACAATTACACTCAGGGAAGTGTAAGCAGACTTTGTAATATAGTTGTTGCCTTTCCTTGTATTGAATAAAATAATACACTATTTGAATGTTCTATTACCTATCCTTAACTGAAACATACAGTGCCTGTCCTATTTCTTCAAAAATCTTGTTAATATGCAATCACCTAGTACAACTGCTAAGTTTTTAAAGGTCACCCATGTTTTATTCATAAAGGGTGGTTTTCTGGAAGGGAAAAAGGTTACAATGTCATGTAATACCATATTCTGATGCAGACTTTGCTTTCCAAGATATGTTCTAATGGATCAGATGGGGGAAAGGGTGAGACTTTTAGGAGATAGAAGTGAATTGTTTCAGAGATATCAATAAAACTTCATTTAGAACCAAGAAAACTTTCAAACAGGAGAGAAAGTATTATTCTACTATTTAACTCTTAAGTAAGTATGGCATCCTGTTCTATTTATGTTCACAACCATTCAGTTTTCCCCTAAGGCCAGCTACATGAAAGTAAATGTTTTCCAGCCCCCTTGAAGTGAAGCGGCCATATAGCTAGTTCTAGCCAATGAAATGTGAGTAAAATTGAGTAGAACCGTTTGTCACTTGCAAACTGAACCATTTAATTACGCTGTTTGAACCACCAGCTTCCTCTTCTTCTATCATAGCCAATTGTGAGGACATATTTTAAATGCATAGATTAGGGTTTATATCGCTGAGTTACTGTGATCAGGGTGTATCACTTTTTATAGATGTTAATCCAATTTTTCAAGCTCAAACTTTCTAGGGACAGAGAATAAAAAATAACTCAGATATTTGTTTCCTAGGCCAAAGCTCTTTATATAGCAGATAGCTTGTATTTTAAGAGGAAGTAGTAGTAGCTGGTATTTCTATCCTTGGAAATATTATCTTTCTACTACTTTAATTTTCACTTTTATGTAGAAGACAATGAAACTAACACCTCTCAGTATTTTCCCTAAATTTCTTGAAGTATTCAAACACAAAATCACAACATCACTCTCTCCTTCTAGGGGCCCTGCCTTATTCCTTATCACACCCTCCACAATGTCAAACACATTTCTTTGTATTAGAGCTCAATAAATGTTTGACTTTCATTGAATGAAAATTTAATTTGTTTTTTAACCTTAATTAATTTGCACTATATCTTTCTAAACACAAGAATTAAAAACCTCAAGGTCATCTTCGATTTCTCCCTCTTCCTCAACACAAAGAGCCAAATGGCTACCAAGACCTATTATGCCATTTTCACTCTGTCTCCAAAATCTCTCTTCTCTTTTCTGGACCACTACTTCAACCCCTTATCTCTCTTACCTATCTTTCTCATTTTAATCTCTTATTATTCCAACTTCTATACTGATCCTAGAATTAAATCATATTTCCTTGTTTCTTCTCTATTTTATTTGTACTTCTCTCTTAAAATTTTCCTCCTAGTCATAAAGGACAGTTTTTCTGGAAAGAGAGACAGAGACACAGTGTACTATATTGGTTAAGAGATGGGTCTTGGAACTCAACAGATCAGGGTTTGCATTTGGAAATATGTCTCTGCAGTACAGTAATGGCTACATGCCCTTTGACTAATCAATTAGGATTTCTGGGCTTCACTTTAATCATATATACAGTTGGGGCCTGACCTTAGCAGTTACCTTGTTTGTGTTCTAAGAGGTCTCCTAACAAAATCTACTTCTACACAAACACATTTACACATCCACACATACACATACAACACTGATGAGAAATGTAAAAATTATTGAATATTTCTTAGGGAAGGTGAAGGAAATGTCCTACCACTTTCATTTCTATCACTGTCCACTCACGTGTCTCTGCTCTCTTATTTATTCTGTTCTGAGCTTTTCACTCTGTGTTTCAAATTCTTTGTCTTCTTCTTTATGCGGAGTGAATTAGTAACCATAGTTTACTTGGAAGTTCACTCATAACTTCAAACAGTTTATAGAAGTGCATTTTTCAAACATATGTATTGCTCAACCAAGAGTGATTCTCAGTTAGTGTGTTCTTCCCATCATAAACATGGGATAATATCACTGACCTCACATTTTGTGAGTATGTAATGGTTCAATATATGTAAATGATTTGGACAGAAGCAATCACATCTGAGCACTCAATAAACATTGGATATCAGTATCATTAATGTAGAGATACAGATGCCCTGTTTGGTCTGCTATTGGTACATGACAATCACTACTGTTGCTTCTGGGACCTATATGAATTGGGGTAAACAAGGATGGCTTAACACAATAAAGATTAATTGGTAGCTCAAGTCATATTCTGTTTCTGCCAAGTTACAGGCCTCTTGAGAGCTCTCCTTTGAGCAATAACCCAGGAACCCTGGGTCCTTCCATCTTGTGCTTTCATGGAAGGAAAAGAGGAGCTGTATGGTCAGGAATAAGAGTCATATATCACTTCTGCCAACATTCCATTGGCTGGAATCAGTCATATAACTGCAAGGTAGTCTGAAAAATATCATTGTTTTGTGCTGGATGAGGAAATGGGATTAGTAATTCAAACCTTGCCATAGGATCTGTGTTGATTCTAAAGTAAAAATTCCAGCTAAGCAAATCTCAAGATAATATATATGAGTAATATTTTAATTAATATTTGGTAAACAATTAAATTAAAATGAGATTTACTGACATGATCAGAGATGAGACACAACTTCACTCTACCATTTTGTGCCTCTCCATTTGTAGTGAGCTGACAGCAAGATGGTCCCCAATAATTCATTCTTACCTCCTGAGATTCACCTCCTCCTTGCATAATTCTCTCCCCTCAAGAGTGGCCTGGGCTAGTGATTTTTTCTAATGAATCCAATACCGCAAATGTGATAGGATTTCATGTCTGTGCTTAGATTACAAAAGATGGAACATTCTTTTTGCTATCAGACTCTGTTGCCTTCTGGATTTGCATTCTTTAATAAAGTAAGCAGTGATATTGTAGAAGCCCCTAATCCCCCGTGGCAAGGAAGTGAGGACCTCAGTCAAACAGCTCTCCAGAATCTGAATGCTGCCAATAATCTTTTTTTTTTAATTTAATTTAATTTATTTTTTATATGGCAGGGTCTTATTGATTATCTATTTTATACATATTAGTGTATATATCTACCAATAATCTGAGTGAACTAAGAAGATACTCATTTCTTTGAAGTAGAGCTTTCAGAAGAGATGCCAGCCCCAGCTGACCCTTGATTACAGCTTAGTAAGATACACTGAAATAGACGACCCACCCAGGTAAGCCATGTCTAAGCACCTGACTCACAGAAGTTGTGGGATAAAAATATGGGTTATTTATATATTTTTATGTGAGTCACTTTGTTGTTGTTATCATACAAGTATATTTACTATGCATACACCAGTGAAACCATGACCACTATCAAGGTTGCTTGAAATCATTAAGTTTGTGATAATTTGTTACATGATAATAGATAACTAATATACCATTCTAGTTAGTGTTAAGATTGCTTAGCTTTTACATATCTGTATATAAACCTTCCTATATACATATATATATATTCTAGTTTGAACTCAACAGTTTTAGAATTTATCCATAATTTATATAGAGAAATAGAGGTTTACAGATTATCAGAAAGCACTCATTAGGAAACTTGAACCGGTATGAGTCACCATGGACGCTGAAAAACACAGTTTTATGGTAAAATAGAGAAATGGACAAAGTTAAGTTTCGATTAAAGCAACTTAAAATCTGTAAATATTAGTAGTATTAAACAAGAAAGACGAAGCTTGGTCATTTAGGAAAAACGTGAAATATTAGTAAAACACTCTGAAGGTTGAGATGCATGTTTGTTTTTCCTAAAAGCAGCTTAAAAAACAAGCCAAACAGTTTTGGTAAGTCTTTTTTTTTTAATCTGCATATATTTCACCCAAAGTCACATATTCCTGCAGTTTGTATATAAACAAATCAGATGCATTGTCTTGAAAATAACCCCTTCACACACTGCCCCCCTTCTCACTCTTCTAAAAGGTTCAGATAGACACCCTTTATTGTATCATAGGTCAGGAGGTAAAACTTAAACTGCAGGGAAGTTGTACAAGATAGAGCCTGCCAAATGAAAAAATAAAATAAAATGCCTTGGTTTGGGGGCTTGCTTTTATTTGTTAATGTTGTTGCTTTTATATTTTAAGAGTATATTGTATATTGTAATGAATAATGATTTAATTATAACCTGGAGAATACAATTTTAAAATGGAACAAATGGATTAAATGGCCTGTGTTTGTGTGTGTATAATATACACTCATTACGTGTCTCTGTGTGAAAAGTACAGTAAGATCACTGATTTGATCACTGAAATGTTGATACTGAAATGTTCAACTTGACCTCATTCTATTTTTTTCTCCTTAGAACAAAAAGATAGTGCCAAAAAAATTTAAATTGAAGCTTGGGCAGTTTCAAGATTTTTCTTTGGACTTATTAACAAGAGACAGAGCTGTCAAATTGGCTATTTTCAAGTTTAATAGTGGAATCCACCACCAAAATTACCCATATTTCAATTCTTGACACATGTAGATAATAACAAAAGGGCCAATTTTAACCAGAACATTTAATTTTGTAGCAAGTAAGTACTCTTAAACTACTTTTACACTTTGGTTCGTAAAGGTCTTTGCCTCTTTAAATTGAGAAGAGGAAGAAGCTCTCCAATCCACAAGTACTCAAATAACTAGATCTAGAATTCTTTGTTTGATTAGTTCAAACTCCAAACTAAAAATGCAAATGTACCCGAGAGAGTTATGTGTTGATACATTCATCCTTTAAAGTTGATGGGTTTAATCTAAAATGTGTTTCTGCCCAGTTTAGATGAGATAGGGAGGTCTGGGAAAAATGAAGTTTTGGATGGAGAGGGATCGGAAGGCCATGACGCTTTAAAAGTAAGGAGTCCCACCCAATGTGTGCTGCAGTGAGAGGTTTGGAATAGTTTTAAAACATAAGAATAGCAAAGAAGGTCTGAGAACAGGCACTGGTGCATGTTTACACCTTGGAATTGGCAGTTGCAGTCTTCAGGAAAAGAAACAAAAATGAAGTGGCTATGGCAGTGGTGGTGGTGTGTATCCAAATTAAACTTCCCTGTATTTTCAAATGAGATTCAAAGTAAAATATTATTTTATGTTTGTAGGTATATAAATATACTATTATTTATATATTATTATAATTCGTATAATTATATTAGTTATGTATTATATTTTGGAAATTCTATATTAATATATGATAAAATGTATTATATATAATACTAGTTTTATTATTATAGTTAATATAATTATATTAGTTATATATTACACTTAAGAGATTATACATATTCATATATAATGATTAAATGCATGTAATCTCCTAAAATTCAAAAAGCTCCTACCTTGATAGACTTTCTGACTGCAAAATTCTTGATAAGATTTGTAAAGCTGACCTTTCTCTCTTCCCATTTTGCTAGTGCTCTAAGGATATGCTTTGGCCAACTCTGAGTCAAACATATTATTGTTTCCAGTCTTCACAAGTAACACCTTAAACAAGTTTTCCCTGACAATTTGTTATGCCTTCCGATTACCATTTTAGTTTTATTTACCTTGCATGTTCTTTAAAATGTAGTCTATACAAAACAAACCCATTTCTTCACCAAATATTCAAGTAAATTAACAAATTCACTATTTTCAAACAAACTTCATTCCTTACCACGGGGTCCCCAACCCTCGGGCTGCAGACCAGTACTGGTCTGTGGCTTGTTAGTAACTGGGCCGCACAGCAGGAGGTGAGCGGCGGGTGAGTGAGGGAAGAAGTTTCATCTGCCACTCCCCATCGCTCCCCCTCACTCGCATTATTGCCGGAGCGATCCCCCCGCTCTGTCTGTGGAAAAATTACCTTCCATGAAACACTGGTGCCAAAAATGTTGGGGACCACTGCCTTACAACTTCCCCACCATAGAGGGTTGCCAGATAAAATATATGAGATCTAGTAGAATTTGAATTTCAGATAAGCAACAAATACCTTTTTAGCATAAGTACATGCCAAATATTTGCTAAATCTGGCAACCTTGTCAACCTCACACCTAAAAGTAACTGCTGCCAGTCCTTCTGTCTATCCCACCCAATGACATGACCAGACAATGACCTTGAAGACCATGAACATGCCATAGAACCTGGACTACCTTCTGCTTTACCTAGTGACTTTGGAGACAACCAATATTTCTAAACAAACTGTTGGAACACCATCTATGGGCTCAATAAATGCTCGGCATTGGGCTAGGTGCTGGGCACAGCAAAATTAACAAAGCAGTGTTTTGGACTACAGAAAAGAATTTCAATCTTTATTTTCAAACAATGGAGATTTATTTTTCTCAAGGAAAGCTTAAATTGAGGTGCACTACATACAGTATATAAAACCAGAACTGCTGTGATAGGGAGCGGACTTGACTTCACTTTGTTGAAGACTGGCAGTCTCCAATGACCTAGAGAAACTTCTAGGTCTCCAACCCATACAGCATAAATTCACTGCTGAAATCCACCATCTTCAGAATAATGCTGCTAACAATAGAAAACACTGAAGACAAACGAAAAGGGAAGAGTCATATTCCTGATGTTTGAGCCTCTTTTGCCACTTTCTGGGTTAAAGGTCAACATAGTTTATTTCAGCATGTATGTCATCTAAAGAAAAGTTTTTGTTTTGTTTTATTTTTTTTCTCTCTCTCTTCCTGTTTGGCAATCTAAGGAATTCATTTGGCTGTTCAATGGTTTATTATGCAGAAAATACTCGAGGCCTGGATTTGGTAAAAGAGTACTTCTGAGGGCATCCTTGGAAAAAAAAAAATAGTATCTGTTGGCAGATAGAATACCAGTGTAAAACATCTTAATATGGTTGGCCAGGTGTGTAAATTCCCTGAAGGTATATAACCTAAGATATGTTATTTTAAGAAAGAAGGCATCTAATGGGCCACTGGGAGAGATATTTTGTTTTGGCCAGGCTTCACTGGGGACGATTTTTCAACCTCACTGGGCTAAAGCAAAGTGAAAAGCCACTTACTCAATGATCTGCCTGTGTTTGTGTTGGTGTTTTATTATTACCACTTTATTCAAGCCTGAGGAGCGTGACTCTGAATTGTAAGTGAATGAAGCCATTCTTTACCTTTTAAAAGTAGCAAGGGCCTTGAAGTTATTAAACCAATGAAGAAACAGTTTGTTCCAGGGTTTAGACTCCAAGTGCAGTGCACATACTAAATAAATCTCAGCATAAATAAGATTTTAAATCCATGCATTCATTAAGACTGTTTACCAGCAGTGACATTTCTTCGACCTCTCTTGGAGTTTCTCTTTTGCCCTTTTAGTTGAGACCTTGACACCAGGAGAAAATATAGAGTCAGTAGTCTCTACTCTTTACAGCAGCCTCCGTGTATACCAGTGGGATTTGACAAGTCTCAGGAATATATGGGTAAAAACAAAGGGTTAGAGGAGGGGGAAATCGAGAAGTTTGGGGAAGGAATATTTTACTGCACTCTGTGTTTATTTGTCACACAACAGTATCACCACTTTGCCTGTATATAAACTTGAGCCACCTAAGTTGGAAAGAGCTTTCCTCACTCAACCCCATTCTCAGGTCGCATTATTTTACACCTGTCAAAGATACATTTATTTTACTGAAAACTCAGTAAGTCAGTGTCAGAGTGTCTCTTCCACTTTTACAAATGGAATCATATATCAACTTTCAATTACCAGGGATATCTGGTAGAAGAGAAGGATTCACAGGTTAATCTTGAATCTTAATTTGGCCTTAGTTTCAGCCTTCTCTTCTTCAGAATGATTCCAGTGAGTAGCTAGAAGTCTAAAATGTGACTGAACTGTGTAATAATAGTATTAATATTAATAGTATGACTTTACGGTTTTCAAAGTGTTTTCACATTTATCATCTCATTTGGTTTTCATAAACTCTCTGTGGTGGAGATAGAAAGTGTGTGCTCTTCTCCCTCTTTAAAGATGAGGAAACAGAGAATGAAATTTAGATCACTTGCCCATGTACTTGGTTAGTTAGTGGCTCTGACTCTCTCTCTCTACTATATGATATTAGAAAGGCCACGATTTCACAATTATAATATCACTGTTATCTGTACATCTCTATTTGATGAGCTGACAATGCCCTAATGAACGTTATACTTAAGGATGTAAAGAGAGCAAACCTAGTCTTTACAGGGTGTCTTTACATTTCCCTAGAATTCCTTCCCATGACCTTGGGAAGTCAATTTTGTAGATTTCATGCTCATTGACTGAATCTCTGAAGCCCACCTTCCCCTTACACTATCTCTTTGTATGTGATTGTTTTGCTCTAATTAGCAGTCCTGACCTCTAGAACAGTAAGCGAACAGGCTGAAATATAAGGCATCATTTCCCAGGTAAAATGGGATAACAAAACTATGGTTCAAATGAAATTTTCCTATTGATCTTGTGTATTGTTCTAGCCTGTGCTGTAAGTTTTATAATCTAGAGTCAAGCATATGATCTAGGAATTGAAAAGTTCTTCAGAGGATCACATATCCTGACTGAGATCTTTTCACTTCTTCCACCACTTTTAAATAAAAGAAGATATTTTTGAGGCATGAAACACCAAATCTAACATTCATTTATCCTCTTATCATCTCCTTAGTTTCTTCCTGCAAAAGATTCCAAAAAACAACTTCTATCCCTAAGGCTGGCAGAAGATGAGAAGCAGAGAAAAATGAAATGGAAAGATCAGTCAGACAGTACTTGTCGTTATTATACTATTTTTTCCTAAAACTAATTATGTTGCCTTGAGAAGGAAAAGCTAATCAAACACTCTGTGAATCTTGGTGTCAAGTTTTGCTTAAAGCCAAAATATAAGGCAGGGCTTAAGTAAAATCTTATTAGTTTTCTTTATGTTAGGAACAAGCTCAAGCCCTATTATGTGGTCATTTTTCTATTAGATTATTTCCATAGAATACATTCCCCCTTTCAATTAAAATGTAAATATTCTGATTTAGAAACAATAAGTTTGATTTTCCCTTTTAAAATAGAACTAAATTTTAATTTGAAGGAACATGGAAATTGATATTGTCAAAAATGCGAGTAGCCCCACTCTCCAATTTATACTATTGTCATTTATACAAATGGCCAATAAATACATGAAAAGATGATTAACATTGTTAGTGATTAAGGAAATGCAAATCAAAACACAAATAAGATACTATTTCACACCCACTAAGATGGTATAATCGAAAAGTCAGTGAGTAACAAGAGTTGTTCAGGATGTGGACACAATAGAAGATACACACACGTTCCTGATGGGAATGTAAAATGGTGTCCCCAATTTGGAAAACAATCTGGCAGTTTCTTAAAAGGTTAAACATGAGTTACCCTTGACTCAGAAATCTACAACTAGGTATATACCCAAGAAAAATTAAAACATATGTTCACACGAACATTTGTACATGAATGTCCATAGGAGAATTATTCCTAATAAGCAAAAGGTAGAAACAACCCAGAAGTCCTTCAGTTGATTAGACAAATGAATGTGATATATTTAAACAATGGAATATTATTTGATCGTAAAAAAGGAATGAAGTACTGATACATTCTACAATGTGGATAAATCTTGCAAACATTGTGCTAAAGTTGGCAATGTCTACTAAAATAATGTTCTAGGTTAAAATACTTATTGAGTTGTGGTATGACTGTTCTCGAAAGTTATGTCACTGAAACATTTTGTGAAAAGAGTGGCCCATAATTTAATCAGCATCAGAAAACCTGACTGTTCTTGGAAATTTGCAGTTTACATGAGCCTAGTAAAGGCTTTGAGAAGTCCTACAAGAAGATAACTTGTTGAACCTTGTTTTTTCCATTGATTCCCA
This sequence comes from Kogia breviceps, assembly GCF_026419965.1. Lineage (NCBI taxonomy): Eukaryota > Metazoa > Chordata > Mammalia > Artiodactyla > Physeteridae > Kogia > Kogia breviceps. The sequence continues at coordinate 117,423,056 of NC_081312.1, read as the reverse complement.
AACTTATTTGATCATGAAGTTTTTATATCATCCTTTAAAATTAATGCTTCCTGGAAAACACTATTATGCAGAGAAGAACTTGGAGGCATTGCACACCAATTTCCCATCTAGAACAGACTCGGAACAGTTCCTAAGGAAGACTCTGGTTCCTCTGGGTTGAGGTGTGGAAAAACATCTGCCATATGACAAAAGGACTTTCATATCTTGCTGCCCAGAATCAGTTATCAAAGCATTATTAAACTCTTTTAATTAGCTCCACATAGATCTGCACCCCAGATTCTTGCTAAAGATTACTACCTTCAGGTTCTCTGCTCTTTTATCCATATCAGATATCTAAATGTGAGATGCAATACTCACAAGGCTTATGTGTAACACAGATCAAAGACGACTGTTCTCTGTGTTGGGAATGGGAGCATGTATTCCCCACCCTTTGGATTTCACTCACCACCACCTCCCTCTACCCACCAGAATGATCACCTCTATGTAGTTTGATCTGAACGTCAGTTTTCTAAATTCTACTCTTCGTAAATGAAAGATCATAAGAGGGCTACATTTTTTCCTGCAATATTTTACCTCTTCATAGACTTCCTTTTACTGTATTTTACATAGGTGTTAGGTCACTGGTCTACTTCAAGGACTGTTAGAAGAATTTTCACATCCAGCTGAATATTTTAATTATTGGACAGATGTTGGCAAGCTTCCTATTTATCAAACAGTACAAGGTTCTGTAAGTGAAAATCCATGGGAAAAATTTTCCTCTCATCTCAATATCTGGAAAACCTCTCTTGTTTGATTTTAACATATGATCTATTATCCAGTAAGTCTTTATAATTGAATGTGTTTCCTTCTTTGCTTTCATCACTGAGAAGTAAGCCAGAAGGCAAAATTTTGATTTACTTCCATCAACTTTACAACACCTTGTAGAAGGTATACTTTGTTTGGTAATTTTATCCTGCCCTAACTTTTTCCATTATCTACTTTTTCCTTTAACAGGAGCCCCTCCATCCTTTGTTTATATCCTGTATTTATACACACACATATATATATATGTACACATAAACATAGACCTATATATAAAACACTTATAAACAATCAGAAATCCTTTGTGAAATGAGGTGGCACAGAAATAAAGATACAGTGTTTGTGTGTGCATGTGTGTGTGTCATAGTGTCTATATAGCATGGTACTTTCCACATAGAAGGTGCTAGATAAATATTTCCAGATTAGTACCTGGGGAGATGAGATTTACAGGAAATATCTTCCATGTTAAATTTTTCGGTGGCTTTATTAGTGGTATTCTTTATGTTATATCCACACTGGAAAGCGTTTCCAAGGCTTACACTTTATCTCTTACTCTTAGTAACTTAGAAAAGTTCCTGCTGGTATGTAACTCTGCTCATCTGCTAATGGGTGCCAGAAACACAGCTCTGAGAAGGGGTCTGAGGCTGCTCCCAGGCTCTCAGAAAAGAACAAGGTTGGTTAGCGTTGTCTGCATTGCAGGTAGGAGGTGCCAGTGGTAGCATATGTGGCACATATGCACCATTTCTACCTAACAGTGATGTCCTCAGCAAAATAATTTACTCCACTTTGCCTCTATTTAATCAATGACATAAAAAAAGAAACCAACTGCTTTCACTTTAACAAAGACATATCTGACCACCAAAATGATCCTTGAATCTTCATTTGCTTCTACAGTTGTTCCCCTAATTGGTGTCAAAATCAAAGGAGGAAAGAGTCTTCAGCTTGGCATAGTCTTAATTCTGTTAGTGCATTAATCTTCTATTGCCCAAAAGGTTTAGAATATCCATAAAACAATTTCCTGTTGATTCCCACATGGGTTTTTCACACAGGAAAATTGAAATATACGTAAGCATGTTTCAGAACATGCTGGTATAAAACAGGGATTACATTTTACTCACCACACTCCTAACTAAATTTCACAGATGTTTTATGTGAATTAAGGATTGTAAAGCACTTAGAACAAAAGAGCAAGTGCAGTGATTACCTTAAACTCAGTTTTAATGCCAGACAAGTTATTGCATCTATTACCAAATGGAATTTCAAATTAACAAATCTCTACAACCTGTTCATACCATTAAGTCGAACTCTGATATTTAAATGTCTAAATTGTAAAAATTTCAAGTGATAGGCATGAACTAATTTGTTTTGAGATTTAATACTTGTATGGAACTACTCTACTGGGAAGAAAGCCTTTATGGAAGACAAATTATTTTCCAGAATCCCAGCCTGCCATAGGTTTTAACAAAATCATGTGACTCCTCTAACTGATTTTAATATTTTTGTTCAGGGCCCAGAGGATACTCTACCCAATGCTGTTTCACATAAAATTATTCTGTCACCACCAAGAATTCATTTACAAAACTGTCTAAAATTCTAAATCTTAAAAAAAAAAAAAAAAAAAAAAAATAGAACATAGCTTGGTAGTAATTGTTTTCCAGGGAATGGTTGTATTTCTGTATTTCCACAGCATTACTTTTTCCAAATATATCCCGCATAGCTATATTCCCAAAAAGGTATAAAATTAAGTAGATTGAGGTGAATTAGACTAATTAATGGGTTTGAAATGGCCTTTTATCCTAACAATTGTAAACCAGTTCAATCTAAGAACTTAAATCAGGGTCTGTTCTAAATCCTAGTGGACAGCAATTCACATCATATAATTTGGCAGAACTCACCCAGAAATGAACTTGCCATGGATTTGACCCTCCCAGTCATAGATGGGGCCATACAGGGAAGGGAAATAAGAACATACATGCACAGACACACACACACAGACACACACACACGAGCATTGCAGCTGTCTGAATTTTGAGAAAAATATCAAAGTTGCCACCTTAAAAGTTTTTACTTGAATTCTTTGGTTACCAATGAAAATCATATAAAATAGCATGATTGTTCATTATTCTTTTCTTCATTGATTTAGATAGAATAATTCTATTTAAGACTCAGAAACAATCTATTTATATATTTATTTAAGCCATTGAACATTAGTTTTGTAAAACAAGTTTAATTTTAGGCATATTGGGATCATCAACATTTACATGAGCTTCTCACCAACTTGATAAAAAAATCCATAAAAAATAACAATAACATTTTTCCCAAACAATACATCTTTTAGATACATTTTTATTTCATGTATTAGCTATAAACTCTTTGTAAAACAATGTAAATGTATATTAAGCATATTAGTATTATTTATACACTAAGACACAGGATTACATTTTTGTAAGTCCCCCACTTTTTGTCCAAAAATGTCATGAAGACCAGCCCCAGTGGTCAGAGCTGCCAGTCAGCCTAGGACAGAAGGTCCCTGAAGAAATCGCTTGCCAACTCTGGGGACTTCAGGCTTTGGGGCAACGGGTCAGCCAGCCTATGTGGGCGCCAAGCTGGTTTGAATCAGAAAGCTGTGAATGACAGAGAGGAGGATGGATTCCAGGGAAGATTTCTGTCAAGGCCGCCATGCTAGCATGATGAAGCACTGCTCTGGGCCTTGGAGACCAAGATTACTGTTAGTGAATACTTGTACATTTGGCAGTAAGAATATTATTTTACTGTTAACATAATTTTCTCAACGCTTGATGGCTGAAATATACAGCACAACCTTTTCTTAAAGGTCACATATCCAAAAAAGAAAAAAAAAAAAAAAGAAAAAGAAAGTAATGCAATTTTCTAAAAACAAAATATTATTTGGTTAAAAAAAAAAAAAGAAAAGCAGAACTGTTTGAAGTTCAGGCCAACTGTGATGAAATGTTACCTAAAAAACTTATTTGTCCATAGCCAAATGCAAAATTTAAGATATGTTTTTTAAAGTTCTAAATGCAAAATCCGTCTGAATAGATGTTAGGGACCTCTAATTGAAAAATCTACATCTTGTGGTAATATCACTGATTGGGATACATTACAGTCCTTCCAATCTGATTTCAGTCCTTCCAATCTGATTTTGCTCAGTTAAGCTCTGCCTAAACTATACATTTTTGTTTTCATGGCATTTCAAAATATTCCCTTTACAGAATAAATAAGTGGATACCAAAATATACTCATGTCTCATTAATAAAAGCATATTCATTACATGTGGGGAATATTGTTTAACCTTCCTTAGTAATAATTTCTGGGATTTTCCTTAGATTTATAGCTGATGACTGAATGATTTAGGAAGGGTGAAATAGAAGTTGTTAGGTGATTTTTCCAAGTATTTAATTTTATGAAAAATCAAATTATGCACACACAGCAATGAAATTTGGGAAATAAAGTACAGTCTGACATAATATTGTAATTATCAGGTAACTATGCATTCTATTTCTGATCTGTGATGGAGCCAAAATAAATTGTTTCAGTGTGCAAGCTCTTTTCCATGATTTCTCTTAGCAACTCCCATTCCATTATTTTTTCTTCCCCCAAGCTTCAGGGGAATTTAAGCCATCTTTGTGCTGTTATTATTAAGAGTGAGAATGAGAAATCATAAAGATTATAAAGAATTATAGAGTAACGATACAGATTCTTTTTCCTTTAACAAATCGCTAAGAAGCCTGCCTGCATCAAAGTGTATGATAAATTAATTCTGATGAGAGAATTAGAAAGTTGGACCGATTTATACCAATCATGGGAATGAACATATCGTTAAATAGGTCATTTCCAATTTTAACAATTCCACCCCCGATTTCATTCAGCATCTTTGACACAGAAACCCAGTTTAACTCCTCCTGGGACGGGTGAAGCCCTTGAGCAGCGATTCCTGTGTGGAGCTGCACATCCCTGGGATTTCTCCTTTACTTAAGGAGAGCTTCTCCAATGCGCATGCTTCTCCCTGCAGACGCGCTGGTGGGACACCAGGGAAGGGAAAATTATTTAAAACATAAAGGGAAATTCACAAAATGTATTAACTGCTATGGATGAAGGAGACTAAAATGTACCAGTTGTTAAAAAAAAAAAAAAAAGTGAAATAAGGTCCCCAGATTTGAGCTCATGTATGTTCATTCATCTCTAAGAACATTTAGCATACTACCCATAACTTTATTTTCTTTACATATTTTATACTGAGTATAGAAGCTCCAGCATTTCTTTGTAAAACACTATGGCGATGGGCATGGATATCAGTGATTGAGTTTCTTCTTATTCGAGAAAGTCAAATAGTTCCTTAGTTGTTGATTTCTGCTTATGGAGGCAAGGATTATACTCAATATGCTTTTCCCTCTGTTTACCAAAGACTTCAAAACATCTTGCCAAGTTTCTCCAAGTTGCAATCTGAAATCACCTTTAACTGCCTGCATAATCCTGTGGGAATACACAGCCAGGGAATAATGCATGTAGTAAAAATCTTGAGAGTAATAACAATGGTTACTGATACAGAGGCTGATGGCAGAATAAACTGGGTCATTGACCTCGAACCTCGAAAGGCCTGAGGTTAGATCTGGATTAAATCACGAGTGAAATGATCACAGAGGTTTTGCTTCAAAAATTAGCACTCAGGTTGATTCACTTTGACAGGAGGAGGCGAGGATGCCAGTGACTAAATTAAATAGAATTAGACCGTTATGCCAAAGTGGGGCATCTGTTGAGGATAAAGCTTTATTCTCATCCGTCTTAACCTAATGAACGCCCAAGTTGAATCCCCTTTTTTTAATAATACATGGTTTAAAAATAGTTTTGAGATGGCATAAAGGATATCATGATAGCACAAGAGGATAAAAATGCACAGCAGCTGCACTAATTTGACAAAAATAGTTCTTTCATTAATTACAGTTGAGCTCTAGCCCTTGAAACCTAGTAGATACATCCATGTTTTGCTAAAGTATCCTTTTAAGTTTATATTCAGTCTCCCCCTTTATCAAACCTCTTCCCAATATTTGTGAGTGTGTGGGATATAGTATCGCAAAAGAAAGATTTAAAAAAACAAACCTATATGTAATGCTAAGTACCATTAATTTAATGAGTATTTCGAAAGTACCAGAATCTGTGTCAACTATTTTGTATTTATTATTTCAAGTGCTTTCCAAAGCATAGCATAAGGTAATTTCGAGTGGCATAAGACAGGGTAATGAATATCTTAGAACATGTAGTTATAAAGTCATTTCATTTTCCATTATTTCACCTCCAAACATCTATCCTTTGAATAAGTAGCACATTTATTTGCTTCAGAATTCAGCACTTTATATTATGAAAAATCTCTCTTTCACCCCTGTGTTCCAGCCATTCATTTCTCATCCTGTTAGTTTCTTGTGTATCTTTCAAAAGATGTTTTAGTCAGATAAAATAAATATGTGTATATATATAATACATATATATGTGTATATGTGTATATAACATACATATATATTTATGTGGATACAAATATGCTATACTCATTGTTTTACTTTTAGCAATATCTATTTTAAATAATTTCATATCAGTAATAGTTTTCTTATCGTTTTATTTAGCTACATAATATTCCACCCAGTTCTCTTTCAATCCGATATAGAGGAGGAAATTTTGGCATGGGGTCAGTATTTATGAAATAGCTTTTCATTTCATGAAAACAGGGTACCACTGTTCTAGTACCCTTTTTCTATAAAAAAATAGAATAGAGTTCAGCTACACACTCTTAAGAAAATTAAGGCAAAGTCCTGCCATAGTAAAAGTAGGAGCCAAGAAATTCAATAACAAAAAATGTGGTGTTATATACTTGTGACATGTCTGGGTACAGTTCAGTACCACCTGATAGCAGTTGTCTACTCTGGCTTCAGTATCAGTGAGGATGATTCTCTTTCTAGGAGCTGCCTGGAGTTTCCCAAACAGTGGCCATGATTCCACAACTCTCCCATTTAGTGTCCAGTTTTGTCCACTCAATCCAAAGAGATTGGGTCAAAAGATAACTCAAGGACACACTATGTGCATCCTAGCTTCCCAAGACCAGATGATCTGCTACTTCCCTGCCTAGTCTTGCCTTGACGCCATATTTCACTAATCTGTTTTTTTTTTTTTTTTTGCGGTATGCGGGCCTCTCACTGTTGTGGCCTCTCCCATTGCGGAGCACAGGCTCCGGACGCGCAGGCCTAGCGGCCATGGCTCACGGGCTTAGTTGCTCCACGGCATGTGGGATCTTCCCGGACCAGGGCACGAACCCGTGTCTCCTGCATCGGCAGGCGGATTCTCAACCACTGCGCCACCAGGGAAGCCCTCACTAATCTGTTTTTAAGATTAGAACTCTTTGACCTGCCTAGTGGCTTAAGATGCACGTTAGTTCTGCACAAAATTATATTCTCCATACAATTTAATTGGGCATACTCTATTGATAAAATGTCCCTGGCATGACTATCTGATTGCTAAGCTCCTTAGGTCTGTAAAATGGTTGAATAAAGACTATAAAACAGAGAAGTGCGGTGTCATTTATGAATACAACACTACTAGATTTTGGGTATCCAGACTCCCAGTCCAGTGCCATTGTTCTTTATTCGAATAATATTGTAGGTATCTTTCCCCAACCAGATGATGAACTCCATGTGACCAAGTCTTCTACTTCTGGAGTCATATCCTGATGAGGTTGACCTAACATAATGAAAGAATGCTTATCTAATGCTTTGCAGATAGTTGGTGCCAAATAAACATTTGCCTCCTTTCTCTCGTTCTCCCTTCTTCCCAAAGCATGGGTTCTGAAACTAAAATCTCCCACACTTAATGAACATGCTCCTTGTTGGCAAGGATCAGTTACTGGTATATAGCAGACAATCCATGGTTATGAACCCCAATAACTTGAGTTTTAATCCACCACCTGCTAGTCTTTACTAAAACTCGAAATCTCAACCGCTCATTCTATAAAAGAAGTATTACAAATTCTTGTCTCATAGGGTCATTGGAAGGAATAATTAAGAAAATCTCCCATAGTAGTTGGTACATAGGTGCTCAGCTAAGTGTGGTTCTCATTTTCAACATCTCTCCAACACCTCTTCTCTGTGTTAAGCTATCTCCTTTTTTCCTTTCTGCTCTTTCATTTATAAGTATGAATGATTACTCCCCTCCCAAATCCCTAGAGGCCAGTGAAGTCCCCCAATTAATTAACATTCAGCATGTATTAAGCTCAGATATGGACCTGGGTAGCAACACAATGATGAATCAAGAACCCCAAGCTCAGGTGACTACATTTATATGATACCTATGGACTCCATTCATTTACTTCACTACAGCTCAGGGGAATCCCCAAACCTGGCACAACATTTTTTTATATACACCATTTTGTCAATATACAGAACCACTAAAACTTATAAAACCAACAGAGGAATATCTGCTTGCCTAGTCTGTCTTCTGTAAATTAGAATTAAAAAAAACTATTATTGTCACATTGATTGTAAATGAAGATATAGGAAAATCAGGAGATAGGAAAGTTTATTCCCTAGGTCACATGGTGGATTAAGAATACTCTAGTATCCTAAATGCACAAAAGTAACACTCTTCCACTTTTTATTTTGGAAAACATTCAAGTCAAGGAAATGTTGACTAATACAATGAACACCTACATACCCCTACAGCTGGATTGATCAGTTATTTTTCTGAATCATCTGAGAATAAGCTGCATATAGCAAGATCCTGAGTACCTAACACTTGATCAGGCATCTCTAAGCAAGAGGGGCATTCTCCTACATCATCACAAAAATGGTTATCCCACTCAAGAAACTTAGCATTGATTAAAGCACCATTTGATCTGCATTTTAAAACCAGATTCTTAAGTGTGCTCTACTTGAGAGATTTTACTCTTGAAGAACTCTTCTCTATAAACTCTAATGATAGGTGCTCATAATCCCATCCCTTAATGGACACAGAAGGACAGAGAGTTAAGAACAAAGAACAGTCTTTGGAGGCACACAGCTTGGATTTGAATCGAAGCTCTGCCATTTTCCCAATCATGAAATTGACCCAACTAAACTGCCACTAAGCCCCCTTTCCACATTATAAAAGAAGATAAGAATCAATTACAGGAAAAGATCTGTAAAAAATACAAACATATGGAGGCTAAACAATACACTACTTAATAATGAAGTGATCACTGAAGAAATCAAAGAGGAAATCAAAAAGTACTTAGAAACAAATGATAATGGAGACACGACCACCCAAAACCTATGGGATACAGCAAAAGCAGTTCTAAGAGGAAAGTTTATAGCAATACAATCATACCTTAAGAAACAGGAAACATCTCGAATAAACAACCTAACTTTGCACCTAAAGCAATTAGAGAAGGAAGAACAAAACAACCTCAAATTTAGCAGAAGGAAAGAAATCATAAAGATTAGATCAGCAATAAATGAAAAAGAAATGAAGGAAACAATAGCAAAGATCAATAAAAGTAAAAGTTGGTTCTTTGAAAAAATAAATAAAATTGATAAACCATTAGCCAGACTCATCAAGAAAAAAAGGGAGAAGACTCAAATCAATAGAATTAGAAATGAAAAAGGAGATGTAACAACTGACACTGCAGAAATACTAAAGATTATTAGAGATTACTACAAGCAACTCTATGCCAATAAAATGGACAACCTGGAAGAAATGGACAAATTCTTAGAAATGCACAAGCTGCCAATACTGAACCAGGAAGAAATAGAAAATATGAACAGATCAATCACAAGCACTGAAATTGAAACTGTGATTAAAAATCTTCCAACAAACAAAAGCCCAGGACCAGGTGGTTTCACAGGCGAATTCTATCAAACATTTAGAGAAGAGCTAACATCTATCCTTCTCGAACTCTTCCAAAAGATAACAGAGGGAGAAATACTCCCAAACTCATTCTATGAGGCCACCATCACCCTGATACCAAAACCAGACAAAGACGTCACAAAGAAAGAAAACTACAGGCCAATATCACTGATGAACATAGATGCGAAAATCCTCAACAAAATACTAGCAAACAGAATCCAACAGCACATTAAAAGGATCATACACCATGATCAAATGGGGTTTATTCCAGGAATGCAAGGATTTTTCAATATATGCAAATCAATCAACGTGATGCACCATATCAACAAACTGAAGGAGAAAAACCATATGATCATCTCAATAGATGCAGAGAAAGCTTTTGACAAAATTCAACACCCATTTATGATAAAAACCCTGCAGAAAGCAGGCATAGAGGGAACTTTCCTCAACATAATAAAGGCCATATATGACAAACCCACAGCCAGCATTGTTCTCAATGGTGAAAAACTGAAACCATTTCCACTAAGATCAGGAACAAGACAAGGTTGCCCAGCCTCAGCACTCTTATTCAACCTAGTTTTGGAAGTTCTAGTCACAGCAATCAGAGAAGAAAAAGAAATAAATGGAATCCAAATCGGAAAAGAAGAAGTAAAGCTGTCACTGTTTGCAGAAGACATGATACTATACATAGAGGATACTAAGGATGCTACCAGAAAACTACTAGAACTAATCAATGAATTTGGTAAAGTAGCAGGATACAAAATTAATGCACAGAAATCTCTGGCATTCTTATACACTAATGATGAAAAATCTGAGAGTGAAATTACGAAAACACTCCCATTTACCATTGCAACAAAAAGAATAAAATATCTAGGAATAAACCTACCTAAGGAGACAAAAGACTTGTATGCAGAAAACTATAAGACACTGATGAAAGAAATTAAAGATGATACAAATAGGTGGAGAAATATACCATGTTCTTGGATTGGAAGAATCAACATTGTGAAAATGACTCTATTACCCAAAGCAATCTACAGATTCAATTCAATCCCTATCAAATTACCACTGGCATTTTTTACAGAAGTAGAACAAAAAATTTCACAATTTGTATGGAAACACAAAAGACCCCGAATAGTCAAAGCAATCTTGAGAACGAAAAATGGAGCTGGAGGAATCAGGCTCCCTGACTTCAGACTATACTACAAGGGTACAGTAATCAAGACAGTATGGTACTGGCACAAAAACAGAAATATAGATCAATGGAACAGGATAGAAAGCCCAGAGATAAACCCACACACCTATGGTCACCTTATCTTTGATAAAGGAGGGAAGGATATACAGTGGAGAAAAGACAGCCTCTTCAATAAGTGGTGCTGGGAAAACTGGACAGCTACTTGTAAAAGTATGAAATTAGAAAACTCCCTAACACCACACACAAAAACAAACTCAAAATGGATTAAAGACCTAAATGTAAGGCCAGACACTATCAAACTCTTAGAGGAAAACATAGGCAGAACACTCTATGACATCAATCACAGCAAGATCCGTTTTGACCCATCTCCTAGAGAAATGGAAATAAAAACAAAAATAAACAAATGGGACCTAATGAAACTTAAATGCTTTTGCACAGCAAAGGATACCATAAACAAGACTAAAAGACAACCCTCAGAATGGGAGAAAATATTTGCAAATGAAACAACTGACAAAGGATTAATATCCAAAGTTTATAAGCAACTCTTGCAGCTCAATAACAAAAAAACAAACAACCGAATCCAAAAATGGGCAGAAGAACTAAATAGACATTTCTCCAAAGAAGATATACAGATTGCCAACAAACACATGAAAGAATGCTCAACATCATTAATCATTAGAGAAATGCAAATCAAAACTACAATGAGATATCACCTCACACCAGTCAGATTGGCCATCATCAAAAACTCTAGAAACAACAAATGCTGGAGAGGGTGTGGAGAAAAGGGAACACTCTTGCACTGTTGGTGGGAATGTAAATTGATACAGCCACTATGGAGAACAGTATGGAGGTTCCTTTAAAAACTACAAATAGAACTACCATATGACCCCACAATCCCACTACTAGGCATATACTCTGAGAAAACCATAATTCAAAAAGAGTCATGTACCTAAATGTTTATTGCAGGTCTATTTACAATAGCCAGGGCATGGAAGCTATCTAAGTGTCCATCAACAGATGAATGTATAAAGAAGATGTGGCACATATATACAATGGAATATTACTCAGCCATAAAAAGAAATGAAACTGAGTTATTTGTAATGAGGTGGATAGACCTGGAATCTGTCATACAGAGTGAAGTAAGTCAGAAGGAGAAAAACAAATACCGTATGCTAACACATATATATGGAATCTAAGAAAAAAAAATGTCATGAAGAGATTAGTGGTAGGATGGGAATAAAACACAGACCTACTAGAGCATGGATTTGAGGATATGGGGAGGGGGAAGGGTAAGGTGTGAGGATGTGAGAGAGTGGCAGGGACATATACACACTACCAAATGTAAATTAGATAGCTAGTGGGAAGCTGCAGCATAGCACAGGGAGTTCACCTCTGTGCTTTATGACCACCTAGAGGGGTGGGATAGGGAGGGTGGGAGGGAGGGTGATGCAAGAGGGAAGAGATATGGGAACATATGTATATGTATAACTGATTCACTTTGTTGTAAAGGAGAAACTAACACACTATTGTAAAACTGTTATACTCAAATAAAGATTTTTTTTAAAAAAAGAAGAGGATAAGAATACCAATGTCATTGGTCTCTTTTTAAAAGGTAAAGTATGCAAAGAGCCTGAACGATACTTGATCCTCAGTAAATTTTGGTTTTCATTCTACATCTTCCATACCAAAGGAAAAAAAGAAAGAAGGAAAAAAAAAAAAAAAAAAACCACCTTGGAATTTTCATAGAAAAAAAATCTCTACAAGAAACCCCCAAACCAAAAAGCAAAACAGAACACAACAAACAATAAAAATAAACTCTTCCTGGAGTTTCAAATGGAGCCCAGGAAAGAGCCAGAAAGAGAGAAGACTCAAGACATCTCCATTATGTTTGCTCAGCCACCTGAATCACAATGACAGCCATGGGGCAGGTTCTCTAGCTGGAGAATTGTTCAGAATTTTAGGAGTAAATGTATGGATTACTGTTTATTTTACTTAAGCAGTTTGTTTAAATTTAATAAAACGTTAGTGATATAAATAGTTGTGGTACAAATTCACAGTGAAACTGGCATTTTGCCTATTTCTGTTTCAGTCTGAATCTTACTGGCCAGTGGAATAGATTCTAGCCTAGATGAAGGGCATGATCCAAGGATGCAGTTGTGTCTCTGAAGATCTCATCTTGTTAAGGACTGTCGGGTTTACATTCTGAAAGGAGGACAGAGAAAAGGAAGAGGATCAGGGCTTCCCTGGTGGCACAGTGGTTGAGAGTCTGCCTGCCGATGCAGGGGACACGGGATCGTGCCTCGGTCCGGGAGGATCCCACATGCCACGGAGCGGCTAGGCCCGTGAGTCATGGCCGCTGAGCTTGCGCGTCCGGAGCCTGTGCTCCGCAACGGGAGAGGCCACAGCAGTGAGAGGCCCACGTACCAAAAAGAAGGCTGAGAATCAGCAAAGGGGTTCATATTTTTTAGCCCATTTTAGAGGCCACACACCATCTAAACACTTGATCCACATTTTAAATTAATTCTAATAGACATCCTGTGCAAAGTTATGATACCATTTGGCAGAGAAGTAAAATGAAGCTAGCAGACAGTTTTTTAGAATGACATATCAAAACCATGTTTAGAATTCATCTTTAAGCCTTTTGAGAAGACTATTTCTGTTCTATTTCTCTATTTAAATTACTTAAATACATTCATTAGAGAAGTTATATGATGGTATGTGTTTTGTCGGCATGAGAAGTAACCGTGGCTAGTGATAATGACTAATATTGCTTCAATTAAGCCCTCAATTAACAGTTTTAAAAGTTCCAGCCCTGTAACTCCCTGTGACTGACTGCCTGACCTTGGGAAATCTCCTACCCCCTTTTAACTGTTCTCTTATTCTTTTAAATAAAAATGTATCTTGAATTAAGAACTGAGATGGTAGCATACATTTAAGTAGATAATAGATGATACAAGTTTTTTTTTTTTTTTTTACCCCTTCAGGAATGCCAGAAAATTAAATATTTTTGAAAGTCAGAAAAGTGCTGCTGTGACTTTCAATTATTTTCCATTTCCATGCTGCCTCCAAACTTCCTGATTCCAGCTGGGATTGTGATCAAAAATGTAAAAACATATGTAGAGAAGTTATTCTTGTGGAACATCTGACCGGAAGCAGGAAATGCAAGATATCTCATGGGACTTCCTATTATCAAAATATACCCAGTCCAGCACTGCAAAGACAGGGGGAGTTTGTCAACCAGATAAAGAGAATCAGAGAGCATTCTGGTATACACACATCACTGTGAAAGGAGGGCGGGGAGATATGCCCCTCATATGTTTTAGTCCCTGGCCCACTGCTGTGTCACTGTGTGGCCTTGTAAAATCTCACTGAATGACTGCCAGTCTCATGAAAAACATCTACAAAACAAATCTTAATAAAGAATAACTTTAAGGTACATATCCTTCAAAAAATCTTGTAAATGGGAAGAGTCCTATGATTATTGCCCACTGATAAATATGAGATAATTTATACCCAGAGTAGTAACTGCTAAAGATTACAACAGTAACTTACACTATCCTGATGCACAAAAGGAAACCAACTTTGCTATTTGAATTTAGAATTCAACATTTAATTTTCCTTGAAACTCTTGAAAATATTTATTTGAGCTTTTGCAATAAAATTAAATTTCATGGAAATATGTATTTTAATAACATGGTGATTAGGTTTTATCCTGTTTTTGTGTGTGTGTAAATTAGAATAAATAGAAGAGAAACACTATTCAGAAATTCTACCCTGGTATCCTGAATGTATCCATCATAAAATCATTGGCACACAGCAGGCAACTGGAAAAAGGATACCTTTTAACCTCAACTGGCAAAAACGTGAGTATTTATTTTTAAGAAGTGGAATATAAACAGACATGCTGAGAGCCAAGAGTTTTATGAATAAAAAAAGATTCCATACACACACACACACACACATACACACACACACACACACACACACACACACACACACACACATATAAAACTTTCCCCAATGGGCCACCGAGGATTTATGTGGATGTGAACTCTATTTACTGTTAGTATTAAGGAAATAGTGCCTTTTTAACAAGTTACTCATGTCTGGAAAAAATCCCAGTTTTGCAAGTAATCCAAGATTCTTTGCCAACTGTCCGTGGGAATCACTGGGATGGGAAAAGTTCAAATTTGTTTTAAAAGAACTTGCTTAATGGAAAAAAAAAAAAAAAAAAGGTAGAAGAAAACCAGCAACCCACTGTGCTAATCTTTTGGTTAAATAAGAATAAAGTATGGCCTGGTTGCTTTATTTTTCCTTAGTATTATTTTAAGAAAAGAAAAAAAAATTTCCATTTTTATGTTACCCATAAAGTCACATTCAGTACTTGATTTCAGTTATCCAAGGGCATGATGACTCTCTGGCTTTGGTTGTCTTCTTATCTTCTGCCATTTTCTTAAAGCTCTTTTATTTTCTGTTCCAATCAAACAGCAAAATCTGGTTACATTTTTGCTGTCAATTTCAAAACTACGAAGGACTAAAAAAGCCAACCTTAAAACCATTAGAATGTATAGTTTTAAAATACAATGATTCTACCTCTTCTAGCACCTAGGGGGTGCCAGGCACAGTTACAAAGGCTTTTATGCATTCAAGTCTCGCAAGAACCTTATCAATAGGCATCTTTAATTTTTTTTTTTTAATTCTCCTTTTATAGATGTGGAAACTGAGGCCCAGGGAGATTAAATAACTTCCCCACATCACACAGATTCTAAGGGGAAAAGCTGGGGTAGGAATGCAGGGGGGCAGGTCCAGTTTTTGCTTTTTACCTTTTATGCGGCTTCTAAGAAAGTGTATTCCATGAATTCTTTTACCAAGAGGTTTTATAGAGTATAGCACAAATTAATGTGGTTCTAATTTGATATGACAGAATCTGCTTTGCATTCAATAGGGAATGGGAAAATGAAAGCTTTTCTTTTCCATTGGTGATAAAACAGATGTGAAAGTTATCTTGTAATCATCCACCCAAAGCGTGTGCCTATTCTTGTTCTCCTCTTCAAAAGGACACTTGGGCAGAAACATCAGATATAACCAGGTTTATATCTAGAGACAGTTCTTATCTAAGTAAACAAGCAAACAAAAAACCAACCCCTATTCTCCCCCCAAATAAACCTAGATGATTTACTGTCTAGAAAAGAAAGGTGGTAAAAGGAAAATTCTAAATATTTTCCTTCAGCTAAATTGTTTTCTACTTCAACCAAATTTTTTCCACTGTCTTAATATTTATATTTTTAAAAAAGAGTAATCGACTATGCTCTAGAGATTCTGCCCATCTTTTATTTTTAGCATTCATACCCTTACGGAATAAGTAGCAAGTCAGTTTCTTTTTTTCCCCCCTGCATTTATATTCCTTGATTTTTTTTTTTCTTTCAGAAGTTAATATCTAAGTGATAGCTTTTACGTGGCACTATTGGGAAACACTGCCAGTCCAGATCTAAATATTTTCACATACAACTACAACAACAAAACTGTGCTCTGCTAAGCTCCTTTGATTTATAGAACTTCAAAAAATGGATTTCAGATGTGATTTTGCCAAGTTGTAAACCAAGAAGTCTTAATTTAAATTTTTCCTGACAGGAACGCTAATTCTTCATCTGAGATAAAGTATTTTGGTATTTTCACACACATAAAATAAGGTCTCTAAATTGCATTCAAGCTGGTATTATTTGTACTATGGCTTTTTTAATACCTTGATATGCAACGTAAATGTACAATATTTTCACTGGGTAGAGTCTCCCTGGAATGACTAGAAGAAAGTTTATGCCATTGATTCTACTTATAATTTTTATAGTAAAAATACTAGTCAGCATTATTTTATATGAGAGTTGAGGATGCCACTTTAAGTTTATAAAAGAAAGTTGAACTTTTTAATTGATATCATGGAATTTCTCTAGGGACCATACAATTCACGGAAGTAACAAGCATGTACTTACATTTTTAAAAGGTGAAATTAACAGTGATAGCTTCTACAGTCAAGGAAGAATTTGATGTATGACACTTGATTGCTTTGCATGTGGCTGTTAAAATACACCTGGAAAAGGTGGCATTTCAAGTCAAATGAGAAAGATTAAATTATTCAGTAAATCCTTTTGGACTGAGGGACTATCATTGGGCAAAAACTAAAGTTAGATTCCTCTTTTATATCATTTACCAAAATAAATCCCAGATATATTAAAATTTAAATGAAGAGAAGAAAAAGTAAAGAAGAAACAAATGAATAATTATTTTCATTCAGTTAACAATGTAAACCTTCAATAAATGGTTCAGTTATGATTACTGCAAGGGAAAGGGCTTTCTGAGCAGGACACCAAAGGAATAATGATTGATAGATATCATTACATCAGAAAAAAAAAATGTTTTGCATTAAAAGATCACCATAAGCAAACATAAAGCAAATTAAAATCTGAGTATAACATTCAAAATATTTGACTCGGGCTTCCCTGGTGGCGCAGTGGTTGAGAATCCGCCTGCCGATGCAGGAGACACGGGTTCGTGCCCTGGTCCGGGAAGATCCCACATGCCGCGGAGTAACTAAGCCCGTGAGCCATGGCCGCTGAGCCTGCGCGTCCGGAGCCTGTGCTCCGCAATGGGAGAGGCCACAACAGTGAGAGGCCCGCGTACCACAAAAAAAAAAAAAAAAAAAAAAAAAAAAAAAAATTTGACTCAACAAAAGATAAACATCCTTTATAAGTGAAATGATCTTACAATAAATAAGATGACTAGCACCTTGATAGAAAATTGGTCAGTACATTTACCAGTATAGATACAATTTGCAGGTTAAAAAAATGTGAATTACAATAACTTGCTACAATTTTCACTTTTGAGATTGACATTGACTAGTGTAGTGAGTGATAACTTGTGTGTGGTGATAGAAAGAGATACAGACCCTCTGGAGGACAATATTCTTGAATCTAGATATTTCACTATGGATGGAGAAAAATTAGGGATATCCACTAAGAAATAAGTTCAAGGACAATAACTACAATAATATATATGATACTAAAATTTGAAAACAACTTAGATTTATAGAAATATTAGATTATTTGAAGACAATATAGACTCATATGAACTATTTCCAAACATAAAAAATACTATTGAAAAATTATCTTAAATGGCATGAAAAGTTACCCATGTTATAATGTGAATTTAAAGGTCTAGTTGCAAAACTATATGAACAACATGATTACATATTTTTTAGTATATGTGTGTATAAGGAGATCATCCCCCACACACAAATTGATATGAGAAACAAAGTTATATGCAGAATGCTTTCCTCTCTTCTTTCACTTTTTTATTTTCTATTTTCTTCATATCAATATATATTGCCTTTGTAACTAAAAAAAGATTTTAATGTAATTTTTTACTCTTTTATGGAAATCAGTACCTACATACTATGAAAATTCAATACGTGTAAAAAGTTTTGATCACATCTTTTGATCAAAATTTGAAAAAATAGTAAAGCCTTCACTGGGTGCTACACACTGATATTTTAATGCTCTCACTGTAAAAGTCTTACAACAATTTTATATCCTATGGATGACAATTTGAGACATATGCAGGTGAACGGCCAAAAAGCGACTCTTCTCTTGTTTCTGAGCACTGGGAAGATAGAATTAAATGATATTCTTAATGGTGCAAGTGACATGTTTATGAAAACCCAGGGCAACCATTAAATTATCAGCTACACTTCTTTTGTGTTTTTCTTTAGAAGGTCATGGTATTATTTTAAGCAAGGTTAGAGGGGTGGGGGGAGGGGGAGGTTGTTGTTGTTGTTGTTTCTTGGCCTTATATTGTGCTGTGGAAAGTAATTTAAACTTTATGGTTCGTTTGAAGCAAGATTGTTTACATCTTTGTGACAATATCTATGTGCTTGCATGTAATTTATACTCTACTGCTATTACTTCTCAAATTCCTCCCACTTGGTTGAATTTATTACCACTGTAAGCTTGCTATTCTTCACTTTGGTTAGTTAGAAATTTGAAAAAAAAATTAAGTTTTCTAACTGAGGACTAACTGTTTTTGTGTGTGTGTGTGTTTGTTTTGGGGCATATTTTTTGTTTGGTTTGGTTTGGTTTTTAGCATTTTAGTGTTTGGAACTTAGCTTTTCTTAGGTGGGAAATGAACAATCCACAGTGAGTATTTTGATGTTAGATATGGTTTTAATGAATCTACTTAAATATTATTTTATAAATTTACACCAAAAATATTATGGAGGATATCACAGGCAAAATATTCCTTTAAAAAAGTACAGTTTTAGTCAATAAGGCAGATTTATAATTCAGATAAGTGCTTCACATCTTTAGTACAAATTAGAAGCCCTTCATACTAATATTAATTCCAGAACCTTGCGTTCTGGAATTTTGGCCTATCATGTTATAGAACAAGGAGAAATTTTCTCTCAGTAGTTAAAACCTCATGCTTCGGCTCATATCTTCAAACATAAGACCATTAAAGATCCCCGGATGCTATATTTGAGAAAAGGGATGTAGGTGATAGAATGTTTACTGAGATCATTGCACTCTACCTAAGTGGGTCCAGGCAAAATTGTGTGTAATTTCCAGTGAGCCGGTGTGCATAGCCATGAAAGATGTTTTTAAGTGCTTTCCATCTTCAGTGTCTGTGATCATACAACATGCTTGTTTGAGGAAAAATTTTAAATGAGCCTTTAAGTCTTCAGGGATGCACAGGGTGGCCTGAAAACTGTTCCACATTCCTGTCCTCCCCACATCATGAATTTCTGTCTCTACATAGTGGTCTGGTAGAGGAGGTGTGACCATTAATCAAAATAGGCCTTTATTTCTTTATTTTTCAAACTCCTAATATTTCCATAATTTAAAAATTCCATGACCCTCTGTTTCCCCAGTTCTTCTCTGCTCATGCTTAAGATTCCAGGTTCACCTAATGATGAAGTTTCCATCATCAGTGCTATTTTTCTTGTTCATTAAAATAAACAAAGAATAAAGGTTCACTGTTCAAAAGGGGAAGTTGAGGTAAATACTAATATTCAAAGAAATTTGGGGAGAACAACAAAAAAGAATAAAAGTCTTATCCACTTCCTTCCATCCTAAATCTCTAAGAAAATAGGATTACTCAAAGGTCCAGTGATTCCCATCTGAGATCATCCTTCTTTCCATTAGGAAGGAGGAGATGAGGTTATATGGCTTGTACAGGAAAATGATCAAGAGTGGGGTACAGGGTGGGGACAACAGTAAAGCAACACCTTTTTCAGAAGTAATAAATGACCCTGCTGTGTGGTATAAAAAATAATTCATTCTTGAAGAAAATCTCTCTTTTGTTCTTCTAAGTGGCATCTGATCCATGTAAGAGAACACCTTAATCTAAACAAGTTTATTGAGTGTGGCACTAATTGTTGACCTTTGTGTTTTCATCAGCTTATATGAAACTTGTGGCTTTATGTGTTTGGTTCTTATTGACACCTGAATCCAGCTAAATTTCTACCCAGAAAGATGAAGAACAAAAATAGAATGCAGTCTGTAAAACAGTGAACATTCACCTTTTTGCTGTAGAGAAGTCATTTCTTTTAAATTTTTGTAGTGCATCTTATATAAATACTCATGGTATAGTGTGGAAATCTTGGGCTCTGGATCAGCGAATTTCTCCCTAAGCCTGATTCAAACCTTCAATTGCATTGGTCACTCTTATTTTTTTAAACGCTGAACAATTGTCTTCAGCTACTTCAAGTTACTTAAACTGTGCAATAACATTTCCATAGAAGGAATTCATAAATAAGACCCTATAGCATTCTGTTCTCTAGAATGATGTAACAGCCATTTTATTGTTTGGAGTGAGATAGATTCCCAAAATAAATTCAGTGGGAGGGGCAGGGTTGGGGAAAAGCAGCTATCAGTGTACAAATGCATTTGTAGGATATTATGATTAAAATTGATATAATGCCTCCATAGATCTCCTTGGCACCTGTTGAATTGTTGTACTTACCCATTAGTACTCCATTTAATACCAGAAGGCAGTTAATAAATTCTTCCTTCCTGTGCAGGAAATTGACTAAAAGACACAAAATTAGCTTTTAAATTTTAAAGAATTAAGATCTGGACTGCTGATTCTCTTCCTTTATTCAGCTACCTTGACAATGAGCTCTGAACCCTGCTCTTCGTGTAGCTAGAACCCGTTAGATCCTCAGACCTCAGACTTTGCTTCTAAAAGATGTAATATCTGTCCTCTCTCAGATCTGCCCTGCAGCAGTTCTCAGGAAAAATCCAGCCTTGGATGATTGTCTAGGCCTCAGGCCCCAGAGGCCAGAGAGGTCAGGCTTTTGAGTTGGGATGTTTCCTGGACCTTTTTACATTCTTTGTCTGATAAAAGATAGTGATGGCTCTTTGCACCATCCACACTCCACCCCCAACTGTAGGCACAAAGGCGCACCTTCCAAAAGGGACATCTTTATGGCTTCCATGGAGATTTTATATGGCTATCCTGAATTTAAGAAACCAAAAAGCAAATTGTGCAGAAAATATAATGCAAGGGTTTTAGTTCTTTGCAGCAAAGTCCCAATGTGAGAACCATGCATATGCTGAAGTATAAAAGTCGAACCTCTCGGTTGATAAAACTCTTAGGTAGAACAACTTATATAACTTTTTAATAATAAGAACCACATAAATCTCTTGAATTGGTATGATAGACACTAAGAGGAAAAACTGCTAGTATCTAGATGGACAAGATTTAGGATGGCAGTGGGTTCTCATTGTTTAACAGTTTATGTATTCATTTGTTTGTAATGTCTGTTTAGTTCACAAAAAAGAAATACTTATTATTCTTTTTTTAAAATTTAAGTATACTTGATTTACAATGTTGTGTTAGTTTCAGGTATACAGCAAAGTTATTCAGTTATATATTACATATATATATATATATATTCTTTTCCATTACAGATTATTATAAGATATTGAGTATAGTTCCCTGTGCTATACAGTAGGTCCTTGTTGGTTATCTATTTTATATATAGTAGTGTGTATATCTGTTAATCCCAAACTCCTAATTTATCCCTCCTCCCCCTTTCCACCTTGGTTACCATAAGTTTGTTTTCTATGTCTATGAGTCTATTTCTGTTTTGTAAATAAGTTTGTGGCATTTTTTTTTAGATTTCACATATAAGTAATATCATACAAAACTTGTCTAAGAAATATTTATTATTCTTGTATATATTCATAGGAAGTTCTGAATTCTTTGTCTCCACCAACCCATCCTTCCTCAAAACTTTCATAAAGAATGCCTCTGATTAGAAAAATCCAACAGAATAAATCATTGTTTTTTCTCCAACATCAGGGGGTCTCATCATCCTCCCTAGGGTTCTGCAGTGGTAGTAGAGTCTACAAAAAACTCCTGCAACTACCTTAGAACAAGAGTATTTATATCTCCCAAACAAGAATTCCTTGTTATCATCTGAGAAACCCATAAATTGTGGAAGAACCACAGAAAAGAAGGGCAGGTGTTTTCTTCAAGCCCTCCTCAAGGCAGCCTTTGCCTATCTGTTTGAGTATTTGAATATGCAGCTTTTGAAAAAATAAATTCTCTATATAGAGGATAGATGTAGGATGGGGGTAAAAAAATGAATAAAAATTTTAAAAAGTCTTTTCATTTCAGTTCCAGCCATTTCTACCATACACTATTTGAAATGTCTTTTAGTGAAATTGTTTTCATTTTCTTTTGAGACTCTTTCCCTGGAAATTACTGATTGCTACCTACACCACCCTTAAGATATTTCCTTTGACATCTTGGGGGTGCATATATAAGAAAATTAAATTTCTCTTTAGTAGTAATGACACGTTTTTCAAATATTTAAGAATAATCCATTACTGTTAATTGTCCTAAAATCCTTGCCTCATTGCATTAAACAATGCTCCAGCATACAGCCATTCTTTGTATCTTATTCTTTTGGTTTGGTTTTTGAATTCCATTTCTCCAAATTGACTTTTTTATAAGGTAATGGGAAATGCTGTTTTCTAAAGCCAGAACCACTTATCAACCTTCCAGTAAGCATAAACTTATAAGAATGTTTCTGAAGTTTTGCAGAGGCTTACCAAGGTGCCCATGTAGTATTTTCCAGGTAATTATTGCTGAGCAAGAGAGACATTGGTAGGGTAAAATCGGCTCTTCAAGAATGGGCTCCGGAGGATGGTGCAAACTTTCTGCAGCTCCCACAAATACTCTCTATTTGCCATTAACAGTAGTGCTCAGTAGACTGATTACTTAAGGTAAACTGAGTGTCAGGGACTGAACCATCACCTTGAACTGAGACCCACTAGAGCCGAGGAGCCATCAGATATTACATATTTTGCCACGTAAAGAAAATTCTGGTCTAGTAATAAAGTGCCTTTGGGCAAGAGCCTAGATGTTTCTGGGGGTACGCTCACAAGTGCTCATATGCCTCCATCACCAGAGTTTCCAATGTGTCACAACTCTTTGTCCTGGTCTGAGCTCAGCTATTCAGCCACTCAAAAAACATATTGCCTTGCTACATCGTTCTAGGTACTGTATTAAGTAATGCACTTATGGTGCTTAATGAAATTGGTATACTTATTCCACCAATAGATAATCAAAGAGTATCAACTGTATGCCTAGCACTATTATAAGGGGATGTAAGAAAATCAAAAAGATTCCTCTGCCTTTGTGGATTTTCATCTAGTTGAAGAAAAATATATTCATATTGAAAACTTATGAAATACAGGACAGCATTCTTTTCTCCATTCTACAGAATTTTATTTCCTTCCCATAAGCTAAACAAAAATTGTATTCAATTTCTATGAAACTAAATGCTCCTGGGACAATGCAGATAATGAAAGTATCCAAGATCCAGAGCAATTTTCAGAACATTCTCATTTCCATGAACCCTGCCCTTCCTTGAGTGGCTGAGAGAGCAGAAAGCCAGCTATTACTCTGGCTATTTTGAGTTTTCCTAAATATTAAGCCTAAACTATAAGTCAACATCTTCATAACCAATGATGGTATTTTAATTCTTTTTAAAAGCACCTTTTTTGTGAATTGAACATATTTTGGAGAAGCCATTGAAACTCAGATTAAGTTCAGTTTCTGGCTCAGAAGGAAGTCCTCTCAAACACAATAGGTTCTATTCCACCTTGATGAGCATTGGCTTGACATTGAAACAGGAGCAAAATTTGTGTGTTTCTGAAATGTTTTATTTTGCCCTTTGATTTATTTTGTCCTTAGATTTTATCCTATTTCTGAGCTCATCTTTGGCTAGTGTTCACTGTCTCCTCAGAACCTATCTCTTCATCTGTGCATCTCACAAGAGGAAGTTATATTCTGTTTAATTCTGTCGCATTTAGAAGTTGCGTTTTGTCTCAATCTACGATAAAAAGCTGGGACATCCGATTGGCCAGGGCCACTTTTATTCCAAGCTTATTGGACAAGATTATTTTACCTGGTCTCTGTTTTCCTGGACAGAGAAGGCAAGGACACTGGCATGTTCTTCTGGTCGTCATGTCCATAGATGGGATTTCTTGCTCTCCTGTGTTTAACCTCTGAAGCACTGCCCAAACTCTACCCTGAGACTTGAGACACACATGAATCCAGAAAATATTGATTTCATCACTGCCATGTTGTTGAAATCATAAAACGACATAATCAGAGTGCAGAAAACCAAATTTTATAAACACCCTAATGTATGGCATATGACTAAGTGATAAAGCTTGACACATTTACCAAACAAAGTGAAAATCTTCATTTGTCTTCAGAAAGAGAAGTGCTCCCATGTGTTCAGACATCTGTACAGTCAACATGTGGCAATTATTGTGCAAAAAATAGGATCACTGTAACTGCTGTTGTAAATTATGGCCCCATTGATTAGTATCTTACTTCCCCCTCAAACTCTCCACTTCATCACAAATAAGGAGACACACACACTCAAGGACTTTGAAGAGATTCTCCACAAACCAGTTTAAATTTAAATTTAGATTTACTCCCAGCAGGCTCTCCTACAGTCTCTACTTTTTGCTTAAGGATATCTTGAATATTCCTCACACACCATTAATGTATGTTTACTTAAGCACTAAAATTAAATACACATAATGAAGCCATCTGTGGCAAACAGAATTAATAAATGGAATACCATATTGCTGTGAAGATGTGTATTCAACAAGCATGGGAGCACACTGTTCTCTCTGGAACTTGGCATTCCTCACATGTTAAAATTTTTTGAATGGGTCCCAAGTGATTTGGGTGTCTGGGAATTGCATACGGAGGCTGAAAACCTCCCCAAGAAACTCATCTCATAATACGTTTCCAGTTTCCAGTTCCTCTTACAAGACTTTCAGTGGTGAAACTGTCATGTGATACACACACATTATGATGTTTGGGAAATTGATCAAATGAGGATAAGAAAATGCCAATTGTTACTTACTCTGAAAACGATTCTTCTTGGATTTCCATTCTGTTTTCCTTCAACATTAACCAGACCTAATTGAGGGTTGATTATTTTTCAAGGTATCTGTGAGGGGACATTCCCAAACTGCCGCACTACATCTATCTGAATTGCTTGGAAAAGTAAAGAAATAAAGTACAAAGCAATCATCCATGAGCTGCACCTGACTTCTATATAAATATACGAAGGATTGATTATTTATACCGTTTCTGTCAAGACTGTGTTTGTCTTTATTTCACAAGCAAATTTCATATAATGCCGGAGATGCTGAGGTAGAGAAATGAATTTTAACCTTTGCAGCTGTTGTAGGGGGAAGTTAAACTGAAGTTCATATTCATTTCCTTCATGCTGCCCCTAGAAAAAAGAGGGCACCAGCTGATATGTGTGCAGTAGTGCATCTGGCCTTCGAAAGCGAGGTTGGCTCTGCTGAAGGGGGTACATCATACAGACAGGCTCTGGATAAACAAACTTGGGCTTAACCAGAGCTTTCTTCCTGCTTGCACAGCATGGCTGTCCTAGTAGCATGGCTCCACCAGAGGGTTTGGTTGGAGGATCACTAGGATTACTTGCTATTTTCATGCAAATTTCATCACCAAGCCATCCTTTGGTATAGCAATGAATTCTGTAAATAACACACAAAGGGGAAATCTTGGACCAACCAGTTTGGTCAGAACTTGGCATACCCATATTTCCCATCTCAAAAGGAGGTAGTTTGAGTTTCAGCATTTCCTTCAGAAGAGGCTTCAAGTTGCATTTTTCATATCTACCCTCCTTCAGACACCTGAATAAAACCTCAATCTTTCAGTTCCCTTGCTTTCTCCACTCCAGAGAAGAATTCCCACGGACACATCAAATGAAAGGTGAGCCTGCTCTGGGAACTGCCCTTTTCTCCTCCCACTGTTGAAGTTTCTGCCCAGTTGGGATGGTTCCTGACAAAATTTCCCAAGTTCTTGTTATTGATGGGGCCCTCATTATAGGAAATAATCTAAGTAGCTGGTTTTCTGGAGATACTGACTTAATGTGAAGAATTTAACTTCTTCACACTTGTTACTTATTACTAGAAAATGGAAAGACAGAGAGCAGGGAACAGACCCTTGATGGGTACTCACCCTGTGCTGTACTGAGGCAGGTGCTTATACAGACATCCCTCTTTAATCCCTCAGCACCCCTTGGGGAGGATGTGAAATTTATAGATGATGAAACTGATGCTCAGAGACAGCCAGTGGCAGACTCTGAACTCAAATCTTATGTTTGTCTAAATTCAAGGCTTTTCTCTTTCCTTCAAACTGCTTGTTATTGTTTTTAGTGATTTTTAAAAAAACTGCCCTGCCTATAGCTCATTATTGAAGAATCTTACCAGCACAGCTGAAGGCTAATTATGTGGAAAATGGGCTGTGATATGACAAAATTCTCTAATGCCAGAAGTGATGCTGGCAATCAGAATACTGGGTGAAAGATCAGAATAGCTGGCAAAGAGGTATATAAGTTGATCCATAGCTGTCCTTTTCCATGACTTGCCACATGTCCAGTGATTTCAGTGTTATAAACTGTATAAAGGGCTAATATCAGTGCTTGGCACCCAGAAGATAATTAGTTCCCTGTAGTTAGGTTCCCAGATATAGCACAGGACATCCAATTAAATTTGAATTTCAGGTAAACAAATGAATGCCTTGTTAGTATAAGTATGTCCCACACAATACTTGGGATATACTTGTATTACAATGTCTTTTTTTTTTAAATCCCAAATTCAAATTTAATTGGGCATCCAGTATTTTACTGGTAACCCTACCTGGGTGAGATGAATATTAAAGTCATTAAGTGTTGGGTGGTAATCATACTCCATCGAGAGAAAGGCAGTTTCCTCTTTATAATCCATGGAACAGTACCTACTTCATAAGGAACCAGGAAAGCTATAGGTGATTGTGTATGTAAAGCACATAGTATATGGTAGGGGGTTAGCACAAAAAATGGAAATGATTATTTCCCATTTGTTTACTGAGTTTGAAAGTCTAAGCCTCCCTAGAACTGTCCCTAATTTGATATCCATAGAGAAGGGAAAGGAGAGCCAGCCGCTACTCAAAGTTTTCTCCGGCATACTCTATAAACCTTTGTAGCAGCTCAAACCACAGCTCTTAAAAACAGAAAGCATGTGTACACTGTGGTAGGCACTGTTTTAAACAGTGATATGTATGGAATCATTTAATCCTCTCAACAGCCCTATAAAGTTACCACCCTCTGTTTGATAAACTGGGAAGCTGAGACACAAAATGGCTAACTGACTGGCTCGTGGAGTCCTTCACTATACAGAACCCAGGCAGTCTGGGTTCAGGGCACAAGGTCTGGGTTCTTCCTCAGGGTTGGACTCTCTATGGGGTTCCATGGTCTTCTGGCATTTGCTGCTTCCACAGCATCTGAAGATAACGGTTACAAAAAGGATGGTCAAGAAGGTGCTATTTTAGAACTGTCCAAAGATGATAAAGACTAAAGTTTCCTTGTACAGCCCTCTGGAGTGGTTGCTAGGGGATCTATTTTCTGGTTGAGGAACTGAATATAGGTTGTGCCAGGGAAAGTTATCTGTAGACTTGGAAGGTTATGGGTCATGATGGATACTGTGACACCAGCAGTGCTTTGCAGCACCTCCCACCCAAACATCTGTGCTTAAGTTGCTTCTTCCTCTTCTGAGAACATCCTCAGGCATGGAGGATGTTTCCAGGTGGGCACTGGCTCAATAAGCCAGAGCCATACCAAAGGCTGCACTGTGAAGGAACAGTTGCCATCTGCATGCCAATGTTCAGCTGATTAACTGAGCAGTAGGGGTCTAAAGGGCCTCCTTTAACCCAAATTGATTTCAGTGAGGCCTCTTCTTTATACTATTAAAAAATAATGTTTATTTAAAAACACCATTAAACTACCTAAGCTGCAAGAACATCAAATCAATATACAGAGAATAGTTGACAGAATTCAGAGGAACCATCCTGTGTAAAACACCCTGGATTCGTTTCCCAGGCAAAGCTTTAGCCTTGC
The DNA here is from genome assembly GCF_026419965.1 of Kogia breviceps. Classification (NCBI taxonomy): domain Eukaryota; kingdom Metazoa; phylum Chordata; class Mammalia; order Artiodactyla; family Physeteridae; genus Kogia; species Kogia breviceps. The sequence goes on along the minus strand of NC_081312.1, from coordinate 117,394,689 downwards.
TGCAAGGGAGGAGGGTGATACTAGGTGCTTTCCCTGCAGGAAGACTCAAGGCCAATGAGGAAGAATGTGAGTAAGGATACAGAAATGGACTACCTCATGACCCTTCAATATAATTTGTTTCCTAATGAAAAGATTCCAAGGTTTTGAGGTGGAGAAACTAAATTTGAGAAACTATTTTGTGTGAGCTACTAGGCAGGAGTATCTTGATCTCATTGCTGTTTGACACTTATGGAGAACCCACGAGGAATGCTTACAGAATGCATGGCTTGTCCAGCTCTCCCCAGGCTCTAAATTGTATCTGTCCATAGGTCAACACAAATCAAGGAAGGCTTGGTAGGCAAGTCACACCATCTTTCTCTCCTCCCCAAAAGAATTTCTGTTAAACATAGCCTGCACTAGGAATCTTGGAGGAAATAGCCCAGCATTGCTCTTGCAAGGGGAAGTTGCTGGGAGGTTGCCTTGAACATTCTTCACTCCAGTGCACGGTGTCCCATTTATGGAACCCCCTCCAGGAGGAAATGCAGGTCTGAAATTTGTGCCAGTACTAGCTGTAAATCTCCAAAGAACTGGTAATTATTCATTTCGTGGATTCTATTAACTACAGATCTGAAAATATGTATCTTTTCACTTTGGCTTCCAGAAAACCAAAATCCAACTCTTGAATCTCCCCAGAGTATAAATAAGGGCATCATGGCCAATCTTGTTATTGGTATCACTTTTTCACTGTATATTTTATCTCTTTGATTTTAATTCATTTACTCTATTATTTTAAGTACCCTTCACTCCAGTCAAAATGCTATGTGACAGAAGACATTAAGGGAAGGAAGGAAGAAAGGAAAGCAGGAAAGAAGGATGGAAGGGAGGAGGGAGGAAAGAAGGGACGAAGGAGAAGAGGGAACAGGAAGTGGTAACTTCAGATGATAATGGTTGAGAGAGTATAGTGTAAATTGTAGATTACTATATAAATATGATGAATTTACACTACAGTGAGTCCCTTACATACTAACCTTTAAGCTGTGAGCTTTGACACATGCAAAGGTGCATCTGGTTCCAGCAAGGAACCAGCACCTGTGCCATCAACGTCAGGTGTGAGTGACATGGCAGCTTGCCCTCGCTCTCCTGTTGCTGACGATCCTTCAGCTCTACCATCTCCCACCTCCTCTCCCTACTCCAGTCAGTAACTCTTCTTGACTGTTCACTCGATGCCAGCCCCAGGATGCCAGCTGTTATACTGTACTACTGTACTTTTCAAGGTACTGTACTGTGAGGCTAAAAATGTTTTATTTTTCTTTGTTTTTTATGTATTATTTGTGTGCAAAGTATTATAAACCTATTTTGTGTTTGTTTATTTCTTGTTTATTATTTGTGCAAAAAGTATTATAAACCTATTACAGTACAGTACCATATAACCAATGGTATTAGTTGGGTACCTAGGCTAACTTTGTTGGTCTTGCAAACAAAGTAGACTTACGAACTTGCTCTCAGAATGGTACTTGTTCGTATGTAGGGAACTTACTCTATTAGTATTAGTAGTGCTATCTATTGATAGCATTATTACTATTTCTATCAGTATTAGTATTCCTTTTCATTTTGAAGGTGAAGAATGGTGGGAGGAGGAAGGAAGAGATGATGTTCATTAAGCCAGACCTGAGTCTAGCTGCTCTAGCCAGGTAAACAGGTGTTAAAAGGGTGATTGTAGGGCTTCCCTGGTGGCGCAGTGGTTGGGAGTCTGCCTGCCGATGCAGGGGACACGGGTTTGTGCCCCGGTCCGGGAGGATCCCACATGCCGCGGAGGGGCTGGGCCCGTGGGCCGTGGCCGCTGGGCCTGCGCGTCCGGAGCCTGTGCTCCGCAACGGGAGAGGCCACAGCAGTGAGAGGCCCGCGTACCGCAAAAAAAAAAAAAAAGGGTGATTGTATAACTGAGGAAGGGGGCCCAGGAGGGTCACCTGCTCAGGTCCCACAGCTAACACTGGGGTGTTGCCTCCAGGTCTGCTGCTTCCCTGGGTGTGTTCTTTCCAGCACCTTGTGGACAAAGAGGTCCAAGTCCAGCTGTTTTGTTTGTTTGTTTGTTTCGCATACCTCACCCATCGCAGAAAAGATTCAAAAGTGTGGCCCGTGATACTTATTTCACATTTAAAGCTCTAGAAAGAGTTTTCTTTCTCCCAGAAGGCTTCCTTTGATCTACTCAGGCCGCTTTCCTGTTCTTCCAAAATCACTGCACACATCACACTGTGTTCTTACCTCTATGTCCACCATATATGAGTGTCCTGAGGGCAGTGGCCATGGCTACCTTCCCCAGCACTGTATATGTGGCACCTTAGCAGAGTCCCTGGTTGATGACTGGGGCTATAGATAAATGCTGACTACGTAAGTGAACAGTAAATGGAGAATCTGAAGCTGCTGGGGCTGTGAATTTCACAATGTCTTCTTTTTACCACCTTCTCTTCTACTGCAGGTGAAGGGAAATCTTCCTTCTTCTCACGACTAGGCTTGCTCACTGACAAAGTGTTATATCCTCTGCCTCCTTAAACATCTTGCTACTTTCCTGACAGCATTTTCAAACTCACACTCCTTATCCTGGGTCCCCTATTGGTAATTTCACACATTCTTGGTTGACTTGTGTCCAGTGATCCCTCACTCATACTGATCATCCAAACTACCCGGAGAATTATTGAAATTTGAGCCTCACCTGAGATTGCTAGATTTCCAGGATTGGGCCCAGATAGGTATTAGTTTTAAAAAAAAAAAAAAACAAAAAAACAAAAAACAAATAAATGAATGAAACCACACACAATCCTCCTCCCTCCTGAAACAACCTCCCCTGGTGACATAGACTCAGTACTCAAGAACAGTAACCCACTCCAGTTAAATGTATTTATGTTACCCTTAGAAAAATATCTCTCCGGCTGTTCTTCCCTGCCAGGTTGGAATTGTGAAGACACCATTTTTCCCTCTTTCATAAATCATGTGTTTTTCATCTCTGATGCCACTCTGTTCTCTTGAAGTCCAAAGACAAAGGTATGTGAAAAGAATGCTCTCTCAACTCCAAATCATGAAGAATGGGAAAGAGGTAAAATGGGAGATGGGGCAAAGCAGAATTGCTCATATGGATGTTCCATTTGCTCCCTACATTTCCCAAGAATCTCTTCATGTCCAGTTGGGACCACTAGAATCTGGTCAATAAGCTGAGTAAAAATAAACAGTATCACTTCTAGTTAGATGCTTTTAAGTGAGTGTGTGAGTTCTTCGTGCTCTTTCCGTCCCTCCTACAGAGACCTAGAAAGATGTGTGTTCTAGAAGCTAGACCTACCAAATGTAAGAGGCATGAGTCTCTGAGTCAAGGATTGAGAAAGCAGGAAATCATCTTCTATATGATAAGCTATGGAAATTTGGAGTTTATTACCATGGGTAGCCTTTCTTATTCTGATCAATATAGGAATTGGTACTGAAAGTGAGGTTCTATCATCACATATACTAAGCGTAGGTGACATTAGTTTAGCAATGGGGCAGTGAGGTGAGGAAACGAGTATCATAGTTTAGAAATAGGAAGATGTTCATTATGCAAAGGGAAAATATATGGGAAAACTTCCACTTTGGTTCATTTGGAAGATGGACTCCATCTATTGCACAAAGAGAAGAAGTTGGAAAACAGAATGCTTAGCTGCTGTTAACAGAATCTGGCAAGATATTAAAAGAATTAGATGAGCTCTAGAAAGAATTTTCCAGTTTGCAGGCAGCAATGAAAAGAAACATGTTGTTTGCAGATTATTCCAAAACTTGTGAGGTTGGAAAATTGGATGGCTTCTGGAGATAGAATTAACAAGACTCCAAGGGACAAATGCCAAGTAAACCTTTCAGCTGATTAAAGACTGCCAAGGCAAAGGTCAGATTAAGGGCATGAAATCTTTATTGGAACCCTCTCAATGCACTAAAGAACCTCAGGGCAAAGATTGTGTCAGAGTTGTGGCTTCTTCAGTGAAATTCAAAAGTCACCAAGTAGGAACCATAGCATTGAAAGAGAAAGGTCTGGGAGAGCAACAGATAAGCAAGCAAAGAAATAAAGTCTTGAGGACATTTTGGAGAAACTTTGGGGTGTGGTTTAGACACATACAATTTACAGAAAACCATGAAGACACCCTAGGTATCTTGGCAGATCAGGAGCTCAGCAGCGAAGAGATAAGCTAGGTGAAAACATAGCCCTGACCTTCAGACTTGGAAGTTTCTCAAACATGGAAATAGAACAGTAATAATTGGTAGTATTTATTATGGGCTTATTTATTATGGTCTTACTAAGTGCTAGGGCCTGTTCTAAATGTATTTATCCTTGTGAGGTAAGCATGATTATTCTCATTTTATGGGTGGATAAAATGAAGGCTTAGGGAAGCTGATTTTCTAAGGATCACTTTACTACTAAGCAGCAGACCTGGGAGTCTAACCCATATTAAAAAGAATCAGCCCTGGACACTTGCCAAAGATGGCAAGACAGATTTTATTTAGGCTGCTTCAATATGGGAGAAAGAATCCAGCATAAACTGAGCTCGAGTTCAACTAACATAAAGGTGACTGACATTTTTAAAGGGACAACAGAGAGGGAACATAAAAGAGTTATGGGAGGTGAAAAGGAGGAAATAAGTGAGGGATTTAGTGGAAAATTACAGAAGTGGAGTAAGTGGAGAAATACTGAAGAAGAGGTGGCAAAGAGGTGGCAAAATGTACATTTTGTCTTTTGGTAGCATAATGTTCTCTTGAGCAAAGATTCAGCATGGTCAAATCTTAGCTCAGTGTTTGAGCAAGTCCTTTGGGCTGCCTGGAGTTCATCATTCACACCCTAGCCTGGCTGACTTCAAAGACCTTGATTTCCATCCTGATTCTCTATTATGGACAAATGGATAATTGTCAAACAATTAGAAATTGATCATATGCTACATTAAGGTAATAGTGAAATGTATGAGGGTTTCAGATGGGTAAACATGGAAGTGGAATCTAAAAAGATGCACAGGGAATGTCAAATTGTTTAATATGTGGTATGAGATCAGTTTGGGATGGTAGACAGAAACCAGGACAAAAAGGTAGTTGAAAGTCAATCCAGGACATTTGGATTTTCTCCTGAAGATCATGGGAGCTGTTGGTGAAGGTGGGAATAATGGGAGCACGTTTGAATTTTGAAAGATCACTTTATCATGGAGAGATATTAGGTATTATTCAACCTTAGGTCTTGATTAAGACCTTGGCTTTTGCACAGACTGACTGCGATCTTCAATGAATCATTTAACTACACACACAATTTATTTACCTTGAAAAGAAGGTGATCATTCCTATTGTAAATGACACTATTGGTTCCTCCAGTTTTCATTGTACCTCTTCCCCACAGGTAGCAGCCATCAGTAGGGTGGGATTGACTAACGTTCAGCCTCACTCAAGTCTCAATTAGCCCAAGACAGTCAGCCTAATCTTGTCCATTTGCCACCATGATGGGTTCAGGAATGAGATATTGATCCAATCTGAATGAAGCCAGGTCATTGAATGAAAATGGAACAAGAATTCCTCTCTTTTAGTGGATATACTGTGTATAGATGTGGATTCTGAAACTTAATGGTCACTTTTCCACCATTAAGGGAACTGACCTATGGGCAAAGCCAACAGGCAGAGGAGGGAGAATACAGAGATTCACCAAGAAATGGAGATGAGCCTGTGATCAAACGTCTCCTTCCTGTATCTGGGGATTTTCTAGTTTCACATTACACTTCTTGTTTAAACTAGGCTGATTTGGATTTTTCTCACTTGCAGCCTAGATCATCAGACATTATATGCTTACCCATAGAGTTGATGTAGGCATGGGAGGTTACCTATTAAAGGAAATAGGAAGAACTCAAAGGGCAAAACTTGAGTTTTGCCCTTAAATTATATTATATCTCCATTGTGTCTCTGGGAAGTAGATCTCTCTTGTGGTTCTTCCCATCAAAAGTACCATTGTCTTCTCTGCCAAAACTTGCCTGATATATGTGCCATGTCCATCAGCCAATATAAGGTCACCATGTTGATCTGTCTAAAAGTACCCTCCCAAAGTCAAAGTGCAACTGACCAGAGGCCATGAAGAACCAAACCTCCACTGCTTTTGGAATCTTAGATAATTGTACAGGTGAATGAGGTGAGGGGGATTCTGCCAGGAGAATCGGAGCCCACCTCAGGTGACTTTCCTTTGAACTCCACGTGTCCTCTTCAAGCTGAAAAATAATTACTCTTTTAGCTCCATTCATCAGCCTGATTAATCAATTCAAAAAGAAAGCGAAATTGTTATTTGTCCCTTTGTCTCAAATCGAGAGATTAACTCTCCTTTTACTCCTCAAGCCACCCATCACGTGAGAAAGGAAGCTGGAATCAAAACACTTGGAATCTCCTGATTCTAACCTTGATCCTGGGACCACCAGGCGAGGCTGCGTCTCCCTGAAAGAGCTATTTTAGTCAGGGAAGGCCAAGCCTCAAAAAGTTGCTAGTTCTGTTTTTTTATGAAGTTCCCAAAATTGTGGATGCTTATCTGACTGCTATCTGAACTATTCACATCTCTGGGGAGAGCATAATGGGACTGGAAATTTCCTAAAAACAAACTTTCTTGTAACTGTTTCAGGCTGGGCAGCTTTGGGTCAGGGAAGAAATATCCCTTCTATATCCCTCTGTCCTGATTTCTGCACCTCTGCTGAGGATGTGAATTAAGACAGTAGGAGTAAGTTCCTGGTTAAGAAAGACAGGGTAGTCTGAAGTCCCCCAGCACACCCCAAAAGTTTGTTGCCACATCCCACCAAGATCTGGAAGTTTTCCTATCATTTTAAACTGATCCTTTGGGCACCTTTCCAGGTGACCTCATTAGTGGAAAATTAAATAAAAGCCTCCTCTTATTTTTCCCCATAGAAAGTAATGATATTTTAATAATACTATGCCATTACTTTCTTAGGACAACAACCAGAAAGAAGATAGCAAGGGACATCAGGCCTGGAAAACTGCCCAGAATATAGCATGAGGTGGCTGGAGACAGAAGAGCCATAGAAAGAGAAGGCAAAGAAATACATCGAACGTAAAGAAAGGAGAAAATGAACAGCTCTATGTATTTCATACTGTGAAGTCATTATTTCTTAATATTCGAAGCTTCATGAATGATTGGTGTTTGACTATTATGAACACAGGCCTAAGATACATTCACTTGTATTTTTTTCTTTCTTTTATTGGGGTTTAACCACAGAGAGAGAGAAGTGGCTCCTTAGGCTGTCATTCTTCTTTTAAAATGTAGAGGTCAATTTTCCTTTTATACAAGGTTTATTGATTACTTTCCAAACAAATAAATTCAGAGAAAATTGAGTCCGCCTTGTTTCACTAATAGTTGGTATTTTCTTTGAGGCTGTGGCATATAGCTGCAAAGCATGCAGGCGTAGGAATTTTCACATTATTGTATGTGACTGTTGAGTGAAGTCTGGTGGGATTGTGGGTGATTTGTGACAAGCTAAGGAATTCCTTTGGCGGCCTGCTGTAAGCGTGAAGCACATTATTTAACACTTACCTAGATCGTTGATATATTGTCATCATCATGTGCTTTTAAGAGGGCCCCTTTCCCCTTAACATACAATTTTCTGTAGGGCCTTTAGCTTTTTTGGTTCAGATCTTACTCTTTGATGTGATGCTACTTTTATCATGATAAAGGGCCATTTAAAATAGTTATCCATTTATTAATTTGCTTATAGATGACTTTTTTGTTTTTCATTATTTTCTAATTGATTTCAGGAAAGGTTTATTTAACTTTTTTTTTTTGGCGGTACATGGGCCTCTCACTGTTGTGGCCTCTCCCATTGCAGAGCACAGGCTCCAGACGCACAGGCTCAGTGGCCATGGCTCACAGGCCCAGCCGCTCCGTGGCATGCGGGATCTTCCCAGACCGGGGCACGAACCCATGTCCCCTGCATCGGCAGGCAGATTCTCAACCACTGCGCCACCAGGGAAGCCCTTATTTAACTTTAATAATGGAAGTAAAAAATATAAAACTATTGTAAATGAATCTTTTTTCCCCTAGCTTATGGCTGAAGCCTTCTCCTAAAAATTAGCTCACACTGATTCAGTTCTTCTCTGAACCTCTACAGCACTTAATTTTGTGCTCTTCTTTTTGCCCATTTAATACTGGAGCTGCCAGTCAGTCTCCAGGTATGGCCCCCAGTGGACCCTGCTTCCCAGGATCCGTGACCTTGGGTAGTCTCCTCCCTCCCCAGATCAAGGCTGGGCCTGTGACTGGTGTTAGCCAGTAGATTGCTGTGCTGCTTATTCTGGTCTAATGTGGATACGGCCAGTGCTTGGCACTCTAGGGAGACTTTAGCCACCATCTAAAAACCACTACCTTTTGGCAATTGTCCCTTGTGTGGCAATTGCTACATCTGGAAATACTGAACTTCCATTTCCTTATTTTTGGCTGGAAGTCAGAGACCTTTATAGTCTGTTTCTTTTGTACCTTAGCACATAGCTGAATGCTACCACATGATACATTGTCAATTAATAAGGTCAAATGAATGAATGAATGAATGAGCAGATAGATGATCTGGTACCACTAGAAAGAAAAATCAACCACAGATTGACAAGATGTTTTATCTGAAATATCTGAGCACATAATTCAAGTTTTAATTTTATTTAGTCACTGTGGACCCAATCCAGTAAGAAAGATGTACCTTTTTCCTATCGACTTCATTACTTATCAGTAATGTTCCTATCAATCTGAACTCTTGTGACCTGAAGTGTGATGAAGGATATGAAGCCTCAGCCTCACCGGGGAACTTTTGAAAAGTGCAGCCTCTCAGGTCCCATCCCAGAACTCCTGAATCAGAATCTGCATTTTAATAAGAGCCCAGGTGGCCATGTGTACATGTTATAGTCTCGGAGAAGTGTGGTTCTAAACCACATGCCTTTCTTTGTTCTTTGTAAGCATACCAAATGAACATGCTGAGTAAATGCTTAAAAATATATGACAATAAATAGGATTCTTTGCAGAAGATCTTATTTGTGATTGACTGTGTTTCACAAACAAGTGCATTCTGATGTCAACAACGTTCCCATTCTCTAAAGACTCCAAGACTCAGCCCCGGTGTCACCCAGCTGTGACAGCCTGAGTGATTTCAAACACCGCTGATTGACATCTTAAACATTGCCTGGAAATGCCGCGCTCTGCAAAATCCTTCATCACAAGAATACATCTGCCTGAGAGTTGGCTGTCCAAACGGAGGGGCACTTCCTCCAGAAGGCAAAACACCACGCTTTCATCTCTTCAAAGCACACCCACGTTTTTGGTACACAGAGGAGTTTTCCCACCTCTTCCCAGCGACTTGATTGCCCCTTCCAGGGGAGCAGCGGTGGTTAGCTCTGAGCCCTACTCTAAGAACAGCCCTGGTGGAAGCATTATGCAGATGATAAACCTCAGGGCTACCAAGCAGTTGCCATCTATCCTGGGAGCGTGTTGTGTGAATGGCTGACAGGAAAACCCCAGGAGGATCGGGTTACAGGAAAGGGCTGCCATTTATTTATTTATTTTCCTCCCTGTGTAACTAATTCCAAAAACAGACCCCTGTTTGGGAGCAGCGGTACCAGAGAACAAGAGGAATTCTGCAAAATTCTAATTGGGGAACAGTTGACTTAATTGGTGTGCATTTGGCAGACAATGGGAAAGGCTCCCCAGCTGGGCTGGGAAAGGCCCTGGGGGAATATAGCCTTGCAAGAAGTCCCAACGCTCAGGGGACCGATTGTTTCCTGAACTGAGACCTGGAAACCAGAGCTTAGATTTAACTCTACAACTGTCAAGCTCCATTAGGGGCAATCAGAGGAGACATAGCATGGGTTAAACACAGGAAATGGAGCTGACAATAGAGGCATATGTCTCCAAGAGCTGGGAAAGGAGACAGGCATATAGATGTCTAATAACCAACATAAACATTTTTCTTTCAGGTTCAGATGTAGCACTGATGGGTCAAAGATATTCCTGGGTATGGGGTGTTAAATGTCAAATATTAGGAACCTAAGTGGTTCAGTTGCACGTGCTTATTTGGTGCAATCTGATGGTGTTGAAGACATTTGCTGAGCATCTCAAGTCTACAGAGAATTTGAGTGGTTGTTGAAAACCAGGAGCTGAGGGCTGGCAGGGCCAGGACCCAGGAGTACCAGGGCCCATTTTCTGCTGTGCCATTAACCAGCCGTCTGCCATTGGACCACCTTTCTGAATATGCTAGGTCTCTGTTAAGTCATTTTTAAAATAGAGGGCTAGTATTGAACATTTCTGAGGACCTTTTAGCATTAACATTCCATTAGCTTATATCTTACTTGAGTTCAGTGAACAGCATCTTTTCCTCCTTGAGTGTGGGTATATGAGTGTGTAATAAGAGTGTCCAAGGTGGAATATGGTATACCAAATATTTGTAATATAGCACAGAAGCTTGTGCATTGGAATTTTGTAATGTTTTAAAATATGAATGATGAGGGTCAGGACATGCTCCCTCAAAATATGGTACTTGGACATTTTGAATATTTTAAGCTGAAGTACTTTGAGAAATCAGCAAAAGGATGAAGTCACTCTGACCTTCCCCTGGCCTTTCTCCTGTGAAGCAGGTCATAAAATACTCAGGTGAGTCAAGTGAGAGGTGCCCTCCTTATATGGAGGAAAGGAACATCTTTTTTTTTTTTTTTTCCGGTATGCGGGCTTCTCACTGTTGTGGCCTCTCCCTTTGCAGAGCACAGGCTCCGGATGCCAAACCTCAGTAGTTGTGGCTCATGGGCCTAGCTGCTCTGTGGCATGTGGGATCTTCCTGGACCGGAGCACGAACCCGTGTCCCCTGCATCGGCAGGCGGACTCTCAACCACTGCGCCACCAAGGAAGCTCAGAAAGGAACATCTTTATCGTGGAAGACAAAGGGACACCAAGAAGACTCTGAATGGACAGATCTTGCTAAGTTTCTGCCAGTTTCCTACACTTGACTCATACTCTGACTTATCGTAATTTTCCACAACTGTCCACTCTCCATGAAACCTAGCATATAAATACTCAAGTTTAACCTTTTCTTCAAGTCTTCATCTCCTTATGAAGGCTCTCATGTCCCATAAAATTTGTATTACATACATTTGTATCTCTTTTCCTGTTAATCTGTCTTGATCAGTTTAATTTTCGGACCTAGCCAGGGACCCTAAGAGAGCCTAGGAAAATTTCTTCCTCTCCTACCTTACAAATAATTATAATATATCACAAAATACTACCACAAAATATGTCACAACGATATATAATATTTTCCAATAATATTTAAAACATCCCAGGAGTTAAACTCACATTTCTATGCTAGTTTAAAGAAAGCATCTATAGAACAATTAGGCCAAACTTTAAAACCACCCTCAAGTAAATGACTCTGTTCTTACGAAAGTGGCACTTGTGGGAACTTTTTACACAAAGGTTTCATCTCCTTTAAAGATAGGGATTCCCAACTTCCTCTTTTTACTGGTATTCCCTGATTGGCTGTGGGCAAGAGCTGTGTGAAATTCTTGTTGTGTGGCCAGGGTTCCATGTGAACAGAAAGCCAGGGCAGATACATGCACATCAGTTTAAGTTGGGTGTCTTGGTTCACAAGAGAATGTGTGTACTTTTTGACTGATCTTTACAGTTTCCAGGAACAAACTCCAAAGTGAGTAAGTGGTCTTACAGGTGAAAGCAAGAACGCAGAGGCCCAATCATCCCAGAAGACTACGGCACAAACGTCGACCACAATGAACCACTGCAGCCTGGGGCAGTGTAGAATGCAAGGTAAGGTTATCTAAGGTGTGGTTTTTCCAGAATTGTCCAGAATTTGTAAATGAGCAAATTAAACATCCTCCCTCCTCCTCTAGAAGAATAGCACACGTGACAGGAAGTCATTCTGCTCTTCTAAAGTAGGCGTTCTGCAGGCACCTGAAGTCTCCGCCAAAACAAGGAAAGCATTCTCTTCCTTTTGTTCATGGGTATTTCCTGAATGCTGGAAATGAAGGCGACAGCTTTAGACTAAAAAACAACAGGAGTCTGCAACAACCTTGACCTTTAAAATGGAAGGTTGGCAAAATCCATTTTGATCTGAGTTCACCTGTCTGCCTTCCCTCCTCTTCTGAAATGTCAATCTTACAGAAGAATTTGGTTGTGTGAGATATGAGAAATCTTTTTAGGTAAAACGAGTATGTAAATGCAACCCATTTCTCACTCCTGTTAGATTGTTTGACCAGCAAGGGAAAGCTGTGAGTCTTGGGTTTGTGTGTGTGTGTGTGTGTGTGTGTGTGTGTGTGTGTGTGTGTGTGTGTGTGTTTGTGTTTTCTTTTACATTGCAAGTTTAACTTTGAATTAAGGAAAGTACATTCACTTTCCCAGAGAGGAATAATTAATTCAAAAGGGGCTTTTCTTATTCGGGTCAAGATATTTTTAAAACAGGTGAGCTGTTACTGGTGATGATAGAACATTAAGAAAAATGAAAAAAAAAAAAAAACCTTTGTGATTGAAAATGGATTAAACTGAAAAATAAAAGCAACAGTAGTAAAAATACAGCATAGTTTGGTCTAATTAAATCTCAATTATGCAATGAAATCAACTGTTTTTTTTTAATTTTTTTCCTCTCTTAACATTTGTAGTAAAAGTTGTCCTCTTATTCTCTCCAGGTCAAGTGCTTTTTAAATTCATCTTGTGTTTTTGTTTTTCCATTCTAAGTGTACTATTCTGCCTTACCCATCTCCTCCAATAGCTACTTCTTTTATCTTTAATTCCCCCTGTTTCTTCATACCTGTAGTGCACCTTTATCTTTGTTCTTTGCATCTCTTACACCAGGCCCACTCAGCCCCAGGGCTTGTCATTTTTATGATTCATGGCCATATTTTTCGTAGCTTCCTACAAAGATGGTCTTGGAGTAATTTTAAAACAGGTATTTCCATTGGCAAGCTGGGTTGGAAAAAAAAATTCTTTATTGACTCATCTTGTATAATATAATCTAATAATAAGACCTGTTCTCAGAGGAAATATTCAATAGATATTTAGTGTTAAAGCAGATTTTACACAGAGTGCTCAAACACATTAAATATAATAGAATTGTCCACTTAGCTTCTATTTACCACTCAAAAAGGAAGGATGTGATAATATTTTTCTCCCTATGCTAACATTCCACAAGTCTATGAGCCTATGATTTGCACTCTCTTTAGACATACTTTTAGACAATAATTAAATAGGCACTCATTTACAGAGCTCTTTGCAGGTTTTCAGGTAATTAAATGCAGAATAACAACCCAGCTTACTTAGAGCAAATGAATAAGAGCAGCCTCCTTCCCAGGCCAATGAATTCTTTCATCAACTATCATTTTCTGAGAGCTTACTTTATAAAAAACACTGCACGTGCAGGCTTTCCACCAACCATGCAACTGTATGAACTGGTACCTTAGTTATCTCCATAGAACTGGGCGTGGCAGGGGCTGTGGGTAATAATGAAAGCATGAGGTTATAGTTACATGCTTGATGAATAGTAAGGCTTGGATAGGATCCATGCAGTTTGGTTCCATTAGTATATGCTCTTAACCTCCCTATACCCTCAAAAATCTTAGATCTTCATCTTCCATTAACTTCCAATTGTGATTATTTTATACTGGAAAAAGTACTTGGAACTACAGGGGAGGAAGTTGACAGGAAGTTGCATTTACTGAATATACACCACAAACTTGACACCGTGCTCAGCGCTTTATGTGCTTGTTTCATTTGTCCACAAAATAAGTATTTTACAAACAAGGGAACCAAGGTTTAGAAAGCTGAAGAATGTCCCACAGAGGGAAATAGTATTCATACAATGTTAGTCACTGAAGAATTACTTATAATTCTAAAATATTAGAAACAAATCTTAATATTCATCCCTAGGAGACTGTTAAATCAATTAAGATACATTCATACAATGAACTACTGCAGCAATTCAAAAGAATGAGGCAGTATTACAAATGGAGAATTTCTAAGATTTCTTATGTGAAGAAAGCAAGGAGTTTAAAAAAAAAAAAAAAACTTGCATAAATGCTTATATATTTATGTGAGAATCTCTTGGAAGACTATACCAAAAAGTGATAATAATGACTGCCTCCAATGACAAAAGAGACTTATGTTTTACCATGAACTCTGTTAAAAATTTCACATCTTTATCATATGTCTATATTATCTTTTCAACAATATAGCGTTTTAAAAAAGAAACTTTACCTAGCTTTGAAAATTGTCTTTGCTTTGACCCTATACTAACTTGTTCCCTACCAGAAAATATATTTTAGGAAGGAAGTTACAAGACCATACATTTCTTAAACTGAAAATCAGTTATATTTCATTGTGATAAAGCATACATAACATAAAATTTACCACTTTAACCCTTTTAAGTGTACAGTTCAGTGGCATTATGTCCATTTGCATTGTTGTGCAACCATCACCACCATCCATCTCCAGAAATGCTTCACCTGCTCTAACTGAAACTTACCCATTAAATAATAACTTCCCCTTCCCTATCCTTCCAGCTCCTGGAAATTACCACTCTACTTTCTATCTCTATGAATTTAACTCTTCTAGGGACCTCATATGTGTGGAATCATACAATATTTGTGTTTTTGTACCTGGTTTATTTCACTTAGCTTAATGTCATCAAAGTTCATCCATGCTGTAGTATGTGTCAGCATGAATTCATTTTTCAGGGATGAGTAATATTCCATCGTATGTGCATACACATCCACTGCATTAGTGAATAATTGGGTTGAAAGTTAATTTTACCATAGAGAATCGTGGTTTTTTTTTTTTTTTTTTTTTTGCATTACTCAGGCCTCACTGTTGTGGCCTCTCCCCTTGTGGAGCACAGGCTCTGGACACGGAGGATCAGTGGCCACGGCTCACGGGCCTAGCCACTCCGCGGCATGTGGGATCCTCCCAGACCGGGGCATGAACCCGTGTCCCCTGCATCGGCAGGCGGACTCTCAACCACTGCGCCATCAGGGAAGCCCGAGAATCATTTTTGATTAACCATGTTGATAGGAGGCTCCCTTTAAAAAATTTTGAAGGTGGTGACAGCGAGATGCCATCGATATGTTGCACTGTTGAGGCTCCCTCCCAGCCACGTCTACAACATATATTAGCACCTGTGGGTGAACACTCAGGAAATAATTTTTTTAACTGATTTACAATTTAAAACATGATCAAATTAAGAAATTCTTCCTCTGTATGAACATTACCTACAATATTTTTAAAATATTTGGTTAATATTGCTTAACACAAAATACAGAATACAGTTGAAACAGTGCCTTAAATTAACAATACAACTATCTTCAAGGGCCTTGTATGCAGAAATATCTTAACTAAGAGATACTTAAGTATTCATCTTAATAACTTAACAGAGTTTTTTTACATGAAAAAGCTGAGCTTCCAGGATAAACACATTTTTGTTACATCGTGGTTTAAAATTGCCAAAATTTAGTTAGTGTTTTTTATAAATGTACTGTGTACATAAAAATTATACCATTAATTTAAAATGAAGCCCCTTTTGAAAACTAAGTTTCATCATTATCATAATTATTGTTGTGATTATACATATTTTACCTGGAGTAATCCTGACATGTGTAACATACTTGGGTCATAAATCTTTAAAGAGAGTCTTGAAATTAAAAAATATATATATTTGAAGACTGAATAACTGAGTTACAGAGCAGCTGGAAGTCACAAAGTATATAACTTTGGGCCAGGCATTGCTTTTGGAAATGATACAAATGAGGAATTCTTTGGTTTTCCTGTTTCTCTGTCAAATTATGTTACTCATTTCAGGTCTGCATTTATCACTCCTTGTTTTAATAATTAATTCTATTATATAGACATGTGGTTCCATACATCTACTTTCTTGAATAGGATCTCTATTGGGTAATTTTATATTTTAAATTGCTGCACATGTTAAATGGAATCAACTTTAAGTGGAACCTTGGTATGGCAGCTCTTAAATCAGAGAAACTGGCATTGAAAATACAGCTCTAATACTTATCAGCTTGTCCTTGAGACAGTTACATAGAAAATTTAAATGAGTCCAGAAAGAATTGTTGTGAGAATTAAATGTGAAGAAGCACCTGGCATGTGTAGGATGGTGAAATCACGAACATAGTAGGCGTTCACCATATATTGGTTCTCTTTTACTCCTTTTATGGTGCTATTGTGTCATTTTACAGTGGATTCCCATAAAGAGTTACTTTTATTAAGATATAAGACATTTAAGAATCTACAAGCACTCTTTATGTCACCAAATTCAGTTCTTTGCCATGAAAGTTCTTAAACTTTTCTACATTGATTTATAACCTTTGAGGGAAAAAAGCATTTCTTAATTCTCCATGGTTTCTGATCACTTAGGCTTTCTTGGACTGCAGTAACACAGCATGCCACATGTTTTCCTAACAAATTACATTCGGACACTTTCCGACACTTTCATTATTTTAACTCAGGTAATAATTAGTCACTGTCAGAGGAAGGACTTAGGTTGTGCAAATCAGAATAAATTTACCTTGCCGTAGCAGCAGTCACAAATGAAGCAATAAATTAGAAATAGCAAATTGTTACGGACTTAAGAGATCACAAATCAAAATCGTTCCCTGAAATCCAGGAAAAGGTAGAGGACTGCCAAGATTTCTTTGAGAGCTTAATTTTTCCAGATAACTTTTGAATCAAATCAGTTTGTGACAAATCCCAGAGACGATGCAGACACTGATCACAAAGATGACTTTCTGGGACTTCACTCCTGTAATATAAGCTATTTCATAATGCTTCTTCTTTAAAAAGAAGTACTTGTTTCTTCTTATGATATTTGGGAGCTCCTAAATCTTTTTGTACACTTTCACACACACACACGCAGAGAAAATTAAAAATGCTTCTGAAAAGTCCCTTTGAGTATACAAAGCCTTTCCTGGTATACTAGTAGTCAGAATGGTAAAATTTGAGCTCATGAGAGAGTCCTGGATTTAGCTGAACATCTGTTCCCAGAGGTGGGTGATTAAGTGAATTGATGTCACCGAGGGGCGATGTTTCTAGGAGAATGTCATGACCACCCTGCACTTAGCCTCATCTTATTTTTGGTTTGTTTTTATCCAGAATCAGAAAGATGATATAGAAAGCATGCTCATCAAATTTTCTTACACAAACCCAGAAAGGATCTTGATCACAGTGAATGGAAGAGTGTGAATGGGTGTGAATGTTGAACCAAAATATACAGTCATGTCAGTGGGACAAATGTACAGTCTTGCACTTTTGTCCAAAGAAACAAAAGACCTGAAATTATTGGATGATAAAATTATGGCTTAATCAAAGCCTCTCTGAAAAAGATTGGTGGCTTCAATTGTAAAATAGAGCCATAGGTGTCAGCTATATGATGTGATACCCAGTAAGTTAATACAATGCTGCTTTGGTTATAGAAATAGAGGTAATATATTTAAGGAGGGATCATCCTACTCAAAAGGTCAGGTAAACAGTCAGAGTGTTGTGTTTATTTATTGTGCAACATCCTAAGAAACACATAGAAACACTAAGACAAAACACTAATGGTGGGAAAATACCAGTCCATCCCATATGAAGAACACAGGTCTGTATCACTCAGAGAAGAGAATCTCCGGGTTAAGGTGGATATTACTGAAAACTGTCTTCCATTACTGACAGAATCACCATGCAGAGGAAAGAATAAATATATTCACTTTGGAAGAAAGATAAAGAATAGACTTTGGTCCCAAAGGATGGAACTCAAATCAATGGGTATATTTCTGGTTAAAATGGCCACTGGATGATGAGCATCTAATTTTTCCCTATTCTGGCTGCCCCCCAACATTATCAGTAAGATTATCAAAGTTTTGTTAACTAGGGAAGAGCCTTTATCATCCATGCAAGAAGAGACTGACATGACAGAAGCTTTGAGTGATATGCTCTATGTGACACATATAAAAACAGACTGAAGGAAGACTTTGAGAGTCATGATTCTCCTTCCTGTGAGAGCAGCACAGCATCAGAATAAGTAGAGAAGCTCTGACAGAATCCACTAACATTTATAAACTGTAGGAGGTGGGCCAACAGGG
This sequence comes from Kogia breviceps, assembly GCF_026419965.1. Taxonomy (NCBI): domain Eukaryota; kingdom Metazoa; phylum Chordata; class Mammalia; order Artiodactyla; family Physeteridae; genus Kogia; species Kogia breviceps. The sequence goes on along the minus strand of NC_081312.1, from coordinate 117,376,575 downwards.
CTGCCAGCAGGTTGTGTCCACCCAGGAATCCCTTTCAACACTGATGCTGTAGCAAGAGACTCTAGATGTCATTCTGTTACTACAGAACAGGTGAGGTTCATGGCCTGCACTTAGTTATGGTTTATGACTCCCTCCTGGTGCTATGGGAAGCAGTACAAGGGAGAAAGCCCTCAAATCCACATTGTGTAGTTGGTATAGAGAGTAGGTTTATAAGAAAGATAGATGTGCTTTTTGCTACCCAGATGCCTTTTTACCAAGAAGAAATTCTAGGATTTCCCAGAGTTCTGGCTTTCAACACATTCCTTCCAGACTTCTGGATCAGGGAGCAGGTAATATAAAGTAACATCAACCTGCCAAGTGGTCTACAGTCTGGGGACAATCTTAGTTGAAAATGACTGGACATTATAAAATGAAAGACATGCTCGAAGACAAAATAATTGACCTGTAAAGCTGGGTGAGACCTTGGACATCTATTCTTATGTTTTTAAATGGTTTTCCTTGGAACACCACTGCAATAAATATTCTGCACAAACATGTTCCCCATAAAGTTTGGGAGCTGCCCAACTCCAGAGCTTCCCTTTTGAGATTCAAAAGCACATTCTCACACAAAAGACCAATAAGTTCTTCAGTCAAGAAGCCAGCTGAACTTTGTATAATCAAGGTGACTCCCAAATATGTAGGACCACAGTCTGTAGAGGACTCTTTGGAAAATATTGCTTGAGTCCCATCACCTCATTTTGCAGATATCCTCAGGTAAGGTAAGCTTCAGAAACTCAACATAGTCTTTCCTTTACAACCTATTAGAGAAAATTGTTGGACTCCTTTTTATGGCTTCTCATCACTCCTAGTATTTGTGCCTTGGATCATGTTTTCACTTTAAATTATTTACTCAATCACTTAAAATGATATATTCCACATTTGCCTTCCCTGATGAACTCCAATTTCCTGTGAAGGCAGAGGCCATGCCTCTTTTGCCGACTACCCTTCCTAGCATTTAGCATGCATCTGGCACTGAGTTAGATGCTGTAAAATGTTGAATGACTACCTGACCAATGGTATTCTGGTGAGAGTTTGCAGGCAAGGTCTATGTTATACCCACCTTCCCCTCCAAATTAGCCTAATTATGGCATAACCTTCCTCATCCAATTGGGATGGATTAGTCTTACAATGAGGTGACCTTTCCTATTACCAGTGCTATATAGCCAGAGAGAGTACTCAGCTTAAAAGAGTCTTATGAAATAGCTGTATCAGCTATGGGGAGTCAGAGCCATATCTAGGCTGGAAGGACACTATAATTGAATTACTATGTCTTCATAAGTGTTTTCTGAACAAATAAATGAATGCACAAAGAAACAACGACCCTTGAACCATCAGCTCTAACTTATGTGGTAGTAACTTCAGGAGGTAATGTCAAGGAGCAGGTATAATTTGTACTAAGTACATTTGCATTTTCCTGGTGAAGGCCACGTGTTAGATACCAGTGCTGACAGCCTTCCAAGATTTTACACAGATGACATGGATGCCTGAGTCTTTCTATTCTTTTTTCCTCCACCTCCTTAATCATTCCCCTGAGCTCCATTCACTTATTGTACCTGGAGTCTCCTTCCATCCACTGCTTTTAGCTATGGTGGCAATGATACTTGTGGTAGAGCAGGAAGCTCTCTAATCCTGAGGTCAGAAAATTTGAGTTTGAGTCCCAGATCTTCCTCTTAGAAGCTTTGTGGCAACTCTGAGCATCTGTTTTATTCTCCTAAAATATCCGCAGTAATGTTTGCCTTGCCCCAATTATGAAACTCTTGAGGGAAAGTGCATTGATAACTACAAAGCCCTCTGTATATGAGAGGTTTTCAAATTTGTCCCTTAAAACTGTATTCATGGGAGAAGGTCTATGAATAAAGGGGTCCAATATGCTTGAGAAAAAATACACTGTATCCTTCTTTTTTATATTTATAGTGCACATTAGGAATTAGAGGCTTAAAATTCTTGCAGCAAATAAATCTATTTGAACCAGAGAGTCCCCCAAGAAATTTCATCACAAATATTTTTTGTCTGTTTGTTTCTTTAATGTAATAAATATTAATATCTGCCAGACACTAGTGTCCCACAGAACACTTTGGGAAATACTTCTCCAGGCCAATGTAAGGTAATATTATCGATAATGTGTCATGCCTCCCAGAAACCAGTTTTTGTTTGTTTTATTTTGTTTCAAGGGACCTTTCCTCCTGGAACTGATTTCAAGAAGGAGTGGGATGCAGTGGGATTATCAGGTACTTTGGCAAAGGCAGAAGTTTGGGAACAGAGAAGCTTCTGGCAACTGGAGAAAGTATACAGCTGATGCCTTGCCTTGCATGAAAGGCTAGTCCTGCAGAGGCCAACACAAGTCTGTTGGCTCTGTTCCTTCCCCTCAGTGCAGCTCAGGCTCTCATTCTCTCCCACAGACTAGTTTAACAGGCTCCTAACCAGCTTCTGTGTTATCTGTCTTACCCTTGTCTGCTGCATACCGTCCTTCAAAAAGAGATGCTTACCTATGACCCAGCAATCCCACATGTGACTCTTTATTTAAAAGAATTGAAATCAGGATCTTGGAGAGATATTTTCATTCTCATTTTCATTGCAGCATTGTTAACAATAGCCTTGTGGAAACAACCTAAATGTCCATCAACAGATGAATGGGTAAATAAAATGTGGTGTATACGTAACAATAGAATATTATTCAAACTTAGAAAAGAAGAAAGTCCTGCTATTTGTGACAACATGGGTGAATCTTAAGGACTTTATGCTAAGTGAAATAAACCAATCACAGAAGGACAAATACTGCATTATTCCACTTATATGAGGTCTGCAAAATAGTCAAACACACAAAAGCAGAAATGGAATGATGGGAAATGGTGGCTGAGGGGAAGGGGATATGCGGAGCTCCTATTCAACGGGTATGAAATTTCAGTTACGCAAGATGATTAACTTCTAGAAATCTGCTGCACACCTTTGAACCTTCGGTGAACAATACAGTATATATACTTAACATTTGTTAGGGGTAGATATCATGTTGAGTGTTGTTATCATGATAAAAGGAAAATTGCCCTTGTTGCTTGCTTAAGAATCCACAGTGATTCCCCCACCCCTTTTTTAATGAGATGAGATGAAGTCTAAATTCCTTAGCAAAGAAGTCCTGACCTTACTCAATCTGACTAACCTATCTTTTCCATCTTCATCTCTGGTCTGACGACTCCTATATCTTACCTACACTAAACATTCAACTGTTCCCTAAAAGTGTCACACCTTTCCACAATTCCAGACCTCTGCACATGCTGCATCTTCTGCCCAGAATTCACTCCACCAAATTTCTCTTTTTAGTGCATGCCTTCAAAACCAATCATAAATATTCACTCATCTGTGACTGCTCCAGGCAGTTAACTTCTTTCTTCTCTGGAGTTATTACACTACTACATTGAATATGGCTGATGTTATATATCAACGTTTGGCATTGAGATGTAGAGTCACTTTAGAGTTTGCCTTAGTCTGCTCAGGCTGCTAGAACAAAATGCCATAGATGGGGTGGCTTAAATGACAGAAATGTGTTTTCTCACAGTTCTGGGGGCTAGAAGTCCCAGATCAGGGTACCAGCATGGTTGGATTCTTAGTGATATCCTTCTTCCTGGCTTGCAGACCACCAACTTCTCTCTGTGTCCTTAACTAGTGGAGAGAAGAAGCTCTGGCTTCTCTTCCTCTTTTTATAAGGGCACTAATCCCATCATGAGGGCTCCACCTATGGCCTTGTCTAAATCTAATTACCTCCCAAAGACCCCATCTCCAAATACCATTGCATTAGGGGTTAGGGCTTCAATGTGTGAGGTTTTTTGGGGGGGGGCAAATATTTAGTCCATAACAGTTACTCATCTGTGTATCCCAAGTGTGTAACACATAGCACAGCAGATGACACATGATAGACACTTAGTACATTTTCTGGATAAATGCATGGACAAACCAACCACCCAACATAATTCTAGTGAAGAAGCTGTAGTGGTAAACTTGCAGAGTCACACAGAGGAGACTGAGATGTCTCCATCAGCTCGAGTCAGAAGCAAGAAATATTAAGCTGGTAAAGAAACCCATCTGATGGGGTCTGGAGCAGAAGGAATTAGAGAAGAAAAGTGTTTCTCCTAAATGCCGGAAGCAAAAGACACCAAATGGCTTTACTGGGCATCTTGGATTTATCCATCCAGTGTGTTTGGTATATTATTTTTGTGTTTATATACTTTAGGAATTGCAGTAGAAATATTTTTGGCTTTCCCTCTCTTAAAAAGAAAAATGATATTAGGCAGCTGGCAAAAGCATCTTCAAAGAAATTCTTTAGTCTTTCAACCTCAGGATTACAATATGCTAAGTCTATCTAACTGGTTAATTCTGTTAAAAGAGTTTTGGAGGGTTTGATAATTTCAAAAGAAACAGAAAAAATTCCTTTAAAATCATTGGAAAAATCACATATCCAAAGTCACTAAGGGATCTGGGTTGTCTCGTTTATTCAATACATATTACTTGAGTGTCTACAATATGACACGTTCCTAGGTACTCGGTACAAGAAATAAAAAGAGTTTATGCTGAATGATGAGCTGTTTGTCTCTCAGGAGATGGTCTTTCCCAATTAGGGATGCTGATGTTCTTTTGTTACCTCCTCAAATGGCTGAAGGATCTGTTGCTTGCCAGCTGCTTTGCTCAGGAAAACACCATATTTGCAAACACAAGGGCATATTTACACTGATGAAAAATGAAGATTATTTATTGCATGTGCTTGAAATAATGGTTGATTTTGGAGTGCCATTCATAAAACCTGCATCCAAAAGTGTGTTATGGTCTGACATTTTCATTGCAGTTCAAGTAAAATAGTCCTTGGAAATCATCTTGCTACCAAATTGCAATCATAAAGGCAGGGGTTTAGACTGGGAGAATCATTTTATATTGTAAACTTCTGGATAATATATAACATAAAGAGTTTAATTGGATCATTCAGTTGGGTTTTTGCCCAGAAAAGTGGGAATTTAAGTGCTGATACAGCTTCAGCTTCCAGTGACACCAGTCAGCACTCCTTAGATTGGATGTAAAAAATCCTATTTGTGGATATGCAATACGAGAGGGGTATGCATGCCTGTAAACTTGCTAGCAAAGGTAATTAAATAATTCCATCATGTCTTAATACATATGAAAAAAAGCACTGACCTCAAAGTAAAATTTGCTATGCATTTTCCTTCTAGCTACTAGAAGAAAACACTGAATTTTTTAACAACTTTTATCTTACTTTGGAACTGCAGAAGCAATATAGAAAACACAAACACGCATACACACACACACAAACTAAAAGCTCAGAAGTTACCATAGCAACAGTAATATCAGCTCCTGACCCATGTTTGGAGAATTTTGTTGCAAAACAAAGTCCAACCTGATTGGGTCATGTGATTCTTCTTAGAGATTAGAGATGGGAATTTGGTTCAAATTCTCCATTTTAAAGTTCATCTTGATTTAAATCCTGAATTTCTAAAGTCCTGTTTCCTGAACTCCAGGCTTATCATAGCATTTTGAAAAAAATAAATCAGCTATAGGATCACTTAGAACATTGTAATCCAGTCAACACACAACAGGAATGAAATGCATCTCAAAACAAACAGGCTGTTCCAGCAAACCTGTTTTTTGGGGTTAGCTTATTTAGAAAGAACTGTTCTCAATGTGTTCAAAATGGGCTCTGTTCATTTGGCTAAACATTAAATCAATTTATAGACAAAAAAAAAGAGAATCTTATGGAAAGACAGGAAGAAGCTATGGATTAGACTATTATTTCCTCTGGAAATCCATCTCCCTGGCATCATACAGGATGGCAGGCAGTATTAATCACTGTATTTCAGGATCACCTTATATCCTCTCTCTTGATTCTCTACCTTTTTAATAATTATTCTTTCTCAGTCTCTCTTTACTTCCTCATTGATTCAATGTTCGAACACTGGTATTCCCAAGGGTGCCATACCTCACCCTTTTCCCTCCTCATCAGGTGTTATTTTCCCAAGTGAGATTAGTTACTGAAATTCCTACAATTCACCATCAAGTGTGTGTCTCCAGCCAAGACGGCTCTCCACAATTCCACTCTGGTTCTGAGCTGATTACCTCCACTTGACATCTTACCTATACCTAAAACTCAGCATCATCTACCTCAAATTCATCTCCATCTCTGTTAGTTGCTCCTCATCATCTCTTTAGTCTGTCCCTCATCATCTCTTTCTGGGGCCATTTCCAAAGATTCTTGAACTGCATTCCCTGCTCCTCTCTTCCATACCATCCTTTTTACTGCCCCCAAATAATCTTTAGAATAAAAGTTGAACCATGCTTAGAATCCTTCCATGACCTTACCTTAGCATGCACCGGGAGGGCTATTGTCTTGATCTGATACCATTTCACCCATTCACTTAAATCTCCACTCTTGCACATGTGCCCCTCTCCTGTCCTTCATTTTCCCCATGTCTTAGATCAGCAGTCTTGACCTAGAATGTCTCCTAAGGTGCTCCAGCAGGTAGAAGCTGATAGGGAGTCATGGGGACTGTAATAAACTAGAAAGAGTGTGTACAACCTGAAGCAATTAAATACTCTTTTACACTGTGCTAGGCAATCAAAATTCCTCTGTGGGCCAGATGACCCCTTTGGAAGGCATTGCCACCTCTGCTTCTACTCTGGCCACACTCAAAGACTCACACTCTGTGAAAGAACTAGTTTCTCTTAAAGCTCTGAGCCTTTTCATGTACTGTTTCCTCTAGATCCTTTGCCAGATATCCTATAAAGGGACAGCCTCCATCCTGAAAAGCACTCTTTCTCTCTCCATTTTCTCTGGATAATTTCATAGATAAAGGGGGCCACATAAAGCCTTTCAAGCCCTAAGCCTCTAAGTCAATCTATGTCTCTGTCTCTCTGGGGCCCTGACTGTACCAGAATAGATTGGACAGCGTAGTTAAGGGGGTGTATTATTTCTTTATGAACTTGCAAATAACAACAATAAAGCTTAAGATTGGTGTGATGCTTGACAGCTTCTTAAGCACTTTCATACCTGATAGTCTCAAAAGAAAGAAGACTTAAAGAGGTATGAAGAAAGCAATAGGGAAGGGAAGAAGCTTATTTGCAGGCAGTGGGCAGACAATTGCATTGCTGGTATAGCAATTTTTAAAAAAACAACAATTTAAACCATCAGTCTCTGTTATAGAGGTCTCTAGAATCACTTCCAACTTTCAAACATGTGAATGATCACCCGAACTCCACTTCATAGATTGACTACAGGTACAATGTGCCCTAAATTTGTTTTTTGAAAGCATATACCAAGTTTTTTTTTAAATTATAGCCATATCATGCTTCTATGAAGTTATCATATTTGAATTTATGGAATTATTATATTGAACTGGAATTGTGTTACACCTTTAAACCTCAAGTGGCTACTAATATTTTATTAAATACAGCTGCCACTAGGCAATAAAAATTTCCAAGTGGCAAAAAAATAAAAAGAGTGCTGTGTTTTTCATATCTGCTTTCTTCTTGCAGAATCCATATGCTAGTAATATGTATATGCGGTCTGGTGTTCAATATATACTCCAGCTTTGTATATAGTTAGCCTACAGTGTTACACACCACCTGCATAATTTCAAAACACTGAACACTAGATGTCACAAAACAAAACCCCGTGCTCTGCTCTCAAGTACAAAAGCATTTACAATTGGCTAATGAGATATACAGAAAGCTGTTGCAAAGCCAAAGAAGTTAATTTCATTATACAAGTTTAGGAAATAATGGTGGACTTTGCAGGACAGATATTCTGCAGCTATAATTAGCTTTAAGATAAATCCATTTGGTATGCATTTGGTTTTTCATTAGGACATGCATTTTCACTCCTATGTGCAGTGTTTGAATGGTTTATGTTACATAAAATTAGGGCTGTATAAACTGTGTGCTTCATCTCTTTCTCTAATGTGATCGCGACTTCTCCCCAACACAGTCGCCTAAATGAGAGCCCCCATTGTATGCAATGCACGTCAATAAATACAGAACATGAATGTGAATCAACATTGTGTTAGTATTGGGATTAAGCAAGCTATTTTTCTCCTCCTTTTTTTTTTTCTTCTGGGAAATGAATATGAGTAAATAAAGTGAGTGTTTGAAGCTGTGTTGGGGGGATTAGGCTTTGTGTTTTCCAGCCAACTGGCAGGCCCTGGCTGACTACCTGGGCCAAGCATGGAAAACCCAACGTTCACCCTTGTAGCAGCGAGCCTGCTGCTTTGAAGGACGCTGGGAGGCGGGCCTCTTCTCACCCAGAAAAACCAGGTGCAATTCCTACAGCCTGGAAAGGTTATGCTTCATATGACTTCGTTTTCTCTCTGCAAATTAAAGGACAATTTATGAGTGTCTAGACAGGAATTAATCGGAATAATATTGGTTGCTTTTGACCCGAGAGTGCTATTACAATAAAGTATACACAACACAAATATAGGACAAAATCATTTATATAGCCTATTATCATGCCAGCATCCAGAGGCGCCTTACAAGAATAAAATGATTTACAAAAGAAAACACTAACAAAGACATATCTCTGATGATGAATGGTTTTGAAAAGCCAACTTAATCTGTTCCTGAAGTTATAGTTGAGAGAGTCTCTGTAAGTGCTAACAAGATAAGGAGATTTTAAATGATGGTAAAATAACAAAACAGATTGGTGGGGGAGGGAGACACAGATCCAGGACAGAACGAGTTTCTGCGATTTATTAGAAGTCAATATGTGAGAATCTTCCAAAATCCCTGTAAGTACTAAACCAGGAGAATACATACATGTTCAAATCCAAATATACTAAATGCCTATGAAGAGGAAACAAATTTTGTGTATGCACAGAGAGAAGAAAAATGCAAGCTTTTTCTGTGAAAAAGTTATGAAGTTCAGAAACAGGTAAAAAATATTTTTACATGCAAATGAAATATATTATTACTCAGAAAAGAAATGTTCTTAAATTTGCTAGGTAAAGGTAGAAAACATTTGAAGAATTAAACAATTCATAAAGAATTTCAATACGTATGAGCAGGCCCCCTCATAATATGTTATACGCATATCCTTCCTCCAAAACAACTATTGAAACAGCCTCAATTGTGATATACTACCTGATTCAGTTGGCTATTTTCTGAAGTTTGGTAGTTTACTGAGTGAAAATGAACTCTAATTTTCTTTAATGTTTTGATTCAATACAACTGTTTTTTTCTCAATACAAAGAAAATATGATGTTGAACAGTTTATTCCCTAAAAGTAACTTTTCATAATTACTTGATTATTTAAGTAACACAAGCTTATTATACAAAACTTGGAAAATATGGAAGAATATCAAGAAGAAAAGTTTTCTACATGATCTCCAAATTCAGAAATAACCACAGTTAATATTATGGTATATTTTTTATAAGTGGAATTTTTTTCAAATTAATTCTAAATTAATTCCAGCCTCATTCTAAACAGGAAAAATGAACTACTCTTATAAAAACTCCTGGCATATAAAGCAGAGATGAGAATTTTGGTAACTGTTGGATCAATTTATTTCCCCTCAATATTTGTTTACCTATCCTGATAATTATTGCAAAACTCTTTAAATTGAGTTATTATATTTTCCATGCTGCAATTTAGTTTAGGAAAGAGAAACAAAGCCATGTTTTCTGAAACTAAATGTTAACATTATTTACATTTACATGCTATATTATTAACTTCAAGTTGTAAAACATTTAGCCATTTACTTTCTTTTATTGCCTGAAAAATGTTAATTAATAAATGTAATCTCTTACATGCACACAGACACACACACACAGAGGTATATATTACAGGTATGTACACATGATTTGTCTTCTTCCTATTTCCTTTCTTTGCTGTTAGAGTAGATATGTTTCTACTGTTCTATATCTGCTTGCTTGCTCAAAAAATAAAAAAACTTGGGCAGAATATAGGAGGTTACATTTCTGTTTTTGTTCCAGCAGCCCAGACCTGAATGAGTATAATCATCTGAGAACATGCCTGCGAAGGCTGGGCTCCTCTGGTTAAGTCACTGAGTGGTGGCTTTTGGTGACCTGGAGAGTGACACCCTGTGTCTTACTTCTACGTAGAATATTTTGAAAGCTTCAATTGTAAATTGCTGTTCTACTGAGAGAAAGATCAAGGCCAAAATATTCACAAAGAAAATACAATGTAAATGTGAATACAATCAGACAAAAGGCTTTTAATTTGGGCTTTTATAAACCATTTGCTCTCTCTTTGTCCCTTAAATTTGTGAATCCATGCCTAAAGATGGGAGAAAAACACCTCTCAACACCAACATAACTCATACTCTTCTTCATCTCACTCATTATGTGATTGCCAAAATCAGTTCCAGAGACCCTCTGAATTGTCTTTTTCTTTCTTTTTTTTTTTTAAATACCATAAAGACATAGACCCAGTTTTCAGGGCAATTTTACTTTATTACACACCTGTTTGTTTGTATATTTCTTGACTTATTTTGCTCTTCCATTTCCTCTTTTTTTTTTTTTTTTTTTTTGCGGTACGCGGGCCTCTCACTGTTGTGCTGTTTTGGCCTCTCCCGTTGCAGAGCACAGGCTCCGGACGCGCAGGCTCAGCAGCCGTGGCTCACGGGCCCAGCTGCTCCGCGGCATGTGGAACCTTCCCAGACCGGGGCATGAACCCGTGTCCCCTGCATCGGCAGGAGGACTCTTAACCACTGCGCCACCAGGGAAGCCCTGCATTTCCTTTGATGATGGTGATTACCCACTTTGTCCACAATTTTTTTTATGTTTAGTTTTTTATTGAAGTATAGTTGATTTACAATGTTGTGTTAGTTTCAGGTGCATAGCAAAGTGAATATATATAGTTGTCTGTTCTATACAGGGTCCTCATTGTTTATCTATTTTATATATAGTAGTGTGTATACGCTAATCCCAAACTCCTAATTTATGGTTCCGTCCCCCTTTGGTAACAGTAAGTTTGTTTTCTATGTCCGTGGTCTATTTCTGTCCACTATTGCCATTTAAGAAAATTAAATAGAAAATTTGGATTAGTATTGGAGATCATAGGGACAAACAGATCTATTAACTCTCATCATCATCTAAACCTTGATCTGGCCTTTTGACAACTTTGGGATTACAAATATAAACACACTAACCATTTGTTGTGGTTTGTTACTACTGTCAAGGGTTGCGTCAATTGAATTGACTTCTTCTATCTCCCAGTGACAGAGAAACTGTTTTCCTCTTCTTCCCGCAAACATAGCTAAGCTATCTTTCTTAAGTTTCTGAATTATGTTGTGTCCTTTGTTCCAACAGCTTAATCTTATCCTGATACACCTAGGAAATAGATCAGCTTCACACAGACCCCCCCAAACAGTAATCTAAGGACACAGTTCTAGTTAGAAACTCTTGAAACTCAACTCTAATGGGAACCTTCAGGATCTCAAAACTATTGATAAAAGGATTTGTCATTCTCCTCTCCCAAAATGTTTGGTTGTCTATGATGAATTTTTAAAACATAACAGTGATTATATTTCTCATTATAATAACTCTACGTAATAACTGATTTGGAAGAATTCTCTGTTGGCTTGTTTCTTTGTTCTACAGCCGCTCCGCGGCATGTGGGATCTTCCCAGACCGGAGCATGAACCTGTGTCCCTTGCATCGGCAGGCGGACTCTCAACCACTGCGCCACCAGGGAAGCCCCCTCTGTTTTCTTTTATCAACAGCTTTTGAACTCCGTAGCTCATCCTAATATGAGTTCTCATTTTCTAATATCGGTTCTGTCCTGATGGAGGGAGGCCGTCCCGCTCACATGCAGGTGCCATGGAGGCACCATAGACTTGCCTGGGGTACACTCTAAAGGGGTTCCCAGGAGCACTGATGATTGAAGAGAACACTCCAGAGCTCACAGCTTTGACTGGGAAATCTTTAGAGGCAGTTTTGCATAGTGGTTAGTGGGATTAGGCTCTAGAGTCAGATAGCTTCAAGGTAAACCTTTAGCATTCAATGTACCAGCTAAGTGGGCTTGGGCACGTGGTTTAATTGTCTGTGCCCTGGTCTATAAAATGGGGATAATAGATAGTAGCATATATTATTAAGATATTTATCTATATTCAAAGAACTTAGAATTGTGCCTGACCTGTAGGGTGGTGCTCAAAAAAATTCTAGCTCATATTAATTATTGTACCTCAAGGTCATACTGGTCTAATTCTCTTTGAGCCACATTTGCACATTTTTAATACAGGTTCTTCCATCATTTGGAGAAATAAACTCCTTTAGATAATAATAACCTGAAATTGTTAGACTTACTTGAATTGGGATCTCAATTCTGTCCTTTACCCAACTTGTGACCTTGAACCCAGGAACTTAGCTCACCAAGCTGAGGTTTTCTTATCTGTGGTAAAGCCTAATGCCTTCCTCTCCAGGATTTTGTGAGAATTAAATGAGACGATATATGAAAAGTTCCTAGCACTTAAAAAAATGTCGACTTGAATCAAAATCTGCTTCATCCTTCCCCACATGTGTAAAGTTGGAAAGCTGTCCTGTTTACATACCCACTTTTTTTCAGGACTGTTATTCTTGTGTTAGCCTACAAAATCAACCAAGCATTGCCTTCTCAAATCATCTCCAAATCATTGTGATAGACATTGCTAGTGGCACGTTCAACATCCAAAGCTTGCTTCCTGTCTGGCTCAATTTTTTCTGGTGCAGTAATATGCCCAACCCCAGCCACTAATGAGAGCCTAACTGTATCACAGCAACATTAGTGAATTCTCCAGTGTTAGCTTGCAGCCAGAGCTGGACAATTACACAAAGGAAAAATCTGTTAGGATGCTCCAGGGGAAGATTTTGCTTACTGATGAAACAAAAGGCTCCTTTTGCATGTGGCTTTAATTTTCTGTCTTGAGTGCATTTGGGGAAGGTTGAGCTGCCTGGATTTGTGGCAGCCATTTTGTAATAAAGAGACAATGCTAAGGAAGTTGGAACAGAGTATTGAAAAGCCCTTAATGACATCCTGGAGCTCTTAGACTGACCAGGGAACCACCTATCTCTGGTCTTTCTGGATGGGAAGACAATTAAATACCTTTATTATTTTAGCAATAATTAACTGGATATGCTGTTACTTTAGCTGATAGATCTCTAAAACTCTTATTTGCTTAATTTTATTCTCTGCTTTCTTGTTTATGCTTGCTAAGTGATGTGTTATGAAGATATATATGCCATTAAGACATGCCAAGATGTTTCCAGTGTCAGATGAGAAACTACATTTGCATAAATATATCTTCAGCTTCCTAAGTGAGTAGAAATAATGTTAATGGTAATATAACAATAAAAGCTACCAGTTATTGCCCTTTCTTTCTTTCCAGGCTTGTTATTAAGCCTTTACCTGCATTGTTTAACTTAATCCTAATAATAGCCTTTAGAGGGAGACATTTTTATCCCCATTTTATAGATGAGAAACCTGAGATTTAAAACAAAAACAAAAACAACTTTCCCAGCTTACCCTCCTGAATTCACATATGCTGTTTCACCCCTTAACCTTTTTCATGTCAGCCCCACTAATCCTTACCCATCCTCCAGGACTGAACTGAAACATCACTTCCTTGTAAAAGCCTTTCATGACCCCAGGCGAGATTAGATTACTTGTGACACACACACTATTAGCAGCCTGGACATCTCCTTTGCAGCCTTTCACACATTTGCAATCATTTAATGGCTTGTAATTATTTTCTTCTTTTCCCCTTCTGTGTCTTGGGAGGAGTCACCTTGCCCATCCTGTTCATCATTGTAGCCATAAGGTTTGGCCCCTGCCTCACTTATGACACTAGTCATTCACAATGTTTTTGTGTCCTCAGCAATGTTTGGAAGTCTAGAACTTTTCACAGCATGTGAAAAGGAAATTAGAAGACTCAAACAATCTTGAGAGAGTCTAAGCACTTCCAGGAAGCATCTACCATTATTCCTCTGGTTGCTTGTTTATCCCTCCACACTGCTATCTAGCTGTTCCTGGAGGCCACCATAGCTCTGTAAGCAGCTCCTTTGTCTCTTTTCTGTTTGATCATCTCTGTTTTCTCTAGACCTTCACCATAAATATGAGATCATTAGGCAACATTTAAGTTAGCTCCTGATTTCTGCTTTACTAAATGTACACAACACCTTACCTACCCTGTTGATTCCTTTCCTGGATTAGAAGGAGTAAGAATGAAGAATGAAGTAGTTAAAGAATGACTGACCCTCTGCCTCTAGTTTCCACTTAGTAAATTTGCAGGTGGACCTCGCAGGCACAGGCAGACCACACAGGCGAAAGAACATCCAATTGCAGATGGACCACGTGAGCAAGACAGCATCCCAAGGAAGATGGGGAGAAGTCAGCAGATCTGCACGCAATGGAAAGATGACAAAGAATGTGACCTCTTGCCTTAATGATTAACTGAGATTGTTTCTCCTTTTTTTCTGTTAAAAATTGTCATCGCTGAGCAGAATCTTTGGAGTTGGTTTCTATACATAAATCCACCATCTCCCCAGATTGCCGGTTTTTCTGAATAAAGTACCTTTCTTCTCTACGGAAGCTTACCCCTCGATTTATTGGCTGTTGAGTGGTGAGAGGCTGAACCTGTGTTCAGTTACAGCTCACCGTACTCAGGGATTCTGCAAGCCAAGTTCCAATATCAGCCTGAGTCATTACTTCTAACTGGAGGTAGTTGTACTCACTGCATCTTATATCACATGAGCTGTTTAGCTTAATAGTCCACCCAAGAGGCATCTCCATACAGTACTGTGATGAAGGCTGCTAATTGCCATCCAGTCACTCTTCTGCCCTTCTTTTTTCAGTAATATAATCCACGCTCTATCCTGAGTTTTAGGTAGCAAGAGGCCACACATGTAAAAGATACATCTCTCAGATTTACTTGAAATTTCTGTAGCCACGTGCACGTTCTTACCAATGGAACGTAAGCAAACTATCATGTGGACAATTCCTTCTTTCCTTCCTTGCCCTCTGCTACTTGACTTTTCTCCTTCCTGTGGGTTGTAACAAGGTCATGGAACTTGTTAGCCAGGTTTGACCACATAGTTAAGGGCTTTGTATTAAGGAACTGCTGGGCAGCAGAATTTATTACCCTAGAGGAGGCTGGGATTCTTCAACCTCATGGAGCAGAATCACCCAGCAACCACCCAGGTTTCCTGCCTGCCTCTGCACTACACTATGAAAGATACTAATTTTTATATTTGAGTCATTGTATTTTTGCTTCTCTTTATTACCAAAGTTTAGTCTCTGTACCAACTAGTGCAGATAAGTATATGTAGTTATAACAAAGAGAAACTTGGCAAATCAATAGAAATTTGATGGAACTTCTGTAGAGTTTATAGATCATCTGTGACATGTGTTATGACTCATGGCTCTAGGCACAATACTCTATGTTACCTAAAGCAACTGGATACATTGACATCATCAGCTGTCCCCTAAAACAGTAACTCTCAGGTGACATGCCAATGGCTGCCCCCTACCTTCCTCGGTAGCTAGAATGGATGGGGAAGCAATACATTTGAGCAAAGAGAGAGAAGAGGCACTCCACCTGGTATCAGGATGCTCAAATGACAGTGAGGATGGATAGATTTGACTGTCAATTCTTCACTGATGCTCATATTATCTTCTGCCCTGTCTTTCTAACAGATTCTGCCAAGTTCTGGGGCAAATTGGCAGCATCAACTGAAAAAATAGTAAAATAAAACTGTCGTACAGAAACTGAGAGATGAAGTCCCTAGTTTTTCTGCATAATAGTAATGGCTGAATTTTGGTTAGCATTCTTCCCTACTACAACAATGGTGGCAACATGGGTGACCAGGTACATGAAAATAACCTTGATGAAGAGAATGATACTATGGAACTATGACAAAACTTAGATTCAACCATGTCTTCAGGAGAAACCAGGAACCAATGGGACAGAAAGTGGGAGAGTAAAAATGGAGATTGTTGAGGACAAAGTGGACACTGGAAATGACAGAAGAAAGAGCTGAACTAACTTGTAATAGAAGAATGACTTAAATCACCATGGTTAAGGATGTTGACTTTGGCTGGGGCTCTGCCAGAATCGGGGAAACTCTTAAATTAGGGATGAGAAATCCAGCCATTTTGCTTGTGGGAGGTTTTCATGGCTGTTTTTATTGTTATCCTCACCCATTTGGTTATATCCCCTCCAGGATGGTGTGAGCTGGGAAACCTGGACTACATTTATAAAATATAAATATCTACATGTAAAGCAAATCTTCATTATTTATCATAGAGGTCTGTCTGGGAATCATAATAAACAATTAGATAGTGAGCAGGGGGGCAGGCGTAAGAGTGGACCAAGCATGTCCTCCTCCAGCAAGGAAGGAAAATATTCTGGGGTCAGGCCAGACTCCTCTGGGGATCTTTTTTCACAATAACAAACTAGACAGACATACTTTCGTCTCAAAGTGCCTTTCAGAATTCTATGATGATCCAAGTCAATTTTTAGAGATCTTAAGTTGATATAAACATACTGATATTTATGTTCTCAACCTAGCATATGCAGAACATCAAGAATTGGACGTTCACCAAATAATTCAGATTTATGGACAAAAAAATCAGGAAATCATTTCCAGAATATGCAGAGCTATTAACAAAATCTAAATGTGAGGGAAATAAAAATCAGTTAGGCTAAGGAACTTGGAGAAATAGGAACTGCCAATCAAAATGTCCATAGAAGAGGCAAATTGAATAAGGAATGTACATAAATGACTAATTCTTTTAAAATACAGAAAACTATGTTGTATCCATTTATTTTGCTTGTTTACTTACGGTTTTATGTATATGTTTTCTCCACGTAACTATCTTATAAGCTCTTTGGAGATTTAAGCTCTATGTACAATTCATGGTTGCCAGTGAGTGAAACAATATCTCAGAAGTGAAGTGGACATGACTTAGAAGATTGTGTGTGGCAGAAAAGGCTTGTCATTTCAGAACTCTAAATATATTGTTATTTGTGCTCACTATTTCTTAAATAGCCAAAGTGAGGTCTTGTTTGATAATTAGGTGGGAAGATTTTCCATAAATATATGAAACTCATAGTTATGAGTTATTAGAGTATGTGTATGTATAGTTGTTACATATTAGGGACTCAATAAATAGTAATAAAGACAACCTACAGCCTTGGAATGTACTGAGTCTGTCACCTGACACAGAACATTTTATACCTTTTTCACAAGTTATCTCATTTAGTCCTCACAATTATGTTAGGAGATAAAAGATATATTATCCCCCTACTGTAGGTAAGGAAACTTCCATACAGCACTGCCTTCATGGATGGTTTACCATTCTCTTGAAACTTTACCAATCTTCAAACACAAGTGATAAGTAAATAATATAAATGTGTGAAAAGGCCAACATTCAAGTAACACTCAATAGCATTATAAATAATATCTATGTATTTAGAATTTTTTTCTATTTTCTCTATCTGAAAATAGAGGCTTGTACCATCTTTTTCAATTTAGCATGAAATGACAATACATTCGGGTTTCATGTAATATAAAACATTGAATTTCTGAAAGAAATCCTGAGGCTTGGACTAGCTTCCATGGTTTATAACTGTTCCAGGAAGGTTGAACTGGGCTTTAGACTTCCAGTTGATCTTAACTACTTGAAGGTGTAAAGAAAACACATCATTCAAACTCACAGGGCATGAATTAATGGCTTTCTGTCACCAACCTCTTTTTTCCCTACTCAATGGGTCAAGGGCCCTATGGCCTCCTCTTTCCTCTCTGGGGAACTTTGGGAAATACTTTTTTGAAAACATAGCTCCTGAGCTGCTAGCACCTGTATTTTGTCTCAGTCAAGACGGGTCTGCTTGTTCAGAAAATATTTCTTTAAGAAGTTGAGAATGATTTTGGTGCTCATCAGTTGAGAATATAAACTGGCCCACTTTAATCTTGGTCATGGGAAAAGTGAGCATATAATTTATTGTCCAAACTTAGATACCTTTGAGATTGAAAGGAGGTGCTAATAAGAATTACTCTGGGATAACAAGCATATAGTTGTCACAGGCAAAGGGAACTATGAGTCTTGTGGGTCAAGTTAGGGATTATTTTCCTTATCCTCAGAGCAATGGGAAGACCCTGGAATTTTCAAATAAAGTAGAATAATCAAATGTATGTTTTGAAAGACAAGATCTCACAGATCAGTACACTGTGGAGGAGCCAAAAGTGACTGTAGGTAAAAAAGTAGTCCAAGAAATATTATAGTAGCCAAGATTATAGTGAGGCAATAGAAATAGATGGAAGCATTCAGACTTAAGAGGTCTATTGAGGTTATCAAACAACTGAACATGCAGATGATTTAGATGAGGTTAGCAGAGGAGGGAGAGGGAAAGCCAAGGATGACTCCTTTATTATTTATCTAACCAGATCGATGGTGAAGCCACTTGTTGGGAAGTGGTAGAGGGCTGAGATGGTGGATGGGGTAGTGAGGAGTGGAGATCATGAGTTTAATATTAGAAATATATATGTTAAAAGCTTTAGAGATACTCAAGATGAAATTTGTATTATATATGTTTCTCCAGAGAAACAGAATATATATATATATATTATAAGGAACTGATCATGCATTTATGAAGGCTGATGAGCTCAAAGATCTACAGGGTGAGTTGACAGACTGGAGACCCAGGAGAGCCAATGGTATAGTTTTAGTCCCAAGGCCTGTAGCCTTGAGAATCAAGACCTAATGTTGCAGTTTAAGTCCAAAGGAAGGGAAAAAAAAAAAAAAAAAACCTGATGTATCAGTTCAAATGCAGGAAGTCAGGAGGGGTTCCCTCTTACTTGAAGGAGGGTCAGCCTCTTTGTTCTACTCAGTTCTTCAACTGATTAAGTGAGGCCCACCCACATTAGGGAGGGCAATCTGCTTTATTCAGCCTACAAATAAATTTTTAAATGTTAATCTTATCCAAAAACACCCTCACAGGAATATCTAGAACAACGTTTGACCAAATATGTGGGTATCCATGGCCCAGTCAAGTTGACACATAAACTATTCACCATGACATCTCAATAGAATATACAGATCTGAACTCAGAGAAAAGACACAGCCTGTAGATTTAATTGAAGAATTATCCATGCAAGGATGATAACTAAAGTAATGGACCTTGACAAAATTTCCCATAGAAGAGAAGAAAGTTTAGTGTTCCTACTCCTGGATCTTCTTCTAATTCCCTGAACTCTCCAATCATCATCATCCTCCCTTATGAAGATATAAAGCATATTTCTTCCCAAATTATAAATTTTTGTCTGGATTAATGCAAGAGTCCACTCACTGGTCTGCCTGCTTTGACTCTGGCCCACCTTCAGTCTCTTCTCAAGACAACAACACAGTGCCCTTTGAAATAAAAAGTTTCATTGCAAAGCTTTTCTGTTCAGAATACTTCAGTGGTTTCTCATCTCACACCCAGTGAGATCCAGAGTCCTTCCAATGACTCACAAAGCTTTAATCCCTCTGGCCTCATATTTCTTTCCTTTCCTACTTGCTAATTCATGTTCCGGCATATTGGCCTACTTGTTTTCCTCCAAGATGTCAGCGATGCTCCTGTCTTCATTTCCTCTTCTTGACAGGCACTTCTCCCAGGAATCTGCAGGCTTTGCTCCTTCATCTTCTCCAGGTCTTTATGCAAAGGTCACCTTTTGAGGGCATCTTCCCCTGACACTATGTGAAAATATTTCTACCTCCCCCAGCCTCTCCCACACTCACTCTCCCACATTCTTTACCCCTTTCTCTGTTTTATTTTTTCCTTCAATACTTTTACCATCTAGCACATTTTACACAACACATGCATTACACACTCACACGCTCTTGTATGTACATATACATACATAGATATTGACTGTTTTTATTTATTTCTCTTGCTTATTCTCCATATTCCCCACTGGAATATCACTTCCACAAGAAAAGCTTTAGTCATTCCCCATGTCTCTATCTGGGTGCTTAGAAATGTGCCTCTGCATATAGTAGGAGCCAAATAAATATTTATCAAATTTAAAAAGTGGAGCGAGTCAATAATCAACTAAAACAGACCCTGTGTTACCATGTCAGATAGTCCAGGTATTTGTGTAACATGGCTTTATGTTAAAAATGAGCCTGTTATTATTTCCAGATTGAAGGTCAGACCGGAGAAGTTGCTATAAATCAAACTTTCAGGTCAACCATGTGGTGTGGCTAAGAACAGATGCTAGATTTTCTGACAGTCCTTTTGCCTTTGCTGTGGGTCCTCAGATACTTTAGAGAGGTCTTTGGTCACTTGGTTCAAGAAGGGAACCTCGATCTGTCCACCTTGCCAACCCTGCCTATGTCTGGACATTTAGTCGGTTCAAGCTGCTGTAACAAAAATACTGTAGTCAGGGTGGCTTAAACAACAAGCATCAATTTCTCACAGTTTTGGAGGCTGAGAAGTTTGGCATCAAGGGGCCATCAGATTTGGTGTCTGGTAAGGACCTGCTTCCTGGTTCAGTGATGGTTATATTCTCATTGTATCTTCACATGGCAAAAGGAGTAAGGAAGCTCAATGAGATCTCTTTTATAAAGGCACTAATCTTATTCATGAGGGCTCCACCCTTGACCTAATCACCTCCCAGAGACCACACATCCATATGCCATTATATTGGGGATTAGGGTTCAACATATGAATTTGGGTGGCACCTTGCATCTCCATCCCTCTCCTGAGCTCAGTCCCTCTACTGACCACCATCCACAAATGTAATTTGGACATGCAGCATGTAGTGGACATCCTTTAAAAACACCTTAACCCAACAAAAACGGAATTAGAGAAAAAAGACAGAAGACACAGGAGCCATGGCTACTGAGTGTTCAAGACTGAAAGGGAGAAAAAGGAGAATGAAATCCAGAGGGCTGAAACCAGCCTCTGTCTGTCTCCCAGTTTTTCCTCCAGAGTGTCAAATATCCCTGTCATCTCCATGAGTCTCCATGAGACCTAATATGGTAGTGTTCCCCCACATATTTCTCTCCTGAGGCATTTTCAGCTACTCTATTTCTATGACAGAGATATTTAAGAAACTGGGGCACAGGGGTCCAATCCATTCATTCATTCACTCATAAAATAAATAGTATTTATATTCAAAAATATTTATGAAGCCCATACTATGGGCTATGCTGTATGCCAGGTTATGGGTAGTCCAGCAGAAAAAAAAAAAAAAAAAATGAAACAAAACAAACAAACAAACAAAAAACTGGACATGATGCTGCTCCCTTAGAATTCATGGAAGTTTACACATGACCACTGAGAAAGATGTCATCCTTTTTAACAAGACCCAAATGCTCCTTACCTGATAGTCCCTAAACAGCCCAGTCTCTTCAGTTGAAAGCAAGGAAGAAAGTTTCCCCCGATCCTTATATTTTTTTCCTGGGTACCATTTCCTCTGTGTCTAGACAAATCATCTGCCCATTAAAAACACCAATTTTGCAAACCATCCTTTACTCTTCCCCCATCCCATGAATTACTCAAGACAACAGCAAAGCCAGAACACCATTTTGAACCTGATTGAAAGGGCACAAACCCTTTTAGGCTGCTTAGGATATTATCTCTTTCCCTTAAGTGGTAACCAGGTGACCTGAAAAGTCTCACTGAGCTTCCAAAAGGTGCTTAACCAAGAATGAAGGAGGTACTTTGGCCCTAAGAAACTCTGGATCATTAAATAATATTTGCCTTAAATGCACCCATAAAACATTGCACATTAAGGTTTGGCAATCAGAGGGCTGAGCCCAAAGATGGCTTCTTCAATTCCTTTTAGAGGAATTGGAATGGAGATTTTATTTTGCTCCTCTTCCTATCACAGAGGGTGATTTCCCTGAAGACTTTATTGGCAGCCTCATCCTGCCAAAAGCATCCACTGTCCACAGGGCTCTTGCCTCTCCTCTCAGAAAACCACAGTCCCGTGAGAAAGCACGTTCGCAGTGCTGCTCTGTGGGAAACACCAGGAGGAGGACTCTTCCCAAATCTGTGCGAACTGAGTAACTGGAAGCAACACTCACCAGTTTCCGTGTTTATGTTATTCTCTGTAAAAATATTGGAAACCCAAAACAAGTCAGAAGAGTGTTGGCACTGAATTATGTCAGGACAAACATTCCATTCAAAAGAATCGCTGGATTTATTTTAATAGCTGAGAAACCTGGAGACATGTGCAGTCTATTCTTGCTGTCAATTTATGATCTTTAGAAACATTTTTTAAATTGACTGGTCTTTAAATACATCCCACCTCATCTTGTTCCAGCCAAATTTTACAGATGCCATCTTAAAATTCAATTCAAAGAGCAACCATAAACTCAAAAGCTTCCTCCTTGAGGTGTAGATGGCAGAATGTAATTTTTTTTAATTTTAATTGACAGAGATGTCAGCCTAAGAGAATATTTTAGAATATTAGTAGGAACAGCAAACTTGTGCCTTGACATTTTTTATGGTTATAATGGTATAAGTCCCTGAAGAAAAAATCTCCAATGTCAGGATTTACACTAAAGCCACACATGTGTTACTCTTTTTTTTTTCCACTCGGTAAAGGAATGACAAATGTATTACTAATTACACAATTGCTTTATTATGTGGAGCTGTAACTAAAATTTTTCTGGTTTTTCCAGCAAAATTGAGCTTCTTTCAAAACGATTAATTCTAGTAAATGGACTTGGGTAGAAAAAATTGATTCCAGCTGAAGGAAAACTAGCTCCCTGCCCTCTTCAATTGGAGATCCTGAAGTGGGTAACACAGAAACGACTTAGGACAAACTTCCAGGACTAGGATTATATTATTGAGTTTTACCAGTGTAGGAGTTTTCCAACAAGAGATGTGAGAAGCCAAAAACTTAATTCTCCTAATTTTAGGTATAAACATAGACAAAAGTTAGAAGTCCAAGCATGGTAGAAACTGGGATTACTTGGGGTTTTTAAACCTTCATGTTTGGGCAAATGCCTCTTTTTGAACTTAGGTAGCACCTGGTATGTACTTCAGCCTTAGAATTTATTACATTTTGTCAAAATAATGTCTTTATAGGTCTTCACCATTAGACTCCACTGAGATGTCTCAATTAACTTTGTACCCATGATGTTTCACATAAGTCTTGGCACATTATAGGTGCTCAACAAAAATGAGCTGAAGAGGAGTGGTAATTTTAACTCAGTTCATGTAAACCAAGGGTTGGCATCTCTACAACTTTGGGATCACACAGAGAATGCTGCTTTTCCAAAAATGTTTCCTGCAACCCTAGGAATAAACCTTTGGTCCTCAAAAGGAATGTGTCATGCTGGAGAGGAATATCCTTCAACAACTTCTCATGGTTTCTCAGAGCTAAAAGAGTGTCCAGAGCAACAGCAGCAAAACAAACAAGCAAACAAAATCAATGAGCATAGCAAGGGGTTTATGCAGGACATCTTCAGGACATTAACCAAAGCAAAAGAAACTTGAAAAGATGGCAGACATTCAACTCATATATTTTGTCCCAAAATTTGAAATCAATTTTAGTATAGCCCACTGATGTCAAAAAACTTCACTAAATCCCCTTCTTTATTGAAGAGTGATTACAGGAGGGGTGAGGGTAGCGTGATGCAAGGGACACAGATAGGTACTCACCATTGCATAGATTGCACATTAATGTGATCCTGTATGCAAATTTAGCACTGTGACAAGCTTAGGAAAATGCTTGAGAAATGGGAATTAAAATAATACTAAGAGCTAAGTATAAGAAGAGGAAATGTGTGTCCAATACCAGTAGCAGTACAAACTGCTAAGAAGCAGGGAAAAGATTAGTTATCAGAAGATAAAAGGAATCAACCTAGCATTTGGTGTGGTTCTTGAAAGAAGAAGAGGATTTGAAAAAGTAGCCATAAGGGTGAAGTAATTTTTAGAAGAAAGCTTGTAGTGAGCCAAGGCAGGACAACAGGGAAGCACATAGTGGGTTTGGAGAATGGAAAGGAGTTTGATGTTACTGAAATTTCGATTGATCTATGTGTAATGGGTGATCTGGTTGAAATAATATATTAGGGTTTCCACATGGCAGGCTATAATACCGTAATAACTCATAAGAAGTTATGCCAATAAGTTAATGCATGCACCATCTTTATTTACCTCTTAAAACTGCCCATCACAAAGCCATTATCTACAGACAGTCTTTCCTTACCAAGAGAGACAGTGGTATCAATATAAAATAGTAACTAAGTGTTTACCTACAAAGCATTGTCCAACAAATTTGAATTTCACATATTTAAAGCAAAGTCTAGGAGCCCCCTTGGATCTATATTTCCATTTAATTCCAACAGATTGAATTTATATCCGTGTTTAATAAACGGTGTTCTGAGGTGCATAGTAAGGTATTAACTGGCATTTCTCCACAAAGACTTAATGGTCATATGCATTGTAAAGATGCTGTGAGGGCCATCTTTCTTGAGGAGATTCACGATGCACATCTGTAGATAAAAAGCTCTGAATGTACTGCAATCAAAAAACCAGCTTAAGTATATTTCATCTCCACTCTCGCAGACTGTTTTTCACCATGAAAATTTACTCTGTGTGTGTGTGTGTGTGTGTGTGTGTGTGTGTGTGTGTGAGCGCACATGTGTGTCTAGAATAACCATTAACATCTCACTGACTTAGTATTTTAGGGAACATATTTTGGGAAATTTCCAGAGCTATTACTGAGCTGTTGCAGTTGTAACTTTGGATGGAACCAGTCGCTTTGAACTTCCCCCAAAGCCCTCTGGGACAACAGATACTTCCGGGTCTTTGCTGATCATTTTATCCTTGAAGTGTACAGAAACAGATTCCTCTCACCCAAATTATACTTAAAATCATTTTAGGATGTTGCTACTAAATCCATCCAACTTTATCATTTAAAACACTTTGATGTGCTATATACTTTCCCTGCCGAAGTATTTCCACATACTAAATGGAAGGAAAAAACCTTTCCACATCCTGTTTTCAGAAATTGACAGATAAAATGAGTAAATCTTCCAGCCTCTACCTAATGCCTTCAGCTCAGTAAAGCCTGGCCTGCATACAATGTTGATATTGTGATGCAAATAAATTATTATATGGGAGTTTAACTTTTATAGTCAAACTCCTCAAAGGTAAGAGTAGTGAAGGTGCAGGCAGCCTTAATCGCTCCAAAGAGAAAGTTATATAGGAAGGAAGTGAGGTACTAGCAAAGTTCAGTGTCTTGCCTGAGTCCCGTAGCTAATTTGTGACAAGACACTACAGTGGAACCAGATGGTCTGTTTCCTCTCACTACTCTTTCCCCAACACAGAATATCTCTCACTCCCAGCAAGAGGAAATTTCCATTGACTTAGGGATGAAGGCTTGAGAAAAAAAAAAAAAAAATAGAGGCTTCCGATAAAAATTATTTGTAGGAGGAATGAAGCAGTTATTGCCAAGTCAACAAGTGATAGAGGAAACTTTGGAGACAGAATAAGAAATTCTATCTTCTCTACACATGTGTGTTAGAGAACATGTTTGCAGGTATACTCTTCAGGGAAATGAGCCAAAGGGCCTGTAGAGATGAAATGTACACCAAGTAACCCAGTCAAGGTAAACAATTCAATGCATTTTAATATTGGTGTCTGACTGCAGAAGACATGGGTGAACTTTGTCTCTGCATTCATTCTCTGGCCTCCCCGTTCACTAGCAACTCACCTCTAATTTTTTTTTTTTTTTTAATCCAGCAGGAGAAATACAGTGGTGAGAGGTGGAGCTGAGGGCCAAGAAGGGGAAACCAAGGACAGTGCAGCCGATGCTCTGTGATCTGGGAGCGTGTGAATTTTAGGTCAGCTAAATCAGGACACAAAGCTCCAGCTGCTAAACCACAAAGCCCCACATATAGTTTCCCTGGCTCAATTGCTTCCCAGCCTCAAATCTGCAGAAGAGAGAGCCTTCCATGGGGGGAACCTTCTTCTTCCCCAATTAGTGCCTTTTCACAGCGGCAGGATGGAAAAGGTTTTACTCGGCAACATTACTGAGTATCAGTAATATGCAAAAGATCTGTGAAATCAATTCCCATTATTTCAAAGGACGCTGCATAGTAAAAATAATGCATAGTAAAAACACTATAATGAAACTACTGCTTAATCTGCCGTGATTATCTAAGATGAACCAGCAACTGTTTCATCCTTATTTTGCAGCATCTGCTCAGTGGTACATAAACTGCGTGTGCCATAGTAAGCCTTCATGTTTGGGAGGTTGGGGGTGTCTTTGGGATAGAAGTTCTAGGAGGTCGAATATTGGGCTGAAGATTATTAAAATGTTTCCATTCTCACCTCTCCTATTTCATTTGTTTAATGCATTGTTCTCTGAATTATCCTTTCTTTTTTTTAATGGAAAAATTTTAAAAGCTCAAAGAATGAATGGTAGCAGCATGTTCTTTTTAAAGAAAAAAAAAAGCTAGGTTGATCATTATGCAAATGGCACACTGCCCACATTCCCCCTCCCCCATTTGCCCCTCTGCCCCTTGCTAATAACAGTCTGCCTTGTTTGGCTGCAGCTTGGCAAAACTCTCAAACATTTTTGCCGCTCTATATTTCAGCCATGACTTTTGTCATATTTTGAAGAGAAACTTGCACCTGGCCAACCAACTTGCATGCCAAGATCCAGCCCATTGAGGTCTAAAATTGATTTGAATCGATTGGCCTATGAAATTTCAAATGGATAAAAAAGGCAGCAGTAAAAAGTCACAGTGGAGTTTTCTTACAGAGGTGAAAATAAAAAGGATATCCTGAGAGGTAGCATTCACTTCTCAGTATCTTTAAAAACACAGGCTGTATTTTTTGCCCTATGTAAAGGTGAGGAAAGAGAAAGCAGTTAATAAAATATGTCATGAGAATAGAATACATTTTTCTTTGGGCATCGCTGATGCAAAGAAAGAGTTTATGTTTTTTTATTGTTATTACAACTTACAATTAACCTGATGCACAGGTATTTGCTGTTTGACAATGTGTTATTAGTTACCTTTTGGGTAAACACTTTAGTGAGAAATGGAGCCCTCCTTTTCTCTAGGGATTTTTGATTCCACAAGAAGTCTCCCGGGCATCTTCTCAACACTGATGCTTTCTGCTCGGCCAAGAGGAAGACAAGCAGAGAAAGTTTATACATTTGTCAATTTTGATCCCCACTGAGAACTGTACCACGGAGGCAGCAGGCATTTGAAACTGCCAGGTCATCAAAGGCAGACTGGCTCTCGACTCAGCCAAATGAAGTCCCCAAGTGCCAGATAGCGCCCCCTTCAGTCAAACCGAAATGTGCTTATGAATCACTTCAGATCTTGTTAAAATTGCCTGTCTTGAGTGAGTGGATCTGAGATTCTGCATTTCTAACAAGCTTGGGTGCCAATGGTCAACCAAAGGACAGATGCTGCTCTTCCATGGACCATACCCTGAGTACCACGCTTTGATAGATTGGGTCCCTTCCTTTCACTCAAGAGTCACCCACTCCAAAACAAACTTCTAAATGTCATAGAAAACTGGGCCCAAGCCTAGGAAAATGGAAAGTCATGGCCCCAGAACCACAGACACAATCTTATCAAAAGCATTTTTTGAGGTCAGACAACATACTCCAAACACAAGGCAGTGAAAGCAAGAAAGTAAAGAGCTGAGACTCATAAAGAAAATCAATGTCCAGGAAGAGGAGATCCAGAGGCACTTCTTCCATGCTGTCATCAGCTGGTAAGGGCATCACTTTCCATATCTTCAGTTTTATTTGTCGATGTTTTGATCTAATTCCGTTTAATGTGTATATGTTTTTTTTATTGCAAGCAGGCTCAAATCCACTTGCTACAGAAGAAATCCATAGATTCAAAAAATAATTTAAAAACACACAAAATAAAATTTCATTCTCCCCCATTGTGTAACAAAAGGGTAGTTATTATTTGTGACATTCTGTGTAGTCAAGTGGTGGCTGAGTGGTTGATCATTGACAAAGGTATTGGAGAATTCACCCTAAGTCCTAAAGACATCTTGGGTCATTATATGGATGCATTCTGACAAATGGAGCTCATGGCAAGCTGAACTGTGACGTTTTTAAAGATTTGATTGAACTGGAAACAAGTAATGTTAATATTTTCTGATTGATATTATAGAAAATACATTCCAGATGACACACTTACTTTAGCCTACAAAAGGACAAAAAGGATTATTTTGTATTTAAAACTACTGCACAAGGACTATTCCTGTGGGTTCATCTCTCAGCACCAGTTCCACTCTGCAGGTAAACTCATGCCTTGGTGTAACCAGACATGGCAGCCACATTAGCAATAACGGGCTCACTCTTTCTGTTATCTTGGCTTCTGAGTCAATGTTGCCTAAACCAGGGAATCTCATCAATTATAAAACTCTTTTTTTCTTCTGGCCAAAAAAAAAAAAAAAAAAAGGGATGGAAAAGAAAAGAAAAAAATGCTGCTGAATATTCCTATTTCCCTTTATGTTGCAATGCTATTTTTATAGTGGGAATCCAATTTTTAAACAAACATTCCAGATATGGACACTTATAGGAAGGTAGTGATTTCATGTCAGCCATGCGGGAGGTACCAGTGAGGAAAAAGCACAGATGTGGTCTTCATATGTAAGGGTATGAGTGATGGCTAGGTCAAGTTACATATACATCTTGTATTTTTATTCCTACATAGAACTGAGAAACTAAAATGGATTTTTTTCCTAGTTTATCTATGTCTTATCTATTGGGATAATGTTTCTGTATGTGTGAGTTGGCAGAAGGGATGGCAAGTAGCTTATGGAAATAACTTAAGGAACCTGACCAAAATAGTTTTAAATGTCCTAGTAAATAAAAGAATGTAAATCAAAATTGAATATCATCCACTCAAGTCACAATCTACTTATTTTGTCAATGAACTATCTCAAAGTACCTTGTTGAAATTCAGGCTTTACCCCTCAAAGAGATATAAGCGAAAAATATACACGGACAGTAGATAAAATGTTCCTTCCTTCCACATTTTAGAGAATTCTTTTCCAGGAAGGTTAAAGTCCTTAACTTACTTTCAGAGTGATTCACTTTTTATTCCACAGGTAATCTGTTTCTGTCCTTGTTTTACCAAATGTTCCCTTTTCTGTACAATTTCAAACATATCTCCATTTTACAAGTAAATGATTTTGTAAATGTCGTGTTTTACACACGACTGCCAAAGACTCTAAATCTGAAGAATGCTCCTTTTACAGACAGGGATAAACAACTCCATTTGGAAGTGTCAATAGAAGCCTGCATTGTAGGTTGTGAATCGTTCCAGTGTTATTTTTACAAGTGATATGTTTATTTTTGTGATCAGTGAGAGGTTTGGTCTATGAGTCCCAGCTGAGAATCCCAAGCACTTCCTCAGTTCCCAAGAAATGGAGAACACCTGGGAGAGGACTTGCTCAATGAAAACTACAAACTCTCACCCCAAACACATGTAGACAAGATGCACTAGAGCTGCTGCTCTGTTGTCAGTTCGGAAACAAACAAAAATTCAAATC
This sequence comes from Kogia breviceps, assembly GCF_026419965.1. Taxonomy (NCBI): domain Eukaryota; kingdom Metazoa; phylum Chordata; class Mammalia; order Artiodactyla; family Physeteridae; genus Kogia; species Kogia breviceps. The sequence continues at coordinate 117,347,017 of NC_081312.1, read as the reverse complement.
AAATCGAATATTTCTGTCTGATCGTCTTTCACCTCGCGTCTTTAATTTAAAACAAGCAGATAAAGAAATAAACATTCCCCCAAAGCACCCCCCCCAAGGCCATTAGGATCTCCAAAGTAAATAAAAAGTGGTACTGCTGAGAGTGAATTGCTGCTTCAATTCCAGGGAGAATCCTGATTTTAGCACCACTGTACCAAATTTGTCATTTAGGGAAGCTCTTGTTCCCTTTATTGAGTTCCACTGTAGCGAACAATTTCTGCCTGCATCCCTCGTGTGTCCTTTTGGTTTATTATCTTTCACTGTGAATTGAGCCTCTACCATCAGTTTCACGGGAAGCCTAATTTCGTTCACTGCTTATACATATGAGGAGACACCCCTCCCAGCCTCCCCCACTCCCAATGTTCTTATCAAATGAAGAATTGTGGATAAGGGTTAGGTGCAGATAAACATGAGTGTAGCACTTCCAGAAAGGTCGTGACCCCCCCATAAGGTGCTTCTTGTTATGCCTGACCTTCAGATTTTCATCATCAGCCCGCCTGACAACTTAATAATGCAGAGGAGCAGGATTCATTTCGCCCCTCTGAGAGAGCCAGCACGGGACGCCCTTTTCCCTGATTATTTCTCTGCACTCCCGGCTGCCCTTTATAAGCCAACCAGAACTCCATCAATCATGCTCCTCTCTTCCCTCGCCTCCTCAGCCCCCAGTTCTGAAGCCTCTAAAACCTGCCCCATTCCTTTTGTCTGGGGCTGCCATGGGTATACAGTGATCCTCAAAAGGGGGGTGATGGGAAAATAAAACACCTTTAGCAAATCATTGCTCCACTTCCCGTGTCTGTGCATTTGTGTCAGAACACAGTGAATTTCTTTTTCTTTCTTGTTTTTTTTTTCTAGGAAATCCTTTAAAAAGTTCTTATCCTCATTTGTGTGTATGACTGTCATGCACCATCTCTCTTAATGAGCTCTGATCAGTGCTGGGGTTTAAAATACCCCTCTAATGTAAGTTAGAGGTTTCCTGGACTGGTTTCTTCATTATTGTGGGTATTGTTGTTATGAGAGTTTTTATTGTTCTGGAAGTAGTAAAAGGAGATGAAACCTGTTTCCCACCTTCCTTCCCGACCCTCTTTTCTCCTGGCTGCAGCAGAGAGAAAGATGGAGAGAGGAGAGAGAAAAACAGAGCCGGGGATGAAAACATACAGACAGTGGGAAGAGAGAGTAGACGGGTTTGTGGGAGGAATGGGGCATTTGTTTCACCTTGGTCAGAGTGAAAATCGCATGCAGAAGTTTGCAGGGAAGAAGAGCATAAGTGCTTTGGGAAGGTGATGATACAGACTGGAATTGGATTCTAATAGCTGTAATAAACCTGTTCTATAAAATATGCATGGACTTCACCCTTCACCTTGCAAGCATTTTCCAGCCAGTAAAGAAGAGGTTTTAGAGGACAGTAATAGTGTGGGTCTCACTAACAGCACACAGAGTGCCCCTGGCCAGCACTGGGACCATGGCCTATGACAGCTGCCTTTTCTTTCTTGAAAATGGACAGCATCTCCCCTCAGTCAGCATCTCAGAAGGATGAGGGACTGTCAGCCTATCCAGTCAGACCACTTGCATCCCTAGCTGCCAGGGAGCAGGATGGAAATCTGTGCTCAGTTGGATTGGGGTGTCAGTGTCAGCCCAGCTCACATTAGGCTGCTGCACTGAATTAGAATTTTTTTTAAGAAAGATAAAAGAAAAGAATATACCATGGAAAATACAATACACTCACTTCATGGCCAAATATCCATTAAAGAAAAAAATCAAAGAAACAAACAACAACAACAAAAAAAGAGACCTTAAATAATCTTTGACAATAACAAAGCCAAGAGGTAAGTGCAGACAATATATCATGTAATGTTTAATCAAAGGCATACATCCATCCTCTACTTCCCAGTAAAAATATGCAAAACCCTATGTTGAAACAGAAAGCAAGTTATCAGTTTTTCTTTTTTTTTTTTCTTTCTTGAGTGAGTGACCGGCAGCCTCACAACAATGGGTCTCTCAGGAAACACAAGAATTCATCAACATACCTTTAATTGAGTGTCTAGTATGTACCTGGTCCTAAGTGAGATGCCATGGTGCTCAGAACCTGATATTACCTGGAAACTTGAATTATAGATGGAGCTGGGGGAATCTAAAATCAAGATTTCTGATGTTAACATCTTATTTTGAACACCTATGTCCCCAAGTGAAAAGAATTAGATTGGAACAGGTGATTTGACCTGACCTCCAATAATTTAGTGTGCATTTGTGTAGTTCATGTTGCATGTATTCATATACATTTTTAGAATAAAGAAGTCACTGTGCTTATGCTATGGATTATTATGCTATCAATTTTTCTTATGCTATGGATTATTCTACCTAGGGACCTTTAATTTGGTAGCCTGGGAGACTGGAGACACTAGGAATGATCATCACCGCCTCCTCCATGTTTATCCTGTAGTCCTTAGGCTAAAGTAGACTGTTTGGCTGTGGAGATACCCTTGAAGAGGCAGGTTTAAAGTGGAAGATGATGAATTTATCTTGACATTTCTTGATTTTGATGCATGCCAGACGTGCAGGTGGAGCTATCTGTGGATGGACAGTTGTATACATGAACACTGGGGTGAGATCAAGACTAAACAGATAGTAGAAACCATGAGAAGAGATAGAAAAGTGTGAAGAATGAGAAAAGACATAAAGAGAGAAGCCTGGAAAACCCCAAGTGTAAATGAGAAAACTATGTATGCAACACAAGAAAGGTTCAGAAGTATAGAATTAAATTGCTTTGTTTTTATGTTTATTTATTTCTTTAACATTCCTCTCCACCTCCCCCATCATGTAAGTTCTGTTAGGGCAAGGACTTGCTCACAGATATATCTGGAATATAATAGAACCCCCAATAAATATGTGTTTACAAATAAAAATTAAGGGATGGGTAAAAGGAAGACCTGGAGGATGTGGTATCACAGGAACACAGAAGTAGAGCTTATGTCTTATATCCTTAGAAGGATTTGAAAAATGGAACACTGAGAGAATGTGCAGTTGACGAACTAGGAAAAAAGACGTTGGATTTGCCAATTGGTAATTGGTTGAGGGCTCTTTCAACAGAGCAGTGAGAGGAGAAACTTGATTGTTGAATGCTGAATAATGAAAGAAGGCAGCAAATTATAGGCTGCTGAATTTCTTTTCAAGAAATATTTGGATAAAAAAGTCTTGGCAGCCAGGCATGTGGGTAGATTTGCAACAGATGCTTTTCTCCCTTTTCAGGTATTTATTGGCTATGGTCAGAGCTGAGCGTCTTAGGCAGACTTGCTTTGCTTCGCCCAGGTAAATGTAATAACTTATTTATACCTGTAGTTAAACGCACAAGGAACTAGGATTTTAATAGGTACTTTTTAAATAAAGTGATGTATATTAATTACATAAAATACAAAAAAATGAAAGAAAATAAAAACGTTGCCTTTTTATCCATTTTTAATATTTTGTTATGTTTTGTAACATTTTTACCTATGTATATTTTAAAAAGGAACCATTCTGTATTTGTACTTTTATATCTATATGTTGTCATATTTTTTCATGCATCATGCTATTAAACGTTTTTAAAATAGGATTTTTTAGTTGACCCCATATAATGGAAATACATCTATATCAAACCATCTCTCTCTCATATATATATAATTCATTATATATATATATAATTAATGTAATATCTGTATATATAGTTTATACTTATAACCTCTATATAATTTATTTGTACATATGTTATATATGTAAATATATTATATATAATATAGATACATATAACTTATTTAACTATTTTTCTATTTGGGGATATTTAGGTTCATGGAGGATATTTGTTATTCTTTGATTGCCCAGTATCTTTTGAACATCAGTCCTATGTATGAGGAATTTTTATGGCATATGTCCTGTCTCTGCACCATAAGAAACCTAAATTCATCCTCCTAGCCTCCCTTGCAAAGTAAATGGAGACATGTGACCCATGGTCTACCAATCAGATACACACATAAGACCCTTCTCTTAGGAAGAAAACAATGAGAAGAAAATGGACAGATCTATATATGTTGACAACAGTGATGCTGGTATCTGACTTTAGGGAGTAATAATGGCTCAGGTTCTAGCATGTACAACTGAGCCTCTGGTGTGAGCTGTGTGTTCTATGACAAACAATGGCATTTTGGCAGTCTTCATTGGAGTGACCACCTACTGTGACCATATAGTCCTTAAGTCAGACTTCAGCACTCCCTAGAATTCTGTGTGCTTCTTGTAATGAATTCCTTTCTGTTTAAACCAGTCAAGGTGGGTTCTGTTTTTGTTGCTTTGATCTAAGAACCCTAAAGACCCAAAGCTGTCTTTCATGTTTGGCTGGGATGAATATCTTCATGTGCCAGTATTCTACCAATTCTCTGATTCTTTCATTTATCAAATTCCTTGAAGAATTTCTGAGTCAACTGATGTGAACATTTTAAAGGTTTTTGATAGAACTTATTAAATTCTTGAAAGACTCTACCAACTTAGTCCTCAGAGTGGTGATATGTGGAGAGTCACCTTAATGAGGACTCCCTAACATTGAATATTAGCTCTAAAAAGTTTTTAATTAAATGGTCAAAAATAGCCCTTCATTGAAGTGTAATTTGTGCTTTTTTTATTACTGAGTAGAATAATTTCCTGTGTTTATCTGCTTTATTTTTCTTTTATAATTTTAATCTGTCTCTTAAATTTAATTTTCTATCAGATTATTTACTCATTTTTCCTTTATAAGAAAAATGGGTAAGAACATATATGCAAAACTCACAGAAAAGGTCGCCCATAAGGAGGAGGGTGTCACTGAATGTTGGAAGGTCATCCATTAGGACTTGGAAATAATTTTATTGCCTTAAGTTAATCATATCACTAAAGCTGTCAGTTTTCATATCCCTTCATTGAATTCCCTTCCAGGGACATTTTCCAAAAACACCATTTTATCATGCTCTGGACTTTCTCAAAAATCTTCAGTCTTTCCCCAAATGCATACACATAAAGAAGCCTCCTAAAGCCTAAGCCTAGGATAAAAAATCCTGCCACAATGACCCCAATCCATCTTCTCAACCTTCCATCCCAACCCACCCTTGTCCTCAGCAGCATTACTCAACTACATGTTGAACCATATGAAATTGCTGATATTTGACCACTTTTGATCTATGAAAGTTGGTTATTTCATTTGGTTCAATTTAGATATCTAACGAAAATACATTCATCCTTTCACAATGCTAGTTTCCAACCCAGTCTCACCATCTGAAATGCTGTGTTCGATTCCCATCCATTAAGACAACTTCAGGACTCAGATATATTCTCATTCCCATAAGCAAACTGCTCATCTGTGCTCCCCTTACTCCTTTATTCACAAATCAGCACTTTAGCATTGGATATTAACTGTTTTGTGACACCACTGCCTTAATGAATATTATGGTTTGTGAACCCCTATAAACAGTTTACTTTGTAATTACCTACATTTATGAAAGACCACCACCGTTCACACTCCCGTCTCTCAGCCCCTCACTGGAGTTCCCATCATTGTTGCCAGATGAGCAATGCCCACCTTCCAATGATGTACTCCCACAAGACATGGGCTTGATCAAATGTCTTCTGGTGAAGGTCCTGAAGCTGACATCTCTCTGGGTCTTTCTTGCAGACCAATTTATACAAAGGAAAGAACTCAGGGCTGCGTTGGGACAGGTACTAGGTATGATGTTCCCCCAAGAACTCTCAAAGGTGAGTGGAGTCAAGAAAAGAAGGAAAAATGTTTGTGGAGCTGAGGACTGAAAACTAGTGAGACTAACATTTCACCAAATCAACGGGCTTGGGTGAGGTCACAAGTGAAGGAAAAGAGACAGAAAAAGTAGCTAGGAAGGGCTGTAAACCACAGGAATGATGCTCATGAGACAGGGTGGCTCAGAACAGGAGGGACTCTGAACACTAGGCATCATGTATCATGCTGCTTTTGTGCAGAGTCCGGCATGGCCTTTCAGGTCTGTGGTGGGGAGAGCAGTCTCTAAGGGTGCCAGATGGGCTAAGTATGCTGAGGAATGATGAAAGAAGTAAAAAGATAACAAAAACAACAACAGCAAAAAGGAACTTTGTATCTTAATGAAAACTGTGAATTTCGAATCACAGGAGTAAAACCAACAATGTAAAGTAAAATTTCTCAAAGGAGTACAAAGAGCCCATTTCTAGTAAAAGTTAATCTAGTAGTGACACTCTTATTCCCCTTTCAAAAAATTCTTCTACGTAACCCATTTCTTAAATGTACTTAGAAATTCCATTATCTACAAAAGCATTCGATTAACAAGCATCTACTTGAAACAATTAAAGAGCGTGAGTGTGGTACTACTGACTGTCATACTTGATGGTTTGAGCAAGTGCTGTTCCTCTAACGTGTACATGATTTTAAGTCCTCGAAGGCAACAGTCCCCAACCATTTTTGGCATCAGGGACCAGTTTCATGGAAGACAATTTTTCCACAGACCAGGGGGAGGGATGGTTTTGGGATGATTTAAGTGCATTACATTTATTGTAAACTTTATTTCTATTATTATTAGATTGTAATATATAATGAATTAATTATACAACTCACCATAATGCAACATCAAAGGGAACCCTGAGCTTGTTTTCCTGCAACTAGATGGTCCCATCTGAGGATGGTGGGAGACAGTGACCCTTGAAGTGTGTTGCTTATGTCCAGCCTACTCCATAAGATGCAGCTTAATTGTCACTTGCCACTCACTGATAGGGTTTTGATATGAGTCTGCAAGCAACTGATTTATTATGGTCTCTGTGCAGTCAGACCTCTCTGCTAATGATAATCTGTATTTGCAGCCTCTCCCCAGTGCCAGCATCACTGCCTCAGCTCCACCTCAGATCATCCGGCATCAGATTCTCATAAGGAGTGCACAACCTAGATATCTCACATGTGCAGTTCACAGGAGGGTTCATGCTCCTATGAGAATCTAATTCCACCACTGATCTGACAGGAGATGGAGCTCAGGTGGTAATGCGAGCGATGGGGAGCAGCTGTAAACACAGATGAAGCTTCGCTCGCTCACCCACCACTCACCTCCTGCTGTGCAGCCCGGATCTTAACAGGTCTCAGACTGGTACCAGTTCATGGCCTGGGAGTTGGGGACACCTGCTGTAAGGTAATCTGTGTTGTGTTGGGGAAATAGATAGAAGGAAATACCTGAACTAGTTTGAGAAAGAGGGGAAATCACTATCATGTTTTGAACTTCATGAGAACATGAAGTTTCATGTTCTTTCACCAAAAAGAACTGAATTGCATCTGGAGCAGGGAGAGGAATTAAAAAATATTTTGAGAGTGAAATAATATTCTTTGGCTTATCCAGTCAACCTAACCAACTCATTAGCAGAGAATCTCAGTCAAGAACCTGATACCTCCATGAATCCTTGAAAGGTGATCTCCAATATGTCCATTGCTATTGTTCCTTCTCACATTTTGACTTACTTACAAGCCTCCTGCTCCCACCCCATCTTTCTCTCATCCTACAGCCCTCATTCTATCTGACCAGTATTTGTCAGAACTCCCAGTACAAACATCCACAAAAATATGTCTGCCTGACATTATAGAACTTTAATCCCATCACCTTCCTTACCTGATGGCTGTGTTCCAAGGGAAAAGTCATAGCTCCAACAAACCTTAGGAACTCTTGATACCTACTGTTGTCTCCTTGAGAAAACACATTCTCAAGGCAAAATTAAGTCTGAGCTGCTGGGTACAAATGCCTTCTTAATTTGGATACCACCTTCCTGTCTTGTATCTATGAAATAATGTTTCTCATCTCAGAGAATCTAACCAGATTGTAAACGGTTGAGAACACAATTCCCTTATTCCTTTGTGTATGGGCTGTGTCTTGCATATCTTTCAGAGACACAAATGCCAGTCTGTGTAGATTAAATGACTAGGTTAGACCTCAAATCATGTGCAAACTGTACTTTAGCCTTTTGAACAATATTGTGAGCATTGCTTCTTTGGAGGAGTTTGCCTTGGTTAGTTGGGGTAGGAATTTTTTTTTTTTTAACTCTGTGTGAGGTTTAAAATCATAATCACAATAATAAAAAAGTATTAGAATAACTTAAAACTACTTCTTCCTGTCATCCTCCATGTTTTGAATTTCAAACTGAAAATAACAAGTTTCAAAGAATCCACTCTGCTTTGTGAAAACTGAAATTGGAAACTAGAAAATTTCTCCTCTGTGAACAAAAGGAAAACAAAGTCTAGTCTCTCATTTTGAAATAGAGGACTCTTTTAGTGTGAATGTACTCTGCCAAAAGTTAAATGGTGTTGGGGGTATGTTCCCTTCCAGTCTTACCAGGTCCTGGCTGGAGGGAGGTTTACAGAAAAGGAGGAGGTTGATCTCTCCCTGCATCCCTGCAGAGTGGGTTCCAAGTGCTCTCTTGGGTGTGCAGTGGAGCCCTGACCTCGATATCTCCCTTCTCTGGCTTGGCAGGAGCTCTTCTTGGCAGAGACTCAATCAGTAAGCCTGACTAGATTAGGATGCAAAATATTTAACTTGAATCTATTACTGAGAAGAGTTCTCTCCTATTGTGAAATATAGAGATGAGTCATTGATATTCATTTCTAAATAAATCCCATTCTCATTATTGGGGAGAGCAGGTTATTTTGGTAACTCAAGTGGGATGACCTAATTAAAACTTGATATAAAAATTCAGCATGCCATATAGTACTTTAACTGTCCAAAGTAAACACAGAAAAGCACAATTTATTTTAGTGGAGTATCTCTCACGCAAAATTACTAGTGAGTATATCACAACCAATTACAGGCCACTGTATATGCAAATTATTACTCTTTCAATTATTTATAGGGAGCTATGAGTGTACACAGTTCTTTATAGAGCATTAAACACAGAAGACAAGGTCTCTGAATGAGGAAATCTGAACAGCTGGGAGACTTCTCATGGAATGACATGGCTGGGTGGCAGAAAAACAAAATGAAATTTGTTTGCAGAAAATTAAAGAAGAAAAAGAGGGAAAGTATGGCTTATGCTTTTCAAAAGAGCAAGAGAAAACTCATCACCAGAACAAGGATGGGCTCCATGCCAAACTAGGACCATAGCATCTGTTTTTATTTTCCTGGCTTCCATCCCCCACTCCCAACTACTATGCCATTTTACTATGTTAGGTTCTATATTTCTTTCACTCAAACATGTACAATAAAAGACATCATAAGTGAAGTTAAGAAGCAAGCAGCAAACTGAAATGCAGTATTTCAACTTACCTAGCAGTCAAGGATAAATATCCAGAGTATAAAAACCCTAAAGATTAATAAGAAAATTACAAAATAACCACCCCCAATTCATGGACAAATTACATGAAAATGTAATTATCATGAAAATAAACATAAGTAGTCAATTACACATATGAAAAGATGCTCAATATTACCAGTAACTGGGAGAAATGCCAACTGGAAAAAGATAGTCCTCTGGCAAAAATTTTAAAATTTGGTAATATATTGGAATCAGCAAAAGGAAATAGAAACTCTCAGACAGCTGGTTGGAGTGTATGTTCAGGTGTCTATTTTTCAGAAAACTTTCAGTCTTTATTAACATTGTTTCTTGAATTGAATATCCAGTGCCCTAGCCATTCCATATCTCATTGACCACCTATCATAAGAAATACACTTATATACTGCACACAAGAGCTATGTGTAACAATGCTTTTAAAGATCTACTTAAGGTTTTGAAACTGCCCTGCATAAAATTGTAATCATAGGTACATGATATTGCTCATTTGTTAAAGCCCACAGAACTTGCAACACAAAGACTGAGACTTAATGTAAACTGTGGATTTTATTTGGTAACAGTATATCAATATTGGTTCATCAAGTGTAATAAATGTACCACACTAATTCAAGATGGTAGTAATAGGGGACTCCTGGGGGTTGGGAGATAATATATGGGAACTCTCTGTCCTTCTTTCTCCATTTTTCTGTAAACCTAAAATATTGCTCTTAAAAATTGTCTATTAATTAAAAGAAAAAGAAGAAAATGGGAACTTTTAATGTTTTTGGAGATATGGTGGAGTTAACGATGACAATGCTGACAATAAAGATGAAAGGAGGGTGTGTCTGAGGGGGGGTGCACATGAGTGTGTTTAACCTATAAACAGTGGTGGTAGTGAGTAGGTCTCGTTTGTATCTTTCTCGTCTTTTATTTTAAAATGTAGAAGTGCCTTTTCTCCCATTAGACAGTAAGTTGTTTGAGAGATGAAAGGTTATTCTTACAACTTACTCCTTTTCAGTCACCCTAAGCAGAGAAATATTGATGTTATTATCTAAATGAATATTACAACTCTGACCAATCAATTTAATTTTTACATAGATAGAATAAACCAAAAGTGGGCCAGAAAATAGCAGTAGATAATATTAACACTAATATATTTTTACCCTAAAGAGAATTTAAATATTAAAAAATACAAACGTGTTTTTTATAATTCATGAATTTGTATAAATAATTTCTATTTTCTTTGTTTCTAGAAACACTTGGTTATCATGGTCTCCCTATTTTGCTTCCCACCACCCACATTTGTAGCAAACTCTTCCACATTCACTTAACATTTGAGATTCTCTACCTACAAGTAAAGTGCCATATTATTGTTTTGTCCAGTTTGTTTGTTGGTTTTCATTCTTGGCATCGTACCTCTCTTGTGTTCACCTTTTTCCTTCCTCCTCGCTTATAAATCTTAATTGGATGCAGTAGCACTGCCAGCTTTCATCTGCCTCTCATCTTCCAAGTCTTTGTGTCTATCCTTCCACGGGGCTATAAGCCAAAGCTTCCAGACAAATTGGATCGTATATTAGCAAGTTACCAAGTAATCCCTCCGTGGATTCAAAGGACAGTACATAGAGTCCAAAGATTAAAGTTCAAAAACTGAAAAACCTTCTTGGATTTTAGGTTAGGTTTCTGAGATACTGAAGTTTACATGAAGAGGTCACTATCATCTGATATTTGAGAAGGACTCTGGAGTCAGACCAGAGGACTGTTGAAAGATCCAAGCCATTGCAAATTGACTTGGCATGGGAAGATCCTCCTGAGGAGTAAAGAAAACCAGTGCGGTGTCACTTACAACAGCAAACCATATGCTTGACTCAGCATCTATTACTGGGGAGGTGAAAGAGCCAGAGAAACGTACAGATCTGACAAGGAGGGCAACGCTTTGCCAATTGGAGCACAATACTTTCTCTTGCTCAAACACGTTTATGAAGACACATTCCTTGCCATGAACTTCCACTGAAACCTGGAAACCTATGCCTTTAATACGATGGGGTTTTATTTCAATTTTGAAATTCGGGGACAACTGCTTTAAAAACAAAAGGAAAGATGTGATGGAAGTAATTGCACATTAGGCCGAGACAGGTTTCTTGTCAAGAGCTTAAGCATGTCAAGATAAACTTCTGTCTCTTTTAAAGATGAAAGTAATTGGGAGAGAAGAGGATGTACAGAGTTCTTGAATGAAACTTATTGTTTCAGGCTGCCCAGAATTTAGAGAAATGGAAAAGAAACTTATTAACTATTGACTAAAATGTTTGTGGAAAAGGACATTGTATTTCAAAGAATTTCAAAGACATAACAAATAAATAAGGTTAATTTTATCACCAAAGCAACAATTTTGGAGTAAATTTTAAATATTAAAGCCATGAGTTAAAAAAAAAAAATAGATGTATGACAACTTTATGGAAACAATACAATTTTTTAAGTGAGATCAGTAACATGGTAATGCTTAAAATGCCTGGGAGAACTTTTTTTTCCCATTTTAATAGACCCTGAATGAAAGAGTGAAAGGGTAAATTGAAGTACATAGAAATAAAATTTATAGTAACTGAGGGTGATTGTGAAGATAAAGGGATCTAGAGAAATGGGAAGACTCAAACTTTTTCAGAAACATAACATTGTATTTGAGACTTTTTATTGATAAGATTTGTGAAATTGTAAAATGGTATCTTCTCGTTGAGATAAAAGTTGTATATAGGAGAAAAATAATGTTATACCTTTCCCCACCTCTAAGCCTATCCCTTTGGAATCAGTGCTGCCCTGTGGATTGTGTCCTTCCACATCTTATCATGATAAAGACTAAAAGTATTTTAAATATTCTTAGATCAAACTTGGAATTTCTTGCTAATATAGATCATATATTATTCAACCACATATCCTCAGTAAATAAATAATGATTGAATAAATAGAGGAACAAATGAATGTTTACCAATGTTTGATGGTAAAATTTCTTGAGGCAAGATATTATGTCTTATTAATCTTTGCATTCTTATTAACTAGAACCTTGGCATATTACAGTGTACAGGTAATTCATTTTTCTTGATTTGTTGAATAAATGCAGGAAAGAAGGATGAATTTCAATCTTAAATTGGTTCATTATAGAGGAAAGTGAGGGAAAAAATATACAATAACATAAATAAAGAAATATAAGGAAAAGAGATGAAGAAAGTGTGAGAGAATGAAAAAAAAAAAAAAAAAGATGAAGAAGGAGGGAGAGAGGAGCAGATGAGGACAGGGGTAAAAGAGACCTGAAGAGAAAGCCCCATAGTTAGAGAATACACGTGGTAGCAGAAAATTTAAAAGAGAACCCCCAAGCAGAGTGTATTCCCGAAGTCTCAATGATCTACATGCCAAGATCCACATTTACCTCCTTTTCTTTCCTTTTCCTCTACATCTAACCAATTACTAAGAACCTCTCTGACATTTGGCCAATTCTTTACTTTCTTACAAGCCTTTTACCCCATCTTCCTGCCTAACCATAATCCATCATGTACATGGCTATGGAAATAATTCTCCCTGAAATATTATTTAAGTCATAACATTGCCTATTAAAACAAATTTGACTACTCCTTCATGCTTAATAAACCAAATTTTGTAGCCTCAAATTCAAGATGCTCTATAAGCTTTTATAAGATAACTTCTGAGTCTTTTTACTTGTTCAGCCAAGATAACTAATTTATCATTCATCTAACATAGTGTACCTTTTTCCACTTCCACTAAACCCAGAATGTTTTTGCTCCAAACTACTCTATGCAATATTATCCATTATTCAACTATAAGTGTATAACTAATAAATGCAGCTATATGTGAATGCTTCCTTTGAATGCCAAGAATATTAATAGTATAATTTCTAGAATTTAATGTCAATATGGATTAATTCTCTTAAAACTTCATGATAAAATAATTCATTCATGATAAAATCATGAATGTATGGTTGATCATTTATTCCATCAAAAATTAAATCAAACATCTACACTGTGCCAAGAAATTATGATAGGCAAGGAAATAAACATAGCTTCTACCTTCATGGTACTTAAAGTTTAGTGGAAAAGACAAATAATTACAATAATATATTATGATTATTACAAAGGGTGAAAAATAGATGCTTCAAAATATACATCAACACATGTCAAAATGTGAATAACATAAAACTAAAACAAACCCACAAAAACATATTACAATATCTTTGGAAGAATTTCTATTGGCTATAAAATCAATTGAATTGAAATGGGAAAAATAGCAAGTGACTGTTTCATGCTTTGTCTCATGATCATCATCCTAAAATCAGTCAAAGCCTTTTTTTCTGATGCCATACCATCTACTTCCCATCTCAGAAATCCAGTTTTTGTTCCATGAAGAAAGCTGAATAACTATCCCTCTTCTGTACAAATGATACTTTTTGAGGCTACTAGAGTACGTTTCCTCATCAGTCTTTCTGCATTTCTTTCAGAGAATTCCAAATAAACAGCAGAAAAGGAAACAGGATTGCTGATGAAATATTAGATCGTTGGAATTAAAGCCCGCATGGTTCATGTCACTCCTTGAAAAACACCATGAATTTGACTCAGTATCCTATGCCAAGGAGGTAAAAGAGCCAGAAAATATCCTGTCCCCTGCTCTCTTCCATTCAATAATTATACCATCCATAATTCCTTTTACAAACACCATGGTTATTGTAAAATTGTCAGTCTTGTTGGCTTTTCTGGTGAATGTGTACTATTCATTTCATTTTAATTGACATTTTTCAGATTACTAACCATAAGCAGAAATTTTTATATGATTATTAGATACTTCAGTAGCTTCTTTGATGTGCCTGTTTGAGTTTTCTGTCTGTATTTCCTATTGTTTGGCTCTTTAAGATTAATTTGTAGTAGTTCTCAGTATATTTCAAATAAGATTCTTTTCATAGTTATGTGTACTTTAAACAGCTTTGTCCTTTCTGCACCTTCGTTTTTTACTCTCAGTGTTTTAGTTTTTTAAAGAACATAAACACAATTAAGCTAATGTATTAACTTTTCTTTGTCAATTTTTAATTTGGGGTTAAGGTTTTTTGTCTTCTGCTTAAGAATCCTTTTCCATTAGTCCTATATTCCTATATTATCTTTTTAAAGTTTTATTGTTTAATCTTTCACATTAAGGTCTACAATTCACAAGAACGGTGAAAATCAATGTGCCAAGTACATAAGAAAAATAAGAAAAACACAAAAAAAGAACCCAAAGAAAGTAGGCAATAATAAATTAATAATATAGAAAGTTGCCATACAATAGAGAAGACCAACAAAGCCAAAAAATAATTCTTGGAAAAGACAATAAAAATAGAGAAGACAAAAATTACAAATATTAGGAATAAAAAATAAGAACATCATTATAGATCCTGAGACTTTAAAATGATTATACAATGATATTATAAATATGTTTTTGTTAATAAATTTGAACTGACACAAGATGAAATAGACAGTGGGCATAGTCCTTTAACTACTGGGGAACTTGAACATGCAATTGAAAATATTGCCCAGATTTATGCCTTACTGAAATACCCCCAGAACCTAATTATTCTAAATGCCCAATAAATATTTTATAAATTATTCTAAATGCCCAATAAATTCTAAATGCCCAATAAATATTTTATAAATGACTGACTGACTTTTTAGGACAATCTCAGATACAGTTACTGGGAATGGAAATAATGTTTCTAAAGGGAAATATGACAATAATTTTTTTTAAAAACTGAAAAAAATTTACTTTAAAAGATAATTCCCTTTAAAGGCATTTACCCAAAAGAGGTAGCCAGAGATGTTCAAAATAATTGTCCTTTTTCAAAAATAATATTTTAAATGTAAGCAAATTCAAGGTCTAACAACAAGGAATGGATTAAATCATTAACATGTATATAGATATGGGATAGATGCAATAATTATTCTGTAGGTAAAAAATATTCATCATATAGAATGTATTGACATTAAAAAACACAAAATATTGTTGAATGACCAAAATATTTGCAAAAGAACAAGTACAATATGCTCTCAACTTTGCACTTTTACCTAGAAATAGAATGCCTATATTTATAGGTAGAATATATGGCAGCACATATTGTATATTATCCTTACAAAATGTCTACCCTTTTAGCCTGCCCAAAGTGATCAGTATTCAATCAATACATGTTTTTCAGAACACAATAGCACTGAATAGTTTTCTTCTACCATTTTCACCAAAGTTAGAGATTTTAAAATGAGTTTGGTGCATTTTTCAGGATTAGGAAGTGAGGAGTACAAATATTCACCTAATTTCCATCCCTTTGAACCTTATCTGCCCCATGTTCTGGATTGTTACAAGGACAAAGCAGGTACTGAGTAATGAAAATCTATAAAGCAAAAGCAAGGAAAAGGAGACAATTGCCTAATCTGAGCCAGAACATATCCAGGGTGAGACACTGAGGATAAGACTGAATCAGTGCAATTTTGCTTAGAATAGTCTTAAATCGGATCCAGTTACTGTACTCCACCTATGCACCTCTCCTCCACAGGAGGAGAGGTTTTAAATATAACAATTAATCCAGACCCTGGAAAGGGACATATATTGTTTGTTTAGATTTGATCTCATGCCTCATTACAGCTATTATCACTACATCAAAGAAGTAGGTACTGTATATGAGGGATAATTAAAGGTTTTAAACTGAGTGATGCTCAGAAAGAATGAGAGATTGCTATGAAATAGATGGTAGTGAAAAAAATTGAGCTAGAAAAACTAAAAAAAAAAAAAAGAAAAAAGTCTAACTAGGTATACAGATTGTATTGATATTGGGGGCCCTAAATTCTGAGAGACACAAAGGATAAAAGATTAAAAGGTTGGAAAACACTTCTATAATGACGCTTACATTTTAGTCTAAACACCTGTTTATTTATCTGTCTTTTCAATAGTCTATGATCTCATGAATTCGTGATCGATGTTATCTTCATCTTTATAGCTCCCCACTGAGCAAAATGTCTGGCACAAAGGAAAAAATGTAATAAACATAAGTTGAGAACACACATTTATGAATAAGAACTAAAGAAAGATAAAGAAGTAAAAACATGTCATTCAGAAGAAGTGAAATAATTGAGTTATATTTTATATATATACTAGAGACTTTAAACTTTCCAGGTTTAAAAGTCTAAACCCATGAGTAGGCATGGCATTCTCACTTCTGGGAGAAAATGAATTTAACAGCATTGCTCATTCATGTTTTAATCAGTTGTCATTGAGATCTATAAGAAGAAGCAATTTTTCATCATTGAAAATGAGTAAGAATTCTTATTTCTGCTGCAAGAGCAATAGATTAATTTTATTGAAAAACAATCAACAAATAGGTTACTAGTCAATACTGTCCAGTTTTTAAGATCACCAAAGTAGATTCAAATTTTCATGTGCATGCTGTGAAGTCCTGTGTGAATACAGAAATAAATACATTAGATAGGCTATTAAATTCATTCCCATTTTAAACCATAATATTCTACAATTAGAGTATAAATTCCTCATTTTGAAAACAGTTGTATAATATCTGATACATAGTAGAAAACTAACAATTACAGAAAGATATAGACCAGAGATTCCAGATTAAAGTTTAATATTTATTTGGAGCCATATCTGCTTACCTTAAGGACATATTTAAGGACACCATACTTCTTATTTTTGGTATTACAAACAAAGAGTGTTTTGGTGGAGAATATATTCTCCAAAAATTAATTATATGCACCCATGAGCTCATTAATATTTCTTATATATCTATTATTTAGGAATAACATTAACTTTGTTGAACTTTTTAAAAATAGCTTTAAATCTCAACATATATTTTTATATAAATAATTCAGTAACTGTTATATTCTTTTTAAATTTCTTCATTTAACATATTGGTCCTTCTCTGTGCCGAACTTTGCCCTACAGGGTTTGGGGATACAAAAATTAATGACCATAGCATATCTGGCATAAGTAATGACATTTTCTCCTTCTAAGTACAATTGGGAGAATATTATATAACTTCAGCTTATTCTGATCTCAGGACTTCAGAGAGCCATTGCCATTTGGTGAGAAACAGCAGGCAGGTTGCATCCAATTTGCCATTCCTGATATATGATATCAAAGAACTCCGTCTAGATGAAGATAGTTCATAATCCATGTATGCTTATGTATATTAAGGCAGAATTTTGATAAGTGAAGTGTGTGCTATATTAGTTCAATGGAGGGAGAGATCACAGTAAGTGGGAAAGAAACAGAGGTGAATTCTGAGAACTTCCACTGGGTCTTGAAATATGGCTTAAAATTTAAAGGGAGAGAATGGGAACTTCCCTGGTGGTGGAGTGGTTAAGAATCCGCCTGCCAATGCAGGGGACATGGGTTTGAGCTCTGGTCCAGGAAGATCCCACATGCTGCGGAGCAACTAAGCCTGTGCACCACAGCTACTGAGCCTGCACTTTAGTGTCTGCGCACCACAACTACTGAAGCCCGCGCACCTAGAGCCTATGCTCCACAAGAGAAGCTACCGCAATGAGAAGCCCACGCTGCTCAATGGAGGGTAGCCCCTGCTCACTGCAACTAGAGAAAGCCAGCATGCAGCAACGAAGACCCAACACAGCCAAAAATTAATTAATTAAAAAATAAATAAATAAAGGGAGAGAATGTTCTAAAAGCACAAAAAGGTAGGTAGAGGATGAATGTGCTCTGCCTTTATCACAATGCATAGTAGTATTTTTTTAAATGTGTGCTAATGTAATTTTTTAAATCCCAATGGAAACACCCAGTTCTAGTTTATTTTACTGTGACTATTAAATCCACCTTCCCCACCCATGCCTTCAATGAATTTTAAACTTAAGACATGTTTCTTTTCAGCTTGTGCCTTTCCAGCTAGAATTTAAAAATTTTCCAGTCTATCACCTCTTATCCCCTTGAGCATTTTATTTGTCTTTCTCTGTACAAGTCACAAACACATGGATACTTTCTGGAAAAGAGTAAAGACTGTTGTGGTGACAATAAATTCTCATGTGCAGGCTTGCATGAGTATATGAAGAAATATAAAAATCGCTGTCCCAGGAAATCATTTGGACAGGTTATTCTTTGACTTTGCCTTTCACTCATCATCCGTCATGAATTTCTTCTTCTGTTCAACAAAAATGTATTGGGTGCAACGACCCACAAGATTTTGTCCCAAGCATTGTGGTTAAAAGAGTAATAAGATTAATAAGAAATAACCCTTACCCTCAAAGACCAAATGTCTAATGAAGACAACAGATACATTAAAAGATATATTTTTTTTAAATGGTGAAGCTCAATGATAGATATGTTCACAGAATGTCTTGAGAGCAGTATAAGAAATTATCTATAACCCAGCTTAGAGAGTGGATAGATCAATGAAGACTTCAGTGAAGTGATGTTACCCAGGCAAACAGAAGGCCTTCTGATTTACCCTCCTAACAAAGATGGAAATACAACACTTATCTCACTGTGGCTTATATCATTTGCTCTCACTGTGATTCTTACTACAGCACACAAATGACTAAGCTTTGACCTCTAATAAACAGCCTACTCGTATTTTAAGACTACCATACACCAAGTTTATAGTTTAGTGTTTCTGACACAACATGGAGAGTATTACAATGACCTAGGCTGTGATCATTCAGCTGATACAGGAGGAACCACTGCCCAGGGCTGAGAAAAGAGAGTGATTTATCCTAGATTAGTGCTTCTCCAAGGGTTGTCCCTGGGTTTGCAACATTGTCAGTACCTAAGAACTTGTTAGAAATGCAAATTATCAAGCCCCACCTCAGACCTACTGACTCACAAACTCTGGGGGTGGGCCCAGGAATCTGTGCTTTACCAAGTACCCCAGGTATATTGGGTACACTTAATGTTTGAGAACAATTTCCCTAGATAGGACCCAGATCACATCATATCAGTGAGCTTGGTTTCCCAAAAGTGATCTGCAGTGTTCTTACCAGAAAGAGAGGAATCGAAAATGAACAGTCGACAAGATATGTCAAAAATACACAGGATTAAAAAAAAAAAAACAAAAAAACAAACAAAAAAAAACCTAGGATTACCAAAAGTAAGGTGTAATACCTAGACTGGTACTCTTTTGTATCCAAGCTCAGCAGTCAGCAGTTCAGTTTTATTCATGAATACAATATTTGGGAAAATATAAGATGGTAATAGTATATATAAACTCTATTCTATTCTTTAATCACTTTAATTAGTGAAATTGTTAAGGAAAATTTAAGGTAAATCTTTTAAAAATCATATAGCCCTCCTTTTCAATCAAAGTCTCCAATTCAGATTTTTCTACAATATGCCACTTGTACTCTACATTAGAATTTCTCTATGCCAAAGAAATATGAAAATCTATATTTTTCCATTGTATCATTTTAATATTCACTTTAATGACATAATATAAAAATTCCACTTTACTAAGAACATGCATAGCATAAATACCCTATAATAAGACATTTTAATTTCAGTAGCAAAAAAATTGTGCTCTTGTATCACTGTAGCATGATGGATAAGAGCATCCAAATTAGGTTTTTAGCACAACTTTTGGACTGCATTAGCAGAAATAAATATTAACATAAGAAATATATGATGGAGAATCTTTAGTACTATATGAAACATTAATTCAAAATGGTATATTGATCTTTAAGCAACCTAAAATAAATGTATTAAGAAATTCTATATATTTCTCTAGACAAAATTCTCACTATTTTATACATATTTTAGACAGTCTAAGTAGGAAGAACTTACTAAACATTAAGGCAAATCCTGATAGGTTGTGTAAGAAATTCATGGGTATCCTTAGACAAAATTCCATGATTAGAGAATATATTCCTATAAGTGGCTTTGAAGTCTACTATTTTTTAAGATAAGTAAATAAGATTCCTCTTGTATTTTGATTTCATAATGAAAAGAGAGTAAATATTCATATAAATTACTCTAATCACTTCATGCTCATTTTGATGAAATAGTTGATTCATAGGAAACCTAAAACCCTGAGGAAAAAACTTATCAATATGTATAGAGGAACCAGGAAAAGGGACTCATGTTATCTGAAGAACATGGGGGAGATACTCAATCCTTTTTTTTTTTAATTTTTTTTTTTTTTTTCCCCCATGAATAGCAGTGCAGAGGCTAAAATTCTGAGAGAAACACTGGTTTCCTAGCCAGAAAACTGATTAAAGGGGACTCTTGAAGCTAGAGAGTGTTGGGAAAATACTAAGAATGAGAGAAGAAATACTCTAATTATGCGTATAAACTGGCAGGAGTAGCCCTTCTCCCTCCAAGTTGTATATGCACAGAATACACCCAAGAAGCATAGCAAACATTGTAAGAACTGAACTATGATGCAAAGTACTGATCAACTCCTACCTGAATCTTTGGTGGTACATCAAGGGGACAGACAAAAAACAGCATAGCAAAACCCTTCAAAACTATATGAATATTGGAACAACTGCCCACAGAAAGTGAAACAGAATTTGTGATCTGAAGCTGACTGGGTTGACTGACTGCTTAAAAAAAATTCAAAATTCTCCAGAGGATTTCAATGAGTCCCAAAGCCTCACAACATAATATTCAGAATTCCCAGGAAGCAAACAAAGTTCTTCAGCATACAAAGAAGAAGGAAAAATTGAACTATCCTCAAAAGAAAAGGTAATCAACTGATGCCAGTCTTCGAATGACACAGATGTTGACATTATAGAACAAGAAGCAATGTGACTATTTTCCATAAGAAAACAGTAAGCAGTTTAAAGTAACTGAAAAGGTATAAATTCTCAGCAGAGAAAGAAGAACTATTAAAAATAACCAAAAGGAAATAGTATTATAAAAACACAATACAATACCTAAAAATTTAAAAATGCTGTATAGGCTTATAGCAGAATGGAAATGACAGGTGAAAGATTCAGTGAACTTGAAGGTGGATCAATAGAAATGATCCAACCCAAAGAACTGAGAACAACAACAACAAAAATGTATTTTAAATCAAACTTCAGGGTTCTATTGGATAGTATCCAAAGGCCTAACATTAACAAATTGGAACTCCAGAAGGAAAGAAGAGAGGGAATGGTGAAGATAAAATATATGACAAAATAATAGCAGAAAATCTTTTCAAATTTGGTGAATGACATAAATTAAAAATTCAAGAAAATTAGAGGAATCCAAACAGAAAAAAGTCAAAGAGCATGCCCACAAATATCATAATAAAACTTCTGAAAACCAAAGATGAGGGAGAAAATCATGAAAACAGGCCAAGAAAAGGATACATTATATATTGGAGAGCAATGGCTCTGGACTTCTCATCAGAAATTATGAAAGCCAGAAGACAGTGGAATACCTTTAATTTGTCTCCCATCCCCACCAAAAAGAAAAGAAAAAGGCAACTTCTAAAGCAGAATCTTATATGCAGTGAAAATATCCTTCAGAAACAATAGCAAAACAAGAATCTCATATGAAGAAAACTAAGGGAATTAATTAGTAGCAGATCTGCCCTAAAATAAGTAATAAAGGAAGCTCTTCACACTGAGGAGAAATAATACTAGAAGGAAACTTGTAACTTCAAGAATGAAGGAGGAGCAACACAAACGGTAAATATAATAACTTATTTTTCTCCTCTTAAGATCTAAAATATATATGACTTCTAGTTGTCTAAAACTTTCACTTGGGCTTCCCTGGTGGCACAGCGGTTGAGAATCAGCCTGCTAATGCAGGGGACATGGGTTCAAGCCCTGGTCTGGGGAGATCCCACATGCCATGGAGCGGCTGGGCCCATGAGCCATGGCCGCTGAGCCTGCACATCCGGAGCCTGTGCTCCACAACAAGAGAGGCTGCAATAGTGAGAGGCCCGTGCACCACAATGAAGAGTGGTCCCCGCTTGCTGCAACTGGGGAAAGCCCTTGTACAGAAATGAAGACCCAACACAGCAAAAATAAATAAATAAAATTAATAAACTCCTACCCCCAACATCTAAAAAAAAAAAATTCATTTCATTTTTGGTTTCAGCAATTTGATTAGAAGTTATCTATTTTTTTTTCTTTTTTCTACATTCTGTATTTACACTGTTTGGGTTCTCTGGGATTCTTCAATCTATGAGTAGTATTCCTTCTTTAATTTTGGACTATTATCAGCTATTATCTTTTCTAATATTTTCTCTGCTCAAAATCTCTCATTGATGGACCCTTAAGATGGCAGAGGAATAAGATGTAGAGATCACCTTCCTCCCAAAAAATACATCAGAAATATATCTACATGTGTAACAATTCCTAAAGAACATCTACTGAATGCTGGCAGAAGACCTCAGATTTCCCAAAAGGCAAGAAACCCCACATACCTGGGTAGGGCAAAACAAAAAAGAAAAAAAAAAACAGAGACAAAAGAATAGGGATGGGACCTGCACCTCTGGGAGGGAGCTGTGAAGGAGAAAATGTTTCCACATGCTAGGAAGCCCCATCACTGGCAGAGACGGGGGTTGGGTGGTGGGGGGAAGTTTTGGAGCCACAGAGGAGAGTGCAGCAACAGGGGTGCAGAGGGCAAAGTGGAGAGATTCCTGCACAGAGGATCTGTACTGACCAGCACTCACCAGCCTGAGAGGCTTGTCTGCTCACCTGTTGGTGTGGGTGGGGGCTGGGACCTGAGGCTTGGGTGTCGGAAGTCAGATCCCAGGGAGAGGACTGAGGTTGGCTGCGTGAACACAGTCTGAAGGAGGCTAATGTGCCACAGCTAACTGAGAGGGAATCCGGGAAAAATCTAGACCTGCCTAAGAGTCAAGAGACCATTGTTTTGGGTTGCATGAGGAGAAGGGATTCAGAGCACCTCCTAAACGCGCTTCAGAGATGGGTGTGAGCCGCGACTATCAGTGCAAACACCAGAGATGGGCATGAAACACTAAAGGTGCTGATGTAGCCACCAAGAATCCTCTGTGCAAACACACAGGTCACTATCCACAACTCCCCTCCCTGGAGCCTGTGCAGCTGGCCACTGCCAGGGTCCCATGATCCAGGAACAACTTCCCTAGGAGAACACAAGGAATGCCTCAGGCTGTTGCAAAGACTTGCCAGCCTCTGCAGCTGCAGGCTCATGCCACGTTCCATACCCATCCCTCCCACAGGTCTGAGTGAGTCAGAGCCTCCTAATCAGCTGCTCCCTTAACCCCCTCCTGTCTTGGCAAAGAATGGATTCCAGAGTGTGACCTACATGCAAAGGCAGGGCCATATCCAAAGGTGAAGCCCAGGAGCCGTGTGAACAAAGAAGAGAAAAGGACATTTTTCCATGCAGCCTCAGAAGCAGCAGATTAAATATTCAAAATCAACTTGATGTACCCTGGATCTGAAGAATACCTGAATAGACAATGAGTCATCCCAATATTGTGGTGGTGGACTTTGGGAGCAACTGTAGACTTCAGATTTGCTGTATTTGACTGACTAGTTTCTGATTTATATGGTTATCTTAGTTTAGTTTTTATCACTTGTTATCATGGGTGGATTTGTTTACTGGTTTGGTTGCTCTCTTCTTTTCTTTTTAAAATTATTTTTTAATTTTTATTTATTTTTATTGTAATAATATTTAATTTTTTAATTTTAATAAATTTATTTTATTTTATTGTTGTCTTCCTTTTTTCTCTCCCTTTTCTTCTGAGCCATGTGGCTGACAGGGCCTTGGTGCTCCAGCCTGGTGTCAGATCTGAGTCTCTGAAGTGGGAGAGCCAAATTCAGGAAACTGGACCACCAGAGAACTCCTGGACCCACGTAATATCAATTAGTGAAAGCTCTCCCAGAGATCTCTGACTTAACACTAAGACCCAGCTCTACCCAACGGCCAGCAGATTCCAATGCTGGACACCATATGCAAGACAATGAACAAGACAGGAAAACAACTCCACCCGTTAGCAGAGAGGATGCCTAAAATCATACTAAGTTCAACGACACTCCAAAACGCTCCACTGGACTTGGTGCTGCACAACAGAAAGACAACATGCATTCCCACCCACCAGAACACAGGCACCAGTTCCCCCCATGAGGAAGCCTACATAACCCACTGAACAAAACTTACCCACTGGGGGCACACCAAAACAACGGGAACTATGAACCTGCAGCTTGCAAAAAGTGATGCCAAACACAGTAAGTTAAGCAAAATGAGAAAACAGAGAAATACACAGCAGATGAAGGAGCAAGGTAAAAACACATGAAAACAAACAAATGAAAAGGAAAGGTAGTCTACCTGAAAAAGAATTCAGGGTAATGATAGTAAAGATGATCCAAAACTTGGAAATAGAATGGAGAAAATACAAGACACGTTTAACGAGGACCTAGTAGAACTAAGGAGCCAACAAACAATGATGAACAAACAATAAATGAAATTTGATCTTTAGAAGGAATCAGCAGAATAACTGAGACAGAAGAACGGATAAGTGACCTGGAAGATAGAATAGTGGAAATAACTACCTCAGAGAAAAATAAAGACAAAGGTATGAAAAGAATTGAGGACTGTCTCACAGATTTCTGGGACAATACTAAATGCACCAACATTTGAACTATAGGGGTCCCAGAAGAAGAAGAGAAAAAGAAAGCGACTGAGAAAATATTTGAAGAAATTATATTGAAAACTTCCCTAATATGGGAAAGGAAATTGTCAACCAAGTCCAGGAGCACAGAGGGTCCCATACAGGATAAATCCATGGAGAAACATGCCAAGACACATATTAAATAAACTATCAAAAATTAAATACAGGGGCTTCCCTGGTGGCACAGTGGTTGAGAATCCGCCTGCCGATGCAGGGGATGCGAGTTTGTGCCCCGGTCTGGGAAGATCCCACATGCTGCGTAGCAGCTGGGCCCATGAGCCATGGCCTCTGAGCCTGCGCGTCTGGAGCCTGTGCTCCGCAACGGGAGAGGCCACAACAGTGAGAGGCCCACGTACCACAAAAAAAAAAAAAAAAAAAAAAAAAAAAAAAAAAAAAAAATTCAATACAAAGAAAAAATATTAAAAGCAGCAAGGGAAAAGCAACAAATAACATACAAGGTAATCCCCAAAAGGTTAACATCTGAACTTTCAGCACAAACTCTTCAAGCCAGAAAGGAGGGGAAGGACATATTTAAAGTGATGAAAGGGAAAAATCTACAACCAAGATTACTCTAGCCAGCAAGGATCACATTCAGATTCGAAGGAGAAATTAAAACATTTACAGACAAGCAGAAGTTAAGAGAATTCAGCACCACCAAACCAGCTTTACAACAAATGTTAAAGTTTTACAACAAATGCTAAACTTCTCTATGCAGGTAACACAAAGGAAGAAAAAGACCAATAACAAACCCCAAACAATTGAGAAAATGGTAATAGGAACACACATATTGATAATTACCTTAAATGTAAATGGATTAAATGCTCCAACCAAAAGACATAGACAGCTCAATGGATATAAAAACAAGACCCATATATATGCTGTCTACAACAGACCCACTTCAGACCTAGGGACACATACAGACTGAAAGTGAGGGGATGGAAAAAGATATTCCATGCAAATGGAATTCAAAAGAGAGCTGGAGTAGCAATTCTCATATCAGACAAAATGGTCTGTAAAATAAAGATTATTACAAGAGACAAAGAAGGACACTACATGATGATCAAGGGATTGATCCAAGAAGAAGATATAACAATTGTAAATATTTATGCACCCAACATAGGAGCACCTCAATTCATAAAGCAAATGCTAACAGCCATAAAAGGGGAAATCAATAGTAATGCAATCATAGTACGAGACTTTAACATACCATTTTTACCAATGGGCAGATCATCCAAAATGAAAATAAATAAGGAAACACAAGCTTAAATGATACATTAAACTAGACGGACTTAATTTATATTTATAGGACATTCCATCCAAAAACAACAGAATACACTTTCTTCTCAAGTGCTCATGGAACATTCTTCAGGATATATCATATCGTGGGTCAAAAATCAAGCCTTGGTAAATTTAAGAAAATTGAAATCATATCAAGCATCTTTTCCAACCACAACGCTATAAGACTAGAAATCAATTACAGTGAAAAAACTGTAAAACATACAGACACATGGAGAGTAAACAATACACTACTAAATAACCAAGAGATCACTGAAGAAATCGAAGAGGACATCAAAAAATACCTAGAAACACATGACAATTAAAACACGAAGGCCCCAAAATTATAGGATGCAACAAAAACATTTCTAAGAGGGAATTTTATAGCAATACAATCTTACCTCAAGAAACAAAAATCTCAGATAAACAACATAACCTTACACCTAAAGCAATTAGAGAAAGAAGAACAAAAACCCCCAAAGTTAACAGAAGGAAAGAAATAATAAAGAACAGATCAGAAATAAATAAAAAAGAAATGAAGAAAACAATAGCAAAAATCAACAAAATTAAAATCTAGTTCTTTGACAATATAAACAAAATTGATAATCCATTAGTCAGATTCATCAAGAAAAAAAGGAGGAAGACTCAAATCAGCAGAATTGGAAATGAAAAAGGAGAAGTAACAACTGACACTACAGAAATACAAAGGATCATGAGAGATTACTACAAGCAACTATATGCCAATAAAATGGACAACTTGGAAGAAATGGACAAATTCATAGAAAAGCACAACCTTCCGTGACTGAACCAGGAAGAAATAAAAAATATAAACAGACCAACCACAGATACTGAAATTGAAACTGTGATTAAAAATCTTCCAACAAACAAAAACTCAGGACCAGATGGATTCACAGGCGAATTCTATCAAACATTTACAGAAGAGCTAACACATATCTTTCTAAACTCTTCCAAAATATAGTAGAGGGAGGAACACTCCCAAATTCATTCTACGAGGACACCATCACCCTAATACCAAAAACAGACAAAGATGTTACAAAAAAAGAAAACTACAGGCCAATATCAACTGATGAATATAGTTGCAAAAATCCTCAACAAAACACAACAAACAGAATCCAGCAGCACATTAGAAGGATCATATACCATATGATCAAGTGAGTTTATCCCATGAATGCAAGGATTCTTCAATATACACAAATCAATCAATGTGATACACTGATACACTATATTAACAAATTTAAGGATAAAAACCATAGGATAATCTCAATAGATGCAGAAAAACCTTTTAACAAAATTCAGCACCCATTTATGATAAAAACTCTCCAGACAGTAGGCATACAGGTAACTTACCTTAACATAATAATGGCCAGATATGACAAACCCACAATGAACATCATTCTCAATGGTGAAAAACTGAAACCATTTCCACTAAGATCAGGAACAAGACCAGGTTTCCCACTCTCACCACTATCGTTCAACATAGTTTTGGAAACTTTAGCCACAGCAATCAGACACAAAAAACAAATAATAGGAATCCAAATCAGAAAAGAAGAAGTAAAACTGTCTCTCTTTGCAGATGACATGATACCATACATAGAGAATGCTAAAGATGTTACCAGAAAACTACTAGAACTAATCAATGAATTTGGTAGAGTGGCAGGATACAAAATTAATGCAGAGAAATCTCTTGCATTCCTATACACTAATGATGAAAAGTCTGAAAGAGAAATTAAGGAAACACTTCCATTTACCATCACAACAAAAAGAATAAAATACCTAGGAGTAAACCTACCTAAGGAGACAAAAGACCTGTATGCAGAAAACTATAAGACACCAATGAAAGAAATTAAAGATGAT
This sequence comes from Kogia breviceps, assembly GCF_026419965.1. Taxonomy (NCBI): domain Eukaryota; kingdom Metazoa; phylum Chordata; class Mammalia; order Artiodactyla; family Physeteridae; genus Kogia; species Kogia breviceps. The sequence goes on along the minus strand of NC_081312.1, from coordinate 117,318,921 downwards.
ACCAACAGATGGAGAGATATACCATGTTCTTGGGTTGGAAGAATCAACATTGTGAAAATGACTATACTACCCAAAGGAATCTACAGATTCAATGCAATCCCTCTGAAACTACCAATGGAATTTTTTACAGAACTAGAACAAAAAATTTCACAATTTGTGTGGAAACACAAAAGACCTTGAATAGCCAAGCAGTCTTGAGAAAGAACAACAGAGCTGGAGGAATCAGAGTCCCTGACTTCAGACTATACTAAAAAGCTACAGTAATCCAGACAGGATAGAAAGCCCAGAGATAAACCCATGCACATATGGTCACCTTATCTTTGAGAAAGGAGGCAAGAACATATAACACACCACTGTATAGCAATTGTACTCCAATAAAGTTGTTAACAAAAAACAAACAAACAGAAAAAACAAAAATAGTATAAAGCAATCAAAATAGAATTCTAAATGTTTTTTGAGTAATAGCAGAAAACAAAAGGAATAAACAGAATACTAAAAACAAAATGTCAGACTTAAGCCCTAACATATCTATGATTACTTTTAATGAAAAGAAGTTGTTCCAGTTCCCAAAAGGAAGAAAGTGGGTTCTGATCAGCTTTGTGATAATCCTGAGCAAAAACTTTATAATGAAATAATTACATGTCAACTCAATGGGACCAGAGAACGAGCAATTAGATGGGGTGTGGTGACATAATATATTTTAGGAAATCCTTTGAACAGGTATCAGGTTAGTAATTATTAATGTGTTAATTTTGGTCATATAAAAATACATAGTAGGGAAGAGACCTTCAAGATGCCAGAAGAGTAAGATATGGAGACCATCTTCATCCCCACAGAGATATCAGAAATACATCTATATGTGGAACAACTCCTACAGAACACCTACTGAAGTCTGGCAGAAGACCTCAGACTTCCAAAAGGCAAGAAACTCCCCATGTACATGGGTAGGGCAAAAAGAGAAATCAGAGGCAAAAGAATAGGGATGGGGCCTGCACCACTGAGAGGGAGCTGTGAAGGAGGAAAAGTTTCCACACACTAGGAAACCCCTTCACTGGCGGAGTGGTTGGGGGGAAGCTTTGGAGCCAAGGAAGAGAGCACAGCAACAGTGGTACAGGGGGCAAAGCAGAGAGATTCCCGCACAGAGGATCAGTGTCCACCAGCACTCACCAGCCTGAGAGGCTTGTCTGCTCACCTGCTGGGGTGGGTGGGGGCTGGGAGCTGAGACTCTGGCTTCATCAGAGGTCAGATTCCAGGGAGAGCACTGGGGTTGGCTGCGTGAACACAGCCTGAAGGAGGCTAGTGTGCCACAACCAGCCAGGAGGAAGTGTGGGAAAAAGTCTGGACCTGCCTAAGAGGCAAGAGACGATTGTTTTGGGGTGCACAAGGAGAGGGGATTCAGAGCACTGCTGAAACGAGCTCCAGAGACGGGCATGAGCTGTGGTTATCAACGTGGACACCAGAGATGGGCATGAAACACTAAGGCTGCTGTGACAGCCACCAAGAAACCTGTGTGCAAGCACAGGTCATTATCCACACCTCCCCTCCAGGGAACCTGTGCAGCCCACCACTGTCAGGGGCCCATGATCCAGGGACAACTTCCCTGGGAGGACACACGTCATGCTTCAGGCTGTTGCAACATCACGCTGTCCTCTGCCACTGCAGGCTCTCCCCACATTCCGTACCCCTCCCTCACCCCAGCCTGAGTGAGCCAGAGCCCCTTAATCAGCTGCTATTTTAACCCCATCCTGTCTGAGCAAAGAACAGATGCCCTCAGGTGACCTACATGCAGAGGCGGGGCCAAATCCAAAGCTGAACCCCAGGAGCTGTGCAAACAAAGAAGAGAAAGGGAAATTTTTCCCAGAAGCCTCAGGAGCAGCGAATTAAATCTTCACAGTCAACTTGATGTACCCTCCATCTGTGGAATACCTGAATAGACAACGAATCATCCCAAAATTGAGATGGCGGACTTTGGGAACAACTGTAGACTTGGGGTTTGCTTTCTGCATCTAATTTGTTTCTGTTTTTATATTTATCTTAGTTCAGTATTTAGACTTTATTATCACTGGTAGATTTGTTTATTGATTTGATTGTCTCTTCCTCCTTTATTTTATATATATATATATATATATATATATATATATATATATATTCCTTTTGCTCTTTTTGTGAGTATGTGTATGCTTCTTTGTATGATTTTGTCTGTATAGCTTTGCTTTTACCATTTGTCCTAGGGTTCTGTCTGTCCTTTTTTTCTTTTTTTTGTATACTTTGTAGCACTTGTTGTCATTGGTGGATTTGTTTTTTGGTTTGGTTGCTCTCTTCTTTCTTACTTTTTTCTTTTTTAATTACTTTTTAATTTTTAAATTATTAATAATTAAAAAATGTTTTATTTTAATAACTTCATTTCTTTTTATTTTTTTCTTTCTTTTTTTGTTTAACAAACATTAAACTCTGAAAAGGCTATGTTAGAAACTTACATTTTGTGGAAGTAATCTGTTCTACATAGCATTGAAAAGAAGGTGCATAAAGGACCTACGGTAAAATAATCTTGTCACATCATTACCCTACTTAAAATCATGAGTGATTCCATATTGCCAGGATAAAATACACAACTTTGAACATCCTTCCGTAACTTGGTCTATTTCTACCTTTTGCCTTCTTTTCCACTGATTGTTCCATCAGTACCAAATGACTTGCACTGCCTCAAACAAGCCAGACTTTCACAGACTTCTAGAACACTGCATGGATTTCCATTTCAATGTCATTGATGGCCTTTTCTAGGTGGTCAAGTCCTTCTCAGCTTTCTAAGCTCTGCTCAACCTCTTTCATTAACCTTTCCATGACTCTCCCCTAATTAGATGATAGCTAGAGCATCTCTTTTCCCTCAGAGTACTCTACATATTTAGGTATTTCAGTAACTACCTTGAAATTATTTCACTATATTTTCCAGCCCCAAAGTCAGGGATAATGTCTTATTTGTTTTTGTATCATTAGCATCTAATAGAGTGAGGTGTTAACTCTGAAATCAGCACTTGCCTACTTGCTAAAGCACCTTGTGTTCTCCACATATAATGGTGGCTGATGACATATGAGCTAAGGCAAAGTGAAGAAACAAAGCCCAAAGTGATTTTTGCCCATATGGAAAAGGATTATCGTTCTACTGACAAACACAGAATTTAGCTTTTGGGAATCCAAATCTAATTCACTACAAAGAGGTTCAATCTAAATCATTGCAAAGAAAAAAAAAATCCTGAGTCACCAAAGAAAAGTCCTTTCTTTTTTTATTATGTATAGCATCAAAAGCTACCAAAATAGGGCTTCCCTGGTGGTGCAGTGGTTGAGAGTCCACCTGCCAATGCAGGGGACACGGGTTCGTGCCCCGGTCCAGGAAGATCTCACATGCCACGGAGCGGCCAGGTCCATGAGCCATGGCCGCTGACCCTGCACGTCTGGATCCTGTGCTCCACAACAGGAGAGGCCACAACAGTGAGAGGCCTGCGTACCACACACACAAAAAAAGCTACCAAAATGTAAATGAGGATGTCATTGTGAATTTTATTATGTATTTAAATAGGAAAAAATGCTATTTAATATAAAGCAACAGTTTATAACAATGTGTATGTTGCTAAGCTCCTCTTAAATGTATAGAGTAATCCTCTAAAACACTACATCTTAAAATATGGTCCTAGGAAGTGCAATATCAGCATTACTTAGGAGCTTGTTAGAAATCCAAATTCTTGGACTCCACCCAGGACGATTCAGAACATGCATTTAACAAGATCACTAGGTGATTATACATACATTCAAATTTGAAAAAAAAAAATCAAAACTCTCCTGTAAAAGATATCTAGAATATCAAGAAGAATACCAGAGTTTGACTAAAAATCTCTGAAGAAGAAAAAGTTTTTGCATTTACCCTGGTTGTGTCAACTCAGCAGCAGTGGCACATGTTCCTAATGCACAAGATTGCTGATAGCATTTGTATCCATCTTGTATTCCTGGTATCAGGCACCCACACTTGTCTGAATTGGCTGTTCACAAATAAAGTTAGCATTTTGAAATGAGTAGCTATATCAATCTATTTGTGCTGAAATAATCACCTAGTATTTATTTTTTCCCCTGTGGAAGAATGTGCATGAGTCCATATGTTCCAATGTGACTTCAGAATTTATTCATTCTTTTTTAAATTTAAAGGAGAACAGAAATGTACATTTTTTGGACTACATTGAATTTAGGATATTATAAATTAATAGTAAAAAAATGCTTCAGGTAACATTTGTTTCCCTGTTAATTCCTTTTCCTTACTGTACATTCAGAAACCAACATCAGTTTCTCTCTTCAGCTGTAATTTTTTTTTTTTTTTTTTTTTTTTTTTTTTTTTTTTTTTTTTTTTTTTTTTTTTGCGGTACGCGGGCCTCTCACTGTTGTGGTCTCTCCCTTTGTGGAGCACAGGCTCCAGACGCGCGGGCTCAGTGGCCATGGCTCACGGGCCCAGCCGCTCCGCGGCATGTGGGATCTTCCCAGGCCGGGGCAGGAACCTGTGTCCCCTGCATCGGCAGGCGGACTCTCAACCACTGCACCACCAGGGAAGCCCCTTCAGCTGTAATTTGAAATGCAAGTAATAAAGTTATTTAAAGTCCTACTGATTATGTTGAGATTTTTTTTTTAAAAGAGAAGAAAGCAAATTTTGCTTAAAGAAATTCTTAAAATGTAATGACCTATTTAAAAGGGAAAAGGTGTATTGAATAGAGTTATAAAAACTGTAATTTTTCTGCATTTGAAACACCTATGATTTGACCATTTTTGTTTGTCTTTCAAAATAAATAAAACATTGGCCAAGAAAGATTTTGGTAGCTTAACTATAAATAAATTCTCCCCCAGGTTAACAGACAAAACTATAGCAGAAGCACATCAATAGGATTCTTTATTCTCCATCCCTGCATTCTCAAAATCTTTATGAGTTCACCTAAACATGCACCATATGTGTCTTTTGAGGGCTAAAGACCCAGAGCTCTATGGACTTTGTCTGGAAGGAAGTTTTCAAGGATTATACCACTATTAACTTACATTTTATGGCAAAATAATTATATCTGCCAATTACTTAGATGCAATAAGAGAAGTCATTGCTCATATCAATTAAAAAGATAAAATTCAGTATGGAGATAAATTGTATGTTTAGATATTTTATTTCAGTTATCATTACAGTAAACACATCTCAGACAGCACACCTTTATAAATACATTTCTAAAATCTTTAATGAGCAGAATATAATAGATTAAGTTTTAATTTTTTACTGACCTTATTCTTAGTCTTAGAAAACATTACTCCTAAATGCTTACAAATGTAAAATATCTACTCACTTCAACCAGTTCAATTGAATCCATATGTTTAAATTGATTTGTGGGTAGAGTTTAGGAGATTACCATTTGTGATTTTGTTTTTTTTTTTTTTTTTAATCATAACATACTATATTTAAAATAGAAATAGAGTAAGTCCAAAAGATGAAAATGAGGATTTATTTGATTTTTTTTAATCCACTCTGACAATTAACTGTGTTTGGACCATTCACATTGAGAGTAAGTACTGATATGGTTGGAATAATATCTACCATCTTTCTACTTGTTTCTTGTTGAATTTGCTTTTTGCCCCCCCCCCCCCCCCGCACCAGCTCTGCCTTCTCTGGTATTAATTGAGCATTTTACATGATTTCATTTTATCTTCTCTTTTATCATGTCACTTACAATTTTCTTTTAAAATTAGTGATTACCCTAAAGTTTACAATATAAATTTTGGAATAATCTACATCCACCTTCATATAACAGGTTGCATACTTCACATGTTGCATGGATACCTTATAACAGAATATTCCCAATTCCTATCCCTTGGGCTATTGACATCATTCATTTTATATATATATATATATATATATATATATATATATATATATATATATATATATATATATACACACACACATATACATATGTATTTATAAATGTGTACATATATATGCTAGAATAACTCAATGCAGTGCTAACTCTTATTGCTTTAGCATTTAAATGTTTTTTTTTGTATTGTGGTAAAAGTCACATAATACAAAACATACTATTTTAACCATATTTAACTGTACACTTCAGTGACACTAAGTACATTCACATTGTGCAACTCTCATCCATCTCCCGAATTTTTCATCTTCCTAAACTGAAATTCTGTCTCTTTTTGAAAATTAACTCCCCATTTCCCCTCCCTACACCACCCTCACCCCATGGCCCCTGTCATCTACCAATGTACTTTCTGACTCTATGAATTTGACTCTTCTAGGTACCTCATATTTAGTATTTAATTGATCATTTTGATCAATTAAAATAATAATAATTTTTTCTTCTACACTCTTCCTTTCTGTATGCTGATCCAAATTTCTGACCTATGTAGTTTTTTTCTCTGTCTAAAAATTTCTTTTAACATTTCTTATGGAGGACGTGTGCTCACAAAGAACTGCTTGTTTTTGTTTATTGAGAAAGTCTTTATTACTCCTTCATATTTGAAGGATAATTTGGCTTGATGTGTAATTCCAGGTTGGTAGTGTTCTCCTTTCAACACTTCAATATATCACTTCACTCTCTCCTTGATTGCAAGCTTCCTGAAAAGAAGTCTGTTGTAATTCTTATCCGTATTACTCTAGAGTTAAGATGGTTTTCCCCAGTCTGGCTACCGTCAATTCTCTGTGTATCTAATTATCGGAAATTTGAATATAATGTGTGTGTGTGTGTGTGTTTGGTATTTATCCCTCTTGGTGTTTATTGAGCATCTGGATCTGTGGTTTGGTGTCTGTCATTTGTTTTAGAAGGTTCTCAGCTATTATTACTTAAAATACACCTGTTTCATGCTCTGTTATTCCACTATGCATATTTTGATGTTCTTTCAGTTCTTAAATCTTGTGTGCTTTTTATTTATTATTTTGTTTTTTACTTTTCTGTTGGGGAAATTTCTATTGCCATATCTTCAAGTACATTATTTCTTTCCTTGGCTAAGTCAAGTCTACTAATGAGCCTATTGAAGGCATTCTTCACTTCTATCACAGAGTTTTTGATTTCTAGCATTTCCTTTATATATTTTTTAGAGTGTCTCTCTGTTTTTGTTTTATTTCGTTTTGTTTTCAATTTTCTTCTTTTCATGTTGTCTACATTTTTCATGAGAGCAGTTAATATATGAAACAGTTATTTTAAATTCCCTGTTTGAAAATTCCAACATCTGTGTCATAACTGAGTCTGTGTTCTGATTATTCTTTTTCAGATTGTTTTCCCTTGCCACTCTCCATGCTTTATTATTTTTACTTTAAATCTATAGATGTAGTATCAAGGAATGTGAACTGAGGTAAATAGGCTTTTAGTGGAAGGATTTACATTAATCTGACTAAGAGGTGGGCTGTGTTTCATGTTTGCTGTAGCTATAGGTACCAGAGGTTTCAAAATCCTCTAGTCCTTGTTTTTGTCTTTTCTCTTGACTTTGGGACTTTCCTAAGTACTGTTCCTTAGAGAGAGCTTGTGTCTTACAGCTCTTTAAGCTGTAATCCACTGTTATTATCCTAAATCCTTATTGGTGTGGTGGTAGTGTACAGAGGGCAGAAATGCTCTATAATTTTCTGATTAAGTCTCAATTGATTGTAATCCTCCCCATGTTAGGTCAAACAGGAAGGCTGTATGAGGCTGGGGTAGAGAGGAATTTCCTTTTACCAGCTGGAGTAAGGTTTCAGAACTGTACTCTGGCAAAGTCCTTTTCCCTAAAGAGCAAAAACTTTGCTATGGAAAGGCTCTGGACATGTTTCATAAGGTTTTCTCTTCCCCTTCCCCTGCCAGAACCACTGGGGGCGGGGTCTTTCTCGTATCCTCATAGAATTCCTGGAAAGAAAGCCCAATAAAAGTGTGGGTGCCCTCTAAGATATTTTCCCTCTCATACTTATCCACATTCTCACTCCAGTAATTCATCAGCATTACCATTTTAGTGCTACTATCAGCTTATGGACACAGAGGCTCCTGGTAAACAGATCTGCATTGATATAACTCTCAAGATGTCTCATTGTCTTCCAATTTCAGGATGGCACTTTGCCTTGTCACATCAGTTCTCTGGTGGGTCTAATTAAAGTTGTTGATGTCCAGCTTCTTGTTGGAGGGATGGGCATGACTACTTCAAAGCTCTTTTCATGTCAAAGCTAAAAGCAGAATTCCTTACAAAAGAAGTTTTGGTCTTCTCTGGTGGCACAGTGGTTAAGAATATGCCTGCCAATGCAGGGGACACGGGTTTGATCCCCGGTGTGGGAAGATCCAACATTCTGTGGAGCATCTAAGTCTGTGAACCACAGCTACTGAACCTGTGTTCTAGAGCCAGTGCACTGAAACTACTGAGCTCACACACCACAGCTACCAAAGCTCCCATGCTATAACTACTGAAGCCTATGCACTTAGACCCCATGCTCTGCAACAAGAAAAGCCAACGGAATGAGAAGCCCACAACAAAGAGTAGTCCCTGCTTGCTGAAACTAGAGAAAGCCTGCATACAACAACAAAGACTCAATGCTACTATAAATAAATAAATAAATTAATTAATTAATTAATTAATTTAAAAAAGAAGTTTGGAGCCAATCTTGGAAGGGCTTATTGTGTAAGTTTGGATTTGAGAACCACTGAAGGTTTGAAAAAACAGTCCTTAATGTCCCAAATATATGCTAAAGAAATATTAATTTGCCATTGTGCTAAAGTGGGCTAAGGTCAAAGGAGATGGTGGGAGGGAAAACCAACTGGAAAGTTATTGAGGTCTGTGCAGTAAATGCTGAGAGTCTGAGCACATGTAGCAAGAGTGGAAATAGAAAGGAAAATGTGGGCATGGGAAGAACTGAAAAGACGGACAAATAAGCTTAATTTGCAGCTCATGGTATGTGGAGAGAGAAGAGAGAAAGCAACATGATGTTTAAGGATTTGAAGGCAGTGGTCGTGACTTTCACAGATATAAGGCATAGAAGAGAAGGCAGAAGCTTGAAAGGGACATGATGATATTGCCAGGCTAGGGAAACACCCATTTAGAAAGTTCATCATGCAGTTAAATTCAAACAACTCATTAAAAATATGGCAGCTGGAGATTTATATTTGGGAGTTAGCTACATAAAGACTCCAGTAGAAGTCATGTGGTTTAAAGTCTCAGTGGAAAATGACATTTAAAAATATTTCATTAAACAATATTTACTAATCATCTACTGAAAATTAGTGTCTGTGCAAGTATTGTTTGCTCTCTTTCTTGCTCAATCATAAGCAAAAGCTAGTTAAACCAAGATACAATTAGCTGTCAATGAATAAAATATTATCTAATGGATGTTTTCTAATGTGGCCACATTTTTAATGGACCTCCAATGGTGTCACATTTATCAGGCTCAAATCTATAGCCAGAGGTATTAAGGAAGTATAAATTTATGGACACAATTCATCGATGTGAAGTTGACCATAACACATGGCTATTTTCATCCTGACACCACTAACAATACAACTGAAATACACTTGGATTTTACCAGAAACATTAAAGAAATTCCCACATGATTGATATTCATAAATATCCAAGAAAGAGGATTTCTTTTGAATTAGTATATTTTGGTACATTCAAATTCTATGTATTTATAAATATAAACAAACTCCAAATGATAGTGACTAGGAAATAAGTAAGTATATAGAGAAATAATTTCTAATGTTATATGTCCAGTTCTAAATGAGAAACCAAAATATTGAACATATTGATGTTACTGTGTTCAAACTCACTAATTAATTTGAAAAATCAAAGAAAAATTTAGAGGATCAGTGATTATTAACCAAATCTTTTCAAATCAGTATTGTACTCTCACGTATTTGAGTGGGTCAAAGTACCCAAGATTTTAGCCCAATGTCAATTTGTAAATAGACAAATCAGCAAAGACATATCACCCAGCATGGCTCTGTTCTATTTCTGTAAATTCTTGCTCATCAGATTTATAATTAGACCCTAGATTCTTTCTATAGCCATTTGGACTTTGCATGTCCAGAGTCCTTTCAGGTTTTGGAGATGTGCAGGTGTCATCATGTAAAAGATGAACTACTTCCCTTGCGGTGGTATGACACATTTCTATATGAACTGATGCAGCCATAAGTCACAGGTGCTAATCTGGGTACTCTTGAAGAAAAGTTTAAAGTTAAAATCGGGCTTCCCTGGTGGCGCAGTGGTTGAGAGTCCACCTGCCGATGCAGAGGACACGGGTTCATGCTCTGGTCCGGGAAGATCCCACATGCCGCGGAGCGGCTACTAGGCCCATGAGCCATGGCTGCTGAGCCTGCGCATCTGGAGCCTATGTTCCGCAATGGGAGAGGCCACAACAGTGAGAGGCCCGTGTACCACACAAAAGTTAAAATTATTCAAGGTGAGATTCAAAGGCTTAGCTTCTTACACATTCTCATGGGAAGTTATGCCTTCTGTGCAATGGCAGCACATTTATAAATATTACAGATTTATATTTTCCAAGCTGATGGCCTTACTATAAAATTGCATTTATAGTTATAATTTATTTTTAAATAGTTCTTGAGTTAGTAAAGTACCCTGTGCACTCAATGATTTCGATGAAGGTCCTGACCAAGCAGAACTCACTCACTGTTAGACAGGAAAATGAAAGAAAGAAATCTTATGCTCATCTGGAAAATGATAGAAGGTACTAGAGCTGAAACAAAGGAACTTACCATCAAAGGATGGCTAGTTCTACATGACACAAGTTGAAGAGGGAATATTTCTATCTTAGTAAGTGTAGCTAAATGAGATTACACAATTTTACAGGTACCTGAAATTTTCATTTATTTTCCTATATTGATCAAATAAACAAAACACTTGTTTTCCACTTCACCTGTAGACAGATACAAACATATTTATAAAAATCAACTGAAGGCAGAGTTAGGCAGAAGAGGCATGGCTCATAGACTTCCTAATACCAGCACAAACACTTTAAAGAGTGTGAACAGATTGCATGCTGTTAGGTGTATAATATTTTAAGTTATGTGTATTAGTGATCCCTAGTACTCTACTTAAAGCTACTGAACTATAAATTTCATTTGAAAAAAATCAAACCCATTTTTGAGTGTTCTGTTTACTCTGTGGAGGACCTGGTAAAGTCTCAAAATAGTCTTTTCATTTATTTGGCCATGAAAAATGTTTTCCTGAATGGTGTCTGTATGAGACAAACTTTTTCAAGTATAGTATTTCTTTGTTTCAAAGATGTTTAAAAGGAACATGTAAGCATGTTAAGTAGAATGTTGGATTAGAAATTAATACAACATTGTAAATCAACTATACATCAATAAAATTTAGAAAAATTTAATATACATATAATTGGGAACCATATGGATCAGCAAACAATGGGTTTTAATACAGAAAATATTTTTTAAGAAGCACTTACACATTATTTTCTCTTGCTTATAAAAAATATGTACTAAGTTTAGAATATTTAGAAAATCTAGGAAAAAGCTCGAAAGCAAAAGATAAAAATCACTTGAAATCTTCCAACTGAATGAACCACTTTTTACCATCTTGGTTCATATTCTTTTTTTTTTTTTTTTAAATAGGGTTTAGAGTTTGTTTGTTTTTTTAATTAATTAATTTATGTTTGGCTGTGTTGGGTCTTCATTACTGTGCGAGGGCTTTCTCCAGTTGCGGCAAGTGGGGGCCACTCTTCATCGCGGTGCATGGGCCTCTCACTATCGTGGCCTCTCTTGTTGCGGAGCACAGGCTCCAGACGTGGAGGCTCAGTAGTTGTGGCTCAAGGGCTTAGTTGCTCCACGGCATGTGGGATCTTCCTAGACCAGGGCTCGAACCCGTGTCCCCTGCCTTGGCAGGCAGATTCCCAACCACTGCACCACCAGGGAAGCCCGGTTCATATTCTTTTAATCACTTTTCTAGCCCTTTAAACAGATCAACAGTGACCATTAAGAGTTTCACTTTTCTCTAAAATATTAATTTTTAATTTAGAAAATTATATTTTATATTATTAACATAGCTACAAATTCTAGCTAAATACAAAAGGTGAGTTAGAAATTTTGACCAAAATGTCACTTTTGGGCTTCAATTTTCTGATCTCATCATTTCCTGTGATCTTCCTGATCTAAAATAATTGAATCGCTATATTCATGGTCAACTTCACCTTGCATATTTGAAATTTATCTTGAACACAATCTTAAATGATCCCACTTCACTACCACCCATAAGTAATTGAGAGAGGAAATATACTATTTGAGTAAAGGATAAATACTCAATGATTGGTGCTGACAAAAAGACAGATGTTCCTTTTGTACAGTGTCTAACAAAGAATCTTGCATCTTTACCTTTTTGAGAATGCAGAGGGAATTAGAATGTTCTCTGTTTTAATACATATTTAGAGCCATTGTTTAGTTTTAATTTTTCCTTCCTTCTCCTCAAAATATTTGTCAACTAATATAAATATTCATATGAGTTAACCTACTTTTTTTTTTTTTTAATCACAACCTCACTATTTGCTTTTTAATCACCCACCCCTCCACCACAGACTGCTGCAAAATGTCTACATCCCATTTATTTTACACCTCTTCTTGCTAAATTATCATTAAGTTTGAGCTTTAAGAATACATTCACAGATCACTCAAGTTGGGGCATAAAAATGTTTATTTCATTTGTCATTAGGTCTAATGACACCTTGTTCCTTTAACTTTGCAGCCCTAGCAGCAGGCTAGCAAAAGTCCCTCTTTTCTATGTGGGTTAGTTAAGATGTATCTGGCTGTTTTGCACTATCTTTAGTATGCAGGGAGCACAGAGATGGAGATAAAAGGCGAAACGTCTATCTTTGAGTCCTCTGCAATACCAAATAAGTTATCAACCCACTAACATGCTTGTCTGAATAGACTCCTTTGGCAACAGTGAGATGTTATCTTCCATGACATGCGAATTCCTCCCTCATGTCAATCCATGAAAGTACTAAAGGATGAATGCTCTAGTAAAATGAATGTGGCAACACCACTGGGACTGTGAGAGCATCATATTTTCCCCCAGCTCCTTTTAAAAAAATTCTCCAGCTGAATCCTCAATATACATATAAATTAGTCAGTCTGAAGAACCTCGACAATCCATCTCTTTAATCTCTTGGAGTAGGCGTGGGGAATATACTCTGTTTAATGCTCAGGGGCCTTGTCTTTTTTCCCCTTCAGTTTTTCCATCCCCCTTTACACTCAGCCCACATAGCTGAAACGAAGAAACTTGGCGTCTGGAAGCTGGGCAGTTGCACTGGGCAAATAAGCATGCACTTGACTGTGGCTTGATCCAAGTGGACTGACCCACAGCCAAAGCAGACACACTGTCCACCTGATTAATTCACCATTACAATCATAAAAATAATAGCTAGCATGGATGGAGGAAAAGCCACAGACTCCCAGTTGCTGTATAAGCACATTACTTCCATATGCCATTGGTTTCTCTCAATAACCCAGCAAAGCTTCATTTTAGTTCCATTTTACACATGAGGTAATTGAGGCAAAGACAGCCTATACAACTAAGGGATGGTGAGTTGGTATTCAAACCAAATATTGTGGCTCCAGAAACAATATTTCTAATCCTCTGCTCTACTGTTTATCTCCCTCCTTCTTTTTTAAGCATATAGTACATTCTTTCTTACTCATTATCCAGGTTTTGTTGTCTTTATACTTGTGTGCACAAAATTGTGTAGCAGGACTCAAGGAACAGATGATTCTGAGTGAACTAGTCAACCCTGTATTTTATTTAGTGAAGTGAAAATCAAGTCACTCACTCATCTATACAATAACAATACAGTTTTAAGAATTTTAAGAATATAACTGAAATGATGCATCTTCATTTTATTTCTTGAACCTGGATTGAGGTCTTATTAAATGAGTACATAGAAGCACATGATACAGCTAGGACTGTAGCACAGGAATTGGAAAATAACAAAGGGTGAAACTTGAAGTTCTGCTAGTAAATTGCTCAAATTAATTTCCATTAGAAATGGGTTACTTTGGGTTTATATGTACAAGGACCCATTCTAAGACCAAGAAATGTCACAATTAAAAATGAACGTTTATTTCAAGGGAGATTGCCATGATATAATTAAAAATAAAGATAGATGACAATCAATACTTATATCCAATTTTTTTACCTACTTAGGGAAGGGATATAGAGAAAGCATGCAAAAATAATAGTAATAACTAATGAGAATCTGTAGTAGCATTTAACTAACTGTAATTTTATTCAGGATGCAATTATTAAAATTTTTATCCTATATAAAGAGTTCTGCTACACAATATAGTACATATAAAATTTTTTTAAAAATGAATGCTATCACTTGAAGGGTTTGCATTCTCAGTAGAAAAGAAAGAAAAGCTATAAGGAATGTCTAGGGGAAGAGGGCAGACAGCAGAAGCAAGAAGAACTACAATCCTGCAGTCTGGGGAATGAAAATGACATTTACAGAAGGATAGACAAAATGAAAAGGCAGAGGACTATGTACAAGATGAAGAAACAAGATAAAACCCCAGAAAAACAACTAAATGAAGTGGAGATAGGAAACCTTCCAGAAAAAGAATTCAGAATAATGACAGTGAAGATGATCCAAGACTTCAGAAAAAGAATGGAGGCAGAATGGTCCCACCCCCTGTGCCCAGAACAGAGCCTGTGTTTCCACAGAGCTGGAACTCCCGGCTTGGGGTCTCTTCCCTCCGCCATCACGAACTGCCCCAGAGCCAAAGGGGAGGGCAGCCTCACTGAGGCTTCCAGCTCCGGAGGGGCCCCGGCGGACGAAGCTGTGACAGTCTTGGGGACAGCGGGCCGGATCAATCATCCTGGGGTAAGCGAGTGGCCATGTCACGAGGACACTCAAGGAGCCCTAAGGACAGATCCATGTGGCAAGGAACTGAGGCCTCCAACTACAGCCATGTTATTTTTCTCCCTTTTATTCTGAGCCGTGTGGATGAAAGGCTCTTGGTGCTCCAGACAGGAGTCAGTGCTGTGCCTCTGTGATGGGAGAGCCAACTTCAGGTCACTGGTTCACAAGAGACCTCCCAGCTCCACGTAATATCAAATGGCAAAAATCTCCCAGTCATTTCCATCTCAACACCAACACCCAGCTCCACTCAACGACCAGCAAGCTACAGTGCTAGACACCCTATGCCAAACAACTAGCAACACAGGAACACAACACCATCCATTAGCAGAGAGGCTGCCTAAAATCATAATAAGCCCACAGACACCCCAAAACACACCACCAGACAAGGACTTGCCCACCAGAAAGACAAGATCCAGCTTCATCCACCAGAACACAGGCACTAGTCCCCTCCACCAAGAATTTTACACAGCCCACTGAACCAACTTTAGCCACTGGGGACAGACACAAAAAGCAATGGGAACTACAAACCTGCAGCCTGCAAAAAGGAGACCCCAAACACAGTAAGATAAGCAAAATGAGAAGACAGAAAAACACAGCAGATGAAGGAGCAAGATAAAAACTCACCAGACCTAACAAATGAAGAGGAAATAGGCAGTCTACCTGAAAAAGTATTCAGAATAATGATAGTACAGATGATCCAAAATCTTGGAAATAGAATAGAGAAAATGCAAGAAACATTTAACAAGGATCTAGAAGAACTAAAGAGGAAACAAGCATGATGAACAACACAATAAATGAAATTTAACATACTCTAGGGCTTCCCTGGTGGTGCAGTGGTTGCGAGTCCTCCTGCTGATGCAGGGGACATGGTTTTGTGCCCCAGTACAGGAAGATCCCACATACTGTGGAGCATCTAGCACTGTGAGCCATGGCCACTGAGCCTGCACGTCCAGAGCCTGTGCTCTACAATGGGAGAGGCCACAAGAGTGAGAGGTCCGCGTACCACAAAAAAACAAAACAAAAAAACAAACAAAAAACACTCTAGAAGGGATCAATCACAGAATAACTGAGGCAGAAGGACGGATAAGTGACCTGGAAGATTAAATCGTGGAAATAACTACTGCAGAGCAGAATAAAGAAAAAGAATGAAAAGAACTGAGGACAGTCTCAGAGACCTCTGGGACAACATTAAACACACCAAGGTTCGAATTATAGGGGTCATAGAAGAAGAAGAGAAAAAGAAAGGGACTGAGAAAATATTTGAAGAGATTATAGTTGAAAACTTCCCTAATATGGGAAAGGAAACAGTTAATCAAATCCAAGAAGCACAGAGAGTCCCATACAGGAAAAATCCAAGGAGAAGCACGCCAAGACACATATTAATCAAACTGTCAAAAATTAAATACAAAGAAAACATATTAAAAACAGCAAGGGAAAAACAACAAATAACACACAAGGGAATCCCCATAAGGTTAACAGCTGATCTCTCAGCAGAAACTCTGCAAGCCAGAAGGGAGTGGTATGAAATATTTAAAGAGATGAAAGGGAAGAACCTACAACCAAGATTACTCTACCCAGCAAGGATCTCATTCAGATTCAACAGAGAAATCAAAAGTTTTACAGAGAAGCAAAAGCTAAGAGAATTCAGCACCAGCAAACCAGCCTTACAACAAAAGCTAAAGGAATTTCTCTAAGTGGGAAAAACAAGGGAAAAAAAAGGACCTACAAAAGCAAACCCAAAAGAATAAAGAAAATGGTAATAGGAACATACATATCAATAATTACCTTAAATGTGAATGGGTTAAATGCTCCACCCAAAAGACACATGCTCGCTGAATGGATACCAAAACAAGACCCATCTATATGGTGTCTACAAGAGACCCATTTCAGACCCAGGGACACATACGGACTGAAAGTGAAGGGATGGAAAAAGATATTCCATGCAAATAGAAATCAAAAGAAAGCTGGAGTAGCAATCCTCATATCAGATAAAATAGACTTTAAAATAATGTTATAAGAGACAAGGAAAGACACTACATAATGATCAAGGGATCAATCCAAGAAGAAGATATAACAATTATAAATATATATGCACCCAATATAGGAGCACCTCTACACATAAGGCAACTGCTAACAGCTATAAAAGTGGAAATTGACAGTAACACAATAATAGTGGGGATTTAACACCTCACGTACACCAGTGTACAGATCATCCAGAAAGAATATTAATAAGGCAACACAAGCTTTAAATGACGCATTAGACCAGATATATTTAATTGATATTTATAAGACATTCCATCTAAAAACAGCAGATTACACTTTCTTCTCAAGTGCACACGGAATATTCTCCAGGATAGATCACATCTTGGGTCACAAATCAAGCCTCGGTAAATTCAAGAAACCTGAAATCATACCAAGGATATTTTCTGACCACAATGCTCTGAAATTAGAGATAAATTACATGGGAAAAAACGTAAAAAAACACAAACAGATGGAGACTAAACAATACATCACTAAATAACCAAGAGATCACTGAAGAAATCAAAGAGGAAATTTTAAAAAATACCTAGAGACAAATGACAATGAAAACATGACAATCCAAAACCTATGGGATGCAGCAAAAGCAGTTCTAAGAGGGAAGTTTATAGCAATAAAATCCTACCTCAAGAAACAAGAAAAATCTCACATAAACAATTTAACTTTACACCTAAAGGAACTAGAGAAAGAAGAACAAACAAAACCCAAAGTTAGTAGAAGAAAAGTAATCATAAATATCAGAGCAGAAATAAATGAAATAGAAACAAAGAAAATAATGGCAAAGATCAATAAAACTAAAAGCTGGTTCTTTGAGAAGTTAAACAAATTTGATAAACCTTCAGCCAGACTCATTAAGAAAAAGAGGGAGAGGACTCAAATAAATAAAATTAGAAATGAAAAAGGAGAAGTTACAAAGGATACCACAGAAATACAAAGCATCATAAGAGACTACTACAAGCAACTCTGTGCCAATAAAATGGACATCCTTGAAGAAATGGACATAGGAAGAACACTCTTTGAAATAAATCACAGCAAGATCCTTTTTGACCCACCTCCTGTAGTAATGGAAATAAAAACAAAAATAAACAGGACCTAATGAAACTCAAAACTTTTGCACAGCAAAGGAAACTATAAACAAGACAAAAAGACAACCCTCAGAATGGGAGAAAATATTTGCAAACAAATCAATGGACAAAGATTAATCTCCAAAATATATAAACAACTCATGAAACTCCATATTAGAAAACCAAACAACCCAGTTAAAAAATGAGAAGAAGACCTAAATAGGCATTTCTCCAAAGAAGACATGCAGATGGCCAAGAGGCACATGAAAAGCTGCTCATCATCACTAATTATTAAAGAAATGCACATCAAAACTACAATGAATTATCACCTCACACCGGTTAGAATGAGCATCATTAGAAAATCTACAAACAACAAATGCTGGAGAGGGTGTGGAGAAAGGGGAACTCTCTTGCAGTGTTGGTGGGAATGTAAATTGATCCAGCCACTATGGGAGAACAGCATGGAGATTCCTAAAAATACTACAAATAGAATTACCATATGACCCAGTAATCCCACTACTGGGCATATACCAAGAGAAAACCATAATTCAAAAAGACACATGCACCCCAATGTTCACTGCAGCACTATTTACAATAGCCTGGTCATGGAAGCAACCTAAATGCCCATTGACAGATGAATGGGTAAAGAAGATATGGTACATATATACAATGGAATATTACTCAGCCATAAAAAAGAATGAAATTGGGTCATTTATAGAGATGTAGATGGACCTAGAGACTGTCATACAAAGTGAAGTAAGTCAGAAAGAGAAAAACAAATATCATATATTAACACATATATGTGGAATATAGAAAAATAGTACAGATGAACCAGTTTGCAAGACAGAAATAGAGACACAGATGTAGAGAACAAACATGGACACCAAGGGGGGGAAGCGGTGGGGAGGGGGTGGTGGTGGGATGAATTGGGAGATTGGAATTGACATATATACACAAATATATATAAAATAGATAACTAATAAGAACTCACTGTATTAAAAAATGAAATTAAATTAAAAAAAGAAAAGAAATGTCTAGGGAAATAAGTGTCAGAAACATGAATGCATCCATTCTGCTGAAAAGTTAAGGAATATACAAAAAGCAGCAACTCAAAGAAGATGAGTTTCATTCAGGAAGAATTCTTGGATGAAAAAAGATGAATTGAATTTTGAAAAAAAATTATGGGCAGAAGCTGGAGGAAAAAGAATGATGCCAATGCTCTAAAAAGGTCATGTATAAAGGGGGAGAAATCCCAAGCAATGTCAAAGGTCTGGCAATAAGTTTTGGAATGGTGGATTCATAAAATGACACTATCATTTAATACCACAAAAATAGGATAGTTGATTCTAGAGGATGGGGAGAGGGTATAAATACCAAGAGAGGAAGCTCATTGCAATCAAACATGTGATAGGAAGAAGATATAGATTCTGGAGCAATCTATATGACATGTTTCAATAGGCTGATGGAAATATGGTGGAAGCTTTGTAAAGAAACTTCATTTCTTGTCAGGAAAGGAACTGCTATTAAAATCCATATGGCCATGACTCCAGTCCTCAGGTGGAGTTTCAAGGATTTGTCAGGCTCACCTTAACCTGTAACATGACTGAGCAAAGTCTGAAGGTCTTTCTTCTTCTGCTGTGTGATGCTTAATACATGTGGAAATGGCACTAGCACTTAGAGGAGATAAAAACGTTGTGTAATTTAGCTGCCAGATATCATAGTTTGAGAAACTACATTATGATTTTACATATGTAGAAATAAGGCTCTGATAAGTTAACTGAAGTGAATCAGATCCTCAAGACAGGAAAATAGTGCAAATTGGACTGGAATGCAGGCGTGTCTGAATGCATACCAAACCCTCAAGATGGTTATATTCCAAGTGAGAAGATCAGATTCCTAATCCTATCTCTCTCTTTTCCTTCCCCATATAAATGTTTCCTTAATGCTTTTTCATTTAAAAAGTATGTGCCAACACTCATAAATTGTTAGATTACAAAGTGAATTCCCATCCTCCTAATTTCCCTGTGCCCTCTTTCCCCTTCTCTATTTGCATTGGCATGAGAACTTCTATTTCCACTAAATGAGTCATTTGGGACAAGAAAATTAATTTATTGGAGCAGATGTATATAAATGTTGCTCAGAATAGAATCACAAAACTGCCCAATATTTACATAAGGTCCCTATAATTGATGACCTTTTTTATAGTTTTGTGTGAAGAATCCAAGGAGCTGACTAAGAAGCTACATGGGAAATATCAACATGATTAGAAGTACAAGCTCATATCTTGAATTCCAATTCTGTGGTGACACGCAGAGAACCTAGAGGGGGAAAACAGCCACAGAATTCCTCCACCCAACAGTGCAGTCTTCATCCTGATTGTGCTGAAAGTTAGCTGATATCATAGTTTGAAAGTGTCAAAATGATGGTATTCAGTATTGTTAATTACAAATGTTTAACTTATTATTATTATTATTATTTTTTGGCCACACTAGCAAATATCTAACTTTTAAAACGAAACCAAGAACTTATCCTGAGTTTGTCTTCAATGGTACCATTCAATTTTTATTAGAACTAATCATCTCCACTGTGTGACATTTTCAGACTTCTATTCTGGATCTTTTGAACAAAACGAAGAACACTCTGTTTCAAAAAGCTCACGGCTAAGCATAACTCTTATTTTATGGATCAAAGAATTTCCCTCAAGATATTGCAGATTCTGTACTTCTTTAGCAAAGTGAGGGGAAAAACTGTGATTTGGACTTCGAATTCTTGACAGCAGTGGGTAAAGCTTTCCAGGGGAAAAAGAAACACACCAAGTAAAAGTACCACAGATTTCTCCAAACATAAATCAGTACCCTGATGGAATAGCAAAATACATGAAAAAGTAAATAAATAACTTGGAAAAAAAAGAACTATTTTTGACAGGAATTAACTATCTGAAAATTTCATGTACATCATTATAAATGGCACTCTACTTTGAAAAATGTAAAAAGTAAAAAATACATTATCTTTTCTGAGAGAATTTAAAGGCTTTTTTTATAAGAAAGGCATATTAAAAAATAAAGAACAAAGAGAGAAAGGTAAAGGAGGAGCAAATTTTATGGAGGAACCAAAAAACATGCAATTTTCAATGGAAGAAGATGAGAGTCTGGTAAATTTTTATCTGTCCATTCTTCACAAGAATTTTACAAAATGTCAGAGAAGTAAATGTATTTACTAAGTGTGATAACAAAGTAAAGCTCAAAGACTAATAAATGTGTGCCTGCCTAGAGGTGCACAAATTAGTGCCCTAAATCTATAGTGATGAAGCTTGTCTAAGGAGAAATTGAAGCAGATCTTTATTCATATACTTATTAAGCCTTCAATAGGATATTAAGTGTCTCCTTTGGCCAGGTGAGGACTTACCCTTTGGAGGTATAAAAATGTATAAGCTGCCTGACAAAGACAGGGCCTGGCCCTCAAGAAGCTCACAGTTGAATGACCAAGGTTGAAAAGTTACTCCCAAATTAATACAACTTGTTAGTGCTATTCTAGTGCACAGGGCATTGTGGGAACACAGACAAGGAGCCCCCAAGCACTATAAAGAGCTTCACTCAAGCTCAGAGGCTGATTTACCTTTGCTCTTGTAGAGCATGAACTTTATTAATTATTTCCAGGACGGTAGTGAAATGAAGATTTTAACAGACTTTCCACACTGAGAGAAAAAAAACATAGAATGAAAAGAAACTGGTATATTATTTCAGGCAGTCACTGAATAGCCCTATTTTTTCAATGTTCATAACATTTATTTATCAATAAAAAGTTGTACATGTTCATTATAAATTATGAGGAAAAGAACTAAAAATAAAAAGAAAACCCACTTCTAATTCAGCCACCCCATTCACTGCTGATATTATAATAGTCTCTGCTCAATTTTTCTGAACCATACCTAATATTGACCTCTCCATTTCTAAACCTATACTGCTAACTATTCTTAGGAAGCTTTTTATATTTCCTAAGCAACCTCCACAATATTTTTCTACATTTACACTGAGAAGAACCATGGGGTTTCTCAAGTCTGTGTGTGGGATGCCAATGCTTCCAGAATAAAAGATGTGCTGAGTAATCCAAGAGACAACCTAGTTGATATATCAGAATACATTTGTTTTTACCAACCTGTTATGCACTATCTTATCAACATACGCTTTATCTCTCCAAATAGACAGTAGTATTTGTGTAGGCTGGGATCATCTCTTACAGTATTTGCATTTTCTATGATTTAAGTATAGTGTTGGGCATAGTATTTGCATTTTCTATGATTTGAGTATAGTGCTGAGCATATAGTCTTTGTCAAAAATACCTGAAAGATTGATCTGTCAGGTCTCAGACTTGGGTAAGAATTTAACCACACACCCTTGGCCTCACATGCTCAGGGCTTGGCGCTCAGTTTAACTGGCCGTAGATGAACAGGGATTTGAGGAAGAGCCACCTCGACCTTCACCCGTGAAATCCTGGGACTTGCATGTTATAAACCTTTTAGACTCTTTCAATGTTAGAACCATAAATTACCTAATTCTTAACACCAATTACCATTATTTGATCCCTGAAACACTTGTATTAGTTGACCCTGGACTTCAGTGAGCTCATATCTGAACCTGAGCTATTATCCTTCTTTTTTATTTTTTCAATGTTCCAAAGGGAAAGTACTGTGAGGGTGGCCTTCCCCCACCCCCAAGGTGACAGTATGATATAATGACAGTTGGGTCACAATGTCATGAGCCATTGTCCAGAAAGTGATAACCCCCTTGTCCACCAATCCATCCTTGAATGCTGAGGTTGGATTCAATCTGGCCAAATGGAAAGTGGCCAGACAGGCTGAGATATTTACCCCAAACTGTCCACACAGAGCTATTTTAAGAACCCTGAACAGCATGAAAAAATCACAAAGCAGCAGCAAAACTCAATGTGATGCTCTCCTGCAGAATTAGTTCCCCTGATAGAATTTGTTTGCTATATTCCTGTTTGCTGCTTCAAAAAAAGAAAAAAAAAAAAGCAGGCTTTTTTTGTTTTTTTTTCCTCTTCCCCTCCCTTAGGGCCTCAGCTTGTGTCTGTGTCTAAGTCCTGGGGTCTTGGGTGTCAAATGTCAGGCCTTGCACTGAGCTGTCAAAGAGAAGAATGGGCTGAGATGATTGATGACTGGGAGGCCTGAAACCCAAACCTCCACTGCAAATGCTTCTTTTACAAAAAAGCTGGGGCTACCCACAGCGCCTATATTCAAGGTCACTTCGCATACCATTACACCCACCGCTTTCGGCTCCCAACAAGCCACGCCATTCACACAGCGCCTGACTTCTCTTCTGAGCCGGCTTACACTCTCTCCCTTCCATGCCTCCTCTACTCCTCTCACAAGCTCTTGCCTAAAATGTTGGAATACCTAATCCCAATCAAATAAAAACATAAACAAAAAGATAGGATCTTTTTGTTTTGATTTGTCTTGTTTTTCTTCAGGCTACATTTGCTCTGAAAAGTCATGGACTGGAGATTTCTGGAGCTCAAGTCAGATGACAAGATTATTAATGGGAACAGAGCAATGTCATATCTGATTTCATGCATATTCATGAAGGGAGCCACACAGCTGGGACCATGCGCTGTGGAGAGGGAAAATAAAGAGTACTCTACCCCTCACCCCAGGCATGAAGAATGTCATTGTGAAGATGAGGAGCCTGACTGGAAAAGTTTAAGTGACTGTACCCTTTATTTTGAAAAGAGGGGGATAGAATTTGCAGAAACAACAACAATAGCAACATAACAAGCTTTGTTTACTCTGGCCAAACTCAGGAACTCAATTCTGATGTAGAACCTCATACCTAAAATCACCTACCTGGAAGCTCTCTTGGTAGAAGTAACAAAAGAAAAACTTTTGCAAATGGTGTCAACAAAAGAAGTAAATATGATGAGACAAAAAACCCCAAAAAGCCAAAAAAGAGAAAAAGAAGAAGAAATCAATAAACAGAAAGAAGTTCATCATGGACACTAAAACATGGAATAGGCTCACAGTAGAAGAACAATTATGGTTAGTTATGAATTAAACAATGTAAAATTTGAAGATAGATAATTCTAGTTGGTTACCAGAACCATGATAAAATTTTTCAGATCCAATAAAATAATAGCCAGGAAAGCATTTGTGTTCTTTTTGTAGCCCAGGCACATGAAGAAGCTGTTGAGTGCACCACAGTACCACTTTGGGAGCTCCACACAGTATCACAGAGCCTGCTGATCAAAACTGAGAGACTGACCAGTGAAGAATGTGAATCACAAAGTCTGCTGGACACGCAAATGGAAAAAAAGAAAGTCCTCAAGAGGCCATACCAGCACTTGTATAAGAGTAACTGTTGGGAAGATCTTCACTTGGCCACCCAACCTAGCCCAACAGCCACAGGGTGCAGTGACCAGTTGGAAGAGGCCAAAGAGCAGATGTTCCCAAACAATAAAGGTTGTTGTATCAGATATTTCTGCTTCCTAATTTATGAATCACCTTAAAGTTCATACTGGGTACTCTATATAGTGAAGAATTCTCATGCAGCTTCACCTCAAGTTGTTAATACCATAAAAACACTAATAATGGTTGGATTCAAAAACACTGTTCTCCAAAATTGGACCAACCCACCATGGAGTAGGGGCAGACATGCTCTAGACTGCTTTCTTTCTCATCCTCAGTCTGAGCACTCTTTACCAACCCATGTGCCTGTCTTAAAATTGCTCTAATCCCCCTTAGGAAGCTTAGAGAATTGGATGTATTGGGTAGGCTTATCAATTAGACTAAAACATTTAATGACATTTGACCCATGTTTAAATCTATACCAAAAACTAAATTCAAAATATAAAATAACAGGCACAAAGTTATTCACTGCAATGTTATTGATATCAGCATAGAAAAGAAAATAAATAGAATGAAAAAAATGCGTTCAATGGTAAACCATAGACAAATGATTAAGTAAATGATGATTCGTCAGCTGGAAGCAAACAATTGATATTTTCATATTCTGATCAATTTTTGACAGGAAACAAGGCAGGATACTATTTTAAGACTATATCTCTTGGAATTATGTAAATAGCATATTATTTCAGAAATTTTGAGTAAATGTCAGTCATTGGAGTAATGAGACTCATGGTATAAATTCATGATATTGCATATTGAGATAAAATAATAAATATGCATCTATCCATTTACTATCTTGCATAAAATGATAAAATAGATGATAAGTAATTTGAGTCAATGAGCCACTCTCTCCTATACCTCCAGTTTCTTGTTCCCAGTTAACTCCATTTGGGAAATACTGAATGAGTAGAAGGGGATGTCAAGCAAGTGATCATTATTAATTTGTAGCTTTATCTAGATAAATAAAAATTTGACCCCAACTTTCCTTCTCAACTAACTCTGAGTAGTATTAAAACATTGACAGAAGACATGATTTTCAGTTTTTTGTAGATATGAAAAATGGCTTCTTTTCCCCTTCTTTTTCTTATTTATGCCATATGTCAAACATATATGTTTCTTTCAAACAATGATATGAGTTGCAGGGACCCAAATTTTAATCAACCTGAGGTCAAAGTTTGGAGTTTTATAGAGTTAATAGTTTTTCCTTTAAATTTCATCAAAAATATGAGTACTGTAGTTAGTTAACTTATATTAAATGGTTTCTATTACACCTTTATTAATAAATATTAAATGTTTTTAATAGAATGCTAAAAAGACATTAAGTTTTATAGAATGTGAAAAATGTATTAGGCTTAACATAAAATATATTAACTTTAAATGTTTGTGTCTAACAATAATAAGGAAATATGTCCTGGAATTTTGCTCCCCTTCCCAACTCTCACCTCTCTCTCTCTCTCTCTCTCTCTCTCTCTCTCTCTCTCAGGAAAAAGGAGCATCAGAGAAGATTATGCACTCTCACTATGCATTGCTAAAAGCCTTGAGGGAAGTAAAGGAAGAAAAGAAAGAGGACTTCAGAGAAGATCTAAGAGACCAATTCTGCCACCCTTATTCTTCTGCTGTCCTGAGAAGCTGGTTCTATGCTGAGGGTGCCCCTGGTTGGGGGGAACCTCAGGGAAGCATCCCTAAGGAACAAAATTTTGGCGACTGTGCTAATTTTTTTCCACGGTTTTCAGGAGCAGATTCAGGACGCAGCCAGCAGGAGACGCTGGGGCAAAGCCTGGATCTGACTCAGACATGCCTGTGAGGTAAAGGCAGGCATTTAGCCTGAAGTTGGGTAGGTACCAGAGAATGAAGAAGACACAAATACCTGAGTGCTTGGAACCAGGCAGGAGTTCTAAACTGAGGGTCAGGCAGAGCAAGCCAGACAGCAACAGTGAAGGCCAAGTCTGCATTATCAAGCGACAGATGGGAAACTTGAGGCAGCCCATGGCCCCAGCCAGGGAGCCCCTAAGTTGCAATTGTTAACCTTGGCTGCATATTAAAAACACCTGGGGAGCTCTTAAACCCTACTAAACTGAAGCCCCACTCTAGTCCAATTAAATCAGAAACTCTTGAGGTCCAAGACCAGGCACTGATACTTTTTAAAGTTCCAAAATTTAAACTGGGGGCTAGTCTATTGCTGGGTGAGGGTGAGCAGGTAGTTGGGATGGCTGCAGAGAAGGGTCACATATCTCCATGGAGCTTGTGGTCAGGCCGGAGGTGGTGGGTAACCAGCCTCAGTTTTTACTTTGTACCTAGTCTGCAACCTACATCCTCCAGGTTGGAGGGAGGGATGGTTACAGGAATAACAAGCTGCTCTTTCAGAGTTTACCCATTAGTATATTTACTCCACAAAATTACACATGAGGCAGATAGTTCCTATAGGTCTTATAGCTACTAAACGTGTGAGGGGATGAGGGTGGTATGGCATTGGAAGGCAAATATGTTTCAGTGCTACACCCACGGTTGAAGCCGCTAAGACACCCAGCATCCAGGACCACTGAATCACAGAGGTAAGGGTGGACTAGCCAGTATCAAGAGAGTACCATCGTGATTATAAATTTCTTGAAGGCAAATTAACCTGTTATTTCTTATATACCTTATAATCTCTCAGTGGCAATATGCTTCAGCAATAAACGTCTGCTTGTCATTATGAGGCAGGTACCCGTTCTATGTCTTGGCTTTCTCACCTGTCAAGCAGGGATTACCAAACTAAGCTGTCTTAAAATAAGATATAATGATAGTTGCAAATTATTTTCAAAATACAAGCTGGTAATAATATCATTTAATTATGTAATAGCAGTGCCTTTCTTGGCAACAAATGTAAGAATGGCTAAAAATTCAGACCCAAGTCTCAGTATTTTTCTGGAGATTTGTTGGCATGCCGGTTTCAGGAATGGCTTTGTGATGAATGGCTCAGTTTATATGCAAGTGAGATATTATCAGTTACTTAGATTGATGCACACCCAATGTGAATTTTAAAAATGTCTATGGCACACTTAAGTTCCTCAGGCCCTCAAATTCATCTGTCCTTTGCATATGAAGATTTAATAAAATGTAGGTATTGGAAATCATCCTAACATGATACAGTCTTTGAGGAGCAGAGCAAAACAAAATTATGTAATATCATATCTACAGTGTTAAAAGGATAAACAGCACTCTCCCTGTCCCAATACTTAAATGTGAATATGTTAAATAAAATATATCTACCCAGATACACAGGTTAGTAAACTAGGAGTCAGAGGATGCTTATTAACCTCCACATAAACAATAAGTGAAAGCCAGATTTCTAATCCAGCTTTATCTGAATCCAACACACAAACTTGTCTGACCTACATCATTAGGGAAATCCTAAATTTCTTTATATAACCAAATATCCTTTTAAGACTAAACATGTTTCTTTTATTTAAAAACAATACAAAATAAACCCTAGCTTATAATTTCTATCTGAAAATGTATTTTCCTTTTTGCTTCCTTCATATCATTATGGATTTTGTATATATTATATTTAGAAGAATGCAGAAGAGAACTTTTACCTAATCCTACCTTCTTGGCATTAGAACCCTGACAGTTATCTGGACATGTGGTCATCCTGAATGAATACTACATTTATCAGCTTCCCTTGTATCTAAGTACAGCCATGTGTTTAATTTATAGACAAACAAATGTAAATAAAAGTGTGTATAACTTTCTAGGAGTATACAAAGAGAAGGGCATGCTTTTTGTTTCTTTCCTTCTTCCTGTTGGCTGAAATATGGATGTGGTTGATGATGAAGCAGCCATCTTGTGCCGTGAGGTAGAGGCCACATATTAAGGATGACAAAGAAGCCAGGAGATAGATGGAGTCATCATTCTATTCCTGGATTGCCTAAGTTTACAAAAGCTATTTTTTTAAACCAGG
The DNA here is from genome assembly GCF_026419965.1 of Kogia breviceps. Taxonomy (NCBI): domain Eukaryota; kingdom Metazoa; phylum Chordata; class Mammalia; order Artiodactyla; family Physeteridae; genus Kogia; species Kogia breviceps. Next base: position 117,290,542 of record NC_081312.1, on the reverse strand, counting down.
GATAAGCAAATTACATCCCACCCTTCCAAATCCAGTTCACCATCTGGTTTTGAAAATTAAGTTTCATTGGATCACACTAATGCCATTCATTTAGATAGCATCTATGACTGATTTGATGTCACAAAGGCAGAGTTGTGTAGTTGCCAGCATGTGGCCTGCAAAGCCTAAAATATTCACTATCTGACCCTTTACAGAAAACACTTGCTGACCCTGGGTTTAAACCACCATTCATTTAGATTTTCTGTCACTCAAAGCTAGAACTAATTCAAGCTAATAGAGAGGCCTTTGATATATGCCATGCTAAAAAATTGAAAATTTTTCCAGATTACAGTATGGTACCATAAAAGTTTTATTTATTTATTTTTGGTAGGTCTTATTAGGGTATAATTACTTATATTTAAGGAGGAAAATTTGATCAATTTGTTATAAGTACACTCCTGTGGAAACTATCACCACAGATAATGAACATATCCAACACCACCAAAAATTTTCTCATCACCCTTTGTAATCTGTCATTCCTGTCACCGCCATCCCAAACAGCCATAAAACTTCTCCCTGTTTGTATATTCTAGTTTTTTGTAATAAATGGTAGATGTTATGCATTTATAGAGTCATACAATATGTTCCCTTTTTTGACCTGGCTTTATTCACACAGCATAATGATTGAGACTTATCAGTCTCATGTTCTTGTGTGTTTCATAGTTCTTTTTTTTTTTCTTAATAGTAAGGATTTTTTTGTATGGTTATAACATAATGTGTTTATTCATTCACATGTTGATGATATTGAGGGTTTTCTTTTCCCCAATTATTGGCTATTACAAATAAAGCTATCATGAGCATTCATGCATTCAAGAACAAGTTTGTGCATGGACAAAGGTTTTTGTACCAATTAGGTAAATATTTAAGTGTGAAATGGCTGTGTGGTATGGTAGGTATTGGTTAACTTTTTAAGAATATGTTGAACTGTTTTCCAAAGTAGTTGTACCACATTACATTCTCAACAGCAGCATATGGAAATATCAGTTCTACACATCCTTACCAATACTTGATACAGTCAATCTTTTGGATTACAGTAAAGTAAATAGGTTTGTAATTGTATTTCATTGTAGTATGAATTTGTATTTCCCTGGTGACTAATGGTATTGATCTTCTTTTCCTATGCTTACTGGCCACTCATATATTATTTGGTGAAGTATATTCAAGTATTTTGCCCATTTTTAATTGGGCTGTTTAACTTATTATTATTAAGTTATAATATATATATATTTAAATAAATATGTGTTTTAAAACTATAAATATATCTCTAAGCATTGCTTTAGCTTCATTTTATAAATTTTGATATTTTCTTTTTCATTCATTTAAAAATATTTTATAATTACTGCTGTGATTTCTTTTTTAACCCATGAATTATTTAGTAGAAGTGCATTATCTAATCTCAAGATATTTGAGGGTTTCCCAAATATCTTTCTGTTAATAATTTCTAATTTAATTTTTTTGTGATCAAACAGAAGACTTTGTATTATTTCAGTCCTTTTAAATTTACAGAGTCCTTTATGGTCTAGCGTATGGTCTATCCTAAAGAATGTCTCATGCTACCTTGAAAAGAAAGTATATTGTGCTGTCATGAGATGAAGCACAACATAACTGTCAGTGAGGTCAAAATGGTTGATAGTGTGATTCACTTCTTTTATTTATTTATTTTAATTAATTATTTTTGGCTGCGCTGGTTCTTTGTTGCTGCACGTGGGCTTTCTCTAGTTGCAGCAAGTAGGGGCTACTCTTCATTGCAGAGCATGGGCTTCTCATTGAGGTGACTTCTCTTGTTGCAGAGCACAGGCTCTAGGTGCATGGGCTTCAGCAGTTGTGGCATGTGGGCTCAGTAGTTGTGGCTTGCAGGCTATAGACTGCAGGCTCAGTGGTTGTTGTGCACAGGCTTAGTTGCTCCATGGCATGTGGGATCTTCCTGGGCCAGGGCTTGAACCCATGTCCCTACATTGGCAGGGGGATTCTTAACCACAGCACCACCAGGGAAGTCCCTAAGTAATTTATATCACTGGAGATTTCTCCTTTTTGAGAACAGGGTATTGAAATATTATTGCTGAATTATATTTTTCTTTTCACTTGTATCAGGTTTCCATTCATGTTTTCTGGGGCTATCTTGTTGTTAGATGCGTATACATCATATTTATTGTATCTTCCAGATATACTGACCTCTAACAGTATTTCTTTTTATAAAGTCCATGTTTTCTAATATTTATATATAGCTACTTCATGTCTCTCATGGTTAGTGTTTCCATGGTATGTCTTTATCTATCCTTTTACTTCTACATGTTTGTGTCATTGAATCTAAAATGTGTTTCTTGTAGACAGCATGTAGTTGAACCTTACTTTTTTATTCAGTCTGACAATTGCTGATTTTTTTATTGGAGGATTAGTCCATTTATATGTAATATAATTATTGATGTGATTAAATTTATATATGCCATGTTGCTATTTGGTTTAATATGTCTTGTGTCTCTCTCTGTTACTCTTTCACTTTTTGTTACTCTGATTCTCCTGTCCTGCCTTTTTATTATATATAAAGATAATTTTGATATATATATATTTGATATGAAGTACAAAATGGTATAATACATGTGATACTTTATATATATATGTACATGGTATTATATATATATATATTTAGTATTATATGTGTGTGGTATGTGTGTGTATATGTGTGTGTGTATATATATATATATATATATATATATATATATATATATATATATATATATATATATATATATATATATATAATGTATACATATATATATATTTCCAAAAGCTAAGATCATAGCAAAGGAGAAACAGATAAAGTAACAAAAATTATAAATAGCGATATGACAGATATGTACCTATATCTGTCTATCACCATTTTTAGTTTCTCTAGTGATTGCATACATACTATTAGTAATTTTCTATGGATCACATAATCATTATCACAAATTAGATTAATTCTTGAAATATATAGAAACTTTGTTACAATATAGCTTATTTCCCCCATCTTTATTTTTACTGTTACTGTCACATGTATTGTATTGATATATCTTATAAATTCAACCATACTGGTCTATAATGACTGCTTTATGCAATCTTGTGCCTTTGGAAGGAAATGAAAGCAGAAAAAAAAAATATAATCTTGTATATTTATCCACATATTTATCATTTCAAATTCTCTTAATTTATTTCTGTGGATTTGAATTAATGTCTGATGTCATTATTTTTAGCCTGAAGAACTTCATTTTGTATTTCTTGTAAAATAGGTCTTTGTTTACCTGGCTTATTTTAGCTATTAAGGTGGATATTTTTTGCTAAAATAATTAGATATAACTAATATCTTTTAGTTACACCACACAAATTTTGATATGTTGTATATTTATTAAAATATAATTTTAATAATAATAATAAAACTTTCTAATTTCTCTCATGAATCTGCCCTTGACCCATGAATTATTTAGAAGTGTGCTGTCTAATTTTCAGATATTTGGGTTTTCCTACATATTTTTTTATTGATTTCAAATTTAATCCTTTTGTGATTGGATAACATACTCTATATGATTTTGATCCTTTTAAATTTAATGAGAATTGTTTTATATCCTAATATATGATCTGTTTTAGTGACTGTACCATGTGTACTTGAAAAGAATATGTAAGGTGCATTTGTTGGACATAATGCTCAGAAATGTTAATTAGATCAAGGTGCTTGATAGAAGTTTTTAGGTCTTCTATTTTCTTTTTTTTCAATGTTAATACACTATCTATTTGAATTTTATTTTACTTTATTTTTATACAGCAGGTTCTTATTAGTTATCTATTTTATACATATTAGTGTACATATGTCAATCCCAATCTCCCAATTCATCCCACCCCACGCCCCCACAGCTTTCTCCCCTTGGTGTCCATACGTTTGTTCTCTTTATCTCTGTCTCTATTTCTGCCTTGCAAACTGGTTCATCTGTACCATTTTTCTAAATTCCACATATATGCATTAATTTACAATATTTTTCTCTTTCTGACTTCTGTTTTCTTACTGATTTTGTCTCATTCTTTTATTAATTCATGAGAACCAACAGTTGTTAACATCTACTACATAGTTGTGAAATTATCTATGTCTCTCTCACTTTTCACTTATTGTAATTTGAAGCTATATTACTGAGTACATGGATATTGATAATTTTTCTGTCTTCCTTCTGAATTTCCCTTTTACCATTTTGATTTTAATTTTATTGAAATATTTCTTTTTATTTCTAGTAGTACTCTTTTTCCTTGGCTTTATTTTATAAACAGTAGTGCTTACTTTTTTCTTGACAATTTTTTTCCACTTATTTACTTTCAGTATGTTATTTTTATGTTTAAAATGTATTTCTTGTAGGCAGCACAGAGTGGAGTCTTTTTTTAAGCTACTCTGGCCATTTTTTCTGCCTTTTTCTTAAATCAGAGTGTTTAAACCATTAACCTTTAATACAATCATTGATTGGGTTGGATTTATATCCATGATGTTATTAGTTTCTTTTTATTTCATCTATTTTTTTCAATTCCTCATTTTCTGTGTTATTTTGAATTACTTGGAGATCTAAAAATATTTTATTTTATTTAATGAATATTTGTCTATATCTCCTTGTGTTATTTTTAGTGATTGCTCTAGAGGTTTCAGTATACATACTTAATCTTTTACCTATCACTTTTACCTAAAGTGATATTGTATCACTTTATGTAAAATGAAAATCTTTGCAACTACATTTGTTCCTTTCTCCACCACACTCATCTTCATCTTATAATTATCATACACATTACTACTATATACATCAAGTATTTCAACAATATAATATTTTTTGCTTTAATAATCAAGTATACATTTTTTGTTTTAGTGAGTAAATGTAATCTTTTATATTTATCCTTCTATTTGTTATTTCTCTTACTTTTCCTTTATTCCCCCAAATTCAAATCTCTGTATTATTTTTCTTCACCTTGAAGAAATTCCTTCAGCATTTCATGTAATGCAGGTTAGCTGAGTTTAAGGTTATTTTTTAGTTTTCATTTGTTTTTAAATTTATTTTTCACCTTCTTTTATGAAGAATATTCTTATTGGAATAAGAGTTGACAGTTCTGAGTTGACAGTTCTTTCTTTCAGTGCTTTAACAATATTAAAACAGAAATCCACCATCATTCAATTTGTTCTTCAACTGTATGTAATGTCATTTTTCTAGATTGTTTTATCTTGGATTGTGAGCTGATTATAATATACTTACCCATAATCATCTTTTATTTTAGCCAGGTTGATATTTGCCAATCTTCAATCTGTAAATGCATGTCTTTCACAGAATTTAAGAAGTTTCCTACTATTATTGCTTTAAATATTTTTTTCAGCCCCAATATCCTTCCACTCTCCTTCTGAACTTCAATTACATGTATGATCGACCTCTGATACTGTTCAAACAAACTGAAGCTCTGTTCATTTTTTTTCCAATCTTTTCTTTCTCATTTTTAGGATAATTTCTACTGACATACCCTAAAGCTTGTTTACTCTTTCTTCTGTGGTCACTATTCTATAATTGGGTCCAACTAGTAATTTTTAAATGTCTTATATTGTATTTTTCAGTTCTAAAATTCACATTTAGTTCTTTGTATAATTCCTATTTCTATTGACAATTTCTCATTTTTATTACTCATTTCAAGTGTGTTTTTCTTTACATACATATGAATAAAAGCTGTTTTAAAGTATGTGTCTGATATTTCCAGCATTTGGGTTAACCTCAGACTTGGCATATGTTAATTTTTACCTTTGAGATTTTGTCACATTTTATTATTTTTTGTTATTGTTGTTATTTGTTTTGGTTTTATATCAATTAATTTTGGATTGTACCCTGGATATTGTGAATGTTAAGTTTTTGGACACTGTACTTTGTTAAAATCCTCTGGAGAATATTAATGTTTTGCTTTCAGCAAGCATTCAATCTATTAGGTTTCAATTGTAAGTTGTGTCTTCTTTTATGTGGGAAGTGGTTAAATTATTAGATTAAATTCTCTAAGTTTTTTATACGCAGATTTGAGTCTGCTCTATGCATGAACAGCTCAGAAGTTAGACAGATACTTGTGCAGTTAGTTCAGTTGAGTACTATAATCATTCACCACTTTTGGTTTGTATTTATTCCATATGTGTACTCTTCAAGGACTGCACTGAAAGAGTTGTGTGTGTCATTCAATTCTCCTCATTTACCTAAGCCTTAGCTAAGCTACAGTAGGTCTGTCCCACAAAGACGTAGATCAAGGTGTAGGCTAACACTTACATGTCTTACACATAGAATTAGAGGCTCCTCTTCTCTTCCTTTCAGCATCCATTTATCAATAATATCTTACCTTGAGAGTCCTCTTTTCCTGGTTCTTTTGGCCAGGGTTTCATTCAAAGTTTTAGCTGAAGACTCCACCACTGCTGCCATGCTGAGAGATAACTGCTGCCATGCTGAGAGATAATGTATGATAAGAGAGAAAAAAAATTCAGAAAACTCATCTCTATACAGTTACTTCTCCAAGTTTTGGCTCTACTTCACCTTCTTTGTTAACTTTTCAGAGTACTCAAGTAGTCATTTTTGTATTTCATCCAAAGATTTTAATTGCAATTAGCAGAAGTAATAGGTTAGAGTGGATCTTCAGCATCATGCTGATACCTTCCTATCTCCTACCCTATAGAAGTTTTTTTTAAATAAGAAAAGGCTGTTGGTTGCTATGTGAAACATGTACATGTCAACAGAGCTGTTGTCGAATGTTTTAATCTAGATAAAAGCTAAAGGTGGCAATGGGATAGAAAACAAAAGTAGATTAAGAGTAAGAATTGACAGGACAACAGAAATGATTGGATATGAAGGATGGGAGAGAGGAAGAATCAGGCATGAAGCCCTGGTCCTGATTCAGTTTGACATAACTTTGGCAGTTCTCTTCATTAAAATGGGGAGAAAAGAAATAATTTGAGGAATGGATACAAGATGGAAATCTCAATGTGGACATGTTAAGTTTGGGGTGTCCATGGGCCATTATATTGGAGAGGTTTAGTAAGAAATTGATAGAATCACTAGCATAAAACAGGTACCCCATACATATGATGAACAAATTCAATTGAAATTTACCTTTAACAGAAAGGTGCTATGGGACTATCTTGGCTTCTAAATATAGGCCATTATCATATGTTTCTTTTTCCTCTGCTTTACCTAGCAATGAAACATTTGATTAACTACTGGAGGGATTGACATTTCACTTCCCACCAGCACCATCAGTCATTGTTTAGGATTTAAATATTACAAATGGAATCCACTATTTTTGTTCTACTCTAGTGGCTTCTTGTTCTCAATGTTGAGACTTTGGGGATTTCATGTATGACACGGTATAGCAGTACTATGTACTTGTAGTTGTGTACTAAATACTAAGATGATGCCTTTTGATTAACTCAAATATTACATTTACAATGGTCTGATAAAAGGATCTAGCAATTAAAACTGCATCTGTACACCATAGAAAGTTAGTAGCATCTAATAATTGTCAGTAATACAGAGAGACAAAAAATAGTTTGGTAAATGGAAGGGGCAGAAAGAAAGGACTAATATTTATTGAGTCTTTTGAAGTGGCAGCTCATTCATATCTGTTATTATATTCAAGCTTCATGTAATCCCTTGACATTGATATTATTCGATCTAATTAGAAAGTAAAGCAATTGAGACTAAGAAAATGGAACCACTTGCCCAAGATCACATAGCTAGTAAGCAGCAGAGTCTAAACTGAAACTTATCTTACCTTCAAAGGAGATATTTTAAAATATTTGAAGATATTCTTGTTCTGCCTATGTTAGCCTAAAAATGTGAACATCTGAATAAATGATTTGGAAATTCTCAAACCATTTAGTATCTCATCTCTGCTTTCATAAAAATCTAAGGACAAGTTAGAACTTTAAGATTACAAAGTATTGAAGCAATGACTCTAACTGCTATTTATGATTAGTCAGCCTCAAAGCTTTTTTGGCTGGAGGAAAAGTTTTCTCACACTCCGTTTTGTCCAAGCATATTAAGGACTATTTTGATTTATTTGTTTTAGATTTTAATTCTACTAAAAACATCAAGCCAGACAATTGCATTTAAAGGCTAAAATTAAGGCCCTACATTCTGTGCTGGCTTGACATCTAGGGAAACTGAGAGGGCCTTGAATGACCTAACTGCAGGTTTTCCTCCCCACTGTGCTCACAGGTAGAAATTCCATTAGCCAAACAACCCTCCCTATCAAGAGGACCAGGCATAGTTTTTACCTATCTCTGAGTAGCAGATTTTAGTTCCGTGCCAGTCTGTTGAGTTATTCAAACAAGCCAATCACATCTTCCTGTAGGAACCATGGGTCACCTCACCCTCTTGATACTACACAGGCTGACTCCCACAGACTTACTTTTTCACTCTGTTCCTGAATGCAACTTCCATATGGCCCTGTAGAGCAGGAACTGTCTTTCTCCCCCAAGCTGTGAGTATACGTGACATAAACTGCCGTCAGTCTCATCTTCCCAGTATCAGGTGACTTTTGCTGGCCATTCTAATAAGCCTAGAGTGGGAATCCCTCCCTCATTAATGAGGTGAATAGGAGGTAACTGAAACAACATCATCAAGGAATTATTTTTATTAAGTAAGGATTTTTATTTGTAATTCCATTGACCCGGGAGCCATCCGGAGTTTCAGAGAAGCCCTGATGCTTCTGACACAAAAAGTGATCTCTTATTTCACTGATGTCCTAAATAAGAAATCAGAGGAAGAGGAATAGAAAAACTTCAAGAAGTTCTACCTTGTTTGATTGTACCTGCCTTATGACTGGAAAGGGAGAAATATAAGCCTGGAATCTGAAGTGTTACCTTGTGGAATAGTATAGCACAGTGGCTAATGTTGCAGACTCAAGAATCAGATAAATTGGGTTCAAGTCCTGGCTCCCATATATACAATCTCTGTGACATTGGCAAGTTAACATTTCTGTGACTCACTTTCCTTATCTGTATAGTATAAAAATAATTACACATATTGGTGCTTTACATCTGTAAATGTTGTGAAGATCATATGTTTTGTTTTGTTTGTTTGTTTGTTTATTTTTTACTTATTGAGATTTTTAACATCTTTATTGGAGTATAATTGCTTTACAATGGTGTGTTAGTTTCTGCTTTATAACAAAGTGAATCAGCTATACATATGTTCCCATATCTCTTCCCTCTTGCGTCTCCCTCCCTCCCACCCTCCCTATCCCACCCCTATAGGTGGTCACAAAGCACCTAGCTGATCTCCCTGTGCTATGCAGCTGCTTCCCATCAGTTATCTATTTTACATTTGGTAGTGTATATATGTCCATGCCACTCTCTCACTTTGTCCCAGCTTACCCTTCCCCCTCCCCGTGTCCTCAAGTCCATTCTCTAGTAGGTCTGTGTCTTTATTCCTGTCCTGTCAAAAAAAAAAAAAAAAAAATCACATGTCTTTATGTAAATAAATTACTTATCCCAGTGCGTGTTTTTTGGTAAATGTTCTTTTATTTGTAATGCTAGTGTTACATTAGTAATAATATTAGAATTAAAATCATTAGAATACTTTTATGTTGAACCATATGAAATAAACACTTTTTAGATGAATATCAGGTAAAATACAAGCAATTTCTTACAGTTAACTTCATTCATTTTCTTTTTTGTATTGAAATATAGTTGATTTACAAAGTTGTGTTAATTTCTTCTGTACAGCAAAATGATTCAGTTATACATATATATATATATATATATATATATATATATATATATATACATTTTTTAATGTTTTTTTTTTTTCCATTATGGTTTATCATGAGATACTGAATATAGTTCCCTGGGCTGTACAGTAGGACTTTGTTGTTTGTCCTTTCTATATATAATAGCTTACATCTGCTAACCCCAACCTCCCACCCCATCCCTCCCCTAATCCTCTCCCCCTTCATTCATTTTTATGCTCTTATGCCTACAACTGAGAAGAGAAATTCTGAAACTCCAGGGTATTACTGATTTCTGACTCTGGAGAAGTATAGTATAATAAATATAAAGTGTTGCCTCCTAATTACTGATATTCCACCTTATGTGATTGCATCAGTGTTTAGCTCTGTCCAGTGACAGAGAGGCAACAATTGCATATTACTTAGAAAGAAAGATGGAGCACTAATAAATAAATGAATCCTTTCTATTTTCATGAGAATGAAGTTCCACAGCCACATCTATAGTCATATTTTTGTATTCTGTGTTCATCACATCCCTCTTTGGGATTTTTTTTTTTTTTTTTTACTGAGTGGAAACCTGTATCCTTAGTTTTGTCACCACTTATGTGACATTGCAATTATTTACTTAGTACTTTCACATTTTTGTTAAGCCAGTATATCTGGATTCAATGGGTATTTTCTGAGCTATTGGCCACAACAGATTCTTCACTTAAAGACACTGATGTAGGAAAAACTTCCTGGTTTATATCTCCAATTAAATAGAAAAAAAAAAACAATTATATGCAGCGATCCTAGATTAGCCTGACAAATTAGGTGTGGAGAATGTGGACTGGAGGAATTATGCAGTAGTAGATCCAAGTCATGCACAATTCATCCAAATAATTTGTTAAAATAGACTGAATATTTTTAATGTGGCAAAACATAGTTCAAACAATCTGAGGCAGGAACAGAATCTCATTGGCTCACTAACAGATGTCCAAGAGAACAGCCAGCTAAATGTTCAATCAGACCCATGGACCCAAGGAATATTGTCAGGGATCTTTCTTTGCTTCTACCTCTAAACTCTCATTTCATTGAAATGGAGGTTTCTTTCACTGTGTCAGTAAGATAACCACTGACCACCACTGGCCACTTCTGGTTTACCTTTTTAGCTATAAAATACCTTTTAGCTGTAAAATACAGACATAAATAGGTATTGTCTCTTCCAATAAGCATGAAGCAATCTCGGGGAAGATTCTGTTTGCACTGGCTAAGGTAATATACACAATTTCTGAGCAAATGTTTGGATCTAAGGAGATGTAGTTTTATTATTGGCCCAGTCTGTGTCACAAACCAACACTTGTGTCAGAGAAAGTGGTCAGAGGTAGTGCGACATAATGGGTGAGGGGTGACAAGGACCATACTGGGTAGAGAGAAGTGATATACCTAAAGAAGGGATACTGACAATAGAAATAGCATGTTCACCAATTGTCTTCTGATAAAGAATATCTGTTGTGGAGAGATTATATTGTTCTACCAGAAGACATTTGTCAAATTTTCTTGACAACACTACATATAGCACATCTGGAGTTGGTTCCCTTCAAATCATTAGATAGAAGCTGTGCCTCATTAGCCGGAACTAAATCTGATATTGAAAAATCTGCACATAGTAGTAGTATGAACAAAGCTATAAACTTATTCCATTAGAGCTTCTGATTTTTTAAATAGAAATCCCACATTTCCCTCTACTCAATAAGCCATTATTATTACAGAACCATTTCAAGGGAAGAATCTTACTCCTTAGGATGGCCCAGAGCACTTCCATTCTTTTTCTAAATTCTGCTGCAACAACTATAATCCTGAATCAATTATAGGATTGTGAAATGCTATTAATTTAGACATGTGAAAATATGTATTCTTGTTAAAAGAAAGAGGAAAGGGATTTTTATTCATGTTATTATCCTTGTGTCTCACAAACCTGAGGTAGTTATTCAGCTGCTACGGATGTTCTGAAGCCTATGGCTGACACAGCCTCCCTAATAAACCCTGAACAGCTGAGGTTGAGTTGGGTTGACATCTCAAGTCTAGCTTTGAACTTCACTCATACTTATCAGAACATTTATAAACCAACAAGAGAGTGTTCTGGACATTACTCTAGATTCTCACACCATTGTCATATTTTTTCTATCAAAGTTGAAGCTCTGGATCTGGCTGACCTGAGCCTCTGCTGTTATAACTAAAGAGGACAAGTCTATGATAATAAGAGTTATACCAGCATGATATCACCATATTAATTAGTTCTGGAGATGGTCTCCTCACAGCAAAATACTTCAACATAACTATTAGAAAAGCTGTCTTTCTGGTGTCACTTCACTTAGCTATGTGAAGGAAGAGAGAACAACAAATAATACAGTAAAAACCCTAGAGAGGAATGATGTGTGGTACATTTAGGGGAAAATAAATAACTTAAGATGTGAGAAGGATAGAATGTGAGGGCCAAGTGATAAGAAATGATCCTGTAGTCTAGCATTAACTAACCTTAGACTTACAGTAGCATAATCTCACAAACTCTTAGGAAAAGTTTTTCCAATCTTTTTGTCATTTTACATAGTAAATTATAACATCTCCAAGTAAAATAGATACTTCATTTTGGATAAGCATATTTTTGAAATTTATGGTCAATTTTATTTGAAATAATTTCTAATGATATTCATAATATAAATTCAGTAACCACAGAGTACGGTGGATATCTTAGATCAAGTTCTTGGAAAGAAACACAGAGATTTTATTCAGAAAGTTTATTGAGAAGTGCCTGCAGGGTCAACTCCTGGAGGAGGGAAAAGGGAACTATAGCAGAGGAAGAAATGCAATTTAGAAGGTATCAACCTGATCCCAAAACCCCCTGGAGAGTTTTGGAGATGGATCATCACTTCAAAGTGCCTGCCTTGAAGCAAGAAGCCTGCACCTTTAGTCTCTATATTACCAACCATTGGGTCTGTGACAACACTCTAGGAAAAAGTGCAAATTTGGACTCAGTAGTTCTCCTCAGCTGAGGGCAATTCCTGAATATGGATCAACAGAGCAATATTTCCAGCAGGTGGGAATGAGTGCCTCAGTTCTGAAGGATGAATACAAGCATAGATCCTTCTATTACCCTTCGCTATATTGTGCTTTGAAAATAATTGCTGCATTGTTATTGTTGCTTACAAATTGAAGGTTTGTGACAACCCTGCATGGAGCAAGACTATGGGAGTCATTTTTCCAACAACATTTGTTCACTTTGTGTCTCTGTGTCACGTTGGTAATTCTCACAATATGTCAAATATTTTCACTATTATTATATTTGGTATGGTGATCTGTGATCAGTGAGCTTTGATGTTATGATTGTAATTGTTTTGGGGTGCCATGAACTGTGCCCAAATAAGACAGTGAACTTAATACATAAATGTTGTGTGAGTTCCAACTACTCTACCAACCAGCTGTTCCCGTCTCTCTCCCTCTCCTCGGGCCTTCCTATACCCTGAGACAAAACAATATTGAAATTAAGCCAATTAATAACCTTAAAATGGCCTCTAAGTTTTCAAGTGAAAGGAAGAGTCACACATGTCTCACTTTAAATCAAAACCTAGAAATAATTAAACCTAGTGAGGAAGGCATGTTGAACTGAGATAGTATGAGAGCTAAAGAGTTAGTAAAGTTGTGAATGCAAAGGAAAAGTTCCAGAAGGAATTAGAAGTGCTGCTCCAGTGAACACACAAATGATAAGAAAGCAAAAAAAAAAGCTTTATTGCTGATAGGAAGAAAGTTTGAGTGCTCTGGATAGAAGATCAGACCAGCCACAGCAGTCCCTTAAGTCAAAGTCTAATCCACAGCAAGGCCCTAACTCTTCAATTCTATGAAGGCTGAGAGAGGTGAGGAAGCTACAGAAGAAAAGTGTGATGCTTGCAGAGGCTGGTTCATAAGCTGTCAAGAAAGAAATAATCTCTATAAAATGAAAGTACATGGTGAAGCAGCAAGTGCAGATGTAGAATCTGCAGCGAGTTATTCAGAAAGTCTAGCTAAGACCATTGATGAAGGTGGCTACACCAAACAACAGATTTTCAATGTAGAAGAAGCAGCCTTACATTGGAAGAAGATGCCATTTAGGTCTTTCATAGCTAGAGAGGAGAAATCAATGCCTGGTTTCAAAGCTTCAAAAGACAAGCTGACTCTCTTGTTAGGGGTTACTGCCTCTGGCAACTTTAAATTAAAGCCAGTTCTCATTTACCATTCTGAAAATCCTAGGATTTTAAGAATTGTGGACCCCAAATCTACTCTGCCTGTGCTCTATACAGGGAATAACAAAGCCTGGATGAGAGCACATCTGTTTACATCATGCTTTAACTAAATATTTTAAGCCCATTGTTGAGATCTATTGCTCAGAAAAAAAGATTCTTCTTGAAACTTTACTGCTCATTGACAATGCATGAGGCTACTCAAGAGCTCTGGTGAAGATGTACAATGAGATTTATGTTGTTTTTATGCCTGCTAACACAACATCCATTCTGCAGCCCATGGATCAAGGAGTCATTTCAACTTCCAAGTCTTATTATTTATGAAATACATTTTGTAAGGCTATAGCTGCCATAGTGATTCCATTGATGGATCTGGGTGAAGTAAATTGAAAACTTTATGGAAAGGATTCACCATTTTAGATGCCTTTAAGAACATTTGAGATTCATGGGAAGTGGTCAAAATATCAACATTAACAGGAGTTAGGGAGAAATTGATTACAACCCTCATGGATGGGACTGAATTGCTGCAATCTCATGGTAAAACTTGAATGGATGAGGAGTTGCTTCTTATGGATAAGTAAAGAAAGTGATTTCTTGAGATGGAATCTACTACTGGTGAAGATGTTGTGAATATTTTTGAAATGACAACAAAGGATTTAGAATATTACATCAACTTAGTTCATAAAGCAGTGGAAGGGTTTGAGAGAATTGACTCCAATTTTGAACAAAGTCCTACTGTGGGTAAACTGCTATCAAATAACATTGCATGCTACAGAAAAATAGTTCATGAAAGGAAGAGTCAACTTCACTCTTTTCTTATTTTAAGAAATTGCTACAGCCACCCCAACCTTAAGCAACCACTGTCCTGATCAGTCAGCAGCCATCAACATTGAGGCAAGACCCTCCACCAGCAAAAAGATTGACTCACTGAAGGTTCAGATGATGGATAGCATTTTTTATCAATAAAGTATGTTTTAATTAAGGTATGGAAAATTTTTAAGGCATAATGCTATAGTATATTTAATAAGGATTAGGATAGGGACATATGATGTTTTGCATCAAAAATCTTGAATCTCCAAATCCACCGAACCATCTAGGCCAAAGGAAATAGCCTATTCCTCCCTGTTAAAAGCTAGACCTCTCTTTTTTTCATGAAAACTATGCAGGTTCTTCTGCCTTATAAAACAAAGTGTGGCCCTTTCAGGATCTTCTCCCTATTCACTCCTGACCATTAGGCCAATAATTAGGGATAATCTACAATGATATCTATCCAGAGAATTGCTGAGCTTACCAATGGAGGAAAGGAATTTGCTATAAGATGTAGTCAACATGTACTGTCAGAAGCCAGGTGACTATATAAAGGACAGGATTCAAGGGGTACTGAAATAAGTGGGACAGAATATAATTTTGGACAGAGAGAGTTTACCAGAATTGGATTGTTCCTAGAATAACTGGATACAACAATCTGGCAAAGACCTCAGATGATGATTTTAACACATTGTTAGGGTGTATCTTAGAAGCTTGGGGAAATCAATTACCCTCAGTAGGTTAAGTAGAAATGACAGAACTGCCACTGCAGATTATGTAAAAAGGGATCAAATGGCTCAGAGAATGGACATGCTAGAGTTGGTGTTGTATATAAGATTGGAAAACCCACCAATTGACTCTGTTCTGCAGAAGGGATCAGAGGTCACCCTGCTTATCAAACTGGCAAGCAGACTGATGAGAGGAACACCAATATCACTGAGAAGTTCAGTGGTGGCTGAGTGGTGTGGACCAGCATTGACAGAAGGAGATGCTTTTATAGAAATGGGCCCAATGATAAAATACAATCATGGAATTCAGAAATATTAGAGGATAGGTAGTGGCACTTAACCACCACAGCAAGTTCTATGCAAAGATCATAATAAGTAAGAAGTTTAAAATGATAGCTGTGGTTAACTGGCCTGCAGAGAATTGTGAAGATAGATAATGGATCCCCACCTCCCTAGGAAAAGGATTGTTGAACAGTTAACAAGAGTACAATCTATATGATGAAAATAAATAAAAACTGTATATGGTTCAGGGCATCCACCCCAATCAAAAATCACAATTCCTTGTTCAGATACTGAGCCTGACCCAGTTTATAGTCCAGAACCCACTGACTGAAAAAAAGAATCAGATTTCCAGGGGGAAAGCAACACCAGAGTAAGTGTATGTATTAATGGTTTTCTCGGTCTCTTTACAAATTGAGCCACTTACATGGGTAAAACAAAGAAAATATCTAAATATTATAAGAGTTTTTGGAGACAGTATCTGAGCTGACATAGATATTCAGAATTCCAAAGAATCATCATGGAATCCTCTATTAGTATGGTTATATATGGGAAACAGGTAATAAATGAAGTCCCATATCACCTACCAGGTGATAAAAAGGCTGTCACATTTGTGAAGAGCCCAGAGAAGTAAAGAGCTTTGAAGCAGACCCAGGCTGTGGTGCAAGCAGCCCTGCCACTTGGGCCATGAGACCTGGCAGACAATATGGTACCAGTGGTTGGAAAATATGCCATCCTGGCTGGTGTAATTGACATTCATTTACACAATGGGGGCAGAGAAGAATAAGTTTAGCCACCACTTGGATATGTCTTACTATTTTTGTGCCTAATTTTGATAAGAAATGGGCAAGTGCAGCAGCCATAACCTGAGCAGAGCATGGTCACCAGACATTCACACTCTTCATACATGAGAATATTTTACCCTACTCCCCAAGTAAGCTACCTAAACCAACAAAAAGGTCATTCTAAGATGAAGGAAACCTATAATGGATAGTAAAAAATGAAATAGTAAATATTGGTTATACAGCCTCATGAACAGTGTCAATGTGAGGGTTGTATCTGTCCTCCCATCAGTTTCTTCAGGAAAGCAGCCCACCATAATTCTGGGAAAGGAGATCCCTAAAGTTATATGAAGCATGTAGATCTTAGTAGTACAAGACGCAGACCGTAACGGATGTTGTGAGGTGCCAACCACACCCTTCAGGATTGAATCACATATTTTCCCAGTCATTGGCAGTGTCAACGACTCACTTGCAGCTCACTACCCCCCATCTTAACGTGGTGAGTTTCATAGACCAAAGAGTGTTGCCTCATCCAAGTTCATATGCCCTTCTCTGGAGTAAACCACATGCAACGTAGGGTCTATACAAGAAACTCAATCCCTTGCTTTAATTTGGGACAACTCTGCAGGATGATCCCAACCCAGCTAAGACTTATTCTATGTATGCATCACAGTCTAATTTCTCCTTCTGTCAAATCCTTATTTATTTAATTCCCCACAAATATGGATCATGAGAGAATGTCCCAGTAAACTTCCAGTCCACAAATCTCTACTTCATTGCTTCCTGGGGAACCTGACTTGTGATATCAAACTTGAATAAGTACAAGATTCTTAATAGTTATCATTACATAATTGATCAAACAGGACTTGATTAAGATCAAGTGGAAAATAATTTTATTCTCTCTCACCACTTGCTCTGAAGAATAGTCACTCCCCACTCCTAGATGATATTATCAGAGAGGTCTTTAAGATTTCTAATCCTTTTTAGTCATAAGAGTAATCTTATTTAAGGAAGTAAAATGACCATCCTGCTATGAATCTCTTCACCTCTCCAGGTAGCCTTCCCAAGTGGTGTGTGGTGTTTCTTTCTTTCTTTTTTTTTTTTTTTTGTTTGGTCACTCTGTGCGGCTTGTGGGATCTTAGTTCCCCAACTAAGGATCGAACCATGCCCCTTGCAGTGGAACTGTGGAGCCGTAACCACTGGACCACCAGGGAATTCCCCCCACCCCCTTTTTGTTTTTTCCCAAGTGGTGTTTCTTTTGGAAGGCTCCAGAAAACTCCCTCTCAAAGGGTCCATATTTGATACTTGGGGAACCCACACCATCATAGTCATCTGCAGAAGCTTCAGAATGTCCCTGAATATGCCTTCAGACATCTCCAGGTAATGGTAACACACCAAGAAATTCTAAGAAGCAGGCCACTTGAAGGTTTTTTTTCTCTCACTCAGTCAAAGATAAGAGAAACACCTCTCTGCACTCCCAGAAGATGTGCTCCTTCTTTGTCTCACCAACCTCTACTCTTATGACCTGGAGATGGGTTATCAATAATTCTGGCAGATCAACTTTTGACACATCCTGCCATGATAGACCCAGCTCTTCTCCTTAGGCTGGGACATTTCTTGGAACATTATATTTTTTCTCAACTACTGGGGGACCAAAAAGGAGATGGAAAAAATCTCTCTCTAACATCCTGTTATAATTATTATAAATAAAAATTATATGTAAAGACTAATGTTTACTATTTCCCAGAACAAATGCCACTCATTATTTACTGGAAAATTAATTATGTAAAAAATTGTGAACAAATAATTTTTAAGATGATATACATCACGTAATTTTTTGTACTGAATGTGAAATACAATGTAGATTGAAAGTGAATTATTACTTACAACATAAGTAGTAGATAAAACTGCTTTCCTGGACTAATTGGCATTTAAGGTTTTGAAATCTCTGTCTCTCTGTCCCTCTTATACACACTGCCCCCCCACCACACATTCAAACATACAACTGGTTAACTTGTTTTATGAATATTATAATTTGCTTCTATACTATGAACTTCAGAATGCTACTGGCAGATGCTATTCCATCATGGGTGCATAGACTATTTTATTACCAGTAAACTAAAGGACAAAATTTTTAAAAGTCACAAGAAAATGTTATTGTATGTTTTTCTAACCTTTGGTTTTGATTACTAGGTTACTAGAGACATCAAGATTGCCGGAGATATCTTTTGATTATTGCAGGTATCTTGTTGTAGTTTATACATATTTTGACTGGATGAATTCAGCATTATAGATCCATTGATGCTTATTGCACAATTTTCATACTGCTTATTAACTCATATTCTAGCATCATTCTTCCAGGTTTCACTTCTTTAAGCAATAGTCCACTATGACCATAAATAAATAAGTTTAAGAATAAAAAGCAATTCACCTGCCCATTATGACTACCAAAGCATCCCAGGGTGCTCTCCTTCTAAGTGATGGAGGTGATTGTGACAGCATGAGCAGGGTTGTTGGAAACCCACCAGTACCAGACATGCAACACATTAAAGTCACCATTGGAAGCTCTCAAAGTATTTCAGTTTTGAAGAGGGAATATTTTGGTAGTTTAGTTATTGACTTAAAGTACTAACTAAAATAGACCCCCATTACTGGCTTTAAAGGCAAGACGAATCAGAGCCCCTGGGGATAAGCTTCTGCTGATGGAGAGGAACTAACATAGGGAAGGGATTTACACTAAGGTAAGGCATGATCAGACTTGCCACAAGATGGAGAATGAATGAAAGGTTGGGAGTTGGGTGTGGGAGCAGTTTAGAAGATGGAAGAAGAGCTAAAAGACTATTGCAGCAATCTGAGGATGAGATGATATTGACCTGAAGGAGGATAGCAACAGGATTTGGCAAACTAGATAGATTCTAAACACAGTCAGAAGGGAACACCTGCATCTTGGTAATTGCTTGCTTATGGAGGATATGGAAAAAGAAGAGGACAAAGAGGATGTGAAAGTCTGGTTTGGTGTACAGATTAGGGAGTGGTGTCACTCACTGAAACAGAACAAGGAGAGGAAAAGGCTTTTCTGAAAAAAGACTATTTCAGCTCAAGATATTTTGAGTTGGGGGTATTTGTGAACAATTTAAGGAAGTATGCCTCCTAAGAGCATTTCATCCAGAACCCTGAAGAGAAGACTAAGAGTAATTGGAGTAGGAAATCATAGGGTAGAAACCTGTCAAATGTCCCCAAAGAGGGGACTTTCTCATTAATGGTGAGTCACCACTCTTCTAACATAATACTCATCTTTTATATCAAGTTAGGGATTGTGACTCAAAAGTTAAACTCTATTAACATATGGTATGTGTGCTTATTATTTATCCCAAGCAATATACAGAAGCAATTGGGATTAAAACAAACTTTAAAATTTCCATGACTTGTACCTTACTGCATCTCATGAAATAAGATCCATGTCACTAAACACTTTCAAAATAAAATCCAAAAAGTAAATTCTGACTCATTATTCTAAACTGATTCAGGAAATCAAAATTATTAGCACAAATGAGAATTTGGACAAAACTTCGTCGAAGGAGCGAATGGCTGTGCTCAGTGGCATCTCACATTTTTGCAGCATGCTCAAATACAGGCTGATGATATTGCTAAATATAAAATCTTATATTAATTTTCTGTATTTAGGCTACTGCTTCATTTCTGCAATCAGTGGAGCAGTGGATAATTTAAAGTATTAACAATGCCATTTTTTCTCACACCAATAAAACAAAGAAAAATTCACTGTTAGAGATTATAACAGTGTAAAGAACATGACAGGGAGATCAGAATAGAGGAAATAGCATGTTAATGGCATTCAGTATTCTCCATGTGTCAAGTCATCAGCATTTTTATTGCCACTATTTCTCAGCATACACTATTAGAATTTATTGAGTCAATCTGTCTCCATCACCTGTGATATAATATATTTTATTCAATAAGCTATGGAACGATATTTATCTTTCAACTCCAATAACTGGCTTTCAGGACAATAACTGCTTATCAACCAAGCATTACAAGAGGAGAAGAGGTTGTACATTTTAATATCTGACCCCAGGGTTATCATTTTATCATCTCTACACTTGGTATTAAGAGGTGTGCTGGGCTTCTCTGGTGGCGCAGTGGTTGAGAGTCCGCCTGCCCATGCAGGGGACACGGGTTCGTGCCCCGGTCCGGGAAGATCCCACATGACGTGGAGCGGCTGGGCTCGTGAGCCATGGCCGCTGACCCTGCGCGTTCGGGGCCTGTGCTCTGCAATGGGAGAGGCCACGACAGTGAGAGGCCCACGTACCGCAAAAAAAAAAAAAAAAAAAAAAAAAAAAAAAAAAAAAAAAAAAGAGGTGTGCAGACTTCAATCCAAGAAATCACTCGGATTCAGTTGTTATGGCAAATGATGGTATCAAATCATGTTTTAAAGTTCTAGCCTATGAAGCATATTGCAAGAAGTTGAGGGGAAAAAAGACTAGGCTCTTAAGTTTACCCCACCAGACATTTGCACTGGGTTCTCTACACCAGAATGAGAATCAAACACATACCTAAGAGCATTCATTTCGTAAGAAATATGGGAATAGAAAAGTGGTGGGTTTTTTTTAATGCCTCAGATAGCCCACACTGAAAAATCAAAGTCGAAGTGAATCTGTAAGTTACGTCCTCAAGTTGTTATTCTGAATGTAGGTGCATTCAGGGGTGGACATTGGGTCCTCATTGTCCATATCATCAAGGTACTTGATACTTCTCAGTGGCCTTTTGGAAGGAGAATCGCGTTGCTGATGGCCGCTTGGTTCTGGGAGGCATATTGGTTTGAGAAATCCTGCAACAGAGTTAACCAAATTCTCAGCTTTCTGCACAGTTTACATTCCAGTTGCTCACCTCAAGTAATTTTGAAAAAGAATTAACTATTTTATTCTCCTAAGTGCTTTGATAAACATTTATTTCATATCCGCTTCTTTCCAGCTTTCTCCCCGGAAATCCCTTGTCCCTGTGTAGACAAAAGGCTGTCATAACACTGACATGATTGAGTTGGTATTTGGTGGTTTCACCTCAGAAACGAAGGGGTCTGGAACTCCTGCTGGTAAAAAGCATTAATTCATCTGCTGTTAGCTTTGCTCACCAGGAAGTCTCCTCTCCCAGCCAGAGAGCACAGAACTGCACAAAAGCCACTTCCTGTCAGGCACTTTATTGCTTGATTGTGCCAACTCTTGCTGACCTGCATGTGTGGGTCAGGCAGCAGGTAAAACACAAAGATATCCACCTTCCAACATGCCCATCTTAACACGTGTCATGTTAATACCATGCATGCTTAGCACAGCCATTTTTTTTTTACTCCCTGCCTTTAAAAAAACCCTTCAGTCTGAGCTCTTGTTATAATAATAATCAACTGCAGTCACCTTTCTCTGCCCAACCCATGCGCACATCTTTATTTATTCTGTATTGCATATGGAAGAAAGTGAAAACATTTGGGGTGTTGGAATCATTTGATTTGAATCCAAATCCCAGTTGAGCTACTTACTATCTGTTTGCTATTAAACAAACTCATCTCTCTGAGCTGCAGTCCATTTGTCATTAATGCCTACCTTTAAGGGGCTGTGATAAAGATAAATGAAATAAAATATATAAAGGGACTGCCCCTGGGTGTGACTCACAGTAGGTGTACTTGATTCCTTTGAAAAAAAAAAAAAAAAAGAAACAACTAAACTTTTGGGTTATATTATGCTTTTGAAAGAACACAGAGTAGAGTGTTGCTTGTTGGTTCATTTATTTGCTTATTACTGTACAGGAAGAGGGTGAAGGGAAGGAGGAAGTGTGGTTAGGAGAGATCATGCCTTAACCCCACTGGGAATTGCTCTAAGTGTGTGTTTTGTGTATCCTACTTATATCTTCTTAGAGTCCCCATTTTAAAAGCATGTCCTTTCTTTACTTTGGCACCACGCAAGACAGTAACAATAGGATTAAAAGGAGTGCATCTGGTTTAAGATTTGTCTTGAAGCTTTACGGAAGCCCAAAGGAGGTGTTACATTCCCGGCTTAGCGGGGGAGTTCTTGGCACAGGAAAACTCAGCCTCAAATCCTTGGCTGTCCTACATAGATTTGAGGTTGCTCTGTTGTGTGTGTACCCTTGTGTGTTGGTGTTGGGGTCGGGGGAGGCCTAGGAAGGGGGTATGACTTTGGGGAAAGTAAATGGAGTGGGGACATCTGATGAAGAGGTGTGTGGGTCTGGATAAGGTCCTGACTTCTGTGCCCCAGTTGATGGTCTTGTGCAAAATGTCCCATCTACCAACCTCAGCAGGTCTGTCCTTAGGCAAGTTTTTAGCCTTAAGTCGCTTGATTTATTGGTAGAGGGGGAAGGCAAGCATATATGTCAGGGAAGACAAATGAGGAAATATGTATAGAGTATATAGAGCAATGACTATTCATTATTCAACACATATTAGTTTCCTTTTATCATGTGGCTTCTTACCTTACTTATATGCTGAGAGACCTGCACCTGGGGACTCACAGTGTGATATCTATTCCCCATGCAAAAGAGTTGAGCAATGCAAGAGCCACCTTAGACCTTAATCCATTTCAAACCTCTCCCATTAAATGGAACTACACTTCCTTAGACCATATGTCCTGATTGAATGTTCAACTATATAGTGGTTCTGTGAATGTCACCTGACTCTCTTCCTTGTGTATATAACAACGAGCAACCCAATTCAGCATCAAGACCAAAGTTAGCCATCAACTGATCACATGTCCCTAATAGAATGTTAGTTTATTGAATATTCATTTAATGATTTATTGAGAGCCAACTAAGTGCCAGACACAGTTCTAGATGCTAGGTACAGTGGGAAATAAGATGTACAAAGTCCCTGAACTTCAGACCTCATATATCAGTGATGGAAGAAAAGAAAATTATCAAACATACACATGAAGTAGTATCTGGTAATGACAAAATTCTCAGAAGCAAATCAAGACAGGGTAATGGGATAGAGACTAGAAGATGGAAGGGCCTAATATAGACAGGGAAGTTCAAAGAAATCCTCTTTGAAGAGGTTATGTTTCTGAGCAGAGTTCTTAATGAAGTGAAGGAGAAATCCAGGCAATGATCTGGAGGAAGAAAGAAGCCAATCTGATGTGTTAGAAGAATAGTGCTGTGGCTGGGGCTGGAGACAGCTTATGTCAGACAAGGGAGATCAGAGAGGAAGGGGGTCAGAGAGGTAGTCAGGAGCCAGGGGAAGCCCAGTCTTGTAGGCTGGATTAAAGAGTTTGGATTTTTTTCTGAGTATGATATGAAGCCATTGATGGGTTTTGAACCTAAGAATGCTGTTACCTATTTTATATTTCACCAAAATTATTCTGGGTACTCCATGTACAATTGACAGTAAGTAGGTAATGATGGGTCAATTACTATTTTAAGCATTGTTTAATCAAGGTGATGTGATTCCATGGTGAGCATGACAGTGACACAGAGTGGATTGTGCAGCCCACTCCTTACTAGAGGGCCAACTCTAATCAAATTACCAAACTTTTTAAAAAATTAATTTTATTGGAGCATGGTTAATTTACAATGTTGTATTAGCTTCTGCTGTACAGCAAAGTGAATCAGTTATAAATATACATATATCCACTCTGTTTTAGATTCTTTTCCCATATAGGTCATTACAGAGTACTGAGTAGAGTTCCCTGTGCTATACAATAGGTCCTTATTAGTTATCTATTTTATATATAGTAATGTGTGTACGTCAATCCCAATCTTCCAATTTATCCCTACCCTCTTTCCCCACTTGGTAACCAAAAGTTTGTTTCCTACACCTGTGACTGTATTTCTGTTTTGTAAATAAGTTCATTTGTACCACTTTTTTAGAGTCCACATATAAGGAATATCATATGATATTTGTCTTTCTCTGTCTGACTTACTTCACTCAGTATGACCAATCTCTAGGTCCATCCATGTCTCTGCAAATGGCATTATTTCGTCCTTTTTATGGCTGAGTAATATTCCATTGTATAATTGTACCACATCTTCTTTATCCATTCATCCCTCGATGGACATTTAGTTTGCTTACATATCATGACTATTGTAAATAGTGCTGCAATGAACATTGGGGGTGCATGTATCTTTTCAAATTATAAGTTACCAGACTTTGAGCCTCAATGCCCTCATCCATAAATTGGGAAGAACACCCACCCACAGGGCTGTTCTGAGAATGTAATAAAGGGCATATGTGAAACATTTAATGATGTCACTGGAAAATAATAAGTGCTCAAAAATGTTAACCCCCCTTGCGCCTCATCTCATTTATTCACTTAGTTAAGCCTAGTTAGCCTTTACCACAGGCCAGGTGCTGCAGTCATCATGGAGTGCAGGGACTCTTACTCCCACCCTGGGAAGGGGGTGAGTAACATGGAAAAGTAGCAGGACAGAACCATAGTAATTGCTAACTGCTAAATGATGCCTGCAGTGAACCTGGAGAAGCTCAGTGTAAGGGGAATGACCATGCTGGAGTTGTTAGGGATGACATCACAGACCTAGCAAATGTCAGAGCAGTTGATGAGGAAAGGGCAGCTAAGGGTGACCTTTTGTCCACATGTGGAGAAATCTATATTTTGCCCAGCTGAGAAAATGTAGCCATTGCCCTCAAGTGCCACAATGTGAGGGAGTTCTATCACAAGTTATGCCTTTATCTGAAGAAACATGTCTCTAATTCTGATGTCTTTTAGTTACACGCAGAGGAGTCACATACAGGAGGTTGTGTGGTCAGGAAAGGCTAAGGAGAGAAGGGAGAGGTTAGAATAGCATGTAAATGAAGGAGGAGAAGGCATTGCCTGGCCTCAGAACCCCCTATATAATCTACCACAATGGGGAAAGCATAGTCAGGAGGACACATGGTAGATTTCAACAAAGGAAGTGGTCACCACTTATGAAATGTCCACGGTGAAGAGAATAGCCAAAGATCCCAGGTTTAATTTCTCAGATGCACATTACCCATCACTAGGCCAAAAACATCACCATGGTTTCTTCTAACACAAACTTCAAGATGCTATGTGCTCTGGACTGACATCCACCTCCTAATAGGTGTCTGGAAAATCCATTTTCTGCTATATTTGTTAATAAATCTTAGTAAAGTATGAATTATAAAGAAATGTAATATCTTAGCTTGAAGAAATCAATAATGCTTTTAAACAGAAACTCATTAGTATTAAAGATTATTCTCATTTTTCGTTATATTGAGAAAGAAGGAAAATGATAATCATATCAATGTGTCATCCATTGAACTAACATGATGTCAAATGCATTGCCTAAAAAATTGAAATGTCCCATACAAATCAGATATTATTTATTTATTTACCACCCTTCTTCCCAGCAATCCTTTTACCCCCCGACACAAAATTCCTACCAAAGAACATTTGAGACAGCTTACCAAAAATGAATATAATTCATTAAGACAAAAATAGATCAATAAATCAGAGAGCCATATATTACTATTAAAAATTGCATGTCATACAAATGATAAAATGAACAATGAGTACATCATGTTCTATAATAGTGGTTGCGTTTCATCCTATAATCTAAAAGGACTCTATAGATATCAACCTATGAATAGTCCTGTTATATTTGCCCAGGTAATCCATTTTAGAGAAGACTAATATTCAACAAGATATCAAGAAATTTGAGATTACCGTAGAAACAACGAATATTCTAGAAAACTGTTTTCCATCTTTTAGGCCATTTTCACAGGTTCATGGAAGATTTATAATAATAATTCTTTAACAAGAAAACCTCACTGGAATACTGTCTGTGCATGTCAACCCAGTTTTACTCACACGTCTTCACATTTATTCACACATATACATATCCTTTTGTTTCAGTGAATGCAGATATATGTATATTTGCTTTGTAGAGAGAGACAAAGATATTCCCAGAAGGCAACTGCCGAAGGAGGCTATCAGATTTCTTAGTTCTTGTGGTGTGCAAGCCAGTACTGCCCCAAGACAACTAGACAAATGGCCATTTGCCAAGCAGGATTTGATCACTAGGATATACTTGTCCTCACCTGTTACCACACCTCCAAGGTAATTGTAACAAGCACTGGGATTCCGTACATGTAAAAGTATAAAGGTGAGGTTACCCATGTCAACTGGGAAGAGGAGGCAGGAGCTTGGGGACCATGCTTTTACAAGGGATGTAAATAAACAAAACATTCCAACGCCAAGCAGACAGCTCACTCCTTGTATAAAAGCACACAATCAACAGAAGTCTCCTAAGAAAGCACAATAACATTTTTTTTAAAAGCACTCTAAAGTAGTTTTTGCTTTCTACATAAACATTTCACTCAAATATTTATTATAGAGTATTTCTATTTTTCCTTTTCCTGGTTGTTCTTTAACAGAGAAAATTTCATTAACAAACCATGGATATAAAATATGAAATCAAGATCGTCTACTGCCTAGGAGAAGACAAACATCACTAAAAAGGATCAGTTTCTTTCACTGTCTAGAAATTTTTCGTAGAAGACCTTGGCTGGCCTTTTGGTATTAAAACTTCCTGACAAGTATTACACAGGAGTTTTAAATTAGAACTTGCTGTCACCGAGACAGTTATAAACTGTTAAATATGTCCTTTCTATGCTAAGCTCCTGTAAAGTATGCACATGGCAATGGCCGGGACACTCTTCCTGACAAGTAGCAGGGTGAGATCACAGAGATGTTTGCAAGCTGCCTGCAAGTCCGTGCAGGTGGCCCCATTAAGAGTGTGTGTGTGTGTGTGTTTGTGTGTGTGTGTGTTCCAAATAAACCATACTTCTCTGCTTCTCAAATCATATACTTCTCTCCAATGAAAACTTCTCATGGAAACCACGTTGTATTTTTCAATGATATCTACAAACCAAAGAGTGATTTTCAAGCTAATCTTTCAACCATTGGATTAATTTAACATTGAGTTTTCTCAAATAGTAAGATCTTCAAAAAAAAATCATTCTATTTTATCATTATCCATAAGCTAGATCATGATCCATAGGGTCTCATAATTTTACTGACTCTGAAAAACTGAGTCATCTCTTAAAAATATTTTCCTGTTATCATTATTTTTCACAAAACAGAAAAGTAATATATGAGGCCAACGACCACATCGTAGAAATTGTGGGGTGGGGAGAGGTAGAGAAAAAGGAAACTCAGACTTCCACCTTTTCTCATCCCTATGTTTTATTTTGTTTATTTTATAATATTTTCCAACAACAAATATCTCCTTCAAAGTTCTGTTCTGGAGGTGATATAATGAACTCTGCTTTCTCCTATCTGACCATCAAAACCCATAATTAGTGCTTAATTATAGTTTATATGGCCACTGTGGCCAAGAAGAAAAGAGCAGTTTTGTTACAGTCAATGAAGTATTTAAAGCTATGCCCAAGACAGGGCTGGGTTTATTAAACACTCGGGTAAGCAATAATAAACTTACATTGATCAGGCGACTCAATAGATCTCTTTTATGTGCTACTTACAAAAAAAATCCAGGTAGAATTAAAAATAAATGGGGGCCCTGTATGCTAAAAGTGCCCACTTCCCTACAAGGCCAACAGAATGGGAGAAACATAATCCCTTCCTCCAAGAAAAACTGACTCTTCGAAAACATGAGATATTCCTGCTTCAAACTATGACAAAAGGGGGGGACACGTCTTATATTCTACAATAATAGTTATATGCCTTGAAAGACAGGCACAGGTTCAGAACTTTCCTTGCATATAAAGGTTAAATAAGTTGTCCAAGTTCACAGAGCAAGAATTCCAATCAAGGGGGTTTTGTTTCACGACATGATCACTTAAATCCCCAATTCTAACCTTCCTCAGCTTAAGCAAAGAAGGATGCTGCTTGTGTGGACATTTGCCTTTTATGATTTTTAAACTAAAAAAAAAAATATTCTTGGCTGACCTTCCTTCCAAAATTAAACCTTGCTGGGAGACAGAATCCCCCTCTTACTGTAGAGGCTAAAGAGACAGGCTACTCATTGCCCCAGCTTCTTCTGCAACAAGGGCATGGCCATGTGTCCCAGGACAGCTGGTAGCATCCTGAGATTTGAACTGGGAGCCAGCAATGCCCAGGAAGGGGAGCAGGGTGAGGTGTCATTTATTTTGGCTGCAGCAGGTACACTGGCAGCAACATCTAACTTCCCTGAGTGGAGGGAATTGAGGTGCCAGCAGTAGTGTCTGGGGATAGAGGACAGTGCCGAGTGGGGCCTGGCAATGTGTGTTGTTGCATTTGTGCTCATCAGGACAAGAGCTATGTAATTACTGGCCAGGTCCTGGCTGCTGCCTGCCTTCTTTCAGCTTCTTTTTGCTGAGCCTGCTTCTCCTTACTTCCCACTTCTCAGGTGGCTTCAAAAGTATGTTTCCTCTTTAAACTTGTCAGAGTTGGTGCTTGCAACTGAGCTCTCTGCCAAACACTTGATGATAAGTTGCTGTTTTCATGTATTTAAGCATTCAGCAAAGTAATTGAGCTTGTTATATTTTGCAGCACTAGGTGAATTTCACATTATGTCTTTGGAGAGTGACATTTAAAGTTTTATTATTTCTGGACTGTACCTCACTACTGTCAATCTAGCTCAACACATACATGGATAAAAGCCAGTACGCTAAGCCCACTACATGCAAGGCTGCGCACCCTCTGTCAGGAGGGAGGGAGGGAGGTCTGCATTGTCATCCTTGTTGGTTCTCTCCTGGGATCATTGCTCAAGGCAGAGAGGGTTAAAACAAAAATGAAGCTGGATAATACAGAAAACAAACTGCCCCCTTCTGCTTTTTTTTCTCAGCTCTCACCTTTTCTTATTACCAAAATAATCAACACCACTACCTCTACGATACTCATGCATTCATTCATTCACTCATTCATTGTCTTGGATGAACCATGACCTTTCTGCAGGACTGCTACACAGGCAACGGTGGAGCAGTCATCAGATAATCACAGAAATTCACAATTTGTAAAGATGACAGTTGCTCTTAAGGAAGGGTCCTGGGTAGTTTGAGAATGTAAGATGGGAGTCAGGATCTGACCTGATAAGACATGGCATAAGAATATTGGGATTGGTTAGGTAAGGATGTAGGAGCGGGTGGTGTGTTCGTTGCTGCTGAACAAATTACTACAAACTTCCTGACTTAACACATATTTCTTACAGTTCTGAAGGTCAGAAGTCTGAAATGAATTTCACTGGGCTAAAAATCAAGATATCAGCAGGGCTAGTTTCTTCTTGAGACTCCAGGGGATAATCTGTTTCATTTCCTTTGCCACCTTCCAGAGGCTACTTGGACTCCATGGCTCATGGCTCCAGCCAATAGTGTAGCACCTTCTCTCTGACTTCTGCCTCCAATCCTACTTCTTCTGTCTTTTACTCTGATCCTCCTGCTTCCCTCTCATAAGGACCCTTAGGATTACATTGGGTCTACTTGGAAAATCCAGGATGATCTCCTTATTTATCTCAAAACCCTTGAATTAATCACATCTGCAAAGTGCCTTTTACCTTGAAAGGTAACATATTCACAAGTTCTAGAGATTAGGGTGTGGATGGGAGGATTCTGAGTAGAGGGAGCAGCCTGTGCAAAGGCACTGGGGTAGTCTGGGGCATGGTTCATTTGAGCAATTGAGGGAAGTCAAATGGAGAAAATTGGGAAGAGAGTGGCATGCAAGAGGCCAAAGAGAAACAAAGAGTACTAATCACACAAGGAAAGACTGGAAAACCATGTCAAGGACTTTGCTAGGTATCCTAAGCACAGTGAGGAGCTAAGGTTCAATTTGCAATTTTTATATATATATATATATATATATATATATATATATATATATATATATATATAAAAATTCAAATATATATACTTTAATTTTTGTACATAGTTCGGTTAAATCATAGACCACTATAATATTTCTGGTTACCTGACTTGCATTTTTTGTTTGCTTGTTTTTGTGGTATGCGGGCTCTCACTGTTGTGGCCTCTCCCGTTGTGGAGCACAGGCTCCGGACGCGCAGGCTCAGCGACCATGGCTCACGGGCCCAGCCACTCCGCGGCATGTGGGATCTTCCCAGACCAGGGCACGAACCTGTGTCCCCTGCATCGGCAGGTGGATTCTCAACCACTGCGCCACCAGGGAAGCCCGTGACTTGCATTTTTAAAGATGGTTGTGCCTCCAGAGTGGAGAACTGGTTGTCATGAAGCATGAAAAGAAGAGGAAGAAGGAAGAAGTAAAATTATGAACAGTACATACCAAGAGAAAGAGAGGGCATCAGATTCCAGGATACGTTTAGAGAATCAAAATGGGAGGTGGAGTCTGATGCCCTAAGGAGAATCGTACTCTTCACACTCCCATCTTATCTCAAGCCTGTTAGACCACAAGCCACCCCAGCTAGGGTGAGGAATCTCTGAACAGAAATAGGTTTTTAAAAGTCATGGTTAGCAAGGCAGGGACATATATAACCTAGGGAATTGAAATAAAGTGTTGAAATAGCATTAATTTGAAAGCAAAGTCAATTCTTGAAGAAACACTAAAATAAATAAGAATCAGCAGTGTTAAGTCTTTTAAAAACAAACAAACAAACAAACAAACAAACAAACAAACTCTTGTCCTGGTAGGTTATCCTTCATCTTAGTCATTCTGTCATTGATTCTCCCAAGGGTTTTAATTATGCAGACTCATCTCTTTCTTAAAGTATCTAAGTTCCGTTTTACTGACATGGAAGTTAAAGTCTTTTACATTTGCCTCCTCTCTTACTTTATTTATATAAGTCTCTGAAGAAAGAAAAAAAAAAAAGACATGCTTTTCTATCCCAAATGTTGTTACCCTTGTTCTCAAAATACAGATAAAATTATTTTAAAATTTATTACGCTTTCTATGGAAAGACTGCCATCTTCAACAAGATTGCTACACGTTCTGGAGAGATGACATTTGCCTGGCTACTTTTGGCTTTGACTTACTTTCTTAGATGAATTAGTTTAGTTTAGAGATGATGTCACTTTTCTGTATATGCTCCACAAGCCCCTTGGTGATTACGTGTGTAAAAAACTTTGCTGAAGTTTTCTATTGTTGGTTAATTTGTTAATTTTTAGTAAGAGAAGAGGTGAGTAGGGTATAAAATGTGTTTGGACAACAAAATAAAATAATATTGATGCAATACTTAAATTGTTGCACCTATGAGCCTCTTCCCATAAATCTAGGGAAATCAATTCTTCTCGAGATATTCTCAAAGACTCACTCCAGAAATATTTACTCAGTCCAGAAAGGAAGGCACTGGAGACCTTTCCAGGAAGCATAGTCAATCTCCCCGAAGAATCTACTCTTCTTTTCTCCTCTGCTGTAACTTGACTCATGGGGTTGCCACCAAAAATCCACTTCAGATCATTGTTACCATTTCCCACAGTATTTTCTGAGGGCAATGGGCCTGGAAATGTTTAATCATTGTGATGGGTCTCTTGTTTAATGCCTTAAAAACATATCAGAGAATTTCATTCTCCTTCCAACACTCTCTTCCATTGGTTTTTGTGAAATAATGTTCTTCTAGTTTGTGTTGGCCCTCTCATCCTCTCCATCCCAGCTATTACACATTGGGAGTCCTCAAGACTCAGTCCCAAGACTCTTGTCTCTGTATATTTTCTTTGTACATATTCTTACCTATGCAGATTACTCAAATTATATTTCAGCTCAAACCTCCCTCTGAGACCCAGGATCTAATCTTCATTGAGATGTTCACCATGTCTTTAAATGAACTTAGGCTCTTTATGATCCTTTTGCCCAAACTTTATTATCTTCATGTACCTACTTCATCAACCATCCACCTAGCTGGGCAAGTCAAGAACCTAGGTGTCCTTAATTCCCCTCTCTTGCTTACATCAGTCTCTTATCTATTATGAAGTCCTCTTGATTTTACCTCCTAAATCTCTCTTAAAATCATTCATTTTCATCTTCACTGCTAACTTGACAGTCCATGTTCTTCTCTCTCACTAGGATAACTGAAAGTCTTTGATTTCTTTATATGTAACATGCTACCTTCTTCCCCGGGCCTTTGCACATGAGACTCTCATTACTGGGTTAACTCATAATTCAGACCTCAGCTCTAGAATCATATCTTTATGGAAGACCCAATTGACCTCCCATTCTAAATTAGTTCTCTTCATTATGTGTGTTCTTTTTCTCACATAACTATGAAATTTTTGATTCATTTAAGAGATCATTTATTCAATATGTGTCTTCTCCACTAGGCTATAATTTGCATGAGGGCAGAACTTTATTTTGCTCATTATCACACCCAGCATCTTGCATAGAACTGGACACAATGGTAAATATAGACATATATTTAATTGATGAATAAATTTGTGACCCAGAAAATCATAATAAACTTTAAATTTGGTCAAAGGTCAATAAACTTTTTCTGTAAAGGACACATAATAAATATTTTAGGCTTTGCAACCCTGCAGTCTCTGTGGTAACAATTCATCCTACAATTGTAGTGTAAAAGCAACCATGTATCAATGGGCATAGCTGTGTCCCCCAAAAAATTTATCAACAAAAACAGTCTGCAGGCTGGTTTTGGTCCAAGGGCTTACTTTGCTGACCCCTGATCTAGGGTGTCAAGTTTTAAAGAACTCCATGTAAAGGGCATTACATCTTTCTTTTTGATCACTTTTCAACCTTTGATAAGGGTTAACGATTTCTCCAATTCACTTTACTAAATCATACATTTAACATGTCCATCTTTATAACAACTGTATGCCAATTTCACAGAATCTCACAGTTTTCTCCTTAGAGCAAAGGCTACAGTTTGCCTTACTCACCTCACTAAATGGCCATACTTTGTTTCCTAAAGCAAAGGAAGTTAACATTGAGGGCAGAGCAGATTTTACTTCCAGAAACTTAAGCTAGCAGCTACCCCAAATGACAGCTCCTCAGTTATACTAAACCAATTGAAAATACTTTTTCAGTAATAGAATTGTTCATGAATGCCCACTTCGTCTCACATCAATGGTTGAAGATTATATTCCCCACTCTGTGGCCAAACGACTTGCTTTGGCCAGTGAAATGGGTTTTGAAGTGTTGGGTGTCAATTCCAAGCAGAAATTTTCAGTCAGGTTGTGCTTCTTTTCTCTTAGACTCAATGGTCTCTAATGTTCTAGATAGAAACTGGTTTATGAGCCTGGACTGAATAAACTGGAAACCTCTCACCCAAACATAGAACATCATTGTTGGAAAAGCCACTGTTAATAAGGAATAACTATATTCTACATTGATGTGATAAGGATCCTAGTAGCAGTCAGCAATAGCTCAATGAAGTTAAACTGAATTGATGGACAAGCTACATAACAAAGGGCAAAAAACACATTTTGTGAAAATGCATTTAAAAAACTAAATCAACATAAAATTATTTAGCAATTTCTCATAAAATTGCCAACTTTCTAAAATCTCAGAAGATCTGGGTGATTACCTATCATTCATACATAGCAATGATGGACTGGAGCCAATTTCCGACTGCCCTCTCTAAACATGGCGCCCACTCTCCAGTTTGCCACAGCCCTTCCCTCTCATGTAACAAATACAAATGCCCTTCACCAACTTCCCCTGGGCCTCTCCTTCCCATCCACCATTTCAGGCTTTGTATCTGCCAGATACTCCATCTATACCCTTAGTCAATGAGATTATTGAGACCAATGACTGTGCTTTCTTCATCTTTGCATCCTTGGATCTCATCTTTTCACAGTGCTTGGAATATAGTATGTGCTCAGTACATGTTGGCTGAACACACAACTGCAATTGAACTTCTGTACTAGAAGCTTCCACAGAGTTAAAAACTTAACAATCAACTAGGCTTCAGATTTGCTTTGAAGCGATGAGTATATCAATCCATCTAAATATTCATTAAATCCAAGCAAGTATTAAAGAGAGTCCATATGCAAAGTAGGAGAAAAAGAACAGAGGCTGGAACGGTCAAAGGAATGTATGATATTGGTAAGTTCTGAAGCCTATAGGATGTTGCCCAAAATTCAGTTGAACTTCTAAGGTTTTTTAAAAAGCAGAAAATTTAAGGACATGTTCATCCCTGATATTTAGTATCACTTAATATGAGACTCTTGCTCCAAGCCAGGTGTGGTAAGGTTCATCCAAATCTCAGGAAGAGAGAATAAAAGTGGATGTCTGTGAACCCAGAACTTTAATATTAATCACAACGTCTATATCCTTTTCCCAAACCTGTTGTATTTCACTTCTCCGTCCTTCCCTCTCTCCACCCTTTTCCTTACTCCATTACACTTTATTCTCTTGTTGGGGGACAGGTGATGGGGGGAGAAGTAATCCATGATGCATTTTCAGACTGTGTGCAGAATGTTGTCTCCCTTCAAGGTGAACAACAGTATGTCAAACTCTTCATTTAAAAGGTGAACATAGGATCCACAGTCAGCAAAAGAATTATACCCACAGATTAGCAGAATCTCAATCCAAACAGACAAGGTACAAAGAATCACCTGGCTGTAGTATTTATTTACTTCTCGATAAACTTAAGAACAGACTTTCAGTTGTGTACAGTGTTATTTCATTTACAATCTTATGTCTTTACGGCAGTAAAGGAGTGATGGAGTTGCACTGATTTATTTTAATGAAAAAGAAATAGATATAAAAAGCTGTAATTTTAATTATATTTTACTTTCATGACATACTTGATTTAATTAATTTAACATTATTACCGCTTACAGTATGACATTTTATAAAGAACTGCTCTTAAGCAGGACTCTGCATTCAACTTTACTCTCTCTAGTGGTCTTATCATTTATCTGCATTATGTACAGTTTTGAAACAGGAGAATAACAATATCTTGTAAAAAAATAATAAACTTAGTGAAAGGAACTTGCTCAGAGTGCCTGTACTTTATTCCTAGGTGAATTTCTATTGTCCATTATCATTTATATCTAATATGAACCATTCTACACTGCTTGCCTCTAATCCCCACTCTTGTTAAGAAGCTTAAGAGGAGAATCACTTGATTTCAGGGCCTTTTGGAGTTCAAGGGCAAAGTGATTATTTCCTTAAAGGAAAAAAATAAAGATCACGGACTCATCACAATTTCCAAAGTTCAGCTCTTTTTGCTTCACTAATTAGAAGCCAGACCAAATGCATATCTGGAGGCCTTTATACAAGCGATCAGCCCTTTGCTCTGGGACCAATTATAGAAAAGTGTCTTTTACACATTACTCTCTGTGAATATTTAGTGTTCACATAAGCTGTCATGTTTCACCATGAGTCATGCTAAGACCATATAATCACATAGTTGAAGAGCTAATGATATGTTTGCTCTTCTCAGTTTAATTTACAAGTATAACTGCACTTAAAAGCCTATGGCTTATCTGTAGCTTAAAAATAAATGCTTAAATATATATATATATATATATATATATATATGTGCACATTAAAAAACAAAGGATGCTATTTAATCAGTAAATAAGATCATGCTCTTTCATCTGAAAACTATGTTTCTATGTCTAATTCCATCCATAGCAGTATTTTGTCCTTGCAAAATGACAGCAACAGTTGAGTGTATTTATTGAGAACTTGGTTTGGATAACAGGCTGAAATGGGTAGTCTTTTTTGATATGTTTCAGAGAACTAATGGCATATTTTTTATGTATTGGGTTGGCCAAAAAATTCATTCGGATTTTTCCCTAAGATGTTAAATAGATTTATTTTTTTAAATGGTTTCACTTTCCCAACTTTATCTGGTAGAGAGAGAGAGAGAAAGAGAGAGAAAAAGGAAGAGATCGATCCTTCCTGACTGAGGAATTTGCTTATGTAATTATGGAGGCTAACAATTTCAAGATTTACAGTTGGTGAGTTGGAGACCCAGGAAAACCAATGATGTAGTTCCAGTCCAAAGGCCAGCAGGCTAAAAACCCAGGAAGAGCCAATGTGTCAGTTCAAGTCTTAAGCCAGGGGAAAAATAAACAAAACAAAACAAACAAAACAATGTCTCAGCTTGAAGGCCATCAGATAGGAAGAGTTCTTTCTTACTTGCAGGAGGGTCAGATTTTTATTCTATGCAGGCCTTCACCTGATTGGATGAGGCCCACTTACATTAGAGAGCACAATCTACTTTACTCAGTTTATTGATTTAAATGTTAATCTCGTCCAAAAACATCCTCACAA
This sequence comes from Kogia breviceps, assembly GCF_026419965.1. Classification (NCBI taxonomy): domain Eukaryota; kingdom Metazoa; phylum Chordata; class Mammalia; order Artiodactyla; family Physeteridae; genus Kogia; species Kogia breviceps. Next base: position 117,253,733 of record NC_081312.1, on the reverse strand, counting down.
AAACACCCAGAATAATGTTTGACCAAAAGTCTGAGCACCCCATTGGTCCAGTCAAGTTAACACATAAGACTATTCATCACATCAACCAACACTATTGCTGGTCAAAATCTTCATATGTTTGATTCTGGTGGCCCAATGATGTCTAATTTATGTAAGTCATAATCTAAAAGGGCTTAGCTCTTGTCACAGCTTTGAAAATTTGAAATGAGAAAACAGGAAAGACTCACCCTTAAGAACTAGGCAATGGTACAATCTTCTCGCAATGTAAAGTCTATGGAAAGAACGTAAGAGGTCTTTCAGAGATATGACACTTAGAAACCTCTGAAGGATTTGTATTAAATGCGATGTGTGTTTATCAACAATTCCACTTTCTAGAAAGGGTCACCTAATTGTGATGTTACAAGTGACTGTTGTCATTGACTATTATTAATGGTTGAATGGTGGGAAACAATGTTCACAAAATAATTTTCTGTCTCTTCCACTGGAGAGACTACTTGATTATAGTTGACAGAGGAAAAAAACATTGCTTCTTCTATTAACTGCCAAGACTAGAAAGCTAAGTTAATCTTTTTTTTGTTGAATATTGCACTTAAGTCCACAAAGCACTTCAACATATGCTGATTTCCTATTTTTTGCTATGGGGGAAAGAGAGTATTAAACAGAGGATTTAAGGAAAGAGGAAGGGGTCATCTTGTCAACAACTATATAGCAATGTTGGGATGGTTAGCTGGGGCTTAAAATAGGATATATATTCTGAAAACAAATACCTGTAAATAGATTTAAACTGTTTGGTTCTGTGTAAATGTTATACATGTGAAGGTCTCTTAGGATCAGGATTAGACTGACTCCCCCAAGACTGATGGTGGATTTTTTTATCAGGCTGATAAATAAAGTACCTTCTCTTCTTTGCACCCTACCCTATATCTCGTATTTAAGTTGGATGCCCTTCCCAAAGAGAGAAAAAATTAATTCTTTAGTCAATCGCACACAAGTAAAAGTCACCCCTTCCTAGAAGTGCCAAACAAGCACTTCAGGTTTATTTACCCACCTTGTTAATTGTATAATTGTAGTTTATGTATCTGTCACATAATTTTAAGACAATCCAACCTAGAAGAGGTTGGCCAGGGTTGCTAAAATTTTCTTATGACTATACGACTATGTCCACTTTTGTAAAATTAAATATTCTGGCTTTGATTTTAGATAGATCCAAATTTGGGTTCTGCTGTAATTTCAAATAGTAGACTTCCTAATTTAGTAAGTCACAGTTTATGGTACTAACTGCTAGGGAATGAGGTTAGACGAAAGAGCGTCCTTTCCTTTGAGATTTGAATAAAACTGGACTGAGTACTCTAGGAAGTGCTACTGTGGGGGAAGCGCAGTGCCTTTTCAGATTCTTACAGGCAAAGATATTTACTTGGCTCTCCTCTATTCTCTCTCCTTCCTGCTGGCACATTTTCCATTCACTCTGTGTTTAGAGCAGTTTGGCATCTCTTCAGTTCCTTTGCCCCTCCAAACTATGCCCTCTAGACTTTATAGAGGACTGACATGCATTAAAATAACAAAAACAAAAAACCCTGCTTCATTGAGTGTTAAGACACTCAGCTGAGCCAGAAGCTTCCCAAATCTAAGTTTTCAAGCATGGAAAATAGAGAGAATGACACCATTTGGAAATCCAGAGGAGTGTCTAGTGTAAGAAGATAGAGTATGATAAGCTGGTGCAGTCAGCTCAGGAATTACAAGGTTGGCCAGCATGGAAAAAATATATTTTTCACTCCACAACTTCCTTCAAATGACCCAGAAACATTCAAAGAAACTAAATATATAAAATTGAATATAGAATCTGGTAGGAAATATCAAAATTGGAAGTTTTTTTATCACCATTCAAGTCATGAGAGTCTCTGGGTTACAGATGTGGAAATAAGAAATAGATTCAGGAATCAGTTAATGAGGATGTTAATAAATATTTTGAGGATGTTTGGTCAAGGAGAGAAAACAACACCGAAAAAAAAAATATATAAACCAACAACCAACATTGTATAAAATCTTATTTTGTTAAGAATGACAAACAATAATAAAAATTAAAGAAACAAAAGATTCTAATATGATTTTCTAATTTAATATATGCATATTATAATCAAATATATTTGTTAACTTATTCATTTACTTCCTAAATGTAAATTAGCTTATGAATTGACTTGTAAGCCAAAATACAGGCACAGATTGCTTAAATATATACAAAGCAGATGCTCTGAATATCCTTTTATGCAGATTCTATGTATACGTGGCAGTGCCTGAGTTATGAATACCCACTTAAGAATACCTATTCATAATTTAGGGATAAATCCCACTTGAGAACATAACTCTGCCTCTGTGAAATATATGAGAAGGTGGTCAACATAAGACATTGTGAAGGAGCTGCCAAGATTTAATGAAAGTGTTAACTCATCATGATGCCATTTTTGCAAAGTTTCCAGAAAGGAATCATCCTGGTAGAAGTTTGTGGAGAAGCCGTATCTTAAGCTGATAAACTGGTTGTGTTCTTTTTCTCTCAAGATAGACCTCAGTGAAACACAGTAACGTTGCTACAGAGGGACCATGTCCTCCAATAATCACTACCACTAAAATATAAAAATTTCTGCTGTGACCACCCTGTTCTGCCATATTCATGCTTTGACTGGCCCCAACCTACTTCTTAGATTCCCTAGAGTTTTTCTTAAACTGACAGTGAAAAAGACAACTCCTCATTTCAAATGGGGTCATCAGGATGGTCAACTTGTTGTGCAATCTCTAATCTCCTTTTTAAATTTTCCCTGCTGTGGCTCATTCATTACACTGGAGAAGCCATCTTTGACTATTTTTGGCACATGGAGGAACTAACCAGAGGAATGTGTTAATTGGGAAAAAATGTTCTTTCTTTAAGAGAATCCATAAAGATGGAGTGAAATATAGTTGGGCACTGGAGTGGCCTTGAAATGAATGTAGCTTAGATGAATCCACAGAAAAGAATGGAGATGTTGGTAGTTTTGAGTAGAGGGTCCAGGAGAGCATGCATTATCTGTAGAGGAAAAGGTGGTCAAATACAGACCAATGACTGACTCAGGCAGACAAAAAGAAAGAATCGTGGAATAAAAAGATAAAAACATAATCTTAGGAACTAATTCAGAACAAATTTGATTTCTTTAAAAATACTATTATTTTCTTTATAAATTTTTGTAGAATTAGCAATAATGACATGGAAAACTAATATACAATTTTAGTTCTCACACCTTACTCTCTGAGCTTCTCTTTATCCCAAGGTCCAGGTCCATGTGTAGATTATCATCCTGTCCCTCTAGCCATAGATCATTGAGGTATGGATGACCACCTGGCTGAACCTTATTCAATAGGATTTTTTTCTCTTAGAAATATGGAAATAATACAGTGAAATGCTAATAACTTACTGTTATCTGATTGAACATGGAGTGGTGGTACAGATTGCCCATTTGTTTACCTAAACTGAACGAGTTATTCTACAAAATAGAAAGAGAAAATGAAGTAAAGGTGAAATTTCATGAATCCCACAGAAATAGTAAGTTTATATTGGTTCCTGACTATCCTTCCTTGTTCCAATATGGAACTAAAATATGATTTCATATCTAACCTTTGATTCTGTGACCTCTTTTAATAAATTACCTTTTTCCTTTGTATGTGTGAGTTTGAATGGTTTCTCTTCCTTATGACCAAACTATTCCCAAAATATAAAAATAAAAGGGCATTTAAAGTTTCTGTAAATATTTATTCTTTATATAATATTTCAGTATGCAATATATGTCCAGTATACAATATTCTAAATTTGTTTTGGGGTTAAATAGGTTTTTCTGAGATGTGCTCACCACCAGCTCACACTATAATAAATGGGTAGGAGACAAATACTGAAGAAAGTTGAAAGTCATTCTTAAATTATTTTAAAACCATTTCTAAAAGAGGATTTAAAAAAAAAAACACCTCTTTTCTCTATTAGGCATAAACATTTTCCTAAGTCTGTACTTTCTAAATAAATTTCAGGAAAGAGATAATCCCAAGTACCCCCAATTTCCAATCATATATTTGCTGTTTTTTAAGAAATGCACTAACTTCCTAATGGGTAGCTCAGATCCATGGGGAAATGAAAGACCCTTTTAACTGACACCCACAAAATTGGAAATAATTTATGTTTGACTGAACAGAGAGATATATAAATTCTTAAAGCAGTTAATTAAAGTCCATCACAATATAGAGGGTTTTAATACATATAAATTCTTAACTGGAGTAAAGACAGTAACTTTCCTCTTTTCAAAGGGAAGGACTAAGGGTATTAAAGTTATCTCATAATCATTAGGTATTAATGTAGGATAAATGTTATTGTCCAGGCTTCTGGTTACAGTGCATTAGTTTATTTGGTTGAAATTTCCTGCTGAGGATAACTAGAAAAGCTAGGTAAAATATAAAAGTCTATCTACTTGAAGATTCTTCAAATCGACTTCAAATCATCTTAATTTTAGAAATATCATTAAGATTGTACTAGAGTGCCAGAAAACCCCAGTACCTGTCAAAGAAAAATATAAATTATTTTGGAGGAAGATAAAATCATGCATGTTTCAAAGTATATCTACAAACAATTTTCAAATAAAATATCAGGCAAAAACATGGCCAGGTCCATGAAGAACTCAAGACTGTATGAACCCTGGAGAAATAGTTTAACAGGGGTTCTAGAATCTGGAATCATCAGAAACAGATTTGAAAGTGGCAGCTATGTTTACTTTGTTCCACAAAATAAAAATCTAAAATATTTGAGAATTTTGGAAGACATCTATAAGACAAAGATGGAAACACAGAAGAAAAAGAAGAGGAAGAGGAAGAAGGAGAGAAAGAGAAGGAACAGAAGAAAAAAGGAACAGGAAGAGGAGGAGATGGAGGAAGAAGAGGAGGAGGAGGATAAGAAAGACAAAGGAGATGAGAAAGAAAAGAAAAAAGAGTCAAATTGAAAGTCTAGAGTTGGACAATAAATAAACAGAATTAGACAATTACTGGATGAGATTAATGGCAGGAAATGACAAAATGGAAGAGATAATTAGTGAATTGAAAAATACATTAGACAAAAACTTTCAGAACAGTGCCAAATAGAAAAATTGAAATAGGGCAGAGCAACAAAGGCTAATCCATGTAAAATTAGATTTCCAGAAGAAAAAAGGAAGGAGGGAGAGGAGGAGGGAGGAAGAATGAAAGAGGGAGAGAATAGAAAAGAACAAATGTTTTGAGGAGATAATGGCTAAAAATTGCAACACCAGTGAAAGATCTCAAACAAATTCAAGATAGTCTATAATTATAATTAGAATAAATAAAAATAAATAAATATGAGATATCATATTACAACTGGTGAAAACAGGAGATTAAGAGAAAATCTTTAAAAGCATAATTCCAAAGAAGGAAAATACAAATTTCCTAAATTCTCAGTAGAAACAATAGAAGGCAGAGAGTAATGGGATATTTTTTTTGTTGTTAAAAAAATATTAAATGTTAAAATGAAATAACAGCCACCTGAGAATTTTATATCCAGTAAAATTGTCCTTTCAAATTTAAAGAGAATTATAGCAATTTTAAGACAAACAATATGAATTTAAGAAATTTGTCACCAGCATTCCTGTAAAAAAGAAGAGCTAAAAGAGATTTTCAGAGAGAAGGAAACTAACACCAGATGGAAGATCAGAGATCCAGGGAGAAATGAAAAGCATAAATAGATGAAAATTAATATCAACTGTAAAAGGTAGTGTCTTGTTATATTTAGAATTAAATTTTAACAATAACATATGAATAAGGAGAGTGAAATTGATTTAAAGTGCCCTAAATGTCTTGCACTGTCTGAAAAGAAAGTAAGAACACCAGTCAATATGTCCTTGATAACCTGAGAAATGCATGTTCTAATCTCTAGGCTAGCTACTAACAAAACAGTGAAAGAATATATGACTTTCAAGCTAATAGAAGACAAAATGATAAAATTTAAAAATATATATTTCAAAACACTACATGTATATAAAGAAAAAAGAAACTTAGATCATCAGAAAAAAAAAATAGAAAGCACTTAATAAAATATTTTACACTCAAATATATCAGCTAATATATAATATATAAATGTAGTAAGTGCTCTAAATAAAAGAAAAAAATTCTGACTATTAAAAAATTCAACTATATTCTATAGTGATATCTAAAATATAATAAAAATATTATAATGAATTTGGAATCATTGAAAATAAAGGATGGAGAAGGATATAACATGTAAATATTGATCAAAAAGAGAAAAACAATTTTGTTTGCCTGTATTAATAGAAGACACAGTAGACTTGAAGGCAAGAAAAGTTCAAATGTCAGAAAAATAACAGTTTCAATTCACCAAGAATTCAAGTTAGAATGCACCAAAGAGCATAGCCTCAAAATATATAGAAAAATGTGGACACAATTAAAAGAGAAAAAGACAAATCCACAATCCTATTGGGATATTTTGAAATATAACTATCTCATCAACAAAAATAAAAAAAACATAAAACAAGCAAACTGAAAAGTTAGTAAGGATGTGAAAATTTTCAATAACAATACCCACAAAATTAACCTTGTAGAAATATGTAGACCACTACACCTAATAACTGCAGAATACATATTTTTTTGAAACATACATGGAACATTTTAAAAAATTGACTGAATAATGAGCCATAAAGACAATCATCACAAATTTCAAAGGATCAAAATTATATGGAGAATATGCTCTGATTGCAATACAATTATTTAAAAAATAAGTAACAAAAAGCTAGAAAATTCTCTTATGTGTGAAAATTTAAAAATATTCTCATAACTAACCCATAGGTCAAAGAATAACTAGCAATAAAAATTTTAAAATATTTTCAACCAAAAAAACCTGCATATATGAACATGCATGTAAAGCTTTTGCCAAATGAGATATTTATAAGTTTGGGCACATATATTAGAAAAGAAAAAAGCTAGAACTCAATCATTTAACCATTTATCTAATAATTTTAGAAGAAAATGGCAAATTAAGCCCAAAGAAAGAAAAAGATGGAAATAATTTACAAAATTATTAAATAATGTAAAACTAATATAAAGTGACTAACAAAGTCAGAGTCTGTTACCTGGATACACTAAAAAATATAAATTAAAAGACCTATAGTAAAAGCAATTAAAATGAGAGAGAGAGTGCAAAAATAATGTTAGAAAGGAAAATATCAATATCACTGCAGAGGTTATACACATTAAACAGAACACAAGAAATGTTATAGGTCCCTGGTGGCGCAGTGGTTGAGAGTCCGCCTGCCGATGCAGGGGACGCGGGTTCGTGCCCCGGTCCGGGAAGATCCCACATGCCGCAAAGCGGCTGGGCCCGTGAGCCATGGTCGCTGGGCCTGCGCGTCCAGAGCCTGTGCTCCGCAACGGGAGAGGCCACAATAGTGAGAGGCCCGCGTACTGCAAAAAAAAAAAAAAAAAAAGAAAGAAATGTTATAAGCAAGCTTAGTAATTTTTAAAATTTAAATAAAGTGAATACATACCTTAAAATAGCAAAACTGACACAAGAAGAAATAGAAAAAGTAAATAAATCTATAATTAAATGTCATTGCACACCAAAAAAAATGAAAGGATGGGAAGGGGAAGAAAAATGGGGGAAGGAAGGGAGGGAGGAAGGGAGGGAGGGAGGAATGAAGGATAGAAGAGAAGGAGGAGGAAAGGAAGTAAGAAAAGCAGGCCAAGGTCCAAATGGCTTCACTGTTGAGTTCCATCAACATTTCAGGAAAGAAGTGCCAATCCCATCACAGAGGAGTAAAAGAGAAACTTACTCTCCAAATCTTTTCTTGAGGATAGCATAATCTCATTACTAAAATCATATTACAAGAAAGTAAAATTGTAGTACCTAAATGCTAAAAGTTTAGAAAATGAAATATAGCAAAATATAAACATAATAATCCGTGATAACTAATTTGTGTTGGCTCAAAGTAGGTTTAATATTTAAAGTAATCATTGGATTTACAACATTAATCAAATGAAAGGGAAAAATTTTATGTACATTTCAATGGATGCATAGAGAACATCCAGAAACCACTTAAATATATATCAATGGTAAGTGCATTGTGGTATGTTAACACAACAGAATACAATTCAGCAATAATAATAAAGAAACTAGAGCTACATCCACACAAGAGCGAGTTGTACAAAGATAATGCTGATCAAAGGAAACCAGACATAGAAGAATAAATGTTGTTTAATTCCATTTGTATAAAGTGAAAAAAAAATGTTAAACCAGTGTTTAGGATGCATGCTTAGGTGGTATAAAGAAAGGAGAAGGTGGTTATATAAGTACCAGGATAGTGACTGCTTTTGGTAAGCGGTATAGGAGGTATAACTGAGAGGGAGCTGCTTCTGAGATGTTGATCATGTTCTATTTCTTGACCTGGGTAGGGATTATATGGATATATATTTTGTGATAAATCATTGAGCTGCTTATCTTTGTCTTGTACAGTTTTCTGCACAACTTTTGGCTATATTTCGTAGAAAGTCTTTACCAACCATATCCCACTCACAAAAAATAGATGTAGATTATAGTGTCAGAGGTCTATATCAGAAATGTGAAAAACTGATATTTAAAGAATCATTATTCTAATGGCTCATGTTAACAAATACAAAACATCACTTATTTGGCCTTCCTTCTTACTTATACATCAGGTAAGGACAAATTCAGTGTAAGCACATACAAAAAGTAAAAGCTATACCCCATATAAAGGCAAATCGTTATTTAATATCATTTTGGCATTCTGAATACTTCACAATTGAGAGAAAAATGACCTTAGTCACTGAAAATCCACCAAAACATTTTGTTCATGCCTTAACTTTAAGAACTGTGCTTAAAACATGAAGCATAAACATAAAACCATAGCAGATAATTCATAGTTAAATTACTGTAATAAATAACTTAGTTTACCCATATAATTTTAAAAATTAACTGTACCAATTGCATACTTTTCATCTACTTTGTTGTGCAAATACTTTAGCAATTAATCCATTCATCTGTTAGATTGTCACTTTAGATCTATCAAAACCAAGACACTCCTCATGGAAAGAACCTGGGCATTATTTTTCTTTTATTACTTCTAAAAGCACCTGTCAATAGATTCTTGTTAATGGTTTCACTTAATTTTGAACAAACCAAATCTGAGGCAAAATCTGAGGTAAGAAAGAATATTTAGGCAAGGAAGGCATGAGTTATGAAAGTCATAGTTGAAAAGGCTAGTGTGGAAGGAAGGTCCCATCCTAAGAAAACTCTAAATTTGAAGGAAAAAAAAAAAAAAAATGTTGGTTCTGGAGAGGCACTAAACAAACAGACTGCTGGTAGATAGGACCAACATAGAATTCCACCAGAAACCAAACATTTTGGAAACACATAAGCCATGCTTTAACTGTGTAGAGTTAACTCTAAGAAAGTTGAGGTGGGTGTGGTTTGAAAGAAGAAGAGAAAGTAAAACTGACAGGAAAAGAACAGGAAAGGAGAAAATTGGGAGGCTCTGGAAAGAGACAGTTTTTGTGAGATTCACTGCAGAGGGGGCAGGTACACAGAGGAATAGATACTGAGATAGAAAATTATTGTACGCAAAGCCAAACATAACTCATTCCACTGGTATTTTTCTCCACTCTTTTTTAGATTCTTTTCCCATATAGGTCATTACAGAGTATTGAGAAGAGTTCCCTGCGCTACACAGTAGGTCTTTATTAGTTATCTATTTTATATATTGTAGTGTGTATATGCCAATCCCAATCTCCCAGTTTATATCCCTACCCTCCTTTCCCCCTTGGTAACCATAAGTTTGTTTTCTACATCTGTGATTCTATTTTTGTTTTATAAATAAGTTCATTTGTACCATTTTTTTAGATTCCACATATAAGAATATCGTATGATTTTTGTCTTTCTCCGTCTGACTTACTTCACTCAGGACTAATGTTTGGTGTTTTTAAAAGTTGTCTTCAATTCAGTCAAATGTCTTGTGGAGGAGGTGAGCAGACATGGCACGAATATGATATTCCATCAGTATGACCCTCTTTTTTTGCTTTTATACCAATTTTCTCAGAAGCATAAAGATGCAGATCTGATGAAATTTTATCAGCCAAGAGAACTCCCCTCTGCCCCAGTTAATGGAAAGATGGTTTAAAATGGCTCCTGGCAGGGATATATAAAATTATTAGAAAATAGAATAGGAACGAGAACTACTTAGCAGTTCAGGTCAAGCCCTGTAAGCCGCTGAGCAGTCTATCCCTTCACCAGAGAGATTAGAGAAGCTCTTGGTCCAGGGGCAGCAGAGGGCACTCCAGGCCACATCAGGTTAAGTTGTGGTCACTTTATCTCTTGTTGTTGACGCAAAGTCCCGAGGCCATGGCCCAGGATTTTCCTGCAGAAACGTGTTTACAAGCAGGTCAAGGACTTGTAGACAGATAACCATTAGCAAAACAACTTTTCTATTGACAACAGAGCAAAGAAAGGTGTGTTTGCAGATGAATTATCACTTGCTTCTTAAAGGAAAAGAAAAGAAAAGCTCAACCAAATCACTAAATCCCAGCTTTCTTACCCCAGGACTAAATTCTCTTGTTTTTCCCAGTGTTACATTCATACCTTACCAACTTCAGAGAAATCTGCAGTGACACCTTTTAGCCTTTAGCAATACCTATAAATTATCCATTTGAGTCTTATTGAGATGAAGAAATGATTTTATGCAGGAGTTAAAAAAAAACGAAGTAAATATCAAGTATTTAAATCTCTTGAGCAAGTCTTGGAAGTGCCTTATTGCCGGGGAAGGAGAATTCTCAAAAAACTGCTGACATTTTCTGGTTTGAACCTGTGTCATGGCCTTAGGGTGCAGATATTTTGGGTGAAATTCTAAATTTATAAGGATTGAAGCCAGAAGAAAGGAAGGATTCTAGGACGTGGAGGCAAGTGGAGGAAAAGCGAAAGAAAACTAATCAACAAACAAACAAACAAAAAGATTTCAAATACGGTGATCAGAACTCACAGGAATGAAAAGCTTAGCTAATGAACACGTTTAAAGCTTTGAAAACTCTAGCCTATTTCAGCTCAGAGCGTGATGTAACTGGTGCATAGAAGCTGGGGAGAAATAAGCCTCTCCTGACATGGCTACTCTTATGCTAAAGAAGGGAACTCACTTTTTCACTAAAGGAGAAAATCTGAACTTGGAAATCTGCAAATGGGTAAATATGAGCTGTCTCATTAGAAAGATACTTCTCAATTAGTTTTCTTTTCATCCCTCTTGCTTTCGGCTCTCAGCCCTCTTATGTACAACCCACACACACACATACAGAGTTCTGCACTAGCCAAGGGTCAGAAAGGTTCCTGCCCATTTCTCTCCATAGAAGTCCTGACAATGTGGCATGTGCAGTGTCGACAATGACATGCCACTCAAAATCCCTCCCTTCAGATTGTCCCTCCCTTTAAAGGAGACAGCCAACGTGAATGAAACACTTTTTCCCCCCCGGGGACGTCTGACTTGCTTTTATTAACCCAGATACAAAGTGCCACTCAGAGGCCTCGGACAGTCGAATTCTTTATTCCCTTAACTAGCAATTCGTTTGACCCTCAAGAATAGTATTAAAGCTCCATCGTGTTTTATATTTCTTATTTATTTTATATTCCCACTGCTTCACAAAGAATGCTTCTAAAAACATTGTCATGTACTGTAAAGTCTTCATATTAAAAGCACATTTTAAATGGTTTCACCTTAACATGCTTCTGTCACTCAAATTGGAAAACTTTATGCTAGTTCCTTTCCAAGCTGTTAAAGATTAGCTTGATGTAGATAAGACTATTCCCCAAACTCATTATCTGTCTTCCAAATGCACCTTAAGGACTCCTTGATAAAGTCAAGGTTATGCGAAGAGTATTTTACTGAAAATCAGTGAATGACTATTAATAAATTTGCATTACAGAGGAGTTATTTCATCTCCACCTCTCATCTTTACAATGAATGATCTTTCTATTTTATTAGGTTTTTAAACAATAAGGCTATTTCTTAATTTTATATCACCAACAAATCAGTAGCAACTGGTTGGAAGCAGCTAGAAAATATCTCCACCAGTTTGTAAACAGATGTACGCCATCTATTCTACTGTATACATTGTACAAATATCTTTGACCTCTACATCACCCCAAAATTAAAACTCTGCCCCACCCTGCATCTTTCTTACCAGCATATAAAACACACACACGCACACACACACACACGCACACATCCCTTTCCTAAATAAAAACATGAATAGTTCCCATCTGATCATTATGTTTTTAGTTCTGGTAGAAGAAAATTCCAATATGTGTAATTAATATAACAGGTGTCTCTCTATCTCATACAGATCTTAAAGGTACATCGAGTTGCAAACTCAGTAATTCTGTTGTCACCCCTACCTCTACGTAACTGGAACTCCACACAATGTTGTTTCTAGTATTTAGTTTTTCACTAAATATACAGCTTTCCTACCACACACAGCAAATATCACATGTTGCTTACGTAAGAATTACCTCTTTTATTTTGGAGTCAGGGGTTCTAACTACCCCACATTCTCCTGCTTTCTTCACCAGACTCAGGATCCCAGAGTTATTTGGAATGTGGCATTAGAATTTATCCTAAGCCATCATGAGGGTCTCTCATAAGGTAAGATTGTTTTGTAGTGGAATTTTTACAAATCTGCTTTTAACACATACAACAAAGGTGTAAGCAAATCTTTTAAGGCTTGCTTTATAACAAATAAATGTTTTATCGGTGGCTCCTTTCTGACAAACCTGAGCCACACTCAAATCTTTTGGTTGAAACATTTTTACCAGGGATCTTCCAAGCACTGGCCTTCCAGGAGTGATTTTCTCACCTTTCTGATGTAAGTCAGATTAAAATCCAGTGTACGTGAATCATCTATCTTTATTGATCATGTCAGCTCAAGCCAAAATCACCATCTGCAGACTTGTAATCATAGTAATAGTGGTGCAGAAAGCCAATGAGATAATGGACCATTTAGAGGCTGCTCCATCTTGACTCCTGAGAATTATTTTGGGTCCATAATAATGTTGCTAAAATTATAACTTCACATACTTGAATATGAGTGAATGGAATTTTTGTTCCCTGGGCCACACCTTCTCAATTGAGAGACTCTTATACTGTTTAGTGCCTTCCTGGTAGCCTGAGTTCCACACCTAAATTTAGAGCCCACAATCCTCAGCTTTTCTAATGGTAGAGGACAAATCTGGCTGCATATTGTAGGGAAAAGGGATGAACTAAAGATTTCTCAATGTTTCTTCCATTCCTTTCTTTGTAAAACATTCTGGGGTATTTTGTCTCTGTAGTCCTCCCAAAGGAGGCCAGCCTTACCTTCTGTCTGCCTTCTCTCCTCTTTTCCATCCAACATGATTCAGGACTGATGGAGTGGAGGGGCAGAGGCCAAGGAGGCCTAAGGTGTGAGCAGCAGGGCAGTGTTGTCACTGGCTCCAGTTGACAGCAGCCCCTGCCTGCAGCAGGGGGCTTCCAGGGATGGGGATCAGTATGGCCACTCCAGATGGTCACCACACAACTAATCCCAGTGATGGTGGGGGGATCTGTCCTAGTGGAAAAATTAACAATTCACAGGAAAAATGAGATATAAGAGACTGAGGTTGCAAATGAACCTATAACTAGAAGCCTGTGAAATATTTTTACGCCTTGTAAAAGAGAATCATGGGCTTCCCTGGTGGCGCAGTGGTTGAGAGTCCGCCTGCCGATGCTAGAGGACACGGGTTCGTGCCCCCGTCCGAGAAGACCCCACGTGCCGCGGAGCAGCTGGGCCCGTGAGCCTTGGCTGCTGAGCCTGCGCTCCGCAATGGGAGAGGCCACAGCAGTTAGAGGCCCGCGTACCGCAAAAAAAAAAAAAAAAAAAAAAAAAGAGAATCATAAAAGCAGCACATGAAATAAAGAAAATATCAGTGACATTTTATACATTTTAAATTAGTGATAATGAGTACTGTATATTTTAACTTCCATTTGCCATCCTTTACTTGCTGTAAATTTTCAGGATCTTCCTCTGGCTTCTCTTTCACTGACACTTGGAGATTAAAAAAAAAAAAAAAAAAAAGTAAGTATACCAAAATGTACGTAAAACCAAAAACAATCAAATATCATGTATATATTCAGTTCCTTCTTGAATTTATGACTCAGATTTATTGGCTTCTAACTTGAGTCCCAGTGGGGTCCTGAGACCAACCCCTAAATATGAGCTTTTCTTCTGGGCTTCAATTCTGGTTCTGTGATCCATTTTTGAACCATCTAACAAGAGATGGGAAAGTACAGTGATCAAGTAACACACTTTAGATTTAAACCTAGATCCATCATTCACTAGCCATTTTAATTTCTATAAAAATGAATAATAAAAGTAGTAGTTAAAATAAAGGAAAAATGACACTTTATATATTTTATACAACTATTTAACCATGTACGACTCTGCTTTCTGATCTGTAAAATTAGACAACATTACTAACTTCAAAAACCTATTGGGAGAATTAAATTAAATTATTTAACAAATATTTGTCCTGTCTCACTCATCATAGCAAACAACTAATGACTGATCTTTCCCATACATACATGCAAACATACACACATACATGGCATATATATGTATGCAGATATAAATATACACAAACACCATTATATGTAATAGTTGAATGATAGCTAGCTATGTGTGTGTGTTGCATATAGTTAGATCAAAATTCTTGATATTGCATAAATGTATCACTGATTAATGTCTCACTCGATCTTAGGCAGGATGGTTTGGGGCTCCTGTGGCTTCAAGTACCTCCTAGGTACTTGGTATTGGAATGCTTAATTTACTCTTTCAGCCCAAACTGCAGAAGACACAGCTCACAGTAACATTACTAATAAGCTATTTGGCATCTGTCTATGATTCAAACATGGTCATTTCTCTCGGTAAATAAATATATCTATACTTAATACATATATTTATATATATTACATATATTAAAATATATATATATATATATAAATTCAAAGCATTTTACTTTTAGCCATTCTAGTGAGTATAAAATGATACCTCATTGTATTTTTAATTTTTGCCTCGTGATTAAATATACTGAGCACTTTCTCATGTGTTTATTAGTCATTTTCTTATCTTTTTGTGTCTGTTAAAATTATTTGCCCATTTTCAGTTGGGTTCTTTGTCTTTTTACAGTTGATTTGTAGGAGTCCTGTAAAAGTTCTGGATACAAATTTTTGTCAAGTATGTGGTATATCATATATCTCCAGTACATAACGGTGTCTTTTGAAGACCCAAAATGACTAATTTTGAAAAATTCTATATTTGTTAATTTCATGGTTAGTGCTTTATGTGTCTGTGTAAGAAATTGTTTTTCATTCCAAAGTTGTGAAAATATACTCCTTTATGTTCTTCCAGAAGCTCTATGGCTCGGAGTTCACATTATGGGCTTAACTCAAGTTGATTTTTGTGTGTGGAGTAAGATAAGGATTGAAGTTAACTTTTTCTTATAGGTATCAAGATGCTCTAGGAATATTTGTTTAAAAGGTTTTCCTATCCCTCATTGAAACTGGTCAAAAATCAATTGTCTGTATATATCTAAATCTAATTATGTGTAGCTTATTCAGTTTGCTACCTACATGTCCATTCTTAAGACAAAACTACAATACTTTGATTATCATAGCTTTATAAATCTTTAAATCAGATAGTATAATTCCTCCTGCTTTATCATCTTTTACAAAATTGTTTTGACTACCTAGGTCCTTTGCATGTACATCTACACCTTTAAATTAGCTTGTAAATGTGTACAAATCAACTTTCTGGGACTTTAACTGGGATCATGTTGTATCTATGGATTAGTTCAGGGATAATTGATATCAACTTTGTAAATCTTCTCAAAAAACTAGCATTTGACCTTATTGATTTTCTACATTTTTTGTCTACTATATCATTGATTTTGGATCTTGTTTTGATGAATTATTTCCTTTACTTACTTTGAGTTTAATTTGCTTTTGTCTTTTCATTTTCTTAATGAGGAAGTTTAAATTATTGACCTTACATCTTCTTTAATCTGTACTATAAACATTTAAAATTATAAATTTTTCTGTAAGCACTACTTTCACCATAACCAACAAATTTAATATATTGTGTTTCATTATTATTTAACCTAAAATATTTTGTAATTTTTGCTTGTGATTTTTAATTTTGGATCCATGGTTTACGTAGAGGTTTGCTGATAAATTTCCAAATACTTAGGAATTTTTAAGAAATACCAAGCAGTGCTATCTTATATCTTATCACTATTAATTTCTAATTAAGAACCAACATGGTCAGATGATTAAAACTGAATGATTTCAAATTTTCAGTATTTATTAAACATGTTTCAGTATCCAGTCTATATTCTATTTTAATAAAGGCTCTATGTATATTTGTTAGATAATATTCAATAAACATCAACTAGAACACATTAGATGGTAATGCTTTTCAAATCATCTATATTTTTACTGTTTGCATGTTTGTTTGTTTTTTGGTTTGCCTGTTTTATCAGATACTGAGAAAAGGTTGTTAAAATCTCAGACTATGTTTTGAATTTATTTCCCTCTTTACTTCTGCCAAATTTTCCCTCATGTATATAAAAGTTTTAAAGGTGCATAACATTTAATATTGTTATAGTTCTTGATGAACTTGATCCTTGCAACATTATGAAAAACAAATTTACTACTATTTTTCAAAGTCTACTTAGTGCAATATTTTTATAGGTAGACACACCATAATACACTTTTTTCCATACTTTTAATTTCAAATTTTATGTTTGCTTATAATTTTAAAAAATATAGTTGAGTTCTTTATTCTTTAATTTAGTCATAAAATGTATTTCTTTTAATTGATTTTCTAATCAAATTATAGTTAAAGTAATTATCAATATGATTCAATTGAGCTCTTCCATCTTGAATTTTTTCATCTTTATCCCATTTCTTTACTACTTTGTGTTGTATTCTTTTGTTTTCCATTTGTGTTATGTATTAAGCATTTAGCTAATTTTTGGTGCTATTTTTGAGGAATGTTCTAGTGATTACATTATTTACCTTTAAGTAATCATGGTCTACCTTCAAATAATATTATAAATTTTTTAAAACAATGCAAGAATCTTAAAACTATGTAATTCAATCTACCTTCCTCTCACCCTTTGTTCTCTTGTTTTCTTACATTTTATTGTTATATACGTTATATATCACACAATATATTATTATAATTTTTTGCTTTAAAAAGATATTAGTCTTTCAAAGCTATATGCATATATAAAATGAAGGCTCTATAAAAATAAGTCTTTTATGTTTATCAAGATCTTACCCTTTCTAGTATTCTTTAATCTTTCCTTAAGAAGATCCTCAGTTCCATCTGCTGTTATAATTTTCCTTTGGCTAAAAAAAAAACACCTTATTTTAGCATACATTATAGTTAAATTTTATGTTTCAATTGCTTGAGATTTAATTCCAGCTGAAAAATATTTTAAAATTTTTTGGAGAAAACCTCTAAGTTTAGAATACAGAAGGATAATGTAGATTACTATTTTTTCCTCTACCCTCCCATTTGAACACTCAGAAAAAGTGCTCCATTTAACCATCACTCAGAACAATGAACATTAATCAATGATATTTCAGACACCAGGAGAATACCCACCTTCCAGGCATGTAGGAATCCCTCTGGCATTTGGGTATCTAACTTTTGGGTGGCAAATACCTAAACGCCACTGAGGTCTCAGTTAGACATAAGACACATCAAAAGTGTCAGAGGATGTCTGGCCAACTATTGGTCTGTACCCAGCAGGGATATATTTGCATAGGAAATTAAAGACTTCCTGGAAGATAATTTACCTGGAAAAAAGAATAAACTAAGCACAAACATCATTAGCCAATAAGAGATCTCATTCCCTCAATTTTTCCAGGAGAAAGAATGATCACTCGGAGTCATGAATATTTTCATGAGTATACAAGGAAAATCTCTAAGGATGCTCATAAGAAATTTCGGGATATGTGCTCATAAGAATATTATTCTGAGTGTGATATTTGCATTTTTATGCTCATAACACTAGAGATATTTGGATTATGTAAAGATAAAGACAGAAACCCTGAAGAAAAGAGTGTTGGATTTGGCTGAACACTAATGTAAACTTCTAAGATCTAATTAACTTGGAAATTAACTAAAAGGCAAATGATCAACTCAAGAAAAATCGAAACCCAAAATAATAGCCATTATATTCAAAAAGCTCTTATGAAAGAATACCTCTTTTTTTTTTTTTTTTTTTTTGTGGTACGCGGGCCTCTCACTGTTGTGGCCTCTCCCATTGCGGAGCACAGGCTCCGGACGCGCAGGCTCAGCGGCCATGGCTCACGGGCCCAGCCGCTCCGCGGCACGTGGGATCCTCCCGGACCGGGGCACGAACCCGCGTCCCCTGCATCGGCAGGCGGGCTCTCAACCACTACGCCACCAGGGAAGCCCGAATACCTCTTTTAAAAACAAGAGAAAGCATTAAAAAAAATAAGTCCTTCACAAAAGAAAACCACAAAGAAAGTAAACATATCAAGAGTTTTTTAAAATGCCTGGTAGTCAAAATAATGCAAAGGAATATAACAAGAAGATAAGTTATTTTATTTATAAAAATGGTAAAACTGTTTCAATGATATATTCAATATTGTGAAAGTCCATTCATAAAGAATTAAGAAGCTTTAAGAAATTATGTTTTGATTTACTCATGGGAATCTATGCAGCCATACAAAATAGTTTAAAAGAAAATAAAGCAGCATAGAAGGCAAACCTATAGTCTGATGTCAAAGAAAAAGCAAGTTACAAAGGACTCTAATGAATGAGAAAACTGTAATTATATTAAGAGTTAATGGGAAGTAAGGGTTTTACTGGAAAACAATAAAATGCATTACACTTAAAGCATAGAAAGTAACCTATGTAGAGTTTTAAAAAAATCTGCTTTGGTAATTAATCATACTACTGATTTGCCTTCTTCAATCTTCCTGTGAAATGTTACTTTTAACACTGTTTATTGGCTAAAGGCAATGTGTTCCACTAACTTTGTTTTACCTACACACTCTTCTGATTTCAATTTTTTTAACCTTTATTAGTGTTTTGTTTACTACCCTGTGTTTTCCTTTTGTATTGTTTTAACAGATATCAGCAATTTAAATAATCCCTTGGCTTTTGTACACAATCACATTTTGCACGTCTCTTCCTTTATTTTTATATGTAAAAGGAGTGGAATTTAAAGAGATCTCATCATTTTACACATATTCAAGGAAATTGAACTGAATGCCATATATGTAAATAGGTTGTGGATTTTTAAATTTGGCATAATAATACAAAACAATATCAACTCAAACCTTTGGTTGGCAAAGCTGAAGTTGGCAAGGAATTATGACATCTCAAAATATAAATCATGATTTTCTGGGCAGAATTATAAAGATTTTTTTCCTACTGTAATTTTTCAAATTTCTATAATAACATGTCACAATCAGAAAAAAAAATGAATGCTATGAAAGAACATATATATAGAGAGAGAGAGACTTGTGGTTAATTGGGGGGATAGCTCTAGAAATTACTTTCTGGGTGCACTAGCTGGCATTAACTGAATGGAGTTTTTTCCCTACAAACCAGAAGACACAGCATCTTATAATGTCACTTGGGGGTAATAGAAAGATATAAATTTGTGTCTTCTAGCCCTGAAAATATCTTATTTGTCTGGTTTCAAGAAGAAAAGTGCAATAAAATAATTTGAGGAGTCCGTAGCAATCGCGAACATAGGTATGCCCAATTTCATGATGCACTTAAAGCTTAGAAAAATTATTTAACCTGATGCTGGCACAAATGAAGTTTGATGTAAGAGTATGCCAAGTCCCATCGAGACTGCCATTTTAAGAAATAGGAATAAAAACCCAAAAGGAGAAAAAAAAAAAGGAAAAGGAAACATCCCTTCCTTGGAAACAAAATTGGATTTTCAGCATTTTGTAGTTTTGAATTTCACATGAAGATAACCTTAAAAACAGTGACCATTAAAACAGTTGTTAGAAAAGTGTATTATTTACGTGGCATGCACTTTTGAAATAGAGATTACAGGAAGACATAATCGGACCGTACAGTGTATAACCTACTTTGAAAGGTGTAGGCAGCATAGCAAAAAATGTCCTTACATCACACTTGTCAAGAAACAGAAGCTTTATTACCAAGGAATTTCACTTTTGCTGCTTATTCTTAACACTAGCCCAGGGTCTGAGCGGATTTGTTGATCTAATATAGATAGCGATGTCTTGGGTTTGTTCAGATTTATATGGACAGAATCTGGGGATCAGAAATTACATTTAAAATGTAATAAAATGTCCCCTTGCACTTTAACTTACGAATACTATACTTAAAAAAGTAAACATCAAATAATCTCAGGTATCTTTCAAGAAAATGTTGACATAGCTCAAGGAGCTCACCCATATCTTTGAATCATTTCTAAGTAAACTTAGTAAACTCATTTTCATATTCTGTAGCAGTACAATAAATGATCATACCTGGGAGAAAAAGAGATGTCAAAGCATATGGTCTCATTTACTACAAAATGCATGCTTTTCTAGTTCAAGAAAAAAAAGATGTCTTTCTAACACTATCAGAAAGATCCATTCAAACTAAAAGGAACTGTATATAAAGGACAATCTACTACCAAGAGACTACAATAAAAATATCAGTAATCACAGATAAAAGAGCAAGAATGCTCATAGTATTCTCAAATTATTCGCCTGAAGCACTCATATCACGGTCAGAGTTACCATTAGACTCTGGTGCTCCAGAACAAAGGCGCTTTCATTTAATTTAAAAAAAAATCTTTGGACCAAAAAACTTCCTCCCCAAATTTCCTTAATGGCAAAACTAGGAAATTCACTTAAGTGGGATTAAAATACAACTGAACTAAAACCAAACAAACTCCATTTTTCAGATTTCAAGTTCTACTTTTTTTTTTCATATCTAAGATAGTGTTAACAAGAACCTCCCGTCTCTACTCAAATCTCAATCTATTCCTATTTCTGGTGTGTTTGGATTCACAGCCAGACCACTGAGAATGCACATTTCACTTAGGAAGGTGGTAAAATGGGCTGGGAAGAAGGCTATAGTTTTATAAATTATCAGTTGAAAACAGAATTTTCTGTTAGAACAGTTAAATGCAAACAACTTTAACAAACCATACTTAGAGATGATATTTTCAGCCACAGTTTTTAGCCTATGGAACCTTGCAGCACGGTGAATAAGTACAAAAACAAACAAACAAACCAAACTTCCTTTATAATATTTGAAGATTTTTTTCAAATATTCTTTCATTTTAAGTAACATTAATAGAAGATTGTTTACTCCCAATAAACTGTTTGCGGTATAGAAAGTTACCTTCTAACACCAAGCTATGGACCACCATCATCGTATTTCAGCTACTTCCATTGACTGGACTTCAAAAAAAAAAAAAAAGGGGGGCTGGATATAAAGATTATAGATTTATATTATATACAATAAAACATAAGCTTACTGATTATATAATTTCCATCTTAGGCTACAGATGTAAAAAGGAGTTTGATAAAGTTTATATAGCCTTAGTTTAATTTTCTCTTAATGGAAGGAAAAGAAAAGCACTGTTTTTCGTTTTGTGTGTGTGTGTGTTCTTTCTAAAAAGACATTGAATGGTGTGAATCTTTGTGTGTAAGTGTGTGTTGGTGTGTGAGAGAGTGAAAGCAAGAATGAGAGGGAGAGAAAGAGAGAGACAGACAGGAAGTTTTCTTAGATTTTCTTCAATGCCAAGCCTTTTTCAAAACATTCCACAAAATGATTTTTCATTTTGCCACATAGAACTGGGAAACCCCACATACATGGTATATGGCTGAACTCTGTGTGGCTTAGAACACAAAAGCACTAAAGTAGCACATTTTTCAAGTAGGTCCTATCACCTCTGCACTGAGGACATTTCTTTCAATGTATGCAACCAAACATGGAGAATCTGGTAGCTAAGTTATTCTTCTGCAGAACTCAACAAAATGAAATAACTTCTATCTCTAAATGGCAAGCTGCAGGTTTCCATCTGCTATGGGTACAGTTAGCCCTTGGTATCTGAGGTTCATGCATCCTTTTAGTTCAATGGGTGTAACAATTCCCTCTGCGGTTGGTTGCATGTGAGAATGGGGAACTCGGGGATACTGAGGCCGACTGCACTATGCCATCTTATATAAGGAATTTGAGCATCTGTGGATTTGGGTATCTGTGGGGGTCCTGGACCCTATTCCCATGGATGCCCAGGGATGTCTCTACTCTGATGACACCAAAGGAGCATTCTTATTTTTGAGCACCTTTTGAAAACTTAAATAAACATAAATAACTTTAATATGGTTAAATACTTATTTGGAAAACATGTCTTCCAAAGGCTTGTTAGGCAAGTTACCACTCTAAGAGTGAAAGGATGCCAATGTCACCTTGCCTAGGACATGGATTTCTGCTAGGCAGAAATTAGTGCCAAGTCCTTTCTTTTATTTGTCTAATTTTTATTGAAATTCAGCTATGTGCCAGGCACAATGCTAGGTTCTTTTCAATATCAGATAGGAGATATCTGCTGAGTCCACTTGAAGTTCACATCTACTCAGATGAGAATGAAAAGCACATTTATTATAATTATCCAATGGGTATAAGGATGTATATCCGTTAGTTCATTTTTGCATCATTAATTCATTCAAACTATTCATTCAAACTATTGATTTATTCAAAATTCTTGGAAATTCCTGTATCCCTTGAAACAAGCCTACTTTCATAGGGCAAAGCAAGCCATAGGATCTCGGCCTGTCTGTTGCTATTACCAACGTTGTGGACATGATTTTTGGTATTCGCTGCTATCAAGATGGACAAAAGGTTAAAAATGTCAAGCATGTTATCATGTCCAAAACAGTCCAGCATGTCAACCTCTTATTGGTAGCCCAACATCAGCAGCATCTTCAATTAATTTAACTTTTAGCGTAAGATTTATTTTATTTAAATAAATTTTTCCTAAAATGTAACCATCAAGTTTTTTGCATGAAAAATTGAGTAAAAAATACAGTTATCAATATATTTTAATGCAGTAGCATTATATTCTGGGTGTAATTTTCATGAATATGTTTTATGAGGAGATAACATTTTTCAGATTGTTGCATTTGTGTCCCCAAAATAATTTGAAAAATTATTGTTTTACAAACACTTTTTTTTTTTTTTTTTGCATACGCGGGCCTCTCACTGTTGTGGCCTCTCCCGCTGCGGAGCACAGGCTCTGGACGCGCAGGCTCAGCGGCCATGGCTCACGAGCCTAGCTGCTCCGTGGCATGTGGGATCTTCCCAGACCAGGGCATGAATCCGTGTCCCCTGCATCGGCAGGCGGACTCTCAACCACTGCGCCATCAGGGAAGCCCTCTTTTTTTGTTGTTTTAAAAAAATAAACTCTCAGAAATGTTCAGTAGCCTTCTCATCATTCCTTAACACTTTCTTAAACTGCTAGTCCTAGATTAGAAAAATGTTACTATCTGGATAATTTTTCTCTTCATCCCAGGGACCAAATTACAACCTTTCAATCATATTGAAATCTATTCAAATTCTGACTTTGTATCATACTGCATATGTGACTATAAGCACCTTTCTTAGCCTCTCTGAGTCTCAGCTTCCTCGTCTGTAAGATGGAAATATGAATGCCTGCCTTTTAGAGTTGTAGTGAGAATTAAATGAGATAATGTGTATAAAGCAGTTAGCATGATATCTAGCCCACAGTAAATGCTCAGTACGCAAAAGATGGGTAGGTAAACATCAGCGGCACTAATAGAACGAATGACCTTTAGTTTCTACAACTGTGAAAAGTCACTCCTCAAATTACTTAAAGGCAAAAGTGATATTATTTTGTAATTCTTTGAGTGCTTATATTTATATATGGTATAATTCACTATTGTTGACAAATACTAAACTCTTCTACAGCACAGCCCATTGGACTTCCCTAATCACAGGAAGTTAGGTTAGGCTCTGTGACTACTCTCCACCAATGGAATAAAAGTGAAAACCATGTGTGCTCCCTCAAGAGTAATGACACTTTCTGATTCTTGGTGTTGAACCCTTCATTTACTGCGGCAGTCATTGTGGAAGCAAGTGACGATATGGAGGTGCCACAGAACAAAGTGAACTGGATGGCTGAGCCAGCATGTGGAGAACAAACTGCCTAGAAATTTCCTGGACTCCCTGGCCAACTTTCAATGAAAAATAAACTCTGATTATATGATAGTAATGATATACTGAAATTGTTTGTTACTGCAGTTTAACGTAGCCTGTGTTCACAGAGAGATAGACAGAGACATAGTAAAGAAATTACATAAAAATAATTGTAAGGTTCCCTTGCTTTGTTAGTATTTGTACTGATGTTTAGATTTAAAAAACAAAAAGAAAAACGACCAAAGCCCCTTGTTCCCTTCCTCTTCTCCCTGTCCCCTTTCTACTCTGCCCAGAAGCCACTTGTCTTCCCATTAAAAGGTAAACTAGAAAAAAACATGTTAATCAATAGAAAGAATTCGGAGAGCTGAATGGCTGTGCCAATTCAATATCAGCTCGGTTTTACCGTTGCAATGTATTGGAACTCTGACCTCAAAAGATTTGTTGTTATGGTAAAAATTAATAGTAGATATATTTTAAAACTTACAAAACATTAGGAGTAAAGGGAATGATAAGAAGAGACACTTGGTACTGAAGTGTCCTTTTGATACAGGTTTTATTTTCATCTTAGCGTTGACCAAAACTTGTGATCCATTTACCAAATTCTCAGGCCTCCTGGAGAGAATACTGAAACTCAGGAACTTAACGGGATTATTAAACAACAGATCCAGAGGAAACAAAAATCCAGAGCCTATGTTCTTGCCATTATACCTCAACACCTTTACCTTAAAAGAAATGTCATACAACACTTTCTCTATCCTACAGAGGAGAGACATGGCTTCTTTACTAAGAACTGATCATTTACTTCATTCCCTCTGCTGATATTGTCTTTTTCCATAGGATTTCTCAGTTTGGATCCCTGCTTTTCTCTTTGCAGGACTATTGCAATAGAAGTCTCATACTGAGGTTAGAATGGCGATTCATTGCCAGACTCTCAGATTTCAATGCCAAGTTTATCTGTCCATAGCTCTCTAAATTGCAGTCTTTTAAACCTTGTTTATTTAGCCACCCATTCCTTGGATTTTCCAATGCCAGGTATCTGCTGAATTATCACATAGCTGATGCTACCTTATTCTCTCTGTTTGACAGGGAAACTGCCTGATGTGATCCCTCCTTTTATTCTGAAAATATAGCAGTGAAATTGAATGAAAAAAGGAAACTGTATTGTGGTATATGCGTAAGCCATATTGAAATGAAAAGATAGATAACCCTAAATGTGTAAAATAATATAAAAGTGTTCCATCCATCTATATCTGTCTTTTACTGATAACACAATCTGGAATCAAAAATCGTCAACAATTTAACTAGATTAGCAGAATTGGTTAAAGATTTGAAATGGAAATGCTTTTTTAAAAATAATATAAATATGAAGCAATCTGAAGTGTTAAATAAAACTTGAAACAAGCACTGATTTCAAGAAAATAAACTAAAAATCTGGGTAAATAACAGAGATAGCTTTATATAAAAATGAATCTATTACAGCAATTAATTTGGGAAGAATATAGTTCCAAGGGCAATCAAAAATGTATTTATTTCCCCAAGCAATTTGATATGTAAACTGTGCAGACAGCCTCAGACACAGCCTCCTGCCGCTTTGGTAGAAACCTTCTTCAGATTAAAGCAGTGTTCTAAGCCTACAGATCATCATAAACTGATGAGCTGAAGGTTATCCTTATAGTAACTAAATAGCCTGTTTCCTTATTTCTTAACGTGTCTCCCCAAATAGTGTGTGGCAGACACTATGGGCTGACCAAACCCTAATTCCAAATCCCCTGCTCCTTGGTCATTTTCCCGTTTGAGGTGGCCTCAATGCAGAGTTTTAGCCAGTGACCTGGAGGCAGGAATTCACTCTGTGTTTGCCCAGAAATCTTTTGCTTTCTGAATACAGGGACCACCATTTCTCATTCCTCCTTATTCCTGCTATAATCCAGAGTTGAGGGTTGGAGTTTCAGCGGTCATCCACTACCCATCAGGGGAATAGCCATGACCTCAGCATTGAAATAATCGAGAGGTTGAGCTATTTGTATTACTCATTGTATAAGAAAAAAAAAAATCCCCTAATTTGGAAGCCACTATAGACATATTTGCTGTTATTTGTAATCAAGATGTTTCCTCATTGCTTCAAGTGTCTTAACACTATTTTACTCCCTCTAAGGACATTTTTACAAAATTCTCAAACAATCTACTATTTTATCTAATAACATGATTATTTGATCTGATAGATTACTTGACTTGTGTAAAAACTTGACTGATTCTGAGGCAGACATCGTTTCAACAATCCCTTATCTGATCATACTACTGTAATTTTTGCTGAGTATGAATCTCCACCAATTTTTATGTTAATTTCTACTAGACTAGAGAATATCACTTGCCAATGTGCAATCCGATTTTCTCAAATTAGAGAATAGACTTATTTTCCACCGCTGCTTAATCATCCTTATTTCCCTGAGATCCAGAAAACCCATAAGCTTTCTTGAAGTAATTGATTGATAGTACGGTACTTCAGTACATACTATTAATTCAGTCTTTTCAAGGTTGGTGTAGTTACTAAATCAGAAGCTTCATGATGATACCATCTTAAGTTCAGACTTGTAAATGCTGCATTCCATGACTTTAAGATCCTCAAAATAAGCCTTCAATCACATACACACACACACACAAACACTCCCCTGGAATATGGTAGAAAGAGGGAGGATATTTAAAAATCTTACGTGTGTAGCTCTTTTGGATTTCTACATCATTGTTTATTAGAGGTATGGAAAATAACTTTTGCTGTGTTCATGACTTCAGGCAATTTTCTTATTTTACATGGGACAGTTATTTTGTTGATGGAGACAATGGGCTGGTATTGCTAATTCAGATAAGGTCAGAAAAATGATACTTGAGTTTATGATGAATATCAAAAGTTAATATGAAAAACTATTCTACATTTCCATGATAGAAAATAAGAAACTGGACACTAATGTTTTAGAAAATTTCAAGCAGAATTTTGAGCTATCAACCAAAAATTAGACAAAAATACAGGTGATTAAAGCTAACCAGTTAAGAATCTCTATCTCTGTCTGGATTGATCTATCATCTATCTATCTATCTATCTATCTATCTATCTATCTATCTATCTATCATCCATTTACCTGTCTATCTTATCTATCTATCTGTTAACAGGAGCATAAAGGAAACAAATCTTTTAAAACACAATAAAATTCCATTTTAGTTTCAAAATTCTGTGGAATTTCATTAAATCATGATTAATGATGGATTTATGATATTCTCTTTTTTTCTTGTGAGCCAAGACAAGACTAAGCACTCATTAGTCCCTTCCTTGGACACATTTGAGGAAGACATCAACTGATAGGAAACATGGTCTCTACCAACAGATAAATTATGAAGTCCCCAAACTCTCATTTAATGAGATTCCATTACTCTTGGGTCATGTTCAGAATTTAATAGACTGTGACTTACAAATATCTAGATGTGCCTTGCAACAGAACAATTCTGTATTCTGTGTTTCTCTATTGATATATTACCATGAAAAATCCAGTCTTACTAATGCACAGTGCTGCTAAAATCAGGAAAATTAAAATTGAAAAAAAATGCAGAAAGTTATGTTACTGAGAAAAAGTTTCCCCTTATATGTTCTTTTTCTGTGCTTGCCCATTTGTATGCAGGCATACATTTGCATTTGTAATCATTTTATAGATATAATTTTTGTGTTCATCTTTTTAAATTTAACTTCCATGAGAGTCATTTTCTTACATTGTTCTGCATTTTCTCATTTCTCTTTAAGGCAAGTTCTAGTACTCAGAATTACTTTCTGGAACTGAAAATATCCTTCTATGGTAGCAGTTAAATTTTCCCATATTTTTCCCTTGCCCTTACCAACATTTTTAATACATTGTCTTATTGAATAGAGCTAGTTATTCCAATAATAGACCAACAGGTATTTTAGACCTATTCCAATTTTTGTAGTCCTGTATCTAATTTGCAGATACATATTTTAAAAGAGATAGGAAAAATTAAAGTAGGTACAGATGTAAACAATGACAATGATTAAAGGGTGGGAAAATGGAACCTCTGAGGAAAGAAAAAAGTGGATGAGATTATTTTTTCTTCAGAATAGAAAACCAAAAACTGAGGGGTAGCTTTATAATGTTCTTAAAGAATGTGCAGAATTATCACAAGAATGAATGTTTCTAGTTTTCTTCTATTTTGTAATAGAACATGCAAAACTGGGTTTAATTATGATTAGGGTGGGCATAAAGATCCTATGATGACATTCCTCTGGGATAGTGTTCTGAGAAACAGTCAACCAAGAAACATTTGAGGGGTATGCAATACTCAAGTGTTTCCCACCTTGCTAAAGGGGATGTGTGTTGCCGTATGTTGATTATAAGTGAGTGGTTCTATTATCCCTTTCTTCAGGACACTGCTTATTTTCCAGAGGGTCCAGTATCTATAGTAATTATAGCCTCCGATTAATGTATCAATGCTACAGACACCCACCGCTGCTATGAGGTATTCTCACAATGGATACCAAACTAGCCCCCGAAAAAAATATTTGGTCTTCAATCCCTACTCATTTACCTGGAAGGTTGGGTGCCTTTGCATGCCAAGATCCCAAGAACAAATAATTCTACTTAATATTGTTCTATTTCCCCACCATCTCTCTTCTGTTTTATCCAGTCTAATCAGCATATTCAGCCAGCTGCTTAAATGTATATTACACCAATGAAATTTTTTGGAGATCTTATGACAGGAAAAAATGCACCAACTAGGTAATTTTCTCATATGGTATAATTTTTGTAAAGTAATTATAAAATGTACTTTTATGAAAATTACTTTCTTGGAATCATTTCTTGTTTTCCTTATTTTTAATCCTTAGAATTATCTAAGGTCTCTAATCTTATCCACAGCTGCCTTGCCACAGGGAAAACAAGATCTCTTTTTAACAGAGATCTATGACATCTCCTCTTTAGTGGGTCAAAAATTGTTCTATTTCTGCACTACAATTCTTTAAGTTCTTAAAAGCAGTAATTAGCCTACCAATTTAGAAAGGCTCCATTTCATAACTATTTACCATACAGACTCTGGACTCAGATTCCATGAGTTAAAATCCTGACTGGAACACTGAGTGGTCTGGTGGCCTTACGAAAGTTCTGGCTGTGACTTAGTTTCTTTAATTGTCAAATTGAATTCATAGTAGAACCCATTTCCCATCATCATGGCTCTGGGATGATAATTCGCCATCCTGAGTTCCCATATCTTTTCTAAGCAATGTTCTCTATTCTTACCACCTCTACCTCATTATAAAATTTTCTTTTCTGTGTCCACCACTAAAAACAAACAGAAAACTATATTCATAGACTGTGGTGATTTATGATCAGGATGTCCATCACATATTGAACAAATTTTCAGGTTTACCTCATTTATTCTCTCTTCTCTGTCCCATCACTATCAACTACATCATCTGCCCCTTGACATCAAGAAGTCCTACTTCATCAAAGCTTTAACCAAACATAATTGTTACTATATTTCTCTCCCTGGGATAATTTCAGTGCCAGATATTAAAAAAAAATAATGCTGTCTCTACCTCATTACTTTAGGTTTGAGCCCTGGCTCAGCCTCTCTGTGGCTTCGTGGCTCTGGTCACATCACTTCTCCTCTATAGACATTAGTATTGATATCTTGACCTGGAAAGCAAGAATTGTAACACACAAGGTTTTAAATGGGTTAACATAATACATGTAAAGTGCCCAGCAGAACATCTGGCAATGGCACAGCCATGATAAAGTTTTAGCCAACCTATCCCTGAATTCACTGAGTTAATATAATAATAGGAGCTTGGGATTAACATACATATGCTACTCTATATAAAATAGATAACCAACAATGAATGACCTACTGTATAGCATAGGGAACTCTACTCAATATTCTATAATAACCTATATGGGAAAAAAATCTGAAAAAGAATGAATATATGTACATGGATAACTTAATCATTATGTTATACACCTGAAACTAACACAACATTGTAAATCAACTGTACTCCAATAAAATTTAAAAATAAATAAAAATAATCATCAAATTAAGTATATGAGAGAATTTTATCAATGGTAAAGCCCTGACTGTTACTGACAATGTCTTAACCATTGTTGGAATTTACCCCCTTTCCTGATTGCATCATTTTGCTTCTTTTGAGCTTGATTGCTGTGAAATTTGTGTCAATCTTCATGCTTCAAGTAGATTTGCCAAAGAGAATTTGGGACACTTCTGTTTTGCAGAGTCTCTGACCAGCCTTTGGAAAAGGAGCCTTGACATACCTGCTGTTGGGTTCTCTCTCAGACATAATAAAGTTCTAGATAAAGACTGGAACTACCTCACAAAACAATGTGCAAAACACACCTTTGTCTGTTCCTTATAAGGTAATTAATAACTCAGTAAATGTAATTAACCTAACTTGGACTTGTGAAAGTACTGGGCTTCTATCCCTAAATTAGTCTTTACTCAATTTGAGATGATTGCAAATTAGCAAAGTGAATTTAATAGGATGGGGGCACCAGGCTTATTGTGCCCTGCTACCTCCCAATATTAAATATCAAATATTTAGGAGAGGGTGAGTAATGTCCACAAGACATAGAGGTAAATCTTAATGGTGTTAAGCTGGGTCTACAAGGCACGTTGCTAAATTTCTTTGAGAAACAAGGGGAAGAAAAATGTTGCTTGATATAAATTCCTTTTAAATAGGCTTGATTTGACTGTGATTGAAAAAAGAAAAAAATGCACTAGCAAGTGAAAAACAAACAGTGGAAGCTATATTTTAAAAGAAAATTTCTGCTTTAAAGGCATGTTTATAGTATCAGATTAAATTAACATTTATCGTGAGCTAAAAGTTTTTGTTAATGATTTCTGGTGTAAACTTAAGAAGAAACCTATGCAATAGAAATAATTATTCTCAGGTTAGAGATGAAAGACTGAAGCCCTGGTAGGGAAACAAATCAAAAAAACAAACAACAATAAAGTCCCATTATTTTGATACGTGGTCCAGCATAATTCAGCCAACCGCCCTCCTTCTCAGTTTCCACATTTAGCTCCAGTCACAACTGTGTCCTTGACTGTGATAATCAACAGTCTCAAGAAATGATCCTACAGTAAGATCCAACAGTATGGAACAGTATGGAGATACAGGGTGCGATTCCTAATTCTTTATAGGCATCTCATTTAAATGGACTTACACCTTGGACTATATATGGAGTGTCCAAATTATACACTAATGTGTCTGGAGTATAGTAGATGGACAGCAAGTTTTTTTGAATTATTATGTACATCCTTTACAATTTCATCTATCTTCTATCTACCTTAAAATATGGATTATAAATATGTATACAAATTTTCATAAATTAATAAAAAACTTAAATAGGAGGAAACAGTGTAATTCTGACTCCAAAATACATTATTTTAATTTTCTTGTATATGCTTTAATTATATTTTATATATTTGTGTCTTTAAACACAAAACTAGTTTACATTATACTTTCTCTTTTAAATGAGCTATTTTATCTAACTATGTCATAAACATTTCTCCATGTCATTAAATGATTTTCTCTGGGGAGATTGTTAATATAAGCAAGTTATTGTATGTTTTCTTCATAAATGTTAACATTAGAGGCTTTCTTTTTTTCATTAATTGCTTTCAAATTATCAAACATTGTAATGGCTGGGACATTTTCATTTTTTAAACTTATTCCTTAACTATCAGAGAGTTTAAACATTCATAAAGTAACCAAGTTTACAACAGGGCTAATATCCAGGGTGTGTGTGGGGGTGCATGTGCTAAACTTAGCATCGTCAGGATTATGTATATGCTGAAATGAATTGAGAACTGTTCCATCTTTTTATCTAATTCCTTTACTTTCTTATAGACCATGACTTTTCATATTTATTGATAAATTTGAAAGAAGCTACCCTTCAAACAATCTTGACTATGAATTTTTTTAGTCATTGTTTGTTACAATGTTCTAAAGTTGTTGATATATTAATATTTATAACTGTAATTTTGGTAACTTTTACTTTCTTATAAAATTCTCTGTTATATTGAGGTTTTCAAATTTATTAATATTGACTAATAAAATTTAAAATGTGTATTTTTTTCTTTTCAAAAATTTCCCCAATATGTGTTTATTGTCCCTTTTCCATATATAATTTTACATATTTTCACCTTCATTTTTTAAATTACAATTTCTAGAGAACCTTTTACAGCAAAAACGTCAAAATCTATGATCTCTGAAACTTCTCCTTTTTAGAATTTTGAGGTATTTTATCACCAATGTTATATACATTTTGGTAAATTTTCCAAGGAACCTGAAAAGAAAAGGTACTCTCTGGTTTTGAAAAATATTTCTCTATTAAACTTTCAGATTTTTCTGTTTCTTTTCTCTTTTTTTCTTTTTGGACATTTTTATGTCCCAATTAGTTGGTTCTAAGTAATGTCACTGTATTTTTAGTGGTTGCCATTATGATTACCCCAAATCTATTGGAACCTATTTTTCTCTAATTATGCACATCAAGATTGATGGAGTACATATTCAGAAATTTAGCATGCTTTTGCATCTTTTTCCCACTTCTCTCCCAATTATCAGTTTTTATTTGCATAATCTGGAATTTTCCCAAATTATAATTAAGAAATCATCACTTTTACATGGTTTATGCTTAAATTTTTTCAAATGTTTTCTGATATAGATGTTCATTCAAAGCAAATCATTGACTATCTCGAACTTTCCATTGTAGCAGTCTTTATCTTGATTCACCTCTGAATCATCTGAGCTACATCTCAAGTTTACCTTCTTCTCCCCTGAATTTACTGTCTGCTGAATTCATCAAGTCAATACCCTTCTTCCACTTACATTATCTTTTTATAGAAGGAGTTTTATTTAGTAGCTCACCCTTCCTCCACACTCAGCTGTCTGTTTCTTATTGGCCTCTGCCTCACAAACACTACCCACCCCTCTGGGTCAAGAAATCTTATTTGTTTTCTTGTTTCCCACAGGGTCTGTAGCATTACCTTCGTATCCTGCTTTCTCATGGGAGAAGAATTGTGACTCACACCTCTTTGATTCTCTTAAGCCCTTCATTCTTTTTTTTTTTTTTTCTTTTTAACATCTTTATTGGGGTATAATTGCTTTACAATGGTGTGTTAGTTTCTGCTTTACAACAAAATGAATCAATTATACATATACATATGTTCCCATATCTCTTCCCTCTTGCATCTCCCTCCCCTCCATCCCACCTCTCTAGGTAGTCACAAACCACCTAGCTGATCTCCCTGTGCCATGCGGCTGCTTCCCACTAGCTATCCACCCTACGTTTGGTAGTGTATATATATCCATGCCACTCTCTCACTTCGTCACAGCTTACCCTTCCCCCTCCCCATATCCTCAAGTCTATGCTCTAGTAGGTCTGTGTTTTATTCCCATCCTACCCCTAGTCTCTTCACGACTTTTTGTTTTTCTTAGGTTCCATATATATGTGTTAGCATATGGTATTTGTTTTTCTCATTCCGACTTACTTCACTCTGTATGACAGACTCCAGGTCCATCCACCTCACTACAAATAACTCAGTTTCATTTCGTTTTATGGCTGAGTAATATTCCATTGTATATATGTGCCACATCTTCTTTATCCATTCATCTGTTGATGGACACTTCAGTTGCTTCCATGTCCTGGCTATTGTAAATAGAGCTGCAATGAACATTGTGGAACATGACTCTTTGAATTATGGTTTTCTCAGGATATATGTCCAGTAGTGGGATTGCTGGGTCATATGGTAGTTCTACTTGTAGTTTTTCAAGGAACCTCCATACTGTTCTCCATAGTGGCTGTATCAATTTACATTCTCACCAGCAGTGCAAGAGGGTTCCCTTTTCTCCACACCCTCTCCAGCATTTATTGTTTCTAGAGTTTTTGATGACAGCCATTCTGACAGGTGTGAGATGATATCTCACTGTAGTTTTGATTTGCATTTCTCTAATGATTAATGATGTTGAACATTCTTTCATGTGTTTGTTGGCAATCTGTATATCTTCTTTGGAGAAATGTCTATTTAGGTCTTCTGCCCATTTTTGGATTGGGTTGTTTGTTTTTTTGTTATTGAGCTGCATAAACTGCTTGTAAATTTTGAAGATTAATCCTTGGTCAATTGCTTCATTTGCAAATATTTTCTCCCATTCTGAGGCTTGTTTTTTGGTCTTGTTTATGGTTTCCTTTGCTTTGCAAAAGCTTTTAAGTTTCATTAGGTCCCATTTGTTTATATTTCCATTTTCTAGGAGGTGGGTCAAAAAGGATCTTGCTGTGATTTATGTCATAGAGTGTTCTGCCTATGTTTTCCTCTAAGAGTTTTATAGTGTGTGGCCTTACATTTAGGTCTTTAACCCATTTTGAGTTTATTTTTGTGTATGGTGTTAGGGAGTGTTCTAATTTCATACTTTTATATGTACCAGTCCAGTTTTCCCAGCACCACTTATTGAAGAGGCTGT
This sequence comes from Kogia breviceps, assembly GCF_026419965.1. Classification (NCBI taxonomy): domain Eukaryota; kingdom Metazoa; phylum Chordata; class Mammalia; order Artiodactyla; family Physeteridae; genus Kogia; species Kogia breviceps. The sequence continues at coordinate 117,218,887 of NC_081312.1, read as the reverse complement.
CTTTTCTCCACTGTATATTCTTGCCTCCTTTATCAAAGGTAAGGTGACCATATGTACATGGGTTTTCCTCTGGGCTTTCTATACTGTTCCAGATGGAGAGATATACCATGTTCTTGGATTGGAAGAATCAACATTGTGAAAATGACTATACTACCCAATGCAATCTACAGATTCAATGCAATCCCTATCAAACTACCAGTGGTATTTTTTACAGTCCTAGAACAAAAAATTTCACAATTTGTATGGAAACACAAAAGACCCCGAATAGCCAAAGCAATCTTGAGAATGAAAAATGGAGCTGGAGGAATAAGACTCCCTGACTTCAGACTATACTACAAAGCTACAGTAATCAAGACAGTATGGTACCGACACAAGAACAGCCCTTCATTCTTGTATCGTTTGCCTTTTGCTTACAGAAATTCTTCAAAAGTCCTGTTAGGGAGATATCAGTTCCCTAATTTTGAGTACTTCTAGCTTCTTTCTCTGTATCTTGTTGATTATTTCAATGTAGGACTGCCAGTAAATTACAGGACACCTAGTTAATTTGTATTCAGATAAACAACAAACAAGTTTTTGGAATAAGTATGTCCCCTGATTGTTTTCTGTTGTTGTTCTGCTAAATCTGGCAATATTATTTACAGTGGAAATCTGAGTGGGAGATGAGGAGTTACAAACTGTGCCATCTACCTGGAAATCTACCATTTTTCCTCTCCTTTTCCTCTTTGATTTCTCTCCCAATTTAGGTAGTCCGTTTAGCATTTAATATTTAACTCATAAGAAATTAGAAAAGTAATGTGCTTGTACAGGCTACTAATGAGTCCATTTGCCCAGTCTTAAATCAAGTGTCAAACTCCACTCATCTCAAATGAGAGAATACTGTGCCAGACAGGAGAGGACAGCAGCAAACTCGATTTCTCCCCAGCAGTGTCCATAATTGCCCATTGGTCACACAGTTCCTTCTTTTTCTTACAGCAAGCTCTGAAAACCTTGCTTTGCAAAGATCTGACATAATTGAAGAGAACATAGCACACTCCAAAGTTGAGACTGTGAGCTACTGAAAGCCAGAAGAGCACACACTGCTCCACAGATCTCATTGTGGTATCCTCCAAATTTTAAAATATGCTGCTGAGCGCTTATGATTTGTCTGCAGTGCACTGACACACCTCGTGCATGGTTTGGGAATCTCACTCTTAACTCATCCCTAATGTGACTGGACATTAATTTTGCCAAACTAGTGGATGTCAAATGGTATAAGATTGTTTAATTTACACTTCCCAAATTATTAAGGAGATTTAGTATCTTTTCAAGTGTTTCTTGGCCAACCTAATTTCCTGCTCAATTGAATTACCTGTTAATTCTTTTTGTACATTTTTTGGAAGTTTATCTTATTTTTATTATAAGAGTTCTTTATATATTCTACAAAGTTATCCCTGTACATTATATACAAACAAATATATTCTCTCAGTCAAGTCCTTCCCTTTAACTTAGTTTATTGGATCTTTGTCTACTAAGATTATCCAAGTGGAACTCAGACTAAAGTATAGAATTTAAAACTTGAAGATTCAATAGACTTATCTACTTTAAACTTCTCATTTTATGGAAGAGAAAACCGAGGGTGATAAAATATATATCTAAGATTACCCTACTGGCTAGTGGTACAAAAAAAAAAAAAAAAATAGAAATTAGATCTCTTGATTTCTAGGTTAATATATTGGAATCATAACAACATATTCTTCACTGGGCTCTGGTTAAAGTTGTATTCTTAGAGGAAAAAAACAAGATACATACAACTACACCCACACCCACATCCACTACTAATTCAGTGTGTCTTGAATTACTCATATGCTGATTTTTTTCAACAAAAGTTATACTCAAATGTTAAGTACCTTTGTGAGAGTTCTCCTTTCTTCTTCTGTCTTTCCTCTCTGCTAGGCTTCATTTGATAGTCATGAACTGTGGATAAAGAATAAATATGGCTTTTCCATATCCTAGGACTATCCTCTGCCTTATTTATGTCTGACCTGGTACAGCACTGCTGACCTTAGAAAGTTTAATTGAAGCTGGAATTATATGGCACAGCTTGAGACCACCTGAATTTAGAGGATGTGACATACACAAAGACACACACATTGACGATGGAATAGTCTGATGAACTGATGTGTGTGTGTGTGTGTTTTTAGCTCTACTAAAATGTAATTTTTACTGGGCAGAATTCTTATGAAACAATAAAATATACCTACATTATTCTATAAGCAAAAGAGTTTATTGGTTAAAGAAATGCAGAATTACTTAAATATGGAAGCTATTAAGGTGAGAAAGAATCATAAACAGTTGTAACTAATTCAAGGCATAACTATTCTGTGAAATATTTAACTATTTTAATAACAGTTCAAGTGATCGATAAATGCTGACCTTTCCACTATGTCATTAAGATAATTTAATAACATAAAAGCAAACAAAAATTTCACTAATTGATTTATTTTAGATAATCATTTAACTTTTTAAAAAATATCTTAAATGGTCAGATAACAAAAAATGGTCTCTTATGTTTAATAAGATTATGACTAAGACTTAGATCTGATTTGTACATGAAACCAAAGATATTGCTATTGAGAAGGATATATTAAGTTAATTTTTTGTTTATTAATTAACTAGATTTGTAATCAGTTGCATTCCTAGCTATATATTCCCTAATTATCATTATACTAATAGTAGGTTTTGAACTATTTTAGTACAGATGTTGTTGCAGGTAAATCTGAAAATTAAAGTAGGCAGTGTTATTGATGGTACATTTATCTAATTAATTAAATAATTACCCTGTTATTTTCAGGGGTATTATTACATATCCTAGGTAATTAGTTAACAGCACGCTAAAGCCCAAAAATATTTAACAAAATATTTCCACTTTAAAGAAGTACAAAACCAAATTTTTGTTTCATCCAACACAACTAAAACTAGTCCCAAAAGTTATCTTGAGATAACTACATAATAAGGTTAAATGGATCAATACACGATAGTTTCATACATATAATATATATATAATACATAGCAAAACACACATATATATGAAAAGACTTCTAGAGAACATGCTTTTTAATAACTAAATATCTAAGAAAAAATTCTCTCTTTCAAAAAATATATATATTTACACATATATAATTTTTAAAAATGTATATTTTTTCCCTACAGATAATCTCATAGACATGAGTAGTGCTTGGAATTTGTGAAATACAAAGGAGGAACTCAAGTTTAGCCACAGGGCATTCTAAATTCACACGCATAGAAGCTGGACAGATAATTACGCCCATATGCACCCATGTAAACTCACCCACAAACGAGGTTTATAGCTGTAACTGAAACTCAAAACGTCACCAAATCACAGCATAGCTTCATTAATCAAAACATTAAATGAAATTATTTTAAAATTATTTCTCAAAGGGACAAGACTTCCTTTGGTTACCAATTATTTCTCATATAATATAAAGTTATGAATATATTAAAGATATCAATAATTTTTAAAATCTAAAATCAATGATCAAACCAATTTCAGTAAGAAAAGATTAAGAACATATATCTACATTCTGTCACGAGTTCCAGGATCGGTAGGTTTTGTTTTGCTAAGAGACACAGACAAATTAGACTGCCCTAATGATTGTGTTCTAACTGAGAAACCTGAATTGATAAATAAAAATAATGTTAAGTATGATTATCAGACCTAACATAGTATTATGTGCCAAACGCTATTCTAAACACCTTGTACATAGTAATTCATTGATTGTAGTTACTCATTAATCAAATGTTCTTGCTTGTGCTAGGAAGGAATTTTACCTGACTATTCAGAGATAATGTTGAAGCAGATTTTTCACATAAATAGTAGGAAACATGGAGAATAAGATGTTCAACCCTTATCCAAACTCACATTAATTTCTTATTCTGGATCATAGCCCAGAAGCCACCAAGATTTATGAGAATTCTGTTTTAAAATAAATGGAAATATTTTCTGATACCACATCTTAAATTATTTTCAGTAAGAAAACTAGATAGTTTGAGTGGCAAAAAAAAAAGAAAGAAAAAAAGAAAAACAACGTGACCAGCGTTAGATGTTCTAGTTGTAAGGATTCTCTCAGCATCTTAATAATTAATTTGGGGAGATTTGATCTTCATTTTCCATGTTCCATATATGCCTGGATTCCTCAGTACCTTCTGAACACCAACAGCATCCTACGGCCATAAAATTTTATACTTAATAATGTAAAATAGCAGGATATTCAAAACTTGAACTTTTCTTTAAAAATACATATTGGATTATGACATTGTAACTGTCACAACTGTCAACTTATTCCTAATGGATTTCTGGTTTTGCTTGTGATGTTTATACTCACTAACGATTTGATACCCAGAGCTATATGTGTAATATGTAATATGTGACCCATTTATTGCACTGAATTGACTATGGCTAGGAAGGATTGTTGCCACAGTCTATAGAAATTATTACTGAAATTTGATAATACTAGTTCCCCCTCCCAATGTGGCAAGAACTCCGGTTATAAAGAATTACGTAAGGTTTGGTCTACTCCTCAATATTGAGATATACAAAATGTGCTCTGAGATTATCTGTAAGTAAATGCTTTAAAACAGAAATTCAACTAGATAAAGGTATATATATGCATATCACATAAGAACAAAGGATAGAATCAAATAAAATGGCTTGAATATCTACTATCCAAACAGGGTAAGCTTTTCCTTCCATGAACCATCCCAAGATGGATATAAACTGAATGTGTGGGATGCTAAGGCTGACAGATGTGCCATATTATGCAGGGAGACATTTTATGACTTAAGGCTATTGCCCTCTAGAGATGGAGCACACACCATGGACCACTTCACCTGAGACCACAGATTACACTCAAGTTGCAGGCCCCAGAGGCCTTATCATCCCAGGGAACCAGTAAAGTCCATTTTTGTCAAGATCTCAATCCCTTTCCTTTCCCTGGGGTCAATAGAACCAAAGTCACTGAGGTGGTCTACATAGATCTATGAAAATTCACTTTGGGGATGGGATTCACTTTAGTAAAACCTATCTGCTTTAGGTCAATTTAAATTCCACAGTGGAACATGAAATATCAGTAAGTATCCATTACTTACAGAACCTTTGAATCCTTAGAGAGTTCTATACATTTAAAATAATAATAAAATGATAAGATAAAAACACTATGAATTTTCCCTAAAGAGCATCATAAGTAGAGTTCCTGACACTGCTTTTTTTTTTTTAATCTGTGTTTTGATTCCTGGTGATTTCTATTGAGTCACTCCTGCTTTTATCACTAGGCTTCCATGCGAGTTTATGGGATTACTACCTTAAGTGTGTAAATAAGTTCTATTATTTTCAAATGACAAACTTCACTGAAGGATTCACAAGGCTTCAATCTGAAGCTGTCACATCTTTAACATGATTCTGGCAAAGTTTATTTTTGCAGCTGTGAATAGAATTCCAACACTGATGAAGATTCTATACATTTATGATGAATAATATAGGAACAAAAGTACTGGGCCTGGAAAGAAATATTTTTGGATTTCTTATTTATTACATTTTTAATAGAAATGCAGGGAAAGCCTTATCTGCTGTCATTTGGTTTAAATTCCACAGTACTTTTTGTATTTGACCAAATTCCCTTATCTCTTATTTCCTTGTATTCTGCTGTGCCAGCCTCCTAGCAGTTGATACACTTATCTGTGGTTTTATAATAAAGTTTTAGCTTCTACTCAGGGAAAAGAGAAAAAAAAATAGAAAGAAAAGGAAAAGCTGCTCCTTAGATACTAAATATACCAGCAGCCTGCGTCCATTATATGCCTTTGAAATAGTTGTGTGTTCTTGGCTTATTTGGGAAGCTTTGGGGGTTAGTTCCATGCATCCAATTTAGAGGTGTACACTCTGCCCAGTGTTATAGCCTCTGATTTATAGAAAAGGAGATGGATATGGTGTACAAGGTGTAAAAAGGGAAGAAAAAATATGTAAACACACATACACATACACACATACTCCCGCAAATGGCCAAACAGAAATAAAAAGAGGATCAGGCCAAAAAGAATGGATATATATACATATAACTGATGCACTTAGCTGTACACCTAAAACTAACACAACATTGCAAATCAACTATACCCAAGTAAAAATTTAAAAATTAAAATAAAATAAAGGAGATTAAAGATGAAAAAGTAAAGAGGATCAGTCCAAAGCAAGCTATTATCTCTATTTCAAAATTGAAGGAAAACCTGGATAACTTCTGGCACACCAACCTAATTTGATATTAACTACTTTAATTATTTTAATCCCCATTCAAAAGGTAAAATTAAAAAAAAATTCAAAACCAACTTACAACAAAACCTGAAAAAGTTAGTTCAGAATCCAAACCGTCTAAAGCTATGACAAGGTGTAGATTCTAAAAGTCTCACAGCCTTCATGCAAGGAGATGAAACATAAATTCATAAACAAATGAATACACTACTTGAAGTAGCTGTAGACAATGCCATTCTTTCTCAAAGGATTTGGGAAAATGAGTTTTTCATGCTGCTTACTGGTCTAGAAAGATCCAATCCAACAGGAAGTTTGCTAAGCACCTGCTATGTGCTGGACCCAGTCCTGAATACTACTGGCTCTTATTTAGATCAGTAAGGTATAATCCTGATCTACAATTTAGAATTGCTATGCCATATATTATATATATGTATATACATGTCTATACACACATATATATACAAATTTATATAAACTCGTATGACCTATGAACCTCACTTACTTCATCTGTAAAATGGAGATCCTACTACCTCTATGAAAAGAAGAACTCATGATAATTTGGAGCTCTTGCTGAAAGGTATATGACTTGAATTATTTCATTAGTTCTCTGGAGCTATATAACCTTCGACAAAAATTGGACTCCCATTGAATCTCCTTGAGGAAACAGCTCTGCTGCCCAGGAAGCAAAGTTGGATTTCATGATTGTTCTGAATTATGGGGACTCAGAATACTCTCATTTTAGGTCCCCTCTAAACATCCTGTCTGTGTCCACTTGGCCCAAGGTTCAGTTACACAGTGCAGAAAACACGACTTGTTTGCTCCCAGTCAGGAACGATTTGGTGCTGCCCCAAAGCTGCGATCTTGGAAACGGACAAGCTGCCACTTTTCACTGGCAGTAAATTCACCGAAACTTCTCTGTGAATGTGCACAGGAAAGATGGAGCGTCTCCTCCTTCTTGTCTGCCCCAACAGATGTTTTGCCTCCGTGATACAGTACAATAAACCTGCGAAACAAGGAAGGCGGAACTCGCACTGAAACCCTGGGTGCTTTTGCAGGGAACAAACCGATTGGATTATTTCCACGATCTTCTACTGTGACAGAATGTGACAACTATACCTGTTCATTTCCCACCCAGCTTCCAGGAGATGGAAGATTTACTACCCTTTTGCACACTTTAAGTCTGAGAAACTTCTCCTTATGGCTTCTGATGAGTCCTGGAGGCTGGGAAAGAAAGAAAGTTGGTTGAGATTGACGGCAAAGATTCATACTAAGTTGCTCCCATTTGCAGCAGAGACGCTGGTGGCACTTTGCAAATATTGTCACTGTTGACCCGCAGAGGTAGTACATCTCCACCTCTGAGCGCCGCTTTCATGTCAGCAAATGAGCTGTTTTCAATCCCTGTTCCACCTTTTTTTTTTTTTTTTGCTGTTTTGCCAGGTTCCAAGCTGAGACTGTCAGCATTACTATAACTTGTGATCTCACACAGCCATCAGCTGAAAACAATTTCCATGCGCATTTATTCAAGCAGAGCCACAAGCAGGAGGTCCCAAGGTGGCAGGTTCTTGCACTACTCTAATCCAGTTACCACTGAGTTAAAATGCTTTCATTACAGTTTCAAACCCCCAGGAGAAAGTAGGTATGACAAGCTGGGTTCTGCTTATTATGTTTTAAACCGAGATTGACTCCAAGAAATAGTAGCAAGACTGAACTAGTATATTTTTACCTACTTTCCTTCTTCTGTCTTTCTTGGTTTGTGCTTTGAATGCTTCTTAATTTGAACTCTCTTCAAGATTCCTTCGGCCCGCCTTGCTGGAGATTTGGAGAGCAGAAATACAAGCAATAATTATAAATACATTACTTATTTCTGCGTCCATTATATGCCTTTGAATTAGTTGCGTGTTCTTGGCATATTTGGGAAGCTTTGGGGGTTAGTCCCTTGGAAACCTTAGGTGTCTTGGGCAGGCTTTAACCTGCCCCTCACCCCTTCCACTCAACTAAGATATTTTGAAACTGTCTAAAGCTATTCACCTAAAGCATTGGTGAATTATTAAAAATTAACTACTTTCTTAACTACTTCCTTGATCATTACAGATGAACACTCTAAATCAAATATTTAAAGTACAATTTGATATAAAGCAACTTATTTATTCAATTAATATTTATGAAACAGCTACTTAAATGCAGGTACTGTACTAAACCTGATATCTCAAAGGAGGAAACGTGGCCGTAATATCAACCTTTCCTGAGTTTACAATCTTCATGGGGAAACTGGACAAGTAAGTGTTTAATACTTATAATTTAAGATATGTGCTATAACAGGAGAAGGAAAGAAGCTGTGAAGTAAAATCTCAAGGTCCCTTCAGAGACCCATCTCATAGAAAAGCTATGAAGGCTTCCTTCAGGAAATAACACCTATGTTCTTGCTTAAGGGATACAATATGTTTTAGAGGAAAAATGGACCACTTTCTTGTGGGAGGATCAGTTATGCTTTATAGATAAAGACTAGGAAGGACTTTGAAAGATATTTGAGAAAGGAAGTTAAAGTAAGTGTTGCTATGTTCCAATGCATATACCTCCAACTTCATTCACTGTGCCACTGAAGATGTCAATTTTCTGAGTATATGAAGTTTACACTATTAAAGGGTCCAAATTTTATTGCTTTATTCTTGTTTCAGCCATAGACATCTATCTTAAAGGCCACCTCATCCCTTGCCTTCCCAAACAGGGAACCTCTGGTAACTTTTCTGTATTTGTCTAGTGAAAGAAATGAGGAATAGTTATGAAAGTGACTTATCTTCCTATCTAGTTTTTAAGATCTTTGAAATTCTGTATCTTATTTTTTATGCTTACTATACTCTTAGCTCATATCGTGTACTCAATTTATATTTGTGGGATTAATAAGGCTTGAAAGAATGTAAACATGAATATGTGAAATTAAAAATAACAAAAAATAGGAAAAATTGATCTGCACAACAGCTTAACTTAAAGAAACATGACTATAAGGTTTATAGTTTGCATTCCTTTAGTATTTGGATTAATTAATTAGTCATTTTAATAGATGATTCTGAGTTAACTCCCATTTATGCTTTTTGAAATACATACTTTGGAATCTATTAGAAGTTTGCAAGTTAGAAAAATTTTGTATGAAATTCATAGTGAAGTAATTCAGCATCTGAATTATTATGATGCAACACACTGCAAAAATACACTTTTTTGTTACTTTCTTTTCAATACATTTGCATCCTGGTATTGGTAGAAATTCATGGAAAACTGATGTCTGTTTTCTCCTTAATGTGCAGGTTATATTTGCAATTGTAAAATTGAGTTTGCCTGACACTGAGTGTGAATATCTCTGAGAAAGCCATAATTGGAGTCTAAGTCTAGGCTAAAGGTTGATTCAGCTCAAATCTATAGTTTGGAATGTTAAAAGCTATTGGTGGACAAGGGGAAACTTCACAAATTCTCCTAAGTGGGTTATACGAAAATTTGAATTTCTTAACACCAGCGGATGATAAGCCAGTCAACCATAGTAAATTATCCTTGTTATTTTGAGTACTTAAAACTATAGTTAACAATCTCAAAATAATACAAGTTTCTTCTCTATCTGGTGTGAAGGACTTAAGTAGAAAACTCTTGGATGTGGAGGTATATAAAATTTGTTGATTCCACCAATATTTAGCAAATGCCTACTATGTGCAAAGCAATGATACAAATGCTAGAGATATTGTTGTAAATGAAACAGACACAAATTCCTGCCCTCAGGGAACTCACATTCTCCTGGATGGAAACAGTCATCTAACAAATAAATAATTAAAATCTACATACATTAGCTGGAGATAAGTGCTACAGAGGAAAATAAATATGAGTGTAGTATTTTAAATATCACAGTCAGAGGAATCCTCACTGAAAAAGGGAGATTTAATCAAAGACCTAAAAGAAGTGAGGGGAAAAGCCCTGCAGCTGTTCTGGGGAAGAGTATTCCTGTCAGAAGAAATGACAAGTGCAAAGGCCTTGAGGCAGAAATGTTTCATGAGTTGAAGGGACAGAAGGGAGACTGCATGGCTGAGACAGAGTTAGTGCATGGCAGAGGAATAGGGAATGACATCTATCAGACAGTGGGTGTAGTCGGAAGAGGTAAATTGTGCAGAGCTGTTGGAGAGACTTAGTTTTTTATTATGAGTGAGCTGGGAAGTCACTGGAATTGAAGGCAGTGAGTGACATGATTTGACTGCTGTTTTGAGAATTGTCTGTCAGTTCACAAGAGTGGTAGGTGGAGTTGGTGGGGGGAAGGGTGTTAAGGAGGAAGGGCATTGCAACAACCCAGTGAGAATTGATGTGGCGGGGACCGGAGTGCTAACAGTCGAAGTGATGAGAGGTGGTGAGATTCTGGACATATTTTGAAAGATGACAGGAATTGCTGATGGACTAGAATTTGGACATCAACAGAAGAAAAGACACAAAGAAAACACTGGGATTTTTATTTCAGCAAACTATCAAAACACTTAATTTTTCTTAGGAAAGAAAAAGAGGCATAAGAAACCAAACCAAATCAAAACAAAACTTTTGTTATCTCATTTTGGAGAATAAGGGAGAAAACAGATTTCTTCACAAAAGTACAGTGAAATGGAACTTCTGGGCTTCAGAGTTCAGAATATTGTTCTGAATCAGGACTATTCCATGGATTCATGGCACCTAATCATGGAAGAGTTACTGAACTGTGTTCAATGTTCTTATGTATAAAGGAGTGATAATAATAGCACTTACTTCACAGAAGAGTTGTGAGTATAAAATAAGAAAATATGCGTAATGTGACATCAGAGTGACTGACTCATTGTTATCGCTCAACACTTCTCAGAAAAACAAACTGTTTTTCTGTGAAACTAGAGAAACTAACCATTTCAAAGGTGATGAAATTTCCCATAAACCATGAAGAAATTGTCCTAATATTAGCATGTAAATCATTTATTTTTTTTGCATAACAGATTCTTAGTAACACTAAGTGGAACACCTATAATGGAGAGGTGTTAATGGAATATAAAAATAAACAGCATGGTCCCCATTTTCAAAGAACATACAACATAGTGGAGGAGACAAATGTGTGCAAAATATAACATGAGAGTCAATGAAAATTGCACAAGAATAGTGATTTTTTTCCACTGAGAATGGAATTAGTTTGAGAAACATAGTCATGGGGCAAAACAGAGTCAAATGTTTGAAATCTGGACTATCCTACAAAGTTCAACATTGATAATAATTTTAATGTGTATCACATCGTAATAATGATTACACACGGTAATATGAAACAATATCTGCCTTCCAACATTCAAGCAGATAAACTCCCCTGTAGGAATAGGCCACATTTTCCCTAAGAGAAACCCAGAAATACATTGAGCCAAGTCCTGAATCTGGAGTGCTTCCTGAGCTAAAATAAAAACCTTCTAGTTTGTCACCCTGCCATTATTAATGGATGTTTAACACCCTGCTAAGCTGGTCTAGCACTCAGCTATTTTCTTAAAGTTGGTTGAATAACTGGTATTCTTCCTGCTCACAAAGTCTTTGTTAATGTGCATATTGCAAAATCATCCTGAGTAAACAGTCTGTGTCATCTGTATTGAAGGGAAGTAATGTATGGATTAGCATATAATAGTATGGGTTAGGGAGAAAAATGAGTCACCAAAGTAGCTGGTTCAAAGGAATAAATAACTAAATCATTATCTTGATGCCTGACTTAGAAAGCTTTAGCTCTCAAAGGCATAATGTCTAAAATATAAAGACCATTGTGTAAAGCCCCATTATGGACTGAAGTTTGGTAGTTTATGATAGAAAACTATGGGTAGGCATACACTTAACAAAACACAGGATTTAGAAGAAAAAAAATGGAAAGAAACCATTATGATTTTCAGCTAAATTTCTTGTTCCCTAAAGGTGAAAATTAGAAGCCATTTCTGTGAAAGAGATATGGTAGGCAGGAATAAATTGCTTTGCATATCAGGTATTGATCTGTCTGGGAGCATCTTCTTGAAAAGATTTTTATTCATTTATTGTACCCATTCTGTGTTTCTGGTGCATAGGATCCATAGATATTTGATATGCCTGTCATCAAGGACACCACAGCTAGGAGCAGGTATGGTAAATAGATTTTAGGGATGCATCAGTGCCAGTGGTTAGAAGAGGCTACATCTGGCACTGTTTTGAGAGGAGTGCTGACTCAGCAGGATAGAGTATTGTGATCAATTAATCAGATTTGGCAGGGATGCTGTAATGGAAGTGAAGACTCAAGTATCACATGTTTGACAACAGTGATCAAGTGGGAGGGGTAGACAAATATGTTCAATGAAATGCTAAAGGAAGTGCTATGGGGGCATAGGAGAGGTGAAGTGGGTCAGGGAAAGTTCTAAAGGGGAGATTACATTCAGTTTGAGTCTTAAAGGATGATCAGGTATATGCCAGTGTTATGGACTGAATGTTTGTGTTCCCCCAAAATTCATGTGTTGAAATCCCAATCCTTAATGTGATTATATTAGGAGATAGGACTTTGGGGAGATAATTAGGTATAGATGAGGTCAAGAGGGTGGGGCCCCCATGATGAGATTGGGACCTTAGAAAAGGTGACCTGAGGGCTAACTTCCTCTCTCTCTCTCTCTTAGCCATGTGAGGATGCAGCAAGAAACCAGCCACCTGCAACTAGGAAGAGGGTCCCCACTGCATACTGGATATGTGAGCTCCTTGTTCTTGGACTTCCCTGCCTCCAGAATTGTGAGAAATAAATGCTTGTTGTTTAAGTCACTCAGTGAATGGTGATTTCTTATAGCAGCACAATATAGGATAAATAGGTAGATGATGTTGCAAAGGCACTCCTGAGGAACCTGGAACTATTAAGCACACAGAGAGATAGATGAGAAGGGGAGTGGATTGTTCAAGAATTTACAAGCAGTTTGACATTTCTACAGGACAGAGTATATGCCAAATTTGCCATGCCCAGTCTTTCCCAGCTTGTCTTGATTATAAGTCCTAAATATTTCTCAAACCTATTTCACTCTCCTTATGTAGGTCATCACCCTAATCTCAACCATTGTCATCTTTTATCTAAGCTATCCCAGTGACAACCAGTTTTGCATATTCACAACTTATTTATCTATTTATTCATCATTCAACAACTTTATTGAGGGACCATTTGCATATCATAAAACTCATTTTTTTTTGAGTGCACAATGCAGTAATTTTTAGCAAATTCAAAATGTTGTAATCATCATCATATTCCAGTTTTAGAGCACTTTCATTAATCCAAAGATCTTTTGTGACTATTTGCAATCACTCCCTATTTCCCCCCTAATCCCCTGTCAAACGCTAATCCACTTTCTGTCTTCATAGGTTTGTTTTACTGAGACACTTTATGTAAATGACATCATGCAATAAGTGATATTTTGTGCCTGGTTTCTTTGACATAGCATAGTGTTTTTGAGGCTCATCCATCTTGGGGCATGTATAACTACTTTGTTTTTTTATTGCAGAATAGTATTCCATTGTATGGATATATCATATTCTGTTTACCCATTCATCAGTTGATGGACATTTGGATGTTTCTACTTTTAGTTATTATGAATAATGGTACCATAGACATACATGTACAAATTTTTTGTGTGGACATATGTTTTCACTTCTTTTATTTAGATAACTAGGAGTGGAATTTCTGGGTCATACGGTAACTTTAAGAAACTGCTAAAATCTTCAACAGTGACTGTACTATTTTATACTCCCATCAGCAATGGGAAAAATATTCCCTTCTCCAGTTTTTTCTCCATACTTTTTCCAGAAGTTTCCTTTCAAAATTCTTATGGCATGTTATTTTAGAGCTGTGAAAATTTTCAATGGTTTCTAGCTGTTCTCAGAGTAAAGGACCAAATTCTTAACAGAGCCCATGAGGTCAAGGCAGAGGTCTGGTCCTTGGTCACCACTTTATGTCACCTCTTTATGCCTTCACATCCCCTCTCTCTCTACTGCAGCCATAGCAGTCTCCTTTCAGTCCTTTAAACATAATGCATTCCCACAAGAGAGTCTTTGTAACTGCTATGCCCAAACCTTGACTGCTTCCCCCACCTTTGCTGTTTCTCTGCCTCTTTAATAATGCCTACCCATCATTTAGATGTCAAATCAGATACCATTTGCTCAGCAAAACCTTCCCTAACTCTTCAGACTAGGTCAGATTTCTTCATGCTATATTTTTGCATTTTATTGATCTCAGTTTATAATTGTGCTTTCATTCGCATCAGTAAATATTTATTGAATGAATGAAGAAACAAGAAAATGGAAACAGAAGATTAGAGAGGTAGAGATGGATGAGATCACAGAAGGGCCTTTTGCAAGAATATGTACTTTACAGAACAAGTGACGGAGAGCAGTTAGAAAGTATTTAAAGAAGTAAAAGTTAGAAGCAGAAAAACCTACTTAAGAGGTAAACACTGAGAGAAGAGTTTAGTTTCAAGAAAAACTAAGATGTCTTCAGTTTTCTAGCTTGATTAGGCAGATATAAGCTACTCATCAAAACAAGAAAATGATTATTGTACATTTGAGTATGTGAGTCTGTGAGTTTGGACTGTATATAGATAGCATAAGTAACCTATAGATTATCATAAAAACCTTGAGAGAAAGAGAGTATAGGTGAATAAACCAAAGAAGTTGGAACCCTGGGTAATCCCAATATGTAATGTGTACCAAGAATTGTAAGAAAGAATGAAAGAGAGCAAGCCATGAAAAGGCCAAGAAGAACCATGAGAGAGCAACATAGGAGAAAAAATACTCTATGACATGAATCTTGGCAATGATTTTTTGGATGTGAAACCGGAAATATAAGCAACAAAATAAAAATGTAAACAAGTAGGACTATATCAAACTAAAAAGCTTCTGCACAGCAAAAGAAACAATCAACAGAATGGAAAGGCACCTGACAGAATGGGAAAAAATATTTGTAAACCACACATCTGATAAGCTGTTAAAGTCCAAAATATATAAGGAACTCATATAACTCAATAGCAAAAAACAAATAATCCAATTAAAAAGAAGGCAAAGGACCTGAACAGACACTTTTCCGAACAAGATATTCAAATGACCAACAGGTACTTGAAAAGGTGCTCAACATCACTAATCATTAGGGAAATGTAAATCAAAATCACAATGAGGTGTCACCTTGAACCCATTATAATAGCTATCATCAAAAAGACAAGAGAAGCTACCTAAATGTTAATCAACAGATGAATGGATAAAGAAGATGTGGTACATATAAAAAATGGAATATTACTCACCCATAAAAAATAATGAAATAACGCCATTTGCAGCAACATGGATGGACCTAGAAACTATCATGTTAAGTGAAATAAGTCAGACAAAGACAAATATCATATGTTATCACTTATATGTGGAATATAAGAAAGTGATACAAATGAACTTATTTACAAAGCAGAAATAGACTCACAGACATAAAGAAAAAAACTTATAGTTGCCAAAGGGGATAGTGGGGAGTGGAGATAAATTAAGAGTTTGGGATTAACATACACACACTACTATATATATAATAGATAAACAGCAAGGTCCTATTGTATAGCACAGGGAGCTCTACTCAATATTTTGTAATAAACCATAATGGAAAAGAATTTGAAAAAGAATATGTATATACATATATATATAGCTGAATCACTCTGCTGTACACCTGAAACTAACACAACATTGTAAATCAACTATAGTTCAATTAAAAAAAAAATAAGATATAACCAGTGTTGGTGAGGATATGGGGAAAAGGGAGCCCTTGTGCAATGTTGGGAATGTAAATTGGCACAACCACTATGGAGAACAGTTTGGAGGTTCCAGAAAAAATTAAAAATAGAGCTATCATTTGCTCCAACAATCTCCCTTTTGGGTATACATCTGAAAGAAATGAAATCACTATCCCCAAGAGATACTGGCACCCTTAAGTTCATTGCAGCATTACTTATAATAGTCAAGACATGGAAACAACCTGTGTCCATCAAGAAATAAATAAATAAAATGCATATATATGTTTATATATATATATATTTACTCTCTCTCTCTTCTATGTGTGTATATATATATATATATATATATATAGTAAAATACTATTCAGCCATAAAAATAAAGAAACCCTGCCATTTGTGACAACATGGATGGACCTTGAGGGGATTATGCTAAGTGAAACAAGTCAGGTAGAGCAAGAAAAATACTGTATGATCACACAAGCAAAATCTAAAACAACAAAACTCATGGAAACAAAGATCAAATTTATGGTTGCCAAAGGCAGGGGGTAGGGGTTGGGGGAATTGGGTGAAGGTGGTGAAAGTTCCAGTTATAAAATAAATAAGTCCTGGGGATGTAATGAATAGCATGGTGACTATGGATATCAATACTGTTTTGTATATTTGGAAGTTGCTAAGACAGTATATCTTAAAAGTTCTCATCACAAGGAAAAAACATTTTGTAACTATGTGGAGTGTTGGATGTTAGCTAAATTTATTGTGGTAATCATTTCCCAATTATACATATATCAAATCATTATGCTGTACATCTGAAACTTGTACAATGTTATATGTCAATTATAACTTTATAAAACTGGGAGAAAACAAATCAAAGCCAAGAAAAGTCTAAGGAGAACCAGGAGGTAGTAATGTGCTGAGAATCATTGTAAGAGAGCTTCAGTAAAGAGAGAGAAAGAGGTCACCATTACCATACACAAATAGTTGTCTCTTAAATAAGGACTATGAAGATCCATGGTTTTAACTGGGGGGGGGGGGGGAATCGATTAATAGGATTTTATCTGCCAGATTATTTAGTGGTGCAGAATGCTTTCTGATTAATTTTCTGTAGTTTAGTAAATGCTTTAGTTTGGTTCACATAAGAGTTTGTTTAGGAGATAATTTAGAATTTAAAAAAAGAAACTTGAAATGGAAAAGCAAGACTTCTTAACTCTGCCCAAGTTTCTGTCTTGCTTTCTTCCTTCCAAATATGTTTTGACATCAAGATTACCTTGTTTTGTCAACTGAGCTGGAGACAGATAAGGATGGCAGGTATGCAGCTTAGTAATCATTAAGTCTGAAGTTGTCTTGACATCTGCCAATAGCTAAAACACTTTGTTTTTAAGTCTGAATTATCTGCTTATTCACTTGTCTTGCTATTCAGGTTTACTGACACAGCCAAAAACACCACCATCACCCATAAGAAAACTACATTGTAGAAAATAACAAATGCATTTTCAGAAAGCCCAATTACTTTCTATTTATTTTTAGTTTTATTTATTTTAAAATTAGTTTTGCAAAAAACTTATCAGTCTCAGTCAATCAAATTCAGATTTAAGGCTGTTTTCTTATGAACTCTCAAAAATTAAAAATCTTATACTCAAAAAGAATGATAACAAATTTAGAGTGGAATTCCATAGACATTTTAATAACACAATTTGGTTTAGCAATCCTTTATGTAGTAAACCTATGTATTGCTAATATCCTCATAATTTAGACAATCTCTTTAAAATTTGAAAAAAGTTAATATTTAAGTAAAAAGTGCCATTTTAAAATAGCAGCAACTGATAATTCTATAGATGTACTACCAAGTTACATAGATAATATCTACTTATTTTCCAGCTTAATAGAGTATTTAAGTTAGTCATTAGGTACAGTATAAATCAGACAATTATTTCCAAAAATAGATAATTGTTAAACATTTTAAAAACTCTCCTTGCTAATATTTCTCACTTTGGGAATTACATTTTTGAAAGAAATAGTTTTGATGTATTCTTTTGGGGCAAAATTTAAAACTACCTGTAGCCCTCAAAAATTAGAATAGGTATATTTCAATTCAGCTGGTATGAAATGAAATTCAAACTTAGATTTTTAACTGGAGCCAAAAGAAAAATTAAAAATGCTCATATAGGGCGTCCCTGGTGGTGCAGTGGTTGAGAGTCCGCCTGCCGATGCAGGGGACACGGGTTCGTGCCCCGGTCTGGGAGGATCCCACATGCCGTGGAGCGGCTGGGCCCGTGAGCCATGGCTGCTAAGCCTGCGCGTCCAGAGCCTGTGCTCTGCAATGGGAGAGGCCACAACAGTGAGAGGTCCGCGTACCGCAAAAAAAAAAAAAAAAAAAAAAATTCCCATATAAAAGAAAAAGAATGCCCATATATCAAGTCAAATATTTATTTAACTCTATGTGAAGAACTTGTGTGCCCAAACCAAACTACTTGAATGTGAATCACAGTTCCTCACTTATAAGGTGAATAGTACTGGGAAAGTGACTCTACCTATCTGGATTTTAGTATCTTTCTCTGTAAAATGCATCTCATAAGTATATTGTAGTGTTTTAAATGATGTATATTTGAATTAAATGTGTAAAACACTTAGAAAAATGGTAGTACATATTTAATATTAATAATTATTGCTTATTAATATTATTGTCAGAGGTTAAATTGCTCAGAATTTTGCTTGAAATGTCCTATAGCAAGGACACTTTCAGAGTCATGATTTAGAAATTTAAAGTAGAAATTAAGTCTAAATATTACCAGATCCAACAAATCATACAATGTAGTTTCTGAGTGCAATGCATTATTTATCCTATCCCATATATTCATTTATTTTAGATAAAAACAAAATTTTATTTTAAAATTGTCAATGAAAATATAGTATCAATGGCGTTGACTAAAAAGAACCAGAGTATACTTCTGGATATCAGGGAAGAGCGCATAGCAGGCTAACTCTCTTGATAAGAACAATTCAAAAATCTGGAAGATACATAGATATCGGTATAGATATAGATATACACATGGCATCATATATAAATATATATAACAATTAAATGAAACACACACACACAGATCACATAATCCTATCCAATTATCCAAAGACTAGTTAGGCAACAAAAATGAGGAAGCCAAGATTCCAGAGATAAGAGAAGCACAGAGAAATTAACCTCTCATTTAACATCACTTTTCTCCTTGAGGCAATTTCTGATTCCCAAGACCAATTGATATGCAGAGCCAAAAGGTCCATTGAGAGACTGAGAACCTGAAAAACTGAGCAAAACTTCCAGCAGTCTTCTGTAGCTGGGTTAACAATATTGGAGTTCAGAGCCCATAAAGTCTAGGGGCTCTCATAAACAACCAGGGTGCTGAAATGGGAACTCAAAATAAACAAGTCCTAGTATTACAGATAAAGTAGAAAAAAACCTAATTCTTAAAAAGGCCTAAGCCCAGCTTCGAATCAACTTAACTGATGATTGGTTTAAATGAAGGTAATATGCGACTTCGCAGACAGTTTGCTAAAGCAAAAGTAAATTCTCACTGAAAGAAGATAGCATCTTCCAAAGCCTCAAATTGTTTCTAAATTTTTTTTCACTTGCAAGATCAAGAATTCAGTAAAAGAATTTATTAGGTCCACAAAGAGAGAAAACCAACTTAACAAAAGCCAACAGAAAAAATATACAATACAAAAAAACATAGGAGATCCAGATATTGAAATTATCAGTCAGGAATTTGAAAATAATTATATGTAGCAACCAACAGGGGGTTAATATCTAAAATATACAAACAGCTCATAGAATTTAATATCGAAAAACTGTTACCAAGTCCAGGCTCATACTTCTCACTGTACAACAGGCCAATAATTGAGAGATGAGTTGTTGGGGCAAGGAATAGCAACTTTACTTGGAAAGCCAGCAAACCAAGAAGATGGTGGACTCATGCCCCAAAGAACCAACTTGCCTGAGTTAGAATTCAGGCTTCTTTTATACTAAAAGCAGAGGGAGGAAAGTCAAACATTTCCTGGTTCTGGTCAGACTCTGGAGGGTATGTGTTAATTTATTCCTCCCTGTAGTCATTGACAGGTGGGCCTGGTCAGGATGTTTCTTGCGAGCTAAACAAAGTTATTTTAGTTTAATGCTCATTACCTGGGAGACAGGGTTCCCAGAGATGGGCCATTATGTACAATTTAAGCTTATAGGCAACATCTCTTTAGTGATTAACTTGTAATAGAATACAAAACATTCTTCCCTATTACAAAACAACCCAATCAAAAATTGGGCAGAAGATCTAAGTAGACATTTTTTCCAAATAAAACATACAGATGGCCAACAGGCACATGAAATGATGTTTGACATTGCTAATTATTAGAGAAATACAAATTAAAACCACAATGAAGTATCACCACACACTGGTCAGAATGGCTATCATCATAAAAGTCTACAAATAATAAGTGCTGGAGAGGGTGTGAAGAAAAAGGAACCCACATACACTGTTGGTGGAAATGTGAATTGGTGTAGCCACTATGGAAAAGTATGGAGGTTCCTTAAAATACTAAAAATAGAGTTACCATATGATCCAGCAACCCCACTCCTGGGTATATATCTGGACAAACAAAAATTCTAATTTGAAAAGATATACGCACCCCAGTGTTCATAGTAATACCATTTATAATAGCAAGGCATGGAAACAACCCAAGTGTCCATCAACAAGTGATTGGTTTGTAAGAAGATGTAGTATATGAATACAATGGAATATTACTCAACCATAAGAAAGAATGAGGGCTTCCCTTGTGGCAGGGTTGTTGAGAATCCACCTGCCGATGCAGGGAACACTGGTTCGTGCCCTGGTCCAGGAAGATCCCACATGCCGTGGAGTGGCTGGGCCCGTGAGCCATGGTTGCTGAGCCTGTGCATCCAGAGCCTGTGCTCCACAATGGGAGAGGCCACAACAGTGAGAGGCCTGCGTACCACAAAAAAAAAAAAAAAAAAAAAAAAAAAAAAAATAGAAAAAAGAAAGAATGAAATACTGCCATTTGCAGCAACATAGATGGACTTAGAGAACATTATGCTTAAGGAAGTAAATCAGACAGATAAATATTATGTAATATCACTATTATGTGGAATCTAAAAAATAATACAAATTAATCTATATATAAAACAGAAACAGACTCACAGATGTAGAAAACAAACTTATGGTTACCAAAAAGGAGAGGAAAGGTTGGGGAGGGACAAATTAGGAGTATAGGATTAACAGATATACATATACATATGTATATCTACTACATATACAGTACATAAGCAACAAGGATTTACTATACAGTACAGGGAATTATATTCAGTATCTTGTAATGATCTATAATGGAATATAATCAGAAAAAAAAACCCAAAGCTGAATCACTAAGCTGTATACCTGAAACAAATATAATACTGTAAATCAACTATACTTCAATTAAAAAATAAAATAAAATAAAATAACTATATGTAAATATTAGTACTGTTCAAGAATAATATTAATATGTACAAGATTTTAAAATTAAATGAAAAAGATGAAGAAAGAATAAATAGAAATTCTATAAGTGAAGAGTAAGATAGTTGAAATTAAGAACCCAAATGATGGGTTTATCAACAAATTAAATACCATTTAAAAGAAGATTAATGAACTGGAATGTAGGTTAGAAGAAAATATCCAGACTGGAATCCAAAGAGGGAGAAACATGGACAGTACAAAAACAAAAAATAGTGTGAGAAAGCTATGGAGTATAATAAAAAATCTAACACATTTGTAACTGAAAGCCAGAGTTTAAGAAGCAAGAGAAAATGGGACAAAACCATAAATGAAGAGATAATAAATAAGAATTTTTCAGATGTGTTTAATACATCAATCCCCAAACAATAAATACAAAGAACATGACATTTTGGTATATCAGATCAAAATTTCTGAAAATCAAGAGCAAATAAATCATCTTAAAAGAATCTAGAGAAAGGATATGCATCTTTAAAAAGCAACAATAAACTTGAGAATAAACTTCTCAACAGAAATAGACATCCAGAAAACAGTGGACTATGATCCTTAGAGTGCTACAACAAAATTTCTAGCAGCAACATAGAATGTTTTGCCCAGTAAAAGTGTACTTCAACATTGAAAACAAAATAAAGAAAATCTCAGATGAAAACAGAAAATTTATTTCCAGCAGTTCTGCATTAAGGAAAACATAAAAGGGAGTTCTTCAGACAGAAGACAGATAAGTCCAGACAGGAGGACTGAGATTCAGAAAGGAAAGGAATGAAAAAAAGGATAATATGTGGGTAAATATATATGATTATGGACTGCATAAATAATTAAAATAATATCTTAATGAATTTTAAATATAGGTTTAAGTAAATATAGGTTTAACATTTCACCTGTAACACAAATAAACAATAAGTTGAAGAATTCTACAGCCCTTGAGTGCTCCAAAAATTGTTAAAAGTACTATTTTTAATAAGAATGCAAGCTTGGTAGTTCTAGGTAGCCATGAAAAAAAAAAAAAGCAAAAATAAAAGTAGAGAAAAAGAGTGAAACTAAAATAAGAGAAAACAAATAATAAGATGAGAAATAAAAGGCATAGCATAATAACAGCTACATTAATTGTAAGTACAATAAATGTTTTAATTAAAAGACAATTTTCTCAAACTGTATAAAGAAAAGTTCTATATACTGTGCACCAAAACACATTAAACATAAGAATACATAAGAAAACAAAAAAAAATGGTGCTAATAATGTTAGAAGTAGATTTTTAAGGCATGAAATAGAGTATTAATCTAAGATAAAGCTATTTCATAATGTTAAGAAGGCAATTCTATCAAAAAGATTGACATTTATAACCATGAATGTAACAAGTAGCATGACTTCTAAGTACCTAAATCTAAAATTGACAGCACCAAAAGCCAAAATAGATTTTAACACATCTCTCCCAAAATCTAAGAGAACCATATGACAAAAATTCAGTTAAGATATAGGAAATCTGTACGTGATTAGCCAACTTGACCTAATTGAGATATACAGAGAGCACTGCATATAACAATTGTGTTTTTTAAAATATTCTTTTCAAGTTTATGCTGAACTTTTACCAAATTTGCCCATAACATGGACAAATCTAAAAAATTTTGAAATTTTGAAATAATTTAGAGTGCACCTCTGACAATGTTGGAATTAAACTAGAAATTGATTTTTTTAAGTGATAACTCTAAATGATGTCATTTATTTGTAAATAAAGCAATGCACTTATAGATAACACATGGGACAAAAAATTCACAATATAATTTTTAAATATTTTGAACCAGATGGCAGTGAATATATTACATTTCCTAATTTGAGTGATGATGCTAATGTCATTCTGAGAAGAAAAATTTTAGCCTTGTATATAGACTTTAGAAAGGAAGAAAGGCTGAAAATTTTAAATATCTTTATATATAACCCAAGAAATTAGAATACTGAACCTAAGGACAGTAGAACACAAGGAATAATAACAAGAGTATTAATTAAAGAAATTTTTAAAAAGTACAATAGAGAGAATCAAATCAACCAATTGTTGCATATCTGAAAGCAGTATTTAAACTGTTGAAATCATTACAAGATTGATCAAGAATAAAAGAGAGAACACACAGAATCAATATGAGAAGTAAATATGGAAAATGCATACATATGTGTACTAAAGGGCATGTTTCACAGGATCATCAAGACATTTTTCATAAAAGCCCCAAACTTTCAAACTGTCCAAAAGTCCATCAATGGGAAAGTAAATAAATTATGGAATATTCCTGCAATGGAATACTATACAGGAATGAGATTGAAAAACTACAATTTGTTATGTGGTTAAATTCAATCTTGGGCTCTTTATCTTCATCACCTTAAATAGCCCTCGGATGCTTGGATTGTGTATGGTGTGTGTGTGCATGTGTGTGTGTGTGTGTGTGTGTGTGTATGTGTGTGCATGTGCGTGCCTGTAAATATATATTTATAATGTTATATTCAAATGTTATATATATTTATATCTATTTGTATATCTTTATGTATATTCCAGATTTTTGTGTTTTTTTCAGAACAATTAGCCTGAACAAACTATCTACTTCTATCCAGACACATACTCAGAATCTTTTTAACCAATACTACATAGACATATATTTTTTGAGGATTTATAAATAAAATTTTATTTTAATCTAAAAAAATTCCCTTTATTTCTGGAATTTTAAATATCTGGAATATGACAAATAGCATAGTCACAAAATAATGGGTTAATAAAAAGCAGAAATCAAAGAATACCTACTGTATGACTATAGTTACATATATTTTATACCAAGGAAAAACTAATATACAGTTTTAGAGTTTGATTATCTTTGTAGTAGAGATAAGAGGAACACTTCTTTGATGCTGGGGAAATTCTATTCCTCTATCTGGGTGACAGTTATCTGTGAAAATCTTGTGAAAATTTATTGATGTGATCACTTATGAATTGAGGACTTTCCTGAATTTAAGGTATACAAACAAAAAACCTTTAAGAAATAAAAACTTTTCCAGAGTATTAGTCTTTTTTTTTTTTTTTTTTTTTTTTGCGGTACGCCGGCCTCTCATTGTTGTGCCCTCTCCCGTTGCGGGACACAGGCTCCATCCAGACGTGCAGGCTCAGTGGCCATGGCTCACGGGTCCAGCTGCTCCATGGCATGTGGGATCCTCCTGGACCAGGGCACAAACCCATGTCCCCTGCATCAGCAGGCGGACTCTCAACCACTGCATCACCAGGGAAGCCCTAGTCTTCTTTTAACAGTGTGAAATTACAAGTTTAGTTACAAAAATAAGAAAAAGCATATAAAACTTATTTGGCAAAATTCCACTTCTGATTCACATCCTAAACTATCATTCCAATTATTTCTAAACAGCATTAAAAGTAAGCATGATTTTAAATTCTGCTAAAATATCATCACAGTGACTATTATAGAAAGCTGTGCTCTCAAAATATGAAAAAAACTCTCATATTTGCCATTTTATTATTTTTAAAGGAAAAATATATAATGATGGCAAATAATTTACATTATCCAAAAATTTAGATAGGCGTAATATGTGTGTATATTTGTATATACACATTACATGTTTGTGTATTTGTAGATGTGTACATGTGATAGATGTGTGTATGCATATGTATACATGGACAGATATATATATATATATATATGTATGTATATGTGGGTGTATATACACACATACAACATTCACAAATGGTTATACATATGGTACAGAAACATGTCTTACTCTTTTCTGAAACTTGAAATTTTCACTGAAAAACTCTTAAACATTCTTTATGTCAACTGAGTTCCCCTTCATTTTCACTTTTACTGATTTATTTATTTATCTGTGGCAATGGAACTTTTAACTTCCTAAGTCCCTAGCATACTACTACCAGTGATCAAATTCAGTATAATAGTATTGTATGACAATTGTACAATGGTATAATACTATTGCTATACATGCTATTCAACTGCTTACTTTTTCCTCCTCAGTATGGATGTTTTATATCCATATTTCTGCGTGTTATCTCTTCTGTTTTTGTCTCCTTGCCACATGGCACTTCACAGTGTACAGCCACCACATTTTAGCCACTCAGACTCCCAGTGATATGCATCCAGATATTCAGGTGCTGCCTCCAACTTCTCACACTACAAATAACACTGGGGGAAGACAAAAAAAGTTCACACATGCCCACATATGGACCTGAATGAGAATTTTCCCCAGTATAAAGCAGAACTGCTATTTATCTAGTATACACATATTTAATTTACCTAAGTACCACCAAGTTGCTCTCCATAATGGCTACATCAATCTGTATTCTCACCAGCAGGGCAGAGGGGTACCACACCTCCACATTGCCATTTGTACTTGAATACCACCAAGCTTTCTAGACTTTGGTCAATTTATAGGTAAATTGGTATTTAATTGTTGTTTGAATTTCATCAACTTGTAAATTTTTGGATTTCCACTTAAGTACATTGCCTATCTACATTTTTGTCTGTTTTCCTCTTGGGGTTGAAGTAGCTTTTCTTGTTGATTTAAAGGAGCTCCTTGTACCATATTTTCAAGATACTAGTTTCTTGAGAATTGTTGACATTGCAAATCCCTTTTTTAGCACTCTCTTATCTATCACTTAACTTTATGCATATTATTGTTTCTTAATATTAATTTCTTATTTTTAGTGTAATCAAATCCATTGTTTCTTATAGTTTTGTCATTTGAATTTTTGTGTGTTTCCATGCTCCTAAGTCACAAAGATTATCTCATATTTTCTGTCATTAATTGTAGTTTTGCCTTTCACATGTTTTTACCTTTTCACATTAACCTATATGGAGTCTATGTGGTGTAAAAATATAATAATTTTCAGTTGGAGATCCCTTATTCTTCTCAATGGCTACATAATATCACATTATGACTACATTTCAGTGTATTTAACCAGTATGCAATTAATGACTATTCAGATGACTTTTTTAGGCTTTGTTATACTCAGTGATGTAAGGAGTATCTTTGTGGAGCTGCTAGGTAATTGTGTATATATGTTTTTAGTGTTGTTTGTTTTGATTTATTGTCAGACTGTCCTCTTAAAATACTGCTCTGTGATGTCCAATAAAAGTACCCTTCATATTTCATGCATATAAATTTATAGACAATCAAAGGTTATCTACAATTGGAAGAGATCGATCGAGATGGTGGAGTAAAAGGACCTGGAGATCACTTCCCCCATGAACACATCAAAAATATACCTACGTGTGGAATAATTCTCACTGAAAACTAACTGGAAACTGGAAGAAGGACTCCTGTACAACAATAGCTATAAGAACAATAAACACGTAATATGGTAGTAAGGAAAGAAAGCAATCAGGTCAGTATCTGTGCCCCTGGAGTGAGGACTCAGAGGAAAAGGGAGATTACACAGGTGGACACCTGTCCTGGGGAGCAAGCAGTGAGAGCCACAGGTTGGGTGCCCCAGTCCTGGGGCCCTACCCAGGGGAGGCAAGCCCCCATGGGTGGTTAGAGAGACTGGGACTAACAGGAGAGCTGTGGGAAGCCTGGACTACACTCACTAAGAGCATGCGCTGGCTTGCCCACAAGGCAGAGTAGAGAGAGTTCTATTCTAATAGCTGCCAGGTTTCCTGCAACTACCTCAGTGCAATTGTTCCAGCCCTACTCCATATCATAGCATAGCAATGAATCTGGGGTAGCCACTACCAGAGAGAAGAGTCAACCCTAGGACACAGAGGTCACCTGGTCCTGGGCTAGAGCCTGGGTGGTAGGTGGCAGTCATTTTTTGTGCTTTACTCAAGCAGCACATCAGAAGCAGCCCAGGTCTCTGACTGCAGCCATTCCACCACAGCTCACCTCCTGATACATGCCACGGGACCACTCGAGCCCCACCCACACTACAGTGTGGCTCCACAACAGGGTGTGAGTGTGGAGGCTGTGGGCAGTGATAGGCTTTGAGGGACAAAGGGGACTTGCACCTGAAGCTGCGATTGAGTGGAGCAAGAGAAACAAATACAGGCACATGCATAGGCAGTGAAGTGGAGACAGGTCAGACTTCTGTCTGTGGTCAGCACAAGCCGAGAGCCCATATTGGCCCCAATTGCTTCAGCACTCCCCCACTCTAAGGCAAGTGACCCAGGACAGGGAGAAAAGAAAACATGCACTTAAAGGGAACAGAGTCAGCTCAGGCCCAACTCTCAGGTATTCTTCTCAGGCAATTTGGGATCAGACCTCACTCTCCATAGGGTAGTGATGGCTATGGAACAGAGGGGAAGTCCTGCCTCACACCTGGCTCTGGCCTTAGCCCCTCCATCTCCAGCTCCACATTCTACCAAGGTGACAACTGCCAGCACACCCTGAGGAAAGACATCACTTGAGTTCACATAAAATCCAGCTCTCCCACCAAAGGCACTGGGCATATACAGTCCGTATAGGGAAGGTCCCACATAAGGACACACTTTCAAGACCACAATAGGTAACTTTCACCTAAATTCATAGAGGAGGAGAAAGTTAAGCAAAATGAAAGAGCAAGAGAAACCTCCTGAAAAAAATAAATAAGGAAATAGAAATAATTTACCAGGTAAATAATTCAAAGCATTGGTTATAAAAATGTTAACTGAATTAGGGAAAGATTAGATTTACACACAGATTTTTTAAAATTAATTAATTAATTATTTGGTTGCGTGGACTCCTTAGTTGTAGCTCATGTGTTCCTTTATTGTGGCTCGCTGGCTCCTTAGTTGTGGCTCACCAGCTCCTTACTTGTGACACACGGCTTTCTAGTTGTGACATTCATACTTTTAGTTGCAGCATGCATGTGGGATCTAGTTCCCTGACCAGAGGTGGAACCTGGGTCCCCTGCATTGGGAGCACAGTCTTATCTGCTGCACCACCAGGGAAGTCCCCTACATGTTGATAATTTTAACAAGGAATTAGAAAATATACAAAAGACCCAATCAGAAATGAAGAAGTCAATAG
This sequence comes from Kogia breviceps, assembly GCF_026419965.1. Lineage (NCBI taxonomy): Eukaryota > Metazoa > Chordata > Mammalia > Artiodactyla > Physeteridae > Kogia > Kogia breviceps. The sequence goes on along the minus strand of NC_081312.1, from coordinate 117,190,279 downwards.
CTAGAACAAAAACACATCAGAAGGATTAGAAAGTTTGTAAATGGACTTATTTTATTAAACTAACTTTTGAAAAAAAAACACATCAGAAAGAATAAATAATAGACTAAGTGATACAGAAAAATGAAAAAGTGATCTGGGAGTTAAAATAATGGAAATCACCCAATCAGAACAGCAAAAAGCAAAGCAAATTTTTTAAAATGAAAACAGTCTAAGAGATCTCTGGGATAGTGTTAAGTGTACCAACATTCACATTATGGGGGTCCCAGAAGGAGAAGAGAGAGAGAAGGGGATCAAAAATGTATTTGAAGAAATTATGGTTGAAAATTTTCCAAACCTGAAAAAGGAAACAGATATCCAGGTATAGGAAGCACAGAAGGTCCCAAACAGAATGAACCCAAACAGACCCACACCAAGACATATAATTAAAATGGCTAAAGATAAAGAGAATTCTAAAGGCAGCAAGAGAAAAATGAAGTGTTATATATAAGGGACTGACCATAAGGCTATCAGCTGATTTCTCTGCAGAAATTTTGCAGGCCCAAACGGAGTGTCATGATATTTTCAAAGTGCTGAAGGGGAAAAACCTGTAACCTAAGATACTCTGCCTAGAAAGATTACCATTTAGAATAGAAAGAGAGATAAAGGACTTCTCAGACAAGCAAAAACCAAAAGAATTCATAAATACTCTACCTACCCTAAAAGGAATGCTACAGGGTCTTCTTTAAGTGGAAAAGAAGTAAGAATTCATTGGAAAGGAAAAATCCCATTAGGAAAGGCAAATATATTGTAAAGATTGAGGATCAACCACTTAAATAAGGCAGTATGAAAATTAAAAGAGAAACAATTGTAAAAGCAACTATAACTACAATAAACAGTTAAGGGATAAACATGAAGTTGTAAAATATGACTTCAAGAACACAAAACAGAGGGGAAGGAAGGGGAGTGTAAAGTGTAGATCTTTTAGAATGTGTTTGAACTTAAATGACTATCAGTTTAAAACAAGTATTCCATAGATATAGTTATAGGTCAATGTATATGGACCACATGGTGACCACAAATCAAAAACTTACAATAGGGCTTCCCTGGTGGCGCAGTGGTTGAGAATCCGCCTGCCGATGCAGGGGTCACGGGTTCGTGCCCTGGTCCGGGAAGATCCCACATGCCGCGGAGCAACTAAGCCCGTGAGCCATGGCCGCTAGGCCTGCGCGTCCGGAGCCTGTGCTCCGCAACGGGAGAGGCCACAGCAGTGAGAGGCCCGCATACCACAAAAAAAAAAAAAAAAAAAAAAAAAAAAAAAAAAAAAAAAAAACAAAAAAAAAAACTTACAATAGATACACAAAAAGAAAGGAACTAAAAAGAAGGGAACACAAGCATACTACTAAAGAAAATATTTGCAAATGACATGATCTACAAGGAGTTAATATCCAAAATAAATAAATGGTTCATACAACTCAGTATCAAAAAAAAGAAAAAGAAAAAACAGCCCAATCAGAAAAATGGGCAGAAGACCTAAACAGAAATTTTCCAAAGAAGATGTACAAATGACTAATAGGCACATGAAAAGTTGCTCAACATTGCTAATTATTAGAGAAATGCAAATCAAAACCACAATGAGGTATCACTTCACACCTGTCAGAATGGCTATCATCAAAAAAGTTTACAAATAATAATTGCTAGAGGGATGCAGAGAAAAAGGAACCCTCCTACTTTGTTAGTGGGAATGTACATTGATGCAGCCTCTGTGGAAAACAGTATGGAGGTTCCTCAAAAAACTAAAAATAGACATATCATATGCTCCAACAATTCCACTTCTTTGAATTTATCCAAAAAAAATGAAAACACTAATTCAAAAAGCTACATGTACCCCAATATTCATAGCCCCACTATTCACAATAGCCAAGATACGGAAAATACCTAAGTGTCCATCAACAGATGATTGACTGAAGAATATGTGGTGTATATATACATATACAATGGAATATTACTCAGCTATAAAAAAAGAATGAAATACTGCCATTTACAGCAATGCGAATGCACCTAGAGAATATTATGTTTAGTGAAATATCAGACAGAGAAAGACAAATACTGTATGTTATCACTTATATGTGGAATTTTAAAAATAAAACAAAGATATAAAGCAAAATATAAACAGACTCCCAGGTATAGAAAACAAGCTAGTGGTTACAGCAGGGAGAGAGAAGGAGGCAGAAGCAATATAGGGGTATGAGATTAAGAGAAACAAACTACTATGTATAAAAGATAAGCAACAAAGATATATTGTATAGCACAGAAAATTATAGCCATTATCTTGCAAAATCTTTTAATGGAATATAATCTATAAAAATACTGAATTACTATGTTGTATACCTGAAACTTTGTAAATCAACTATACTTCAATTTAAAATGTTATCTGCCATTCTATTGTGGTATTAAAGATTTTTAAATTAAAATACTTTATTCCACTACCCATGCTAAGGATTGATTTTATTTTTATTTGAGATCCTTAATTTTTTCTTTACATTCTTTGATGTATCATATGATATTTTATACATTTTCCCTAAGAAAGAAAACATGGTGGTAGAATGGTAGCAGCCACTTTAAAAGAAAAAACATCTCTTGGAAATATAGTAATTCATGATTATATTCCTTCCTCTAGGGAGGTACAAATAAAAATAGACTTCTGAAAAACCTGCAACCTAAGATACTCTACTTTGATTTCATATTAATAGACTTCATACTAAAATCAGAAATATCACTTGCAAAGTAATTATCCAAACCTAAGCATATTCACAATTCATTTTTGTAAGTATTTTCACCAAAGGGCTCTTGTCTTATCAAATAAAATGGTGATAACTATTACCAAATATTTTTAAAGTACTTGACTGTAATTTTGGCTGGAAACAAAATATTTGCTAAAACCAGAAAGCATTTAGCAGTTGGTCCTATTTTTGAAAGAGAGATTTTAAATTATTTGTGGGGGAAAATGCACTAACTCATTTTTAAGTAAAATTAAACATTTTATTTCAGGGCAGGAAAAAACCTCCTGTATGAATGAAGTATTTAGTGGCTGAGCTAAAATGAGACAGCCCTGATATACTTTTATTGTAACCGCATGTTAGCTAGGGTGTAATGTGATAGGCCTATTCATTCATTGTTTGTGGGGCTGTAAAATGATATAAACTGGTTGGAATAAAATTTGGCAACACATTCAATACATTAAATATAGGATGTTGGTTAAAATACTGTGAGGATATTCAATAGACTGTTCTGTGGTGTTATCGAAGAAAATATTTAAACATGGAAAAATCATTAAAATTTGTTAAAGAAAAAATAAGTTTTTTAAATGAATGCTTTACACATTTTACTCTTTCCTTTGCTCTCCAGTGATTCAAAAATTATATATTCTGTCTACTCCTCTATTAATATCAATCATGAAATAATATTTATTTAAACCCCAAACTATGTTGACTCAACTCTCTCACTTCCAGTTTCCTTCTTCCTTTATACTTTATAATAATTTCAAATTTGAAACAGATTATTATTGATAAATTACTTTTACTTTATTAATCTCCCCTTTCAAGAATAATTTTAATATTTTCATTGTATTCCTTAACTATATTTTGTAATGAGTGTTTAAAAAAAGCCCTAAGGTATATAGATTTCATTTCTCACCACTCTTTTCTTTTACCTCATATTCTTTTGTTCTTCTGTCTGTTATTTTGATTCATTTCTCATTTGGTTAGAACATGTCCTCCAGTAATTTTTTCATAAAAGTTTCAATGGTCTATTTTTCTGGGACCCTTTTGGTCTGAGAACATTTTTTCTATCTCATTTGTGAATGACTCATAGCTTCTTTTTATTTAGAAACCTTGAATTATAATTTTTCACCCTCAAAGCTTATGTAGATGTGGTTTCCTTGGTGTGAAGCATTTATGATGAGAAGAAATTTATGCTAAATTTTCTTCTCCTTCCTTTCTCTGTAACCTTGTGTTTTCTGTGCTATGGTTCATAACATTATTTTCAAATGCTGATTTTTCATTAGAGTAAGATTGGCTATAATTCTTTTTCCTTTGATATTTTTTGTAAGCACTTGGTGAGTATTAATCTGAAGACTCACTCTTTCTTCACGTCAGGGAAATTTTCTTCTATTGTTTCTTCTTATTGTTTCTCCATCTGCTCTATTCTTTTCCTGTCTGTAATTCCTTGCCATTTTCAGCTTGTACTCACATACTGAAATGACCTATTTGTAGACCAGTTTGGCTCTTTTTTCCTCCCTCTTTAACTGGAAGAGAAAACAGTGAGGAAATATAGAGGTATAATGGTGTTTATAGTCAGTGATCTTTTAGTGGTAGGATTAAAGGTAATGTAAAATTTGTAAACATTTTAAATTTCATGTGTTCAAGTTTTTAAAATATCAACAAAGAATATATACTACTTTTGTAATATTAAGAAAAACTGTTTTCAAAAAATAAAGAAATCATTTGAAGAGGAAGCATGTAAAAATTACAGGGATGGCCTTTCATTGCAATGATTAGTGACCAACTCTGGCCACACTATCATGGATTCTTGTGTTTTACTATCTGAGAGAGATGTAAGATCCAATAAATGATTTAGTGACACTAATAATTATGGTTATAATACCAGACAATAAACGTGTGTATAATTAGAGAAGACAAGAGATTACATTGCCTGAAGAGGTAACATTAAGATGAGCTTAAAGAAAATTTTTTCAGAGTATGAGGGGCTTTCATACTGAGGTCATATATTTCCAACCTATGATACCAACCCCCAATGGAAAGTTTAAGATACTATAGCTATTTACCCAACAATGAGGAGTTGATTTTAGGAAACTCCCACAGTGGAAAACTTGGCAGCTAAGGAATTTATGCTTCAGTGTGAGAAATAAAACTAGAATAAATCCCTGAAATCCCTCAAAAATCTATTTAGCTACAATAAAATAATAATGACAGCACAGTAATAATGACAGTTGACCATATGCAAGCCTTAAATTTATAATAATATATACTGAGCTTTAATTTCATTTATTATTCCAAACACTCAGAAGTATTTTAGAATCTCCCACTGATGCTCCAAATATCTGTAAAGTGTTTGTTTTGATTTGTTTTGCACTAATAGACATGTTTACAATGAGAGATTTTGTGTATATGTTCTTGCCTATGTCTGGGTCTTCTCCAAAGATTGATGCCTTTTGGATTCTAATATCTGGGATTTTGCAGCTTCATCTACCCCCACACTGGGTCCTGCCTTCATTAGCATTTATTGGATTAGTTTCACCCTTTACCTTCTTGTAGATGATTTCAGAGTGTGGCTGTAAGGGCTGTCTTGGCATTCCTTCAGTTTTCTTACCTCTTTTCCTCTGATCCTCCAGTCTTTTTTCTTAACTACCCTGAACAGCTGAGCCCAGAAATTTGGCACTGCCCATAAATCTACACATATTCTCAGCTCAGACTACTTTTCCTGGCACAAAAATTAGCTGATCAGGTAAATTACTCAAAGCTCTGCTCGCTGGGAAGAGCTTACCAATGGCTTTCAAGCCAACCTTGACTATGGCTTTGATGCAGCCAACCATCCTTTTATGGCTTGCACCTTGTAAGACAGCCCATCTGGTAATGATCTTTGAGATTTTGGTCCTCCATCAGCTTGTCTTACAGGAGCCCCCATATGGCCATTTATGAGAGTTGAGATGGGGGCACTGGCTCTCCTGCAGCATATTTGTCACTAGGAAAACTGTCCCTATTTCATGCAGTTAACAATACCCACAATTCTCTGTGCATCAGAGCACCATCTGGTTCTGCTTGGGCTCCATCGTAGATGTTCCTTTGCCATGTTATGATAGATTCCCGTGCTGCCTGCCTGATCAATATATGACTCTGAAAGAGCCCAGCTTGTGATGAAAGTCCTGGATCCCTGGTCACTTGTTCTGAAACATTCCATCTCTTTCAGGGTACAGAGGATGATGATATACAATTTTTCATTGCAAATGACATTTCCTTGTTGCAGAACACTGGGGTCTTGCACTGTGACTCACACTGGCATTTGTCATCACTTTTCACCACTGCATCACTCTTCACCACTGCCATGTGATTGCATGACAGAAGTGGCTGGAATGCAGGCACTGTAACCTGCACCTGGGATAGATCCTTTTCCTACTCCAAGTATCACTCAAAGATGATAGAATATGGGTCAAATTAATGTTCCTAGTTGTGTGGAATTTATTAAAATGATTATATGTATTAGGCTGTACCCTCATTGATTGCCCATTTATTTTGTCCCTAGGAAAATTGTCCCTATTTCATCCAATTAAGAATCTTCTCAATTCTCTGTGAGTCAAGGCCCCTTGGGTACCACTCTGATCTCACTCATTACACAGTTGTCCCTGAATGCTGGTAGTTAGTACTACCACCTTGTATCTATTGCTTTGGGACTCTGTCACCCCCACTGCTCTCAGTGAACAAGCTCTGTGTCAGGCCGCAGAGGAGAGTTAATGATCAGTTGCCTTTCTCACTGGCATATTCACAGCAGCCTTGTGAATACTGAGTCCTCTGGGCCTTGCCTTGGAACGTAACATTCCATCCCCTCCAGAGTGGCCGCTTTGTTGAGGCTTTTACTTCCTTCTTCGACCACCTGCTGTAGCCATTCAGCTTTGCAACTTCACTCAGTGGGGTCATCTTGTTTTTCAGGCTTCTAGAAAACAGTGTCCCAACAAGTTTGCATCATCCCTTGGTGTTAAATCCTGCATCCTGATAGAGCGACCCACTCTCTTCACCCCTTGCTATGTTCCAAACACCTTGATCAAGCACCCTCAAAATCCAGTCTGTAAGTACTCCCATCATTTTTGCCTGTATATACTGGATTTCTTACTACTCCTTTGGCATAAAGTCCTCACCAGGCCCAGCACGCCTTCAATAAACTATGACTTAACTTCAGTTTTTGGCTTGGCAGCCAGCAAAGGAGGTGGTGAACTGGGTGGCCTTACAGAGGTGACAACTCATGGTACCTTCCAATAGAGGGAGAACACTAGCTCTTAATAGCGAGTGATAAGCCACCTCTTCAGGCTCTGAGGACTTGGGGGGGCATCAAATATTCAGGGTGCATGAGGTTTTACTGGGGGCTGATGCATATGAAAGATTAAGAGAAAAAAGGCAGAATTTGGCAGGAGAGCCTCTGACTGCGATAAAGATCTGACAAAGAACAGCCAAGCCAACAAGGAGATCCAGTGCAAAGACTGCCTATTAGAAGGACCCTGGTACCTTCTGCCATTCTTGGGCATTGGCTGGGGCTGCCTGGGTGGAGTGTGATCTCAGCTGGAAAGCTGAGGTGGACCTTGGAGGGGCAATAACGTCAGGTTGTCAGCTAACTGTGTTCCTTGTCTCTGAATTTCAACGTCGTTATGGAAGAAAGATCTCAGAGGCACAGTCCATGGCTGCCGCAGTCAGCAAGGTCTTCCCACGATGAGAACTTAGTGATAAATTATCAATTTTGTAGGTTTCATCTCCCATTTTCTTCAGGACATATGCTCATGGAGAGACACGCTGAGCAAAATAGCCCAACACCACACACTGTTCTCTCTCAGGAATCTATCGTCTAATTTTTCACAAGTTAAATATATGCTCACAGAATTCAACTGCAACGTAAATACAAAAACTAAAATTATTTTCTTTAATATTACTCATTCACCATCTATTGTTTTTTACTACAGGCATAACTTGTTTTATTGTGCTTTGCTTTATTGCAATTTGCAGATATTGCATTTTGAAGTTGGTGACAATTCTGCATCTAGCAAGTCTGTCAGTGCCATTTTTCCAACAGCATTTGTTCACTTTATGTCTCTGTGTCACGTGTTGGCAATTGTGTCAATATTTCAGACTTTTTCATTATTATTGTATTTTTATGGTGATCTGTGATCAGTGATCTTTGCGGTTACTACTATGACTCACTGAAGGCTCAGATGATGGTTAGCATTTTCTAGCAATAAAGTACTTTTAATTAAGATGGGTACTTTTTTATACATAATGCTCTTGCACACTTAACAGTAAAGTGTAAACATAACTTTTATATGCACTGGGAAACCAAAAAAATTTGTGTGACTCTATTGACACATTTGCTTTATTGCCATGGTCTGAAACCTGCAATATCTCTAAGGTATGTCTGTACGATATATTCAAAATCTCTATATCGTAAATCATAGAAAATTACACCTAGATGAGACTTTGATGTTCATCAAGTCAACCTTCACATTTTATAAATGAGAGAAATGAAATTCAACTCAATTAATCAGCTATAATTGGAAAACACAGTTTCTGGGATTGAGGGTTGCTGTATTTACCAAATAAAAATACAGGATGCCCACTTATATTTTCATCCCAAATAAGCAACAAATAATTTTGTGGTATATGTATATCCATGCAATATTTGGGACAAACTTATACTAAAAAGTTATTCAGTATGTATCTGAAATTCAAATTTAATTAGGTGTCCTGAATGTTATCTGGCAACTCTATCCATGCTTCAAAATCACTATGTCCCCTCATCACTTACAGCTTCAACTCCAAAATTCTCTGAGGGTGTTGCAAATTTCTGTTGTGCACTGAAACTAAAAGACGCCATGTGCTAGACTGCAGAGAAGAGATTGATAAAGAAGAGACAGTGGAACAAGGCTACACATGGCCTTTGTAAGAAAAACAGAAGTACATTAAAAAAACTGTGTTATTAAAAAAACACACACTGATCAAATGCTCTGTGGGATGTGCCTTGCTGGGTGCTAGGCCTGTGCTTCTACCACTCTAGGTCATGATTTATCAGTGGACTGAGAAATCAATTCAGTGAGTTGTGACCAGCATTACTTTTTTTAATAGAATGAGGTAGACTGGAACAGAAAATATCATCATGTAATTTTACATAGAAAGGCTAAATATTTTGTGAAAATTTTGTTTCCATTAACTATTTGTACATGTGTACTGGATCACACTGGGCTAGTCCCACTGAGTGCTGGCAACAGAAAGTTCATCTGAAATCAGCCACAAGAACTGACCCTTGCTCTTTCCTCACAAATCCATTTCCACATGGTCTCAAAGCCTAGGGTCATTCTAACTGATATAGCAACACACTACATCCCACTTCCATCCCCATCAGAGAAGAAAAAGGGCTCTATCTAAAGGCACAAAGAGATTTATGACAAGTAGACATAACCATGAGGTTTTAAAACACTCTTAAACAGCAGGCAGTGCATCCCCAAGAATAATGGTTAAGAACCATTGGACTATGAGAGTCAGGGAAAGTCAGGGGAGACCTTGGCATCTATTATAATGAAGTCACGTGTGCACCAAACTACCATGTTAACTACAAACATTTCTTCCAGCACGAACACATTATCAATTCCTCTGGGCTACAATTTTTAAACATGCAGTCTTTGAAAAAAACTCCTTTGGAATTCTGTGCTTTTATATAGTTAAAGTGGTTTAAGTTTTAAAATAAGTTTTATTTTCCTTCCATGAGATAGCAAAACATGACATCTTGCTAATGACATGTTAAGAGTATGCTGATTATAAATATTGGTTTTGTTTTCCTTACGGGAGTGGCATTTTCAAGAGGAATATGATTATTTATAAAATGGAAACAGTCAAGACATAGAAAAAGTTTGCAGTCATGACTTAGCCGGCACAACCTTCCTTGGAAGCTTGACTTTGTCCAGTACCCTTGACCTGTGGGTCACCGCTTTTTCCAGCTCACACAGTTACCCAGCAGGATTAGAAAGGAGTTGATACTTACTTTTCTGTAATTTTTTTTCCTCTCAACTAAGTTGAGGTTTTCTAGTTATAACAAGTGATCAGATCACAACTTACGTTTATTTTCCCCAAATCTACCACATCTGATTTAGTGAAAACATTAAAAAAAAATACCAGTACCTTATATTTGTTCTTTTATTGTTGATGTTATTTGTTTGTTTACTTTTGCTTTTTTTAACTCCAAAGTTGAAGCTGCATCAGAGAAAAATACCTTCATTCCATGTGGTATCCTATCCAATCCAAAAAATAAATTTTAAAAAACCCTCTGAATTAGGTATTATATCAACTAAATTGAATCGTGCATACCCTTTTAATTTAAAGCCCTAACAAGTTGAAATATTGTAAAGGAGCGTAATGATCTATGTCAAAGGGAAGTAAAACATTGGACTCTGCTGTCTGTATTTGTAAACATTATGCACAATAGCATGAAGAGTCAAAAGAGTGGTGCTTGGGAATAACCCTATAGCCATAATGTCTTTGAGACACATCTTGTCCTTTTAAAATGACTGTTCTTTTAAAGGGGGCAGAGTTAGCAACCATAGTTGGAACAGGAAAAAGAAGAGCACCACTCTACAATGTTTAAGCTCACCTTTAGAACTGAGCTTTTTTTTTTTGCTTTTTTTGTTTGTTTGTTTGTTTTTGTGGTACGCGGGCTCTCACTGTTGTGGCCTCTCCGGTTGTGGAGCACAGGCTCCGGACGCGCAGGCTCAGCGGCCATGGCTCACGGGCCCAGCCGCTCCGAGGCATGTGGGATCTTCCCGGACCGGGGCACGAACCCGTGTTCCCTGCATCGGCAGGCGGATTCTCAACCACTGCGCCACCAGGGAATCCCAGAACTGAGCATTTTTACAGAGGGCAACTTCCCATTTGCTGAGGAAATAATATCCTAGAAAATGAGTAAGAAATAAATATCTTCAGATGAATGCTATATAAATAGATTTGCCATAGGTTTCATTAAATATTCATGGTGCACACATGTACAGGTCAAATTGCCTTTAAATATTAAATTTATTTCCAGTGGTAGAAAATTTCAGATTTATTCTGTGTTTATAAGGAGCAGCGATGGAACCCATGCTTTATTATCTGTGAGCAAATTCAGCTGCTGGTTTCACTGGGTCCCTAAAGTTAGAAGGGGCTTAACTCACCAAAATGTGAAATAGCCTCAAGTGTCTTGTCTCTGTCCTAGAAATCATAACTGGAACTTAAAGATGTATTAAAAACCTAAGTATTTTACACATACTTTAAAGAAGAAATGAGTTGTTTGGTGCTTCCTGTGTATCATGCCTCCGGCACGTTATACAATTCTCACTTAATACAACCAGACTGCTGAAGTAGGTTTCATCACATGATGCAAGTGATGAAAAAAAAAAGGGGGGGGGGGCGATTCAGAGAGATAAGTTGCACGTGATCATAAGAAATGGTAGGATCTGCATGGAAACCTGGTTCAAATGGGTCCAGCAGTTCAAGTGCATCTCTGGTAATGTCAATTGTCACATGGGGCCCTGTAGATCACAGCGTTCTCCAAGCATTAACAACTTGAGCAAATCAAGCCTTATAGCTTTCCCTTCCTGCACAGCAGTGGAGAAACACTCTGGATTCAAGTCTGAAGGATTTTTTGGTCTGGACACTCTTCTTCCTCTGACTACTGAGGAACTTGCATGTTTCACATTCCTCTGATTTTTTTTTTTTCATCAGGGATAAACCAGGAATAATATTATAGGTACTGTCAATCTCATAGTAGTGTCAAAGGATTGGCTGAGATGGTATATGGGGTCACTGTGTAGGAAAATGCCAAGTCCAAAGTCGATGTAGGGCTTATGTGGATCTCATCTCCCACCCACCCCTGGGAACAGGCTGGTCCAGCATCTTGCACCTGTTCACCACCTCAGCTTCTGGAGCCACCTCTATGGAGATGACTCCCAAATTCATTTCCAAAGACTATTATTCCCAAAGCGCCTTCAACTGAGAATTTTGATGTTTCTATAAACTGGCTTTATAGAGAGTTACTGAGCAACTTGGGGACCGTGATAAGAAGACATTCAGCATAGAGGTTTAAGCATATTGCTAAGTTGATTAAACAATTTATCATCCAAACTGGGAGACTCTTTGAATGCTATTAATAATTATGCTGAGACAAAGGGTTTACACCAGGACTGTCCCAGGCACAGTGAGAGGAAGTATCACCCCATATATACCCCAATATAAAACCGTCCTACTTAGAGAAACATTAGTGGATGTTAATTGTCTCCCCACCTGTATTTATGGGTGTTAGTTCAACTGCTTTGCTAGTTGCAAAGCCGTATTATCAGAGTAAAGGTGTATTGGTAAACTGTATGGGAACTAAAATTAGGAATAAAACCATTTTCTTAGGAAAAAATAAAAATAAAACCATCCTACTTAATCCTCCATGCTTACATATATTTTAGGAACACCATCTTAATTTTTTTAAAAAACAAAGGCAGTTGGATTGTGTTTAATCAAAGTGTTATTTTGATAAATGTAAAAAAAGTTAAATATGCCATGAAGTTTCTAAGCTTGTTCTCTTTATTTTTTTAAAATATGCCAGTTATGTCAAAAATATAACCGGAAGTGGTTCAGAACTCTCTGAACGTCAGAGAGGCTCTAGGCACACCCCTAGACTTGACCTTTCCCATGGTTCTGTCAGTGCAGTTTAAACTAGCTGGACATTCTCAGCTCAGTGTTTCCTCAAATTCAGTACAGGTAAAACCAAACTCCCCTAAGGCAGGTTCATCTTCATTTGACTATGCTAGGGAATATTAGGTGACTGCACCTGGTTCCACTGTATTTGGGTCCAACACCTTCCCAAGATATCATAGTGTGACGCTTTGAGACTCTTGAGCTACAAGGGAAGCAGAGGAGAGGAGAGATGTAAATGAGAGTCACGGCCAGAATCCCTGTTTGGTGGCACTTCCAACGGCTTCTGTTGCCTGTGATTTCTCATCCTCCATGGAGCAGGGTGCACAAGCTGCAATGTCAAAGAGAACTCTAGGAGCAGGGCAGAGAGCCAGGCACCTGAGCCTCGGCTGGCAGCACAGAGTGACTCAGGCAAGTGGCTTCTGGGGAAGGGAAGGTGACAGGGACACATGCTGCTTCTCCATCTGACACTTACCTGCAGTACCATCTGTAGCACCTACTCAGAACTGGGAAGTTTCATGGCCTCTGGGGGAAAAGAGGGCCCGCCACTGCAATCTTGTAGACCCCGAGTTGATGGATGCCTGCACTGAAATATCAGTGTCAACTTCTGGTTCATAAAAATCCACCGAGATAAAGACGTCCTTTAGAATCTTCCAGCAGGCTCTGATCCCAAAGCCTGTGTAATTGGCCTCCCATACAACTGTCTCCTGCTGCCTGGTTGAATGAATTGCTTTACACATCCACATCAACACTTACACCTGCATCGGTACACACCCCACAAGTGATGTTTCTACATCTTCAGGGATGAGTTTCACAATATTATAAGGTGACTTTTAGCAGAGAAAGTGCCCTCATGGAAGGAAAATCACTAGCAATCATCCAAATTATGCCTGGTCCTGTAAGGACAATGATATAGGTACCCTGAGAGATACTATATGAGGAGACCTGCAAGGCAATGACATATTGCCCATTTCTCTGAGGTGATCATTTCTCTGAGGATCCTCTGGCCGTGGGGCAGATGGAGGTCCCTGGATACACTGATGCCCTTGATCAGACCCTCAAGTCACTAAGCAGTGTCCTTCATCTCTCTAGTCTATCTGTCCTGCTGCCATCCATGATGAAAGTGGAATTATTACAACCCATGATGAAGCCATGACCAGTCACCCAAGTGGCTCCATGAGGGAGAAGGAAACTTCTGTTCCTTCAAACTAGTCTTTCACGGTCTCTTTGTTGCCAAAACCTCAGCTGTTCTACAAATATTTTTATGTTTCACCTTTAGAATAGGGCATTGTTTTCCCATTTACACATCAGAAAACTTAATTTCCAAAGGTTCAGTTCCTTTCTTAAATCACATAACTATTAAATAAAATAGCCAACCAATGTTTAAGTACCCTTTTCTCGACAAGCCTACGTTTGGAAATTTTGCCTTAAACAATTGAATATTTGCTCTTAATAATAAAAATATTTCCAATTATTATTTGAAAATCATTTGGGTTTCTAGAAAAATAGAGAGAAAAGCAGCCTGAATTCAGTGTCTATCATTAAATCTCCAAAATGCCCTGAAATTAGGAAATTACTTAACGAGCAGAATATTTCTTTTTAAATAAAAGTGAATAATTTAAACATAAGTTTAGAGGGAGCTTATCTTAAAATAAGCGATATTGTCTGTTACATGGGTTATTGCAAAATCAGACTAAGGATCACAGAGAATCACAATGCTGATGGCCTTCTCTGGCAAATAAACTAGTTTATAGAAAAATTTAAGACAACTCTATAGCTAAATTTACATCTTCTCCATGACTAAATTATTTTCTTCTCATAGACTCTAATTTTCTTGAGTATAGAATCTCTGTGAGATTAGTCTTTTTATCTACAAAACTCCTCACACATATCTGAGCATAGAATACATGCTTAAAATATGCTTATTCACTTAACATACACAATATTCCCATCCTAGTTTTAGCCTTTGAGAATCAAAAGTATTTGCATAGTGTTTCACATTATAAATCACTTTTATAAATCGTAGCTTTAGGTACAATTAGGAGGACTATCTCCAATAATAAGCCATAGAAACTAGAGCTGAGATAAATGTAAAGAGTTTCCCAAGATGACATGGCTTTTAAAATCTGTGTCTTGACACGCCCAACTTACATCTTTTGACTTGAGCTACTACAATCTTGCTTGTATGCGATTGAAGACTTTGCTTAATGAATGGATACATCAATCAATCAATCAATCAATCAGTGAAATCATTAGAAAGTGAGCAATAAAATCATGTTGTGAAGCAACCAGCTAATTTATGATAAGTACCAAGGTTATTATTTATGAGTTCTTAATTATTTTTTTCAAACAAGAGTGACCCAGATGAAACACAAACACAAAACAAACAAAAATGATACCTCCCCAAAACGATAGTCACACTGTTTTCAAAGGGCATGTATGTTTCTTTACACTCAAAGAGGTTCAGAAGTGCTTGCCTGATGAAGAGGACTCACAAAGAACTGAATAGTTTGGCATCACAGTCCAAGTGATTCCTTGTTGGCGATGACCATTGTCACAAGACTGGATTTAGCTTCAGACGTATTGCGTGCCATCTGGCTCCAAAGAGCAAATCTATTTTTATAATATCATATTTGCAATAGGGAAAACTACACACATGCTCAGAGTTGGATGAGCTTCCATTTTTAACACTACTGACTTTCATTCGTCTTCCTGGCGGCCCCGAACTGGGTGGGCTCTTTTTCTCTGCTCCAAGTCTTATCTCTGTTAAGTTGTGTGATTAGGATCCCAAAGTCACTGAACAAACAGGGTAGGATTCTCCATAACAGACCTTTTGTTCATATACGTTTCACTGGCTTTTGTTCTAGAAGTCAGAAAATGGCTATCATCTCCACACTAATAATATCTTTCAGTAAATGATAAAGCCAAGTCCAAAGTAAACCAGGAAGCTTTATCAGCATGTCAAAGGGATCCCCTTACAGCTCTGTACTTGCCAACTGTGCATCCTTTTCCTAGACACAGACTTGATGCACATTAAAAGGCACTTACCAGAGTGGGTGTTTGTTTGCCAAAGGAGGGCCGGCTGCCCTCTGATTCCAGTCACCCCGGTTGTCACTCTCATCAGAGGAAGAGAGGTGTACTTTACAGTAAGACTCCTTTCTTGATGATCTCTTGACTCGGAGTCTGGGGGAAATTCAGAGCATCCTGCCAAGTGGTTCTTTCTCTTTCTGCTGGTTAACATTAACTGATGGACTTCTCAGAGGGAAAGTATATTTCTTACTGCAAATCCAGAGAGTGCTGCAGTTACTCTTCCACTCCTGTTGTCCGAGAAGATGAGTCAAAAGGGATTTACACACACAGTTCATCCTAACAGATGGCCCTTCCCCTATATTCTGAGAGAAGTTGAAAAATCAATCCACATCCTCTTTAACTCCAAATTAGGCAAATTAGCATGCTGGCCTTGATTATTGGGAGCAGATTTAGCAAAATGGACACAGTGAAAAAGGTGAAAGATGTAAAATATTTAGAAAGGTCCATATATCACCTCATTTAAAATTCTGTGCCCTTCCCCTCCCCCACTTCTGACATACAAATGATGCTTATCTGTGGAGTGAAAACAGTACTATTCTTTCCTTTCCTTTGGTTTTCTGTGTGTGACTTACCACCCTATGTCCAGGAAACGTTGCTGTATACATGCATATGCTTGTATAATTTGTGCAAGTGAATATGTAAATATAAAAAATGTGTCTATTGTATGTACATCATGTACAAAAATAGCATGTGGATCTGTGTAGCCAATAACAGGAACAATGGAGGCTGCTAACATTGGGTAATTTTTTTTTTTGTTTTTGTTTTTTACGATTGTAGACAAATATTCCCCTGGGAGTGGATGGCTCAGGGAAGGTGTGATGGGATATGAAGCTTTTCGTCATAAAATCCCCATATAAAAATCCTGTCAAGATTGATAGGGACTGAAGTGTGTATAACACTGTTGTTGTGTTGGTTTCATTCCAAACACAGCATGCTCCTGAATGATCTGTCATTACCATCAGACCTGAAGAAAAGAAAAGCTGGAGAGAGAAACCTCTCATTGCCATCTATAGGCTGCAAGAGGAAGATCCAAGTGACAGCCACGTTGCTCTGGGAAGCAGCAGAGAGAAAGAGATGTTCTGGACCCCTCAAGTTTGTGCTCACATTTACTTTGCCTCACTTCTTTCAAGCAGCATTTCTTGTGCCAACGTTTGGTCTAGATGCAGTAGAGGATACAAAGGTGAAAAATATATATTCCTCATCTTTGGATACAAAGGTGAAAAAGAAATCTATTCCTCATGTTCTAGACACTGGAGAGAGACCACGGTGAGCCGAGGACTTGATTGATGCTGGGGACAGAGAGGTCTTCCCGGAGGAGGTGATATTTGAACCCTGCTAAATGCTCTAAAAGGTCAATATCCAGGTAGAGGAGAGGGGTTGCATTCTGCATCAAGGAGCATGACATAAGCAAAGGGACAGCAGCACAGGGGATATGCTCCACGTTTAAGGAGCTACCAGAAGTACTATGTGTGAATTTGTTTACACTAAAGTCCCCTGCATATGAACCTTCAAGTTGCGAACTTTCAAAGATGCAAATGTGCTTTGGCATGTCCAGTCACGTAAGTTAGTTTACGTGTCTGGCGTACATTGTCACATGTGTGCCTCCTTTACAAGTGCTTGTGTTTTTGTGTCCTCTACTGTACAGTACTGTATAGGGTACAGTAGTACAGTATCATTATTTCAAGCCCAGGATGTCCAGAAGCAAGCGTAAAAGCAACAGTGATGTAGCTGGTACTCTTCAAGGTACTGTACTATAAGATTAAAAATGTTTTCTTTGTTTTTTGTGTTTGTTTTTTATGTAATAGTTGTGTGAAAAGTATTATAAACCTATTACAGTACTGTACTATATAGCTGATTGTTAGTTGGCTAACATTGTTGGATTCAGGAACAAATTGCACTTATGAATGCACTCTCAGAACGGAACTCATTCATATGTAGAGGACTTACTGTACATATCATAGGAATAGTGTGGCCTGAGGTGGGGCTAAAAATACTGAAGAAAGACAGACTATGAAAGGCTCAAGGACCATGCTATGGTATTTGGAGTTTATTTTAGACTCAAGTTTGCTTCCTCTTAAGCGGGATCAGCATTTGCTGAAAACAAGAACCTTTCTTATTTTATCATTGTAATTGACATATTTGGGGGGTGTCTATCCAACTCAAGCTTTTCCCTTTCTTTTGACCCTCCCCCTACTCCACATTAGGCCACTTAGAGGTCGGTCATGTGTGAGTTTTACAACCCTGCTCCTCTGGCTACCTACCATATGCGGAGTTATCAGACCCCTGACCCAAGGTGGGCCAATCAGGTTCTTTCTTACATGAGTTTCTTAACCATAACAGAGAATTCCTGGGAACTGAGTTATCTAATGGTAGGTCTGAAGAAGGAAGATGGAGAGCAACTGCAATTTGAATTCCCAGGACCTCAATATTGATGTGTTTCCATGCTTTCTGAGGCTGCTTGATTCAGCCCTTTCATGACAATTTCAGTATCCTTCCAATGAATATCCTTTTTTGAATAAGCAACTCAAGTTATTTTCTGCTGATTTGCAAAGCAAAGAAAGCACTAATACAGTTGATTTTATTTTTAATGTTTTATTCTTCTGGGTGATTTTCCCTTGACAGATAATGATCTCTTCCCAAGAAATAAAAAAGTTCCAGGTATTGCACTCACACAGTTCCCCAGAGCAGTAATTAACTAGTTATGCTCATCATTCAACAACCCACTGAATCAAAGCCTCAATTTTTTCATTAAGATTATATCACTAGGTAACCTACTAGAAGGAAGATCCACATACCAAAATCCTACTTAAGAATTAGAGAGATAGATCTATTTCTGTGTTTAAGTCCATTTATATGGAGGTGGTTTTATCTGTTCATTCACGTGTTTAAGAATGACCAGTTGCATTTTGCATCTACTTAACAGCTGAAAGTAAATTCTGAGCAGCCATATTTACCATTGTCAAGACCTCCGTAAATTAGCTTTGCCATTAGAGATCACTTGTACCTGGGGAAGACATTCAGTAGCTCTCAGTGTGGCTCAGTATTTCAAATGAAAAGCTTTGCCCATCAGTATGATTTCTTCTGCCCTCTCACCTTCCTGAGCTGCCATCTGGGTAGAGATGAATGAAAGCATTGCCAAAAAATGCTTTATCGAACAATAGGTGTCACTATGTGACAGCATCCAAAGATTAAGCTGTTACCTTGGTGACAAGACCAGAATAAAAGGGTCCCATAGACTTAAGTTTAGTATATAGAGAGACCTGCTGGTTTGGTTGGGTGTGGTTTGTATTCCAGCCAAACTGACACATGTATCACAATCTCTGCTGTCCAATGAGGCCCTGTGATTAGGAAGAGTCAACAGTGGACATCTTGCTAGTGTCCAGGAGCCTGAGAAAATGAACTTGGAAAGCCTTTGTCTAATAGGCAACTCTAAAACCCTTCAAGTCAAAATGCAAGTTTCAATTCTATACTCTCACCAAGGAACAAAATACTACCAGCTCTCATCCATTATAACTATTAATATCATCAACTCACATTTGAAAAGGTTTCAGTTCTGAATCTCCTTTCTCTCTATCAGATGGAGTCCAAGATAGGTTCAAATGAGATTGTTAAGAGTCCAGACTGCAGAATTTTTGCTGGCCATCTGAGTCACTCAGAAAGCCCTAAGCACCCTCCTTGTCCATATATTCTAATAAAACAAATTATTCTGGTGTCACAGACCTTGAATACCTACTAACCTTGATAAGCACTTACATCTAAACAAAAAGGGAATCAATTTGCATTTTCCTTTCTGCTGGCTAACATAATGTTTCATTTTACAGTCTCCATTAAGGGTTATTGCTATCTTTACATACCACATTAGGCAGTATGTGTCCATTGTTCATGCATAGTTCCATCAGAATGTTTCAGGTTGAAGGCATTTTTACAATGATGTGGCTTTTGTCCTGCCCCGATGCTATTATTTTGAATGTGTTTATACCAACAGGTATCTCGAAACCTGACAACTGCCTTCTGTGAGAACATGTCAGTGATCACCTTCCGTAACAATCAGAATTAACAATGCTCACTAGTGTATATAAAATAGATAACTAATAAGGAGCTTATTAGTTATAGATAACTAATAAGTTCCCTATAGCACAAGGAACTCTACTCAATATTCTGTAATAACCTATATGGGAAAAGAAACTGAAAAAGAATGGATATATGTATATGTATAACTGATTCACTTTGCTGTACACCTGAAAATAATACATTGTAAATCAACTATACTCCAATAAAATATTTTTTAAAAAGGACTAACAATGCTCAAAGTCTCACCAAGCCTCAGTGAACGAGCACACACACACACACACACACAAATGCATGCACACACATGCATGCAGATTGCCTGGGTGGGCAGATAGATCAAACTGCAAAAATTCTTGGGCTGACCTTAATGAATTGAAACCTGCATAGACTCAAGAAATCCCTTGAAGGAATCATAGCATTCTAAACCAACTTACCAGGTTGAAGCTTCTGATCAATCCCTGCCCAGCCTTTGAATTAGCATTTTCTCCTCTGATCTATGGCCTCTAATTTTCCAGGGCAGAGGAAACAAACCACAGGCATTCATGAAACAAGCAACTGTGTATGAGAAGAAATCAGAAGCGTACTCCTGCTGGAAACCACAAAAAGTTGAGTTAGAATAATTGAGAAATGGCCACTGGCAGGTAGGGTAACACAATTATTATAGATGTAACCTTTGGGGAAGTAAAAACCAAAAGTCTTAAACGAGAAAGATAGATGCATTCCGTGAAAAAGAATGATTGCCAAAGACTCATTTCACAATGAAAAAGCATATAAGTAGTGGCTGCAGAATACTATTCCAACAATGACAAATAGCTTGGTCAGAGATCAAAAATTAATACATAAAATATTGATATTTTAAAATTGAGTTTTCATAATAAAAAACATGAAATAACTATTTTCTCTTGGTATGTTTGGCAATCATATTTTAATGTATATTCAGCTATTACTTATTTTATATTAGTCCTGTGCTCTTTTTATGTCCCGATTCCATTTCAAATCAATAAAGAATAGGTCTGGAATATTTTGACATTGTGAAAAGTCTGACTCTTGAATGCCCAATTCTTAATGTTTTTATTACTGATTAATCACATTGTGTTATGAAGAAACTAGATTCTAAAATTCTAATGGACAGGTAAAGTATCTTTAAATTTTGTTCAGTCTTGTGTGAAGTAGTTAATGATCATGGAAGAGATGCTGATAAATGAAAATAACAGAAGCTCTGGCAGAACTTTTTTTTTTTTTTTTTTTGGCAGAACTATTGATCCTTGGAATATAGGGGCATCCTCCAAAGAGTTTAAAATATAATAGCATTCCACTCAGAAACTTCCAGTGAAAGGAAGAAAAAAACACATATTTATAAAACAAGGCCTCTATGTCAGTGTCTGGAGTAAGCCCTGGGGAAGGAAAAGGGAATGAGGCTTTGCACCTGCTCTGTAGAATTTTACAGCCTGGAATGGAGTCTGACAAGAAAGCAATCAAAACACATATAATGTGATATGTGCTTGATTTGCCCATGCAAGACTGAAAATCATTTTAATATCACCATCGCCTTAATCTTCATGATTTTCCTATGAACCTGGTGTTAATGATTATCTTAGTTCACTGGGACATTTTGAGACATTGAGAGATGACCTAGAGTTAGGTAGGAAGTCTAGACATGGACCTCAGTTTCCCCACTCCTAGCATCAGGGAGTGGTTGTGATTTTCCACAGCGTTTCTACAGGAGTATAGAGCCTCTGGCTATTTCTAAGTTCCTCCCAGAAGAATGCAAAGCCCAGACAAAGCTGCTTAATTTCACTTGTGCTGGTTACTTCACCTCTCAGCACCACATGAGGTTGGCAATGCCCATCAAAAGGTTGGAAGAATATTTATGGGATACCATAAATACCAATTCAAAGAATCTGAAGACCAAGCACTGTCATTCATTTCGCCACATGATCAGCCCATCCTCTTATTACAATGCCAAATTCAAGCTTACTAAAGAAGGCGGGGAAACATGTCCTCTGAAAAAATGGGAGTCATATTTTTCAGAAATAAAAATACTCTTATGATGACTGGAAGCTCTACCTAGAGGATTTCAAAATAAATTTTAAAACCAGTAAACAATTATTTAAGGGTGAATATCTGTTTTATCCAAAGACATTTTCCTCTACAAAAGGGTTCCCTATAGATTTCCTCTAAATGATGAAATCCCCTGGTGCATTTAAATGGTATCTACAGACCATTAACTACTCACAAAAAATGCTGATGCAGAAAAACTGCCAAAGTTTGAGAATCTCCCATTGATTAACCAAAATTAAGAGGAGGATGACTGAAAGATCGAATTCAGTTTGCCAGAAGTGAATTTTTCATAATGAATTTTGGAACATGTCTATGACGGCAACATTTCTTCCTTGAACACAAACAGAACCCATATTTTAAGAACATTATTCTTAAAGCTAAAGTATTTGGGCATGAAAATATTAAAATTTGTCAAACTATCACCTGGGTATCAATAATTAGGTGATTTTCACAGTTTTTAAAATTCAATAAATAACATTATAATTAATATACAAGTGTACAAAGTTTTGCCCACACTTGCCCACATTTTGCTTGATCCCTTAGTATTGACTTGTAGAAGTTATGGATAAAATGTACACATTTTTTTTAATGTTCCTGATATAAATTGTTCAAATACTTTTCAGAAATATCATCTGACATATGTTCGCTTCACCACAATGGCCTTCTTACTGAATCTTCCCAAGAAGTGGGCATGAACATTGTGAAAGGGTTCCTAATATTTTAGTTGAAAATGGTACTTTTTGTTATTTACTTTAAAAGAGTTTGATTACAAATAAAGTTGAACACTTTTATTATTTTAATTAGTGATTTGTATTTTCTTCTGTAAACTATCTGCTTTTGCCCTTGTAGCATTTTCCTGCTGAGAGTCTCAGTACTTTCCTTATTGATTTGTATGAGTTCTTCACATATCAGGGATGATACTTCCTTTCACATTGGTTACAAATGATTTTTCTAATTAGATGTGTGCACTTTAATTTTGTTTGTTAAATTTTTAACGTGTTTTTTGTTTTTTCACCAATTTTTACTTAGAAACTTTTTCTCCATAAATTACATAAAGGAGTCATTTACGTTTTCTTCTGTTGTTTTCAGTGTTTTTCTTTTAAATGCCTTTACCAGCTGGATGAGTAAGGCTGTTCTCCTAATCTCTCTGAAATTGTTTTCTCCTTCATAGTGTGGAAATTATAACTATCTTTCAAAGTTCTGGGCATTCTATGAAGTGATATTTGAAAGCTCTTTGTCCTCAGAAGGTGACAAAAATGAAATTTCAATAATATTTATTATTATAGCTGACAGAATATGATATGCTGAAAAGTCCTAATATATCTTAACCAAGCAAAGCAAAACAAAATGCATCTTTCATAGCTTTGAACAACGCAGAAGCCAGTATGTTTTGGCCAGATGTAAAATAATTAAATATTATATGAGCATCTTTGAACCATATCTTATGATGACTTTTTACCCTTTTGTTTTCCTTGTTTTTATTTTTTTCTCCTTAAAAACCTTCTCCAAATAATGCACAATAAGAGGCTGCCCCAGCCCCCTGCCTCACTGCCTGGTTTAATATGGCTTGAACTGTCTTCTCACATCCCCAACTCCTATATGAATCATTTTCAGCACTGAGTTCTGATCATTATATACAAGGTCACTTTTTAATTAGAACAATATAGTAAAACATATGCTCAGAAGATAAATGAGGTACAAAGCTAGCTGTGCTACAGTGAACCCTTTTATTGGAAAGCCCTTAAAAATAATAAGCGTCATGTATAGTCCAGGGGCCTTTGCAACATATTTCAGTACAGCAAAGTGCCTGCCATAGTGAATGAATACCCTGTTATAGTGAACAATTATTTGGCAGCACAGGTTATTTTAATGGACACATCACTTTTAGCAAAGCCTTCACCATCTGTTCTGCCCTCTAATTACAGATGCAAAAGGAACATAATTCACAATTGCATCATAAAAAAGTAAGATATAAGTGATTTAAATGCATGTGGATCTTCCTTATTCAATGCAGCATGCAGCTGTTATGTTGTTTTCATGTTTCAAACACAAATGAGGATAGAAATCGTTCTTCTCTGATGGAGTGAATTCCCTTATACGGGACATTGTGGGGTGTGAATAAATGCTAAAGTGTTTCCTCTTCTAGCACCTTCCTGTCACATGAGAGGCAAGGCTATTGTGTAATGCACTCTGTGATCTGTTACCATGTGTGACGGAGGGGATGTTAGTGTTAAAATCTAATTTTCGGTTGATTCTTTCTCTCTTTTTTTTTTTTTTTTTTGCGGTACGTGGGCCTCTCCCTGTTGTGGCCTCTCCCATTGCGGAGCACAGGTTCTGGACGAGCAGGCCCAGCGGCCATGGCTCACGGGCCCAGCCGCTCTGCAGCATGTGGGATCTTCCCGTACCGGGGCACGAACCCGTGTCCCCTACATCGGCAGGTGGGCTCTCAACCACTGCGCCACCAGGGAAGCCCCTTGGTTTATTCTTTATTAGGCTTTCTCATCTCGATGACTGCTCATGTACATGTACTTTTGTAATAACCAAACAGTTGGCTATATGTGTTATACAAAGAAATAACAAAGAAATCCTCCTTCAGAGTAAGGTGAGTGCACTGGTTACCCCAATATCAAATAGGCAACTCTTGGCATAAGCCTACGTATATCTTACTTGAATCATTTTTGATTTTCCAAGACTAACTCTTTGGAGTTATAAGCAGAAAGATGGAGCTCCTTCCCTTTTCTCTAATGTTTCAAAAATACTTCAAGATTCCCTCGTGTATTTACAAGTTAATGGTTACTTATTTGGGGGAGGATATCTTAATATAAAAGCTTGAAGGTGAATTTACTTCCTCATTGAGAATCTGTAAAACTTCCAATGTAATTTAGTACTGACACAATCACAATGTATCCAGAACACAATTTTGCTGCTTCTTAATTTTTTGGCCTCCTTGCTGTGCATGGGCTTCCTCTAGTTGTGGTAAGCAGGGTTACTCTTTGTTGTGGTGCATGGGTTTCTCATTGTGGTGGCTGCTCTTGTTGCAGAGCACGGACTCAAGGTTCATGGGCTTCAGTAGTTGTGGAGTGTGGGCTCAGTAGTTGTGGCTCGTGGGCTTAGTTGCTCCACAGCATGTGGGATCTTCCTGGACCAGGGATCGAACCTGTGTCCCCTGCACTGGCAGGCGGATTCTTTTTCATTTTATTTTAAGATTTATTTATTATTTGTTTACTTATTTATTTTTGGCTGCATTGGGTCCTAGTTGAGGTACACGGGATCTTTGTTGAGGCATGCGGGATCCTTAGTTGCGGATTTTCTCTTTTCTAGTTGTGGTGCGCAGACTCCGAGGTGTGTGGGTTCTATAGATGTGGCGTTCAGATTCCAGTGCGCGTAGGCTCTGTAGTTTGAGACACAAGGGCTCTTGTTGAGGCTCACGAGCTCAGTAGTTGTGGTGCATGGGCTTAGTTGCCCCACAGAATGTGGGATCTTAGTTCCTTGACCAGGGATGGAACCCGCATCCCCTGCAATGCAAGGCATTCTTTACCTCTGGGCCACCAGGGAAGTCCCCCAGTTTTGCTTCTTAAAGACAAAGTTTGTTAAATTTATTCTAGAGATGCTCAATTTGTTTTCAATCTATGAAGCTGGATAGTTAAATGAAATGTTAATAATGTAAAATATTTCATTTTTAGAACTAACTACTGGGGTAATGGTGCTAAAAATAAATGGAATTAATTGGTGAAGAGTGCAAATATCTTAAAAAGCCAAGCACATTATTTAAAATTCCATGCGGTAGCACTGTCAGGGATTGGAAAATTTTGTCCTGCAAAACTTTGTGTTTCGGATTCTCTGTGGTTCTACTAAGAATGATTTACACTTCTATAGTCATTGCTAATAAACAGGTGCTTTGAAGATGTTTGTTAAGTAGTTTAAAAGTCCATCTTCCCTCCAAAATAAAATTTATATTTCTAATTTACCAAACAACTAATTTTTTACAGATTAATGAGATAAACAATAGTTAACCTAAACATAAACATTGTAATTATTGTTTTCAGAATGTATAAATTTAAAAGATTGTATATTGTATGTGCATGCATTATAACTAATATACAAGCAAATAAATGTTACATTATTTATGGACATACATTTACGTACATACAACAGAGATTATATTCAGCAAAACAAGATGATTCACCAAGATCAATTCTTTACATCATACTGCTTCCCATTGGTCAATGCCTGTGTAAAATTGATTGTTAAATATTTTGCATGCCACCTTTACATGCCATTTATAAGAATTAAAATATAATGCTAACCAGGGTTGCTCCTGAAAGATTATAAGATAGTAATCCTCTTTATATTGTCTTTCGAAATTCTAAAATTTTTATAATTTAATACTTATAATCTTTTAAATAATCAGAAAAGGTATATTTTAAAACCCCAAACAAAAATGAATTTGAGTGTTATTCTAATCCATTTTCTAACCTACTAATGAGCACATGTTTTTATGAGACTCTGTCCTAGTTTGGTATAGACTTTGTTTGTAATTCCTCTGCATGTCATATAAAACTTGATCACACATTGAATTAGAAATAACCAACCAATTCATTATATCAACTAATTCATAAAATAGCTTGGTAATTACCATTACTCATAAAAAATTATCACCATTTCTTTTGGAAAAAATAGCATGCAATCAGAAATTTCCATCAAATTCACCTGAATATTCTTTCATGTTTCAATGACACTCTTTTAGAAAGTACTAAAGGGATGCTTCCTTATCACAGGGATTCCCAAACCTCAGGTAGCAGTAATATGAAAGATGTAAAGACAGTGAATTAAAAAATAAATATATTTAATGATTTTAAACTTATTCTGAGATTATATATCTTATATCTTTTTCTAAATTTTTGGTATTTTTATGTTAATTTTTTACTTTTATTGAAATATAGTTAATTCACAATGCTGTGTTAGTCTCAGGTGTACAGCAAAGTGATTTAGTTATACATATACATATAAATATATATATTCATTTTTTACATTCTTTCCATTATAGGTTATTACAAGATATTGAGTATAGTTCCCTGTGCTATATAGTAAGTGCTTGTTGGTTATCTATTTTATATATAGTAGTGTGTATATTTTAATACCATATTCCTAACAATTAAAATTTGTAATAAATGATGGAATAGGAAAACTTCTGCTGCCCCTTACACTAATTTTTATTTCTTTGTAAACTTCAAAGTCTGTTTGGGAATTTTTAAACTATACCTTGAGAGGAGGTGAGCAGGGGAAATTTGGAAGGTTACAAAAAAATCTGTTAAACATCTTTTTTACTTTTCTCAGTTAACCATCTATGTGGACATATCTTTTAAATCCAGGTTATAACTGAGTAACTGTAACTGTAGAACATTAGGATGATCAAATATAAAAAAACAACAAATTCAGTGTTAACAACCCATGTGTTCAGACATACATTTAAATCTTTTCTTTTAGTTTTTAGATTCTTTTTGATAGCCAATACATTTTACTAGAAAAAAAATGGGAATTTCAGGAAAGTCCAACTGAAAGGAATTTTGTCCTTGATAATAGTGTCTACACCTAAAACCCTTTACATTATTTTTACTTCAAAAGACTTCAGAAAAAAAATATATCAAATTAATATTTCTGAACATGCTGCTTTCTGGACAAGATTGCCTCAATAGTTGTTATTCAAATGATCAGTTCTTTTACTTAAATATGTGTTAGTTGCCCTTGGAAAGGACAAATGAATCACCAGCAAAATATGTCTTACCTTAACTCTATTTTTCAATTAAATCACAAATAATTTATCTTTTTTTGAACAGTTTTAAATTGCATTTAGTTTAAAGGATGTGTGGTTTGTGAAAAAAGTTGTTGCTGGTCAACCATAAATTCAGTTTCAGGTAAGACATGTCAGAGTAATCAATTGCTAGTAAACTTTAAAATGAACTTAAAAATAAATGTATTTACTGAACGGCCTGTAAGTGAATCCATTTCACTTACTAAATAAGTGAAAGTAAGGCTAAGTAAGGCCCAAATTGGTGGTGAGAGGTGGTCACTTTCCCCACTACAGATCCCCCTCCCCAGAAGAGTGTCTCATGTGATACATGAGGAGTAATGATTCCTAGTTGTATATTAATGAAGTACAACAAAGTCTTTGCTCTGGGAAGATTAACTGAGTCTAGTATTATAAGTCCTTTACTAAGACCACACAACCAAATGTAGTATCATGTTAATACTGGAACCATGGTCGCCATTTTGGTCACTGATAACCAATGACATTTAAGGAGGTATGGATATGAGTGGTGATGATGAATGATAGATGATGCTGATGAAGGTGATAATGGTAATGAATATGATGCCGCAGAATATGATGATGGTAACATTTAACACGTATAAAACGACTATGTGTTAAGCTCTTTTCTAATTGACTTTTTGTTACATTTAATTCTCTCAACAACCCTGTGAGAAAGTCACTGGCACATTAGGAAGGACATACTACCAGAATGAGAAACTCTAGGGAATAGCACCAGTTCTGTGAAAATCTTTAGCAACTTATATCAGCTCACCTATACCAGCCCTAATTCCTTACACTGTAAATCCATTCTTGCGTGGCAAATACTTGTGATTAGGGTAACTGGAGGAAAACAGTTCAAAAGTATTTTGAAATTAATTAACAATTTTTAAATGTTATTGTTATCTGAACTATATAAACATATGCACAATATATATACTAAGTAACTTATTTCCCCCAAATCAAAATAAATGACTAAGTCAGCATATAAATCCAGAAACAGTGAAAACAAAACAGCAACCAAAAAGCCCTGAAATGCAGCATCTCTGTGCTTAAGACAGCAAAAGGTAATTAAGCTTCTATCAACGTACAGCTGCTATGTAAAAAACACTGGGTTAGATGCTGTGGTGGAGATTAAGAGAATTAATATCCATCTTCAAAGGAGCTTCCCATCCAATTAGGAGTACAAAGATGAACTCATAGAACTACCACAATATAAGACTGAAAGATGGAGCATTTCTAGTTAATTAAATAGAAAATACCAAAACACTTTCTTCTTCCTTTTAAACTTCCTTCATAACTTTTATCCCAATTGGACGGGAGTCATCTATCCTATCAGGGTTTTCATAATCCTTTGTCATTCTTGTAAAACTTGTTCTTCTTTGGACTGAGTCTGTCTGCACCTCCATTTTCACATCTGTGAAATGGGATACTAAGTAGCAGCCTTACAGGATTATTGTCAGTATTAAATGAGTCAATGACAATAAGATGCTCAGAATATTTCCTGGCACATAAGAGGCACTCTGTCAATAACTAGTGTAATAGTATTATTATTACTACCAACTTCTATACCTAACTTCCTGACCAGATGTATAAGCTTCACACAAACTTGTTCACAATTCTAACAGCTTCTAGAAGACTGCGTTAAGTATTTTATGTGTTTTTTCAAAGAAGAATAATGAAGTATATGATAAATGCTAATCGTGCAATTAGTATCCTGAGGGAAGTGTTCACTGGTCTCTAGAGAAATCAAGCAGGCTTGCTGAGGAATGTGAGTTGAAATGTATGAGGGAACAAAAACTATCTCCTTCTGGGTGGAAAAACAAGATTGAGGCACAAGTCACGGGAACATAAATAGAACAGAGGTGGCTAGAAGAGAGAATTATATTAGATAAGTGATGAAAAAGGGAACTCACCTAGGGTGTTATTGCAGTAATTTACGCATGAAATCTGAGAGCCTCAACTAAACATGGCAACAGAAATAGGATAGAATCAGGATGTAGAAGCAAGAAAAACTCAGTAGGACTAGATTGCTGCTAGCATACAGGGAGCAACAGAAAAAAAGAGAAGAAAAAAATTCAGAGTTGCAGCTAAATTTCTGAGTGTGGACAACAAAAGCAATGATAATCATACAAACAGGAAAATGAAAGAGAAAGCAGAGCCCATTTTTCTAAGGGGAGACAGGAATTGAGTTTAAGATATGTTGAGTTTGAGGTTCACAGGTCGTCAAATTGGACATGTTTGCTAAGTTATTATCATATGAGGTTGAATCGCTGAGGGGAAAACAAAGTTAGAGAATTAGAAACAACAATTAACTCCTTAATTCAAGTGATCCATGTCTGTGTAAATTTGGTATCAAGATGCATAGTTAATCACAGGCCCTCAACAGAAGTCTCCTGTGGCCAGCATCAAAGAGAAGAGGGACAAAACCAAGGCAGCCATTCTTTTTCTGATCATGTTCCCTTGGCCTTGGTTCTACAGGGATGCAGGGTATGGGGGACACTGCTGTACTTTACACAGAGGAAGTTCTTCAGTCTTTGGATCAAAAAACAACATCCTTTCTTTTCTCTGCAGCCACAGTCTAACTCTAGGAGACAAAGTGAGTGAGAGGCAAAGGAAGGCCTTGCTGGCTCAGTCCAGCTCCCAGTACACACACCAGAGAGACAATGTGGTCCACAGCCTGTATCAGCATAAATACAAATGGATTGAAATATCTCTTTTACCTAAAAGAAAGGTTTAATAGCATGCAAATAAAAATAGATTTTTTGTGTGTGTGTCAGAAGGTAAGACCTTGGACAAGCCAGAACACAAATATTTATTTAAAAGAATTTTTAAACTCTGATTCATACTAGGAAAGCCAAGCCAGTCACTGAATCCCGCGGGGCAGCCACATGCACGGTCTCTGCCTGGAAAGTCTGTTTTTAACGGTGTATTTACAAAACCATGTGTCCTCAACCAGGACCCCAAAGACATGTCAATTCCAAGTCCACGACACAGGTCTCAATAAAGAGTAGAGGAAATGCTTTGTCCTGTACACACATCAATTTCACGGACCTTTCCAGATGTGATGCCAACAATACCTTAAATTGAGATTATATTCTTTAACCTTCAATTATTCGATTAAACATTATCTTATTTTTTCCCATGTTTACTTATAATGCAGCTCACTGTTAAAATATAGGGGACAAGAGAGAAAGAAAACAATCATTCAGGTATGTGTAGTTTGTCCATGTTACAGATAAGAAAACTAAGGGAGATGAAATGATTGTCCTAGTTCAATTAAGAGAGCACTAGACTAGACTAGATTAGACTAGAACAGAAGTCTTCCCAGCACCCAACCCATGAGTTTTTGCAACCAGATTGTTGCCTCTCAGGTAGAAGGGCCTCAGAAGGAAACATTGAGAGACATTCCCCACACCAAGGTTTGACAGATAACCCTTAATGGAAAGTTCTTTCTGTGTTTTGAGTCAGGGGATAGGAATAAAATGGATAGAGTAGAGAAAGAGGAGAATCAAGACCAGTCACTTTGCTGCATTCGAGAAGATCTGCTTAAAATGTTCAGTCTCTATTTTAGACTTTGGCAATGAAAACCTGTGGAAACATGTGCCCTCTGGAAAAGAATGGGCTAGAAGAGGCAAATCTGGACATAGAAAAGGAGAACAAATGTTCCAGTAGCTCACATCTCATCATCCCATAAAAATCCCCCAGATGGGCTTCCCTGGTGGCGCAGCGGTTGAGAGTCCGCCTGCCGATGCAGGGGACACGGGTTCGTGCCCTGGTCCGGGAGGATCCCGCATGATGCAGAGCCGCTGGGCCCGTGAGCCATGGCCGCTGAGCCTGTGCGTCCGGAGCCTGTGCTCTGCAACAGGAGAGGCCACAACAGTGAGAGGCCTGCGTACCGAAAAAAAAAAAAAAAAAAAAAAAAAAAAAAAAAAAAAAAAATCCCTCAGATATAACCTACACTTTTCTCTTTCCCACAATCAGACTGGGTTTCTGTTTGCTCATATTCAACTTTTTTTCCTGCTACAAGGAAGCTTAGCACTCCACATATGAGAGATGCCAAATGACAGACTACATAGATCGTCAGAGAGTTGGGAGAATGAAGGATGAAGAGAACCCAGAGGAATGTCTGAGAGCCTAGAGGAATGAAGACCCAAAGGCTCTGGGAAGAGAAAGGGGGCAATTGATCAGGCAGAGTCAGAGGGACAAAGTTAGGCTCACCTTGCTGTTTTCCCCTGAAACCAACCCTGAGATATGAAAATGGAAGTGGCATTCTGAGATAACTTGCAGATTTCTGGAAACAATCAAGGCTCTACTGACGTATAAGTGAACGTAACTATATCTGGGAAATAATGAATTTGGGAACTCCAAAAGCAAAAACAAAAGGCAATGAATGAAATCAATCTTCTTCAAGACATAATGCATTCATCAATATGACAAAATTATTGCCACGTAACTATTCAAAAGCAAATCATGGTAAGTTCAGAATAGCTATTCTAAGTTCATGATATGCATCAGCTACAGGATTCCCCTAAAGAGGAGGTTAAACCAGTGTGAATTGGAAGCTAGTCGGTATGTTCTCTATTTTCAAAAAACTTGGTTCCCAACGTGCAACTATTAGTTTTTAGAGTAAATATGAAAGATTCATAGAAAGGAACTAATATCAAATAGTTTCCCATCAATGTAATATGTTTAAATCGTAGCCTCAAACAATGTTCTCTAAAAGGAGATTGGAGCTGCACTGTAGAGAATAGAGTTTTTGAAATAACTTGGATGAAGAATATATTCTCAAATGATGCAAAGAGGTGTCATCAATAGAAGGAGACTCTAAACTCCCAAACTTGAGAGGGGAATAAGAAGGGAAACTCAGCTAGATGTTATAAACTGTCTAATGTACAATTGATCTGAGTTCCACTGTAGGGATTTAAGTGGAACGCCCTCTGGAATTCATATGCCAACTGTAACTTTTGTTCAGCTTGAAAACAAGGGACCTGTAGGGATTTGAGCCACCACACCCTTCTCTGTCCATATATAAAATACTTTTGGAAAGCTCTTTAGGACCTCTCTGCTCTGAGACCCTTAAGCCCACTCTGAAGACAGAGAGGTCTAACTTGAGTGAGATGCTTGTCATTGGGGATACTGAGACATCATCGTCCAATGAGCTTTTTAGAGGGTGAAAAGACAAATCTGAAATGGCACTGTGCACTCAGCATATCTAGAATGACATTCAGGAAAAGTGATCCTCTCTAGCTGATTGAACTTGGCCATAAGTCATCAAGTCCAAATGGGTTCTGTGTTCTGTATTTCAAATTCCTTCTCCACTAACACAAAAAGAAATACTACAAAAGGTTTATCTTTGCTGATGCCCAGTCAAATAAAAACTAATGATTAAGAAAATAAGAAAAAAACCTAATGATTACAACAATCAAATGCCAACAGACCACACAGCTGATGTGTCCCTGCCTTCAGCACATAGAATTCTTAAATGATTGCATTCTACTTATGTGCTTGTTTTAAAGTCTTATTACCAAAATGTTCCCAGGAAAGCATTGTATTGTCTGGCCTTGGAATACCCAGAAAGATACCAACGTGGGTTTTTTTTAATCTTTTAGATCATATCATTGTACATGGTTTTCAGACTTGTTTCCTGCATCCGTTTTTCCCCTCTAGGACCATTTCCAAGGATCTCAAGAAAATGAAAGAAACCATTGTGACCAAGCTAAAATGCATGAAAACCATACCACCTCCTCACAGAGGACAAGGAACGGATCCCATGACTCCGTACCTGCCCCTTATCTTCTCCCTTTCCCTCCAGCTACACGTCTACTCTGCACCCTCATTGCTACCCAGGCCAACTCTACACTGGTTCCCTAGCCAAAGGGAAGATGGTTATATCTCCCGGGGCCATGATGTGAGACCTGGGAGGAAGTGTTGTCTTTGGGGAAGTAGCAAAATTGTGTGACTACCTTAAAGTCAATACTATTTATCTTCACCTCTTGTCCTATGAGCTGACAAAAAGACACCACTGTTAGGCCCAACCCCCTGCACAGCTGCAATAGAAAGAAGGCAGGGACTTGTACTTTCAAGTGTCAGACCTTTTGTGCCTGACTACTAGTTTATGAGGCTGATGTCAAGCATGGCAGTCAATGAAGTCTTTGTCCTAGGTGTACAGGGCAGGACAGTGGAAAAACTGCCCTCTCTTATATACCAGGCTCATCTGTCTTCCTCTCACCCTGGTTCTCAACTTTTCTGTCTCTTGAGCCGACAGAGAGAGGATCCCTCCTGGGTTAATGTACTGGAAAATTGCTCTGCATGTTTATGAGGGGGTCGCTTCCAAATGAAAGAAAAAAGGAAAGGAAAAAAAAAAAAAAACAAGGAATAAGAGTCGGTTTTTCCCACTGAACTCATTGGCCTTATGCATGTGGGTCTGACCCTGATTAAGAAAATCTCAATGGCCTGCTAGGAGGTTTATTGTCCAGTTTGGCAGAACGCACTTCCGATTGAATTTTTTTATTATTTATAATCACAGAGTGGTTTTGAACAACGACTCCCATCATCCATCCCACCACTGACTACACACACACACACACACACACACACACACACACACACACACATCCAAGCCCTTAACTTTGAAGAGGCCCCAGGCACTCACATCCAGTTTTCCTCAGAACAATCTATACTCCTCTTTAGAGCTGGTTTCCCCAAGGCAATTTTTTATAAATAGCAAACATGTTGTTTTCATACAGTTACATGGAAGGTTGGACTGTGTGAACTTTGTCATGGATTTGGACCCCAAAGGAGACCACCTTCCGTGAAATCATATTCACTTATTTTAACTCTCTTTTTTAGCTGAAAATAATATTCTCAATCTCCAAACTCTTCCCTCACTCCCAAATTTTATTCCTCCATGAAGTCTTGAGGCTAAAACAAAATGTCATTTAAGTGTTTAAGGTATCATCAATTATGTATGCTCGTGTCTGCACTGGCACCAAGAGATTTTTACAAAACCAAGCCAAGCCTTCCAGAAATTTCTAAGCAAAAATCATGGCAAATTGGAACACAAGAGTCTGAATAATTGTAACTAATGCAAAATGTGTCCTCTAGAAGCCGGCAGACACACAGCAAGTGTTTTTTGTTTTTTTTTTTCAGCAAATGAAGAAAAAGAACTTTGCAGCTCAGAGCATTTTCTTCTTTCTTCAGCCCAATTTCCAGAAATTGCTTTATGTTTCCATTTATTATTACTTTGGCTAGAGCAATTGGAGGTGGGGGGATATTTGCACATAAAAGCTCTATTTCATTGGTGACAGAAGGAAACATTTTTAAGGGAAATTTGTGGAAAACTCACAAAAGTGACTCAAACGAAAAAGATTAATCAAAGAGTAGAATTAATATTACATCTTCAACCTCCCCTCAGTTGTGAGTTCTATCCTCATTTTGAGTTGAGGACCACAACCTCTGAGACAAATCCCACATGAAGTTATAATTCCCTCGTAACTGAATGACCAAACCATCTCTCCTGTTAGGAATTTTTTTTGCAGAAAGTGACAGAACACAATTACAACGGATTTTTTATTCTACATATGATGTCCAAAACCGAGACCGTTCTATGAAAAGATTTGATTGTAGCTTGGGAATAATTTCCTGGGTTGTTGATTTTTTCTCTCTTTATCATTCTCACTGTATACTTTTCACCAACATTTCCCCTGCTTGAAATCTAACTTTCTTTTCTGCAGTTTCCAATACTCTCCCACTGACAACCATGGGGCTCATTTAAATATTTAGCAAGATTATAAAAAGAAATGGGGTGAAGCTGACAAATCAGGCCCAGGAGAGGGGGGCCGTTAAGTCTAACACAAACATTAATAGGAACCCCTAATCTCTTCTCCTGCCCCCTTTTGTAGAAGGAGGTCAGAAGTGCCTGGTCCTCACGCCTGCTCCCTGAAGACCGATAACAAGCAGATGTTACTGTAACATGCTCAGGGAATCAAGCATAAATATGACCCCTGACCCCAGCTGTCAGCTGATCCACTGAGTCTCTTAGAAATAGACTCTTCACTTTGCTAAATTCCCCTTCTTTCCCACCATCCCCCTCCACTGGGCCTGGCGCCCCTGTCTCGGGTTTCTATGCCCGTGGCTGCTGCCCTGGCCCTTGCACAGTTGCACTCGGTGTGACCTTTCTCTTCAGGGAGGTCAAAGGCCTGAGACCTCAGGCCGGCCTCTTTTCTTGCTAAAGGCCAGCTGATGAATCATTCGCAACTTGAAGGGAACAGAGAAGAAGGGAGGGCTCTGAAGGCCTTTTGAGAGCAACAACTGTGGCCTATACATCAGCATTTACACTGTTCTGACACTTTAAAAACTCACGTTCCTCTCTGGGAACCACAGAAATAAGGGGGGACAGAAAGGTCTCACTGGCCAGGATGGAATAAATAAGAAGGAAAGAAAAAGAACATGATACCAGTCTTCAGGATTGTGTAACGGGAGGCTGTCCAGGAAAAGAAAGAGCAGAGAGAAATGTAGGCACACACACACACCATAAGCACACACACACACACACACACACACACAAATCCTCACCCAGATTTCAGTTGGATCAGAGTCACTTTTTACAAAGTGAGAGAAAAAGATAGTGTGCATGTGTTTTTCCCCACTGCCATGAGAGTTTGGTCATCAGGACTTTGTTGAATGACTCAGAATTCTCTTGCTTATTATTTAGAAAGGTAGCAATCATCTAACTTTGAAAAAAGAAACTCTATATATGTCTCCTTTAAGACAACTCCCTGTGAGGAGAATCAGGAGGGAGGGAAGGGGTTGGAAGCTAGGATAGCTGGCTAAATCACCTTAGAAGGTACTTTGTTTTTCACTGCCCGATTCATCCTACAAAGTTCTAGTTCTAGTTTACACTTTGAAACTGTGAGCAGTGTATGTTTACTGTGAGGTCATTTGGGGTGTCTTCAGTAGGCTTACAGGAATTTTGGACCTTAGAAGTGAGGTAGCATGGACCCAGCTGACTGTTTAGGCCCTCAAAATGAAAGGAAGTATAAGATGCTCCTAAGAGTAGCTCTATGGAAACAGCAGGCCTTCAACTAGAACTTGATTTCTCAATATGGAGTCCACCAATTTACAGGTCTTCAAAGAATTAATCGTTGTGATTATCTTTCAGCATTTTAAGAAATTTAGAGAGTAACAATGGAATAAGCTATAGGACTCAACCTAATAGGAATTTAGAAAAAAAATTTGGTTCAATTTGTCTTTATCAAAGCTTCTTAAAAATGGCCTCAAAGCAGCCTTTGCTAACTTCAAATTTCTCATATTAAATTGTGTACACTAAGATGCAAAATAAAACATAGAAATTATGTTTCCATCTTTGCTTAAAAATATATTAATGTACATAAATACTTGTTGGCTTGCTTTCTCTTTCCTTTCCTATTTTATTCTTTCCTTATAACTGTTTTCCTCTTTTTTGACAGGGAAATAGGGAGAGCTGACAAAATGCTGGAGATATGGTTTCCCAGATCTTATTATACAAAAACATAAACTGAGACAGTGGGGAAACCAGTTATGCTTAGAATCTCTATTACTGGACAAGGCAGCCCACAGATGACACTTCATCTTTGTTCCTTTTATAATTTTTTACCACCTCCATCCAAGTTCCTAGGAGCTCACCTTTAAACACAGAACTACTAAAGATTATGTTCCTTTGCTTCTCTGAACATGCTTTGCTCAGGAGTCTTGAATAACTCAGGAGTTCTCAAACTTGGCTGATCATCAGAAACAAATGAATGTCTTTAAAATATGCAGATTCCTGGGCCAGATCCCATTTTGGCTGAATAAGAATGTCTGTGGATTTTTCTAGGAAATAGGTGTGTTTATTACATTATTGAGGGGATCCTTATAATCAGCTAAGCTTGAAATCCACTCCCTTAAATAACACATAATTAAATTGCACAACCATGACTAGGCTGATACATTCTTTCTCAGGGTGAAATCTATACATAAGTTATCCCATTATACTTGGCTGAACTTTCCAGAGCCACAGTGTGAGGACAGAATTACCAATTAAGAGTTCTACAATTACCTCAATCCATACACAAGAGTTCTATTCCTCTAACTCCAAGAGGTTTCCATGTTTCAATATAGAAAAATAAAGATTCAATCATACAACCCTTCTTTTTGGTTCCAAAGAGCCAATTGGGCCCTACTTTCTTTTTTTTTTTTTTTTTTTTTTTTAACATCTTTATTGGAGTATAATTGTTTTACAATAGTGTGTTAGTTTTCCCTCTACAACAAACTAAATCAGTTATACATACACACATGCTCCCACATCTCCTCCCTCTTGCATCACCCTCTCTCCCACCCTCCCTACCCCACCCCCCCAGGCGGTCACACAGCACAGAGATGATCTCCCTGTGCTATGCAGCAGCTTCCCACCAGCTATCTAATTTACATTTGATAGTGTATATATGTCCCTGCCACTCCCCCACTTCGTCACAGCCCACCCCTCCCCCTCCCCATATCCTCAAGTCCATGCTCGAGTGAGTCTGTGTTTTATTCCCGTCCTACCACTAACCTCTTCATGACATTTTTTTCCCTTAGAGTCCATATATATGTGTTAGCATACGGTATTTGTTTTTCTCCTTCTGACTTACTTCACTCTGTATGACAGACTCCAGGTCCATCCACCTCATTATAAATAACTCAGTTTCATTTCTTTTTATGGCTGAGTAATATTCCATTGTATATATGTGCCACA
The DNA here is from genome assembly GCF_026419965.1 of Kogia breviceps. Lineage (NCBI taxonomy): Eukaryota > Metazoa > Chordata > Mammalia > Artiodactyla > Physeteridae > Kogia > Kogia breviceps. The sequence goes on along the minus strand of NC_081312.1, from coordinate 117,152,040 downwards.
TCTTCTTTATCCATTCATCTGTTGATGGACACTTAGGTTGCTTCCATGTCCTGGCTATTGTAAATAGAGCTGCAATGAACATTTTGGTACATGAGTCTTTCTGAATTATAGTTTTCTCAGGGTATATTCCCAGTAGTGGGATTGCTGGGTCGTATGGTAGTTCTATTTGTAGTTTTTTAAGGAACCTCCATTCTGTTCTCCATAGCGGCTGTATCAATTTACATTCCCACCAGCAGTGCAAGAGGGTTCCCTTTTCTCCACACCCTCTCCAGCATTTATTGTTTCTAGAGTTTTTGATGATGGCCAATCTGACCGGTGTGAGATGATATCTCATTGTAGTTTTGATTTGCATTTCTCTAATGATTAATGAGGTTGAGCATTCTTTCATGTGTTTGTTAGCAATCTGTATATCTTCTTTGGAGAAATGTCTATTTAGTTCTTCTGCCCATTTTTGGATTGGGTTGTTGGTATTTTTGTTATTGAGCTGCATGAGTTGCTTATAAATTTTGGAAATTAATCCTTTGTCAGTTGCTTCATTTGCAAATATTTTCTCCCATTCTGAGGGTTGTCTTTTGGTCTTGTTTATGGTATCCTTTGCTGTGCAAAAGCTTTTAAGTTTCATTAGGTCCCATTTGTTTATTTGTGTTTTTATTTCCATTTCTCTAGGAGATGGGTCAAAAAGGATCTTGCTGTGATTTATGTCGTATAGTGTTCTGCCTATGTTTTCCTCTAAGAGTTTGATAGTGTCTGGCCTTACATTTAGGTCTTTAACCCATTTTGAGTTTATTTTTGTGTGTGGTGTTAGGGATTGTTCTAATTTCATACTTTTACATGTAGCTGTCCAGTTTTCCCAGCACCACTTATTGAAGAGGCTGTCTTTTCTCCACTGTATATCCTTCCCTCCTTTATCAAAGATAAGGTGACCATATGTGTGTGGGTTTATCTCTGGGCTCTCTATCCTGTTCCATTGATCTATATTTCTGTTTTTGTGCCAGTACCATATTGTCTTGATTACTGTAGCCTTGTAGTAGAGTCTGAAGTCAGGGAGCCTAATTCCTCCAGCTCCATTTCTCGTTCTCAAGATTGCTTTGGCTATTCGGGGTCTTTTTTGTTTCCATACAAATTGTGAAATTTTTTGTTCTAGTTCTGTAAAAAATGCCAGTGGTAATTTGATAGGGATTGCATTGAATCGGTAGATTGCTTTGGGTAATAGAGTCATTTTCACAATGTTGATTCTTCCAATCCAAGAACATGGTATATTTCTCCACCTATTTGTATCATCTTTAATTTCTTTCATCAGTGTCTTATAGTTTTCTGCATACAAGTCTTTTGTCTCCTTAGGTAGGTTTATTCCTAGATATTTTATTCTTTTTGTTGCAATGGTAAATGGGAGCGTTTTCTTAATTTCACTCTCAGATTTTTCATCATTAGTGTATAAGAATGCCAGAGATTTCTGTGCATTAATTTTGTATCCTGCAACTTTACCAAATTCATTGATTAGCTCTAGTAGTTTTCTGGTAGCATCCTTAGGATTCTCTATGTATAGTATCATGTCATCTGCAAACAGTGACAGCTTTACTTCTTCTTTTCCTATTTGGATTCCTTTTATTTCTTTTTCTTCTCTGATTGCTGTGGCTAGAACTTCCAAAACTAGGTTGAATAAGAGTGGTGAGAGTGGGCAACCTTGTCTTGTTCCTGATCTTAGTGGAAATGGTTTCAGTTTTTCACCATTGAGAACGATGCTAGCTGTGGGTTTGTCATATATGGCCTTTATTATGTTGAGGAAAGTTCCCTCTATGCCCACTTTCTGCAAGGTTTTTAGCATAAATGAGTGTTGAATTTTGTCAAAAGCTTTCTCTGCATCTATTGAGATGATCATATGGTTTTTCTCCTTCAGTTTGTTGATATGGTGTATCACATTGATTGATTTGCGTATATTGAAGAATCCTTGCATTCCTGGGATAAATCCCACTTGATCATGGTGTATGATCCTTTTAATGTGCTGTTGGATTCTGTTTGCTAATATTTTGTTGAGGATTTTTGCATCTATGTTCATCAGTGATATTGGCCTGTAGTTTTCTTTCTTTGTTACGTCTTTGTCTGGTTTTGGTATCAGGGTGATGTTGGCCTCATAGAATGAGTTTGGGAGTGTTCCTCCCTCTGCTATCTGTTGGAAGAGTTTGAGAAGGATAGGTGTTAGCTCTTCTCTAAATGTTTGATAGAATTCGCCTGTGAAGCCATCTGGTCCTGGACTTTTGTTTGCTGGAAGATTTTTAATCACAGTTTCAATTTCAGTGCTTGTGATTGGTCTGTTCATATTTTCTATTTCTTCCTGGTTCAGTCTCGGCAGTTGTGCATTTCTAAGAATTTGTCCATTTCTTCCAGGTTGTCCATTTTATTGGCATACAGTTGCTTGTAGTAATCTCTAATAATCTTTTGTATTTCTGCAGTGTCAGTTGTTATATCTCCTTTTTCATTTCTAATTCTATTGATTTGAGTCTTCTCCCTTTTATTCTTGATGAGTCTGGCTAATGGTTTATCAATTTTATTTATCTTCTCAAAGAACCAGCTTTTAGTTTTATTGATCTTTGCTATTGTTTCCTTCACTTCTTTTTCATTTATTTCTGATCTGATCTTTATGATTTCTTTCCTTCTGCTAAATTTGGGGGGTTTTTGTTCTTCTTTCTCTAATTGCTTTAAGTGCAAAGTTAGGTTGTTTATTCGAGATGTTTCCTGTTTCTTAAGGTATGATTGTATTGCTATAAACTTGCCTCTTAGAACTGCTTTTGCTGTATCCCATAGGTTTTGGGTCGTTGTGTCTCCATTGTCATTTGTTTCTAAGTATTTTTTGATTTCCTCTTTGATTTCTTCAGTGATCACTTCGTTATTAAGTAGTGTATTGTTTAGCCTCCATGTGTTTGTATTTTTTACAGATCTTTTCCTATAATTGATATTTAGTCTCATAGCGTTGTGGTCGGAAAAGATACTTGATACGATTTCAATTTTCTTAAATTTGCCAAGGCTAGATTTGTGACCCAATATATGATCAATCCTGGAGAATGTTCCATGAGCACTTGAGAAAAATGTGTATTCTGTTGTTTTTGGATGGAATGTCCTATAAATATCAATTAAGTCCATCTTGTGTAATGTATCATTTAAAGCTTGTGTTTCCTTATTTATTTTCATTTTGGATGATCTGTCCATTGGTGAAAGTGGGGTGTTAAAGTCCCCCATTATAATTGTGTTGCTGTCGATTTCCCCTTTTAAGGCTGTTAGTATTTGCCTTATGTATTGAGGTGCTCCTATGTTGGGTGCATAAATATTTACAATTGTTATATCTTCTTCATGGATCGATCCCTTGATCATTATGTAGTGTCCTTCTTTGTCTCTTGTAATAGTCTTTATTTTAAAGTCTATTTTGTCTGATATGAGAATTGCTACTCCAGCTTTCTTCTGATTTCCATTTGCATGGAATATCTTTTTCCATCCCCTTACTTTCAGTCTGTATGTGTCCCTAGGTCTGAAGTGGGTCTCTTGTAGACAGCATATATATGGGTCTTGTTTTTGTATCCATTCAGCCAGTCTGTGTCTTTTGGTGGGAGCATTTAATCCATTTACATTTAAGGTAATTATCGATATGTATGTTCCTATTACCATTTACTTGTTTCGGGTTGTTCTTGTAGGTCTTTTCCTTCTCTTGTGTTTCTTGCCTAGAGAAGTTCCTTTAGGATTTGTTGTAGAGCTGATTTGGTGGTGCTGAACTCTCTCAGTTTTTGCTTGTCTGTAAAGGTTTTAATTTCTCCATCAAATCTGAATGAGATCCTTGCTGGGTAGAGTAATCTTGGTTGTAGGTTTTTTTCCTTCATCACTTTAAATATGTCCTGCCACTCCCTTCTGGCTTGTAGAGTTTCTGCTGAAAGATCAGATGTTAATCTTATGGGGATTCCCTTGTGTGTTATTTGTTGTTTTTCCCTTGCTGCTTTTAATATGTTTTCTTTGTATTTAATTTTTGACAGTTTGATTATTATGTGTCGTGGCGTGTTTCTCTTTGGGTTTATCCTGTATGGAACTCTCTGTGCTTCCTGGACTTGATTGACTATTTCCTTTCCTATATTAGGGAAGTTTTCAACTATAATCTCTTCAAATATTTTCTCAGTCCCTTTCTTTTTCTCTTCTTCTTCTGGGACCCCTATAATTCGAATGTTGGTGCGTTTAATGTTGTCCCAGAGGTCTCTGAGACTGTCCTCAGTTTTTTTCATTCTTTTTTCTTTCTTCTGCTCTGCAGTAGTTATTTCCACTATTTTATCTTCCAGGTCACTTATCCGTCCTTCTGCCTCAGTTATTCTGCTATTGATCCCATCTAGAGTATTTTTAATTTCATTTATTGTGTTGCTCATCGTTGCTTGCTTCCTCTTTATTTCTTCTAGGTCCCTGTTAACTGTTTCTTGCAAATTGTCTATTCTATTTCCAAGATTTTGCATCATCTTCACCATCATTATTCTAAATTCTCTTTCAGGTAGATTGGCTATTACCTCTTCATCTGTTAGGTCTGGTGTGTTTTTATCTTGCTCCTTCATCTGTTGTGTGTTTTTCTGTCTTCTCATTTCGCTTATCTTACTGTGTTTGAGGTCTCCTTTTTGCACGCTGCAGGTTCGTAGTTCCTGTTGTTTTTGGTGGCTGTCCCCAGTGGCTAAGGTTGGTTCAGTGGGTTGAGTAGATTCCCTGGTTGGGGGAACTAGTGCCTCTGTTCTGGTGGATGAGGCTGGATCTTGTCCTTCTGGTGGGCAGGTCCTCGTCTGGTGGTGTGTTTGGGGATGTTGGTAACCTTATTATGATTTTAGGCAGTCTCTCTGCTAATGGATGGGGCTGTAGACCTGTCTTGCTCTTTGTTGGGGATAGGGTGTCCAGCACTGTTCTTTGCTGGTCCTTGAGTGAAGCTGGGTCTTGGTGTTGAGATGGAGGTCTCTGGGAGATTTTCGCCGTCTGATATTATGTGGAGCTCGGAGGTCTCTTGTGGACTAGTGTCTTGAGGTTGGTTCTCCCACCTCAGGGACACCGCCCTGGTGCCTGGCTGGGGCGCCAAGAACCTTTAATCCACACGGCTCAAAATAAAAGGTAGAATAAATAGAGAGGAAAGAAAAGGAAGGAAGGAGGGAGGGAGGGAAGGAAGGAAGAAAGGAAGGAAGAAATGAAGGAAGGAAGCAAGAAAGCAAGGACGGAAGGTGCAGAGGAAGAAAGGGAGGAAGGAAGAGAGGAAGGGAGGAAAGAAGGGGGAAGGAAGGAAGAAAAGAGGGAAGGAGGGACGAAAGGAAGAAAGAAAGGGAGAAGACAGAGTAGTATAAAGTATAGTTATTAAAATAAAAAATAATTATTAAGAAGAAAAATTTCCTTTTAAAAAACAAACAAACAAACAAACAAACAAACAAAAAACACAGAAAAATGGGTCGGTCTAACCCTAGGACAAATGGTGCAAGCAAAGCTATACAGACAAAATCTCACACAGCAGCACACACATACACACCCACAAAAAGAAAAAAAAGGGGAAAATAATAGTATATCTTGCTCCCAAAGTCCACCTCCTCAACTTGGGATGATTCGTTGTCTATTCAGGTTTTCAACAGATGCAGGGCACTTCAAGTTGATTGTGGAGCTTTAATCCGCCGCTTCTGAGGCTGTTGGGAGAGATTTCCCCCTCTCCTCTCTGTTCGCACAGCTCCTGGGGTTCAGCTTTGGACTTGGTCCCGCCTCTGCGTGTAGGTTGTCCGAGGGCGACTGCCCTTCGCTCAGACAGGACGATGTTAAAGGAGCAGTTGATTCGGGGGCTCCAGCTCACTCAGGCTGGGGGGAGGGAGTGGCACGGGGGCGGGGCGAGTCCGCGACGTCAAAGGCCGACGTGACGCTGCACAGGCCCAAGGCGCGCCGTGCGTTTTTCCGGGGAAGCTGTCCCTGGATCCCGGGACCCCGGCAGTGGCGGACTGCACGGGCTCCCGGGAGGGCCGGTGTGGAGAGTGACCTGTGCTCACACACAGGCCTCTTGGTGGTGGCAGCAGCAACCTTAGCGTCCGACACCCGTCTCTACTGTCCGTGCCGACAGCCGCGGCTCGCGCCCATTTCTGGAGCTCCTCTACGCGGTGCTCTTAATCCCCTCACCTCACACCCGAGGAAGCAAAGAGGCAAGAAAAAGTCTCTTGTCTCTTCGGCAGCTCCGCGCCCAGTTCTAGGGCTCCTTTAAGCGGTGCACTTAATCCCCTCTCCTCGCGCCCAGGCAGCAAAGAGGGAGGAAAAGGTCCCTTGCCTCTTCGGCAGCTCCAGACTTCTCCCGAACTCCCTCCCGGCCAGCCGTGGCGCACTAGCCCCCTTCAAGCTGTCTTCACTCTGCCAACTCCAGCCCTTTCCCCGGGATCCGACTGAAGCCCGAGCCTCAGCTCCTGGCCCCGCCCGCCCCGGCGGGCGAGCAGACAAGCCTCTCGGGCTGGTGAGCGCCGGTCGGCACCGATCCTCTGCGGGAATCTCTCCGCTTTGCCCTCCGCACCCCTGTGCCTGAGCTGTCCTCCGCGGCTCCGGAGCTTCCCCCTCCGGCGCCCGCAGTCTCCGCCCGCGAAGGGGCCTCTAGTGTGTGGGAGTCTTTCCTCCTTCTCGGCTCCCTCCCACTGGCGGAGGTCCCGTCCCTATTCTTTTGTCCCTGTTTATTCTTTTTTCTTTTGCCCTACCCAGATATGTGGGGAGTTTCTTGCCTTTTTGGAGGTCCGAGGTCCTCTGCCAGCGTTCGGTGGGTGCTCTACAGGAGAAGCTCCACGTGTAGATGTATTTCTGATGTCTCTGTGAGCTGGGCCCTACTTTCTATTCTTTTTTATGACTCTTCCCTCTGGAGGAAAAAAAAAAAAAAAAAAAAAAAAAAAAACAGGAAATAATTTCTCCTCAGCCTGATAAACAAGCTATTGCCACCAAGATGGTCCAACTGACATGGATCACTAAAAGGACAACTGTTTTAGACAAGTTCACCAAAAATCCATTCCTTAATGGCCCATGCCCCTGATTTTCCCAGATTGATTAATTTAATACAAACTTTTAGGGGCTTCCCTGGTGGCGCAGTGGTTGAGAATCCGCCTGCCAATGCAGGGGATACGGGTTCGTGCCTGGGTCTGGGAAGATCCCACATGCCACGGAGCGGCTGGGCCCGTGAGCCATGGCCGCTGAGCCTGTGCTCTGCAACGGGAGAGGCCACGACAGTGAGAGGCCCACGTACCGCAAAAAAAAAAAAAAAAAAAAAAAAAACTTTTAAAAGTTCATTATGTTTAGACATATTTTGCACTGCATTTTGCTGAAAGATCATCACTGTTTCACCTTTCTTTCTCTTAGGTAAATAGCATCCTATTCAGGTGTCCTTACTTGAAGTTTAATTCTTGATTAGCACATGCCAACACTCTCTCTGCTCTCTCTGGTTCTTTTTCTCTTGTCTCTTCTGCACCACAGTTTCTCTAAAATCTCCTAATTTGGACACAACACTGACACTGCTATTATTGACCCCATCTGGAAGACAGAGGACTATCACACTTTAAATTTTGTGTTTAACTTCATTATATAGTCATTCATTTACTTTTCCATTCAATAGAAAAGGCACACAATGCCTTCTGGTTTCTGTAGGGGACACAAAGATAGATATAAGAGAAACCAACAAGAGTTTGCATCCTACTAGAGTAGACCAGGCAGCAAACAAATATGAAATAAGATAACAAATGCAGAGTGTCATAACCAAGGAGCTTACCAACTTCTATGACAGCTTGAAGAATGATATCATGTGAATGATGTCTTAAATAAGAGTTAAGAATGGAACCCACGGGAGATCACCTGTGTGCTTTGTGACCACCTAGAGGGGTGCGATAGGGAGGGTGGGAGGGAGGGTGATGCAAGAGGAAAGAGATATGGGAACATATGTATATGTATTTAAAAAAATGGAACCCACAAAGATAACTGTATAATGTTCCAGTAGAACATAGAAAACAAAAGACTGAAGGAACAAAATATGTGCAAGGAATGCCAGAACATTTGATCTGACAATTACAACAAGGGGCACAGAGGAGAATGGTCAGGGAGAAAAGACAAAAATGATGTGATCACCTGGAATTGAGGAAAGGTGAAGCCAGAATATCTGAATGGATTGAATGTCTTTGGGCCTGTCAGGAGTTGGGTATCCTCCAGCTCCTACAAGCATCCTAGTATCACTGAGATGTTTTTTTCTTAAGATGAAGAATATTCCAGCCTCATAGACTGAGAAGCAAATCATTATTTATAGATCAAAAAAATTAAAGTTCTTATACAGGATTTTTGATTATCTAACCCTATGAGATTTCCCATTTATAAATTAAAAGAAAATAAAGATCTAATCATGGCTTCCCTCTTCCGATGTTAGAGCACTAATTCAGAGAATGTGTCCTGTCATGTCTCTGGGCTCTGATTCCTACCAAGCAAGCAACTTTGACTTTCTATAATGCTTCCCCACAGCAAATGCTAGCATAATGATCTGCCTGGCTATTATGGTTTTTATTAACTTTATTCATGGGCATCATGCTTAACATACTATTTTTTAAAGTATGTTTTGAGTTATTCAAACCTGAGAAATTGAAACTGAACATATCAATGAAGTAGAAATAGTGGCTTAAAAAACTGATGACCCATATTAACAAATTTAGAAGCATAGAAATCATACAAAATACATTCTCAGACAACAATGGAATTAAAATTAATAAGAATATAATTAGAAATTAATAAAAATTAAACAAAATCCATGGATTTTTAGAAACTCATAGGTCAAAAAGAAGTCACAAGAGAAACTAAAAAAATTTTTGAACTGTATGAAAATAAAAATACATCTTATCAAAACTTGTAGAATATAGTGAAAGCAGAGCAGAGAAGGAGATTTATAGCATTAAATAGATATACTAGAAGAGGAGAAATATCTATAATCAATAACCTTAGCTTCTGTTTTAGGAACCTTGAGAAAGAAGAGCAATTTAAATAATCAGTAGGAAAGGAATATAAATAAGAACAAAAATTGAAAACAGGAAAGCAATACAGAAAAATCATCTGTTTTTTTGAAATTTTAAGAAAAAATAAAATACCTCTTCCCAGGATAACCAAGAATAAAAGAGGAAGCAACACAAATTATCATATCAGAAATGAAAGTGGGGCCATTACTATGGTTTCTATGGGCACTAAAAGACTAAGAAAGAAATACAATGAAAAAATTTATGTCCACAAATTTCCTAACTTAAATGAAATAGACTGACTTCTTAAAAGACAAAAAAACTATCAGTATTTACTCAGGAAAAGAAATAGGTAACCTGAAAATCCCTAAATCTATTAAGGAAATTATATCAATAATTTATAGCCTTCAAAAAAAAAAAAAGCACTCATGTCTAGATGGTTTTACTGGTGAGATCTGCTACATATTTAAAAAGAAAATAATACCAGTACTCCACAATCCTTTCCAGAAAATAGAAGAAGAAGGAGCCCTTCCCACCTCATTCTATGATGTCTGCATTACCCTAATCAGTTAATTATCACTATCTTAATACCAAAACCAAACAAAGACATTACAACATAGGAAAACTATGGACCAGTATCTTTCATAAACATAGGTACAGAAGTCTCAACAATACATTAGCAAATCAAGTACAATACTTTAAAAAAAGTCATTATACATCACAATCAAGTGGGATTTATCCTAGGTACACAAGGCTGATTCAACATCAAAAAATCAATCACTAACATTAAGAGGATATGTTGTTAAAAATCATATAATCATATCAATTGATGCAGAAAAATATTTAACAACATCTAACACCATTCATGACAAAAACACTCATTAAACTAGCATTAGAAGGGATCTTACTCACTTAATAGAAAAATTACACAAAGCTTACAGTTAAAATCATATTTACTGGTGAGAGACTAGATGCTTCCCCTCGAGATCAGAATAAGGCAAGGATGTCCTCTCATCACTCCTATTCAACATCACAACCAGAAGTTCTAGCTAGTGCAACAAGACAAGAAAAAGAAATAAACAGTACATAAATGAGAAAGGAAGAAATAAAACTATTTTTATTTGCAGATGACAGCATCATCTATGTATATAAATTACAAAGAATCTAAAAACAAACAAAAAACCAAAAACTCCTAGAGCTGATAAGTGAGAATAGCAAGGTCTTGGGATACAAGGTGAATATACAAAAGTCAATTTATTTCCTACATACCAACAATGAATAATCAGATATGAATTTTTTTAAATATCAAAACAAAAATAGAAGTATTTGGCTAACAAAATATGCACAGGATCTATATATGGAGAATGACAAAACACAATGAAAAAAATCAACAAAGATCTAAAAAAGTGGAGAGATATTAACTGTTCATGAATTGAAAGATTCAGTAATGTTAGCATTTCAAATCTACCCAATGTGATTTAGAGATTCTGGACAGTCCCAATCAAGAATCAAAATCCTAGCAAACTGCCTTGTATATATTGACAAACTGCTTCTGAAGTTTATACGAAAAGGCAAAAGATCTATAACAGTCAACACAATTCTGAAGAAGAAAAGCAAAGTTAGAGAACTCACACTATCTGATCTAAAGCTTAATATAATGCTATAGTGTTCATGAGAGCATGATATTTGTGAAAGGAATAGATACATAGATCAATGGGAAGAATAGAGAGGCCAGAAATAAATCCATACAAATATAGTCAACTATTTTTTTTTGACAACGATGAAAAGGAAATCCAATGGTTCAAGGATAATTTTTTCAACAGATGGTATGAGAATAACTGGCTGTCCATATGCAAAAAGATAAATAAGGAAATAAAGAAAAATGAATAGACAAATCTCTCCAAATAATTTATGTGACACTCCACTTCTCAATGAGGTGGATCATAACTCTCCACTCCTTTAGTGTATACCATGTATACCGTGATTTTCTCCCAAAGAAGGCAGCATGGAACGAGGGGAAAACTAATAACTTTACAGTAGAGAAATCTAATGAGTCAAGTTGATAGTAGATACCCTTGATAAAGATGTGGTGAGAAGGGCACTCTTTCTCTGTTATCTTCTTGTCCAAAGCCTGTAATTCCAGTTTAACCACAAGAAAAACATCAGACAAATCCTAATTGAGCAGCATTCTCTAAAATACCTGACCAGTACTCCTCAAACTTGTAAGGTCATTAAACAGAGGAAAATCTGCTTTATGAGAAAAAAATGTCACAGCCTGGTATAAAAAGAACTTTAGGTAAAAATTTTTAAAATTCTGGTAAAGCATAATTTCAGTTAATTATAATGTATCAATATTGATTCATTAATTGTGACAAATTTATCATGCTAAGGTAGGATGTGACTCATAGGGAAAACTGGGTATGGGGTTCATAGGAACTCTCTCTCTCATCTTTTCAATTTTCTATAAATTTATATCCCAAATATCAAAAGGAAATTGTGATGAAGACTCACTTCTTTCAATCAAATGATTATTTTTGCTTTTCCCTTAGCCAATCTTATGAAGTACTCAATTTATTTTTTTCCACACTGAACGAATAAACAAGTGAATAATTGAATAAATAAATGCTTTAAAAGAAAATTTGAATTTTGAAAAAAATTAACTGATGACTGTAACCTTTACCATGGTGACCCAACCAAGATATTGTTCATGAAGGGGCCTTTCTGAACAGGCAGCCAGTTCTCTAAATGATATATTTAGCACACAAACAAAAAAATAAGTTGTAGTTTCTTATTTCCACCCAGAAAATCTGGCATAAAACCTTTTCAATAGATTCTGTTTTTATTATAATAAAAAGTTGGTGCCAAACACCCTATCTTTATTAACAAAAAAACTCAGTTACTATATTAAGAATATAAAAAGAAAAGAGAAATGCTATAGACAAATAAGAAAGCATTATTGCAATGGATCTAGTGGTTTTTTTGTCCCATTACTCCCTGTCAGGAATAACTTGAAGTACAATCAGGGACTCAAGTGGAGGTGAGAAATTTTCATCATCTTGTTCTGGTCATTGAAAATCTCCCAGTGGCTAATAACTCAGAAAATGCATTCATTCATTCAACACAGTTTCCTGATCATGCATTCTAACGCAGGTACTGTAGTTTGATCTTGGTATTAAAAAATGGAGCCCAACAAATGTTCTCAAAGAGTTCCTGAGTATTCACTGATAATGCTACAATATTTGCAGAAAAGGAGACCAAACCCAGGTCCAAAGAAAGCAAGGAGCTTGGAGGATGAGGGAGTCTTTGGCCATCAGGGAGCCAAGAAAGCGGTGAGAATAGAAGAGAAGCCTTAGATTATATTATGTCACTCCTAATTCACGCAGTGCTGAGTTCCTCCTTAGCAGTAACTCCTGTGCGTGTGTGACCACTACTCCTCCCAGGAACTGGTCTGGCTTTTCCTCTCCTTGTCTAGGTTATAATGGTAACGTGCAGAGTCCCTTAAAGGAGTTTCTGGTTCTCACACATCAGTGATGATCAAATAGATACATTTACTTTTTAAATTATGTTGTATTTCTTTCTACATGTATATCTTCTGGATGAAAAATGTAAATATGTTCAAAGTGCTATGTGTGACTTCCCTGGTGGCACAGTGGTTAAGAATCCGCCTGCCAATGCAGGGGACATGGGTTCGAGCCCTGGTCTGGGAAGATCCCACATGCTGCCCGTGTGTCACAACTACTGAGCCTGAGCTCTAGAGCCTGCGAGCCACAGCTACTGAGCCCACGTGCCACAACTACTGAAGCCCGTGTGCCTAGAGCCCGCACTCTGCATCAAGATAAGCCACCAAAATGAGAAGCCCACGCACCGCAACAAAGAGTAGCCCCTGCTTGCCACAACTAGAGAAAGCAAGCACACAGCAACAAAGACCCAACACAGCCAAAAATAAAAATAAATAAATTTATTTAAAAAAAAAAAAAACAATGCTATCTGATGGATTGTTTGCCAATAGTGAATTTGTTAAATAAAAATGTTCTTACAGTTTATATGTACAATTTTTTAAAATAAGTTTACACCCTCTGATACAAAGGTTTTACTTGTAAAAAACTATCCTCTGGAGTCAAATGTAAACATTTAAAATAACCAGAAGACTTGATAATAATAAAAATGTTTCTTTAAAAAAACTGAATTTGCAACTTGAAGAGAATAGTTAATTATATTATTATCATGCTAAATCAGTAAAACTTCAAAAATCTTGTTTTCAAAGAATATGTAAGACACGATGATATTTCAAGACATGATGTTAAAATTCAACACCCATTTATTATAAAAACCCTGCACAAAGTAGGCATAGAGGGAACTTTCCTCAACATAATAAAGGCCATATATGACAAACCCACAGCCAACATTGTCCTCAATGGTGAAAAACTGAAACCATTTCCACTAAGATCAGGAACAAGACAAGGTTGCCCACTCTCACCACTATTATTCAACATAGTTTTGGAAGTTTTAACCACAGCAATCAGAGAAGAAAAAGGAATAAAAGAAATCCAAATTGGAAAAGAAGAAGTAAAGCTGTCACTGTTTGCAGATGACATGATACTATACATAGAGAATCCCAAAGATGCTACCAGAAAACTACTAGAGCTAATCAATGCATTTGGTAAAGTAGCAGTATACAAAATTAATGCACAGAAATCTCTGGCATTCCTATACACTAATGATGAAAAATCTGAAAGTGAAATTAAGAAAACCCTCCCATTTACCATTGCAACAAAAAGAATAAAATATGTAGGAATAAACCTACCAAAGATGTGTATGCAGAAAACTATAAGACACTGATGAAAGAAATTAAAGATGATACAAATAGATGGAGAGATATACCATGTTCTTGGATTGGAAGAATCAACATTGTGAAAATAACTTTACTACCCAAAGCAATCTACAGATTCAATGTAATCCCTATCAAACTACCACTGGCATTTTTCACAGAACTAGAACAAAAAAATTCACAATTTGTATGGAAACACAAAAGACCCTGAATAGCCAAAGCAATCTTGAGAACAAAGAATGGAGTGGGAGAAATCAGGCTCCCTGACTAATACTAATACTATACTACAAAGCTACAGTAATCAAGACAGTATGGTACTGGCACAAAAACAGAAATATAGATCAATGGAACAGGATAGAAAGCCCAGAGATAAACCCACACACATATGGTCACCTTATGTTTGATAAAGGAGGCAAGAATTTACAGTGGAGAAAAGACAGCCTCTTCCGTAAGTTGTGCTGGGCAAACTGGACAGGTACATGTAAAAGTATGAAATTAGAACACTCCCTAACACCACACACAAAAACAAACTCAAAATGGATTAAAGACTTAAATTTAAGACCAGACACTATCAAACTCTTAGAGGAAAACATTGGCAGAACACTCTATAACATAAATCACAGCAAGATCCTTTTTGACCCACCTCCTAGAAAATGGAAATAAAAACAAAAATAAACAAATGGGACCTAATGAAACTTACAAGCTTTTGCACAGCAAAGGAAACCATAAACAAGACCAAAAGACAACCCTCAGAATGGGAGAAAATAGTTGCAAATGAAGCAATTGACCAAGGACTAATCTCCAAAATTTACAAGCAGCTCATGCAGCTCAATAACAAAAAAACGAACAACCCAATCCAAAAATGGGCAGAAGACCTAAATAGACATTTCTCCAAAGAAGATATACAGATTGCCAACAAACACATGAAAGAATGCTCAACATCATTAATCATTAGAGAAATGCAAATAAAAACTACAATGAGATATCATCTCACACCGATCAGAATGGCTGTCATCAAAAACTCTAGAAACAATAAATGCTGGAGAGGGTGTGGAGAAAAGGGAACCCTCTTGCACTGCTGGTGGGAATGTAAATTGATACAGCCACTATGGAGAAAAGTATGGAGGTTCCTTAAAAAACTACAAATAGAACTACCATATGACACAGCAATCCCACTACTGGGCATATACCCTGAGACAACCATAATTCAAAAAGAGTCATGTACCAAAATGTTCATTGCAGCTCTGTTTACAATAGCCAAGACATGGAAGCAACCTAAGTGTCCATCGACAGATGAATGGATAAAGAAAATGTGGCACATATATACAATGGAATATTACTCTGCCATAAAAAGAAACGAAACTGATTTATTTGTAGTGAGGTGTATAGACCTAGAATCTGTCATACAGAGTGAAGTAAGTCAGAAAGAGAAAAAAAATTCTGTATGCTAACACATATATATGGAATCTAAGAAAAAAAAAAAAAAAGGTCTTGAAGAACTTAGGGGCAAGATGGGTATAAAGACACAGACCTACTAGAGAATGGACTTGAGGGTATGGGGAGGGGGAAGGGTAAGCTGTGACAAAGTGAGAGAGTGGCATGGACATACATACACTACCAAACGTAGGGTGGATAGCTAGTGGGAAGCAGCCGTATGGCACAGGGAGATCAGCTTGGTGGTTTGTGACCACCTAGAGGGGTGGAATAGGGAGGGTGGGAGGGAGGGAGATGCACGAGGGAAGAGATATAGGAACATATGTATATGTATAACTGATTCACTTTGTTAAAAAGCAGAAACTAACATACCATTGTAAAGCTATTATATAATAAAGATGTTAAAAAAAAAAAAACATGATGTTAAATGGAAATAGAGGAACCATGGCTACTTTGATTTCACACACACACATACACACACACACACACACACAATACATATAGCAGAAAGAATGCACCAATAAATGAACAAAATGAACTGAGAAAAATTTTAGTTCATATTTTCATAGTGATCTTGTATTTTCTAAACTTTTTCTCTTGAAGAGGAACAGCCTTAAATTTCCCCCATAATAAGAATTTTACATCCACCTAAAAAATCATATTTACTGTGTTTTTAAAAATCATATTTACTCAAAAGAAAGTAATTATTCAAAATTAGGACTTTCTTATGTACTTGCTGTTGGCAAAAATTGTTTAGTCAAACCACAATAAAGAGACTGATGTTTGGGGAAAATACCATTTTATTTTTTACAAATATGATTCCTGTTCCATTTTTGGGTAGCATCGATTATGAAGACCAAATGTGATGAACTAGTCAGTCCTTTGGAAAATTAAAAGTTAATTTATTATATTATAAACAGTTAATTTATTATGTTATCATTATTACATACTCTCTGTAAGTGGATACTCTAATGCATTTATCCATGTAGTTTTAACCAATCAGACTTCCATATTTATCACACATTTTGATTAAATTACTCACCTCACTTTGATTCCAATAGATTTTGCTTTACAGGTATCCCCGGCTTTGTGAAAGTTTGCTTTACACCACTTCTGGTTTACGAAAGACCTTCATTAATACCTATTTTCGCTAACCAAAAGAAACTCGAAGAGGAATTTAGCTTTTACAAAAAAAAGACAAAAAGCAACAATAGTGTTCAATATGTATTTTGCAGTGAACCATTATAGAGACTTCATGCACCCCAAGTAGTGAGAGTAGCACCGCCAAGCTCCTTCCCCAGGAACAACACTCAGCATCTCAACATCAAGCCACCATAGCTTTGCATTGTGTCTGCAAACATCTGTGCTTTAATCTCGATTTATTTTATGCATCCATCAGCAAGTTGTGTCTTAAGGTAATTGTTTCTTTGCTTTACACCATTTCTGATTACGAAAGGTTTCATAGGAACACTCTAGTTTCAAAACCTGTATTCATAGGAAAGATTAAAATTTATCCTGTTTCTGTTTTTGATTAGCATTTTTTGCAGGTAGGAGCAGACTTTAATGAATGGAATGGAAATAAAAGGATGGGCATGATCTTTCTTCACAAGTCTTCAGCCCTGACAAAATCGCTTTGGAAAACACATTTCACTTTGTCACCACCCTTCCTTCTTTTGCCTCATACCCTGGCCAATGTTCACACAGTTTCTTTGATCTGCTCTTTTGAGCAAATCTGAAGTGAAATGTTATTTAGAAGAAAAAAACTAATGAGAAGCTATTTGGCAGTGGAAACAATTTCCAGGGCATGGAAACCTCACCCAAAAGCCAAGATTCTTGTTAATCAGGAGTCCTTAGGGCAGCAGACTCAGGCTTGGACTCTCTCTGCAGCACTGGCCTTAATGTCTACCAGACCCAGCTCACTGAACACTGTTGGCCAGACTGTCACATCAGGGTCAATAACAGAACTGGTAATTTTTCTTTCAACCTGATCATTATACAAAGGACACTCATTAATAAATGTTTCCATTCTTCCAGAATATGCCTTCACATGGACATTTATTTCATGTGTCAAGGGCTGGATTATCTCCATTTTCCAGTTAAAATGTTTGAATGGACACAACTTGGAGATGACGAACAGTAGGACTCATACTCAGGTTTGTCTGACCCCAAAAGCCTTTTAATCTTTCCTATGTACCTGAGCTTCCTACTGAAGCCATCTTCTGTGTAGGGGGGAATGGTAATTGAGGACCATCTCCAATTCTCAACACTTAAGTAGTCTCTATCTATAGGGGAGGAGAAGAAACACAACTCGGGTGCTGGGTGAGGGACAAGGAGAAGGATGTGGTACAGTTGGAGGCATCCATAGGGTCAAACTCCATTGGGAAGTCTAGAGGTAAAATGTGACTTTCATTATGTATGTTGCAGAATCCAAAAGATTTCTCAAATCATGTCTGGAAAAATGAGAGTTTCGGGAGCTGTATCTTAGGTAACTGTGTGGAGAATTGCTTAGAGAAGGTTGAGATTTGACGACTCAATTAACAGATTAGCCTAAATAGTAGAGTGGTCATGCAGATCCGAACCCAAGTCATCTCAGTGAAAAGGAAATGCATGTGACAAATGAAAACAAATTACCAAGGTGTTATTGAGGAATCAATGACAAAGTAAATATTGGTAGGATATATGCAGGGAACAAAGGGGATCTCTGAGACCACATACTCATGAAACCAAAACGAGGGTAAAAATATTATGAGATAAGAAAACTAGGATGTTTCAGTGAAGAGGTCATAATTCTATTTGAGACAGGAACTGAACACTTTAAAAAATTACAACAAAGAGCTAACCTCCTAAAGATCAGTGAGCTGTAGATTCCTTTGATATAATATTGGTCACGTTCTATAATGATGCTGATTTATAGGGGGAAGTATAACATCAGTCATTGTAAGAAAACCTAACTATGGTTGAGAAAAGTTATAGACTCACGGTGGTATTAAGCAAGAATGGGACACTATGTACTAAAAAGTTGCGTATAGTTTCATGGGAAATGGCAAATAGTTGGGAAAGGACATTGAAAAACAAATCCTTGGGGATGCAAAATAGGATCAATGAAATTCCTTGTTAATACATTCTTAAAATCCCATGAGGAAAGAGAATAGACAGATGGTTCTTTAAAGCTAGGAGGAGTGTTTTTGTTTTTTAATCTAAGACAGAAAATCCACACTTGCCCTTAATTTGCTCTCAATAAATCCATAAATAGACTTGTCTTTACTAAAAATAACATGATAATGTTTAAACTTTGAATATCATCTTAATACAGCGAACACATCAATCTATTTGAAGTTGTTACCTAATTGATTTGAAAAAAAAGTGTAAGAAATAACTCGGTTTGTAAAGTTTTATTTTTCCATAACAACGAAGCATGTTCATCCAACAACTCTATGTGCCTGTGTACATATTTTTCTTAAACAGAAATACAGAAATACATAAAAACTTTGTAGTCAGTCAATATGATATACTGAGAAGCTTCCTTGTACAGATTGTGGTGACTGACAGCATAGGAATATATAACATTGCCTCCTTTTCAAAAGCATTAACTCCTGAAGTTGGTGTGGAGTTCATAAAAATCTATTTCTCTATTCTATCAGGCCAAAAATAATTCAACTCGAAAAGAAGCTCCTAAAACAAATGAAAACTTGAAAACTTATTTTCCTGAGGTAGGCAAAGATCTTCATAAGCATTGCTTACACCTCAAAAATGTTGATGGATTCTATTTCTATATTTTTATTAATATCTGCATTCATGGATTGCAAAATTGACTCACGCATTTGTTCAACTTATGATCATTTATACCATGCTTATGCATAGTATTGTTTTCTGAAGACACCCAGTTGAAAGTAGCCAGTTGACAACCCAGTCACTCTACCTCACAGAATTTGTGATATTCAGAGAGTTACTAGTTTATTCAAATTCATTAACTCAATAAAAAAACGAACTCAACAAATATTTATTAGGCACAAGTTATGTAAAGCACATCAGACAAATTAATCTCTTAGATGACTTATCTGGTTGTTTGACCAAACTCACTGGAGGGATTTGTAAAAATGGTGAAACTAATTATGTGTGTAGAAACAGCCATGTAATCAATACATGAAAAGACCTAGATGTTCAATGTCAGTGGGCATAACAATCTAGGAGTTTTATCCTGATGATCAAACAAGTTTCAGATTATTTGTTGTCCTGAAGACAACTGGTGCCATGTGTCAATAAATCAACTGTGGAGTGGGGACCTGGAATGGAGACATTTGCTCTTACATATACCATGGGGGACTGGGTGGGCATACATTAGTTCTCTGTTTTGACTTGTCCTGCAACCATTTGTACAGCATACTCTAATACAGCGGTCCCCATCTTTTTGGCACCAGGGACTGGGAGGAATGGTTCAGGCAGTAATGCAAGCAATGGGGAGCGAAGGCAAGAGGCAGATGAAGCTTTGCTCGCTCACCGGCTGCTCACATCCTGTTGTGTGGCCCAATTCCTAAAAGTCCACAAACCGGTACTGGTCCACAGCCCGGGGGCTGGGGACCCCTGCTCTAGTAGACTTACACTGCCATACGGCCAGTGAAAGCTGCCTTCAGTAATAAATGCATCAACACAGAAGATTTCTATTATAGAATAAAATATGGAAAATACACAACACATATTTTTAGGTAAGATCATAATCACTGCCAGACTCATACTGTTTCTGTTTCCACCGTTCCTTTCTATTATAGTTGTTCCTTTCAGTTATTTACTTAAATATGTATTGGCACATACTGCATTCCTGGCATTGCATTAGGAGCTGGGGATACAGAGATGAGAAGAACATGGGAGAAAAATGACACCTACACAAATATCTAACCATTATGCTACATATTATAGTGGAGGTTCACAGATGACAATGTGGGATAGTAAGGAAGAGAATGTCAGTGCCAGGGAGTGCCCGGATGCCTTTGTGTTCCCAGGGGTCCTTTTAGAGCTACAATTTTATGGACACAGAGTTAACAACTGGAGTGGAGGGTGGGAAGTAAAGAGACCCATCCTAGGTATTTCATAGGATAGTTAGTGACAAACTGTGACTAAAACATAGGCCTAAAACCCAGGTATCATTATTTTAGGTCTAGTGTCATTGCCACTATACTATATAGATCCACAGCTAGTTAGAGGAACTAAGTTTTTAATCTATCTGATTTCATACTTAACCAAAGTCTTCAGTGCTTTCATCCAGAATTCTTTGAGATTTGTCTTTCTATATTTATCTCTAGTGCTTTACATAGTACCGGTCATAAAATATATGTTCCATAATTTTTTCTGAATAAATAAGTGAATGAATGGACTGAGTAATGTAGGTACAAAGCAAGGGTATAAGAAAGTAAGTTGATGATAGATAGATAGATAGATAGATAGATAGATAGATAGATAGATATCAGAAACACTTTTTGTATCCCTCAAATTTTTCCAGGAAAAAAAAAAAAACAGTTCTAAACCTGACACTACTAGAAGTATTGTAGAATATTTTATTTTATTATTTTACTCAAGATTATAACATACTAATCAATTTTGACCATTGTTGTCAATCCCCATTGCCTAACTAAAAAATTAGAAGCTCCTCTCTTGTCATCTAGATATTAAATTTCAAATTATTAAGAATACTCCAGAAAAGTATTAGCACCAAAACTCTTTGGCAGAAGAAAGGCCACAGATGCATAAAGCCAAAACTGTGAATGAAAGGGCACTATTCTAAATGATAATAATTATTATAAAGAAAAAGTTACTGAGATTGACTCATTTTGCACTTTTCAATCATATTTTGGAGTAGTCGGCAAGTATTTTTAATATAACTACATCAAAATATTATTAAATTAGACACAATAGTCTCACATACTGTTAATATTATTTCAAAGGAGTCACAATATCAGGTCCTAATTTTTACCTATTTAGTACATTTGAAGGAATAACAAAACAAATTAATCAAACTAAGCACAACAAAGAAAAAAACTTCTGTAAGATTCTTATGCCTTCCTCACTTAGTAATCTTGCAGATCAGAAATTACCATCACATGAATATTAAAGTTTATTTTCCAGATTGGGTGTTATTGGTAATATATCCAACTTCAATTAAAATTTTGATCGGCCTGTTAAATTTTTACTTTTATAATTTTTTAAATTAGCTGCTAAAGAGAACATTACCTCTTCACTTTTCACCATACACTTTTCACCATTGAATGTCATCAATAACATTCTTTCTTTCCCTTTACTAAAAAAAAAAAAAAAAAAAAAAAACCCATAAACTTCGATGTTTCCAAAGACTCAACAATATTTTTCTTTTCCCTCACTCTTATGAGGAAAAAATGTTTAAATCTTCCAGATAGAATTTCTGCAGCTCACTTAAAGAATTCCACCTTCTCAACACCCTTGCATTTAACTTAATGTTTTTCAGATTTCCAAACTCTATTACCACAATGCTAAACAAATAACTAGGGTTCAAAGTTCAGAGAAAGAAACCTATTGGGTGAAAGGTTGAATAACTTGAAAGAAAAGTGTTACAGCACTAAAAAAGAGGTTTAACAGGTTTGGGACCTTTTGCCTGCTGGCGACAGCCCATTCTTTCTTATGTTGGCTCTTCACCACTAAGGTGTTAACTTAGCTGCTGGGATTTGAGCTTTATTATGTTTTCTCCTTCCATTTACTTATTAAGTTAGAGGAAACATTATTTCATGGCCAAAACAATATTTCAGATTTTATGAATTAGCTTGCCGTAGGGAAAAGCCAAGTTAACTTTGTAGCCTAAATTTGTTCTCATATTTATAACCAAATTAATTCTGTAAACATGATTCTTAAGAAACACATTGAACCATTCAGGTTAAAACAGATGTTACTCATCCATGTAAAAACCTCAAATGTAATTCTTTATGTGTCTATCCACTCAGAAGGAGAAAGAAGGCAACCAAGCATATCCCAGTGAGACCAAAGGCATATACAAAGAGTATTACTATAATATTTAAATTTTTCCTTTCCTCTAATTTCCCTCCTTGAGATTTTGGCAAAGAGGAGAAAGGAAATTTTGCAAAATCTGTTTTCTTATTTTTAAATTTTTTAAAGATTATTTTTTGATGTGGACCATTTTAAAAGTCTTTATTAAATTTGTTACATTTATGTTTTGATTTTATGGCCCTGAGGCACGTGGGATCTTAGCTCCCTGACAAGGGATCGAACCTGTACCCCCTGCATTGGAAAGCGAAGTCTTAACCACTGGACCACCAGAGAAGTCCCAAAATTTGTTTGCAAAGACTAGATAGCTTACCCATGACTTCAAATGAAGAATAACTAACTGGTAATAATAATAGCTCCTCATAGGGAGCCACAGACTAACTAGGGGAAGGGGAAGCTGATGGGTTCTTGCAGAGATGAGAACATGAAAAATCGGTGCTGATGAATTCATTCACCCCTTTCACTCACCTTTCCTTCATCCTCTACTAAGTGAGGTCCCCAAATATGTAAGACACAGTGCCAGGTACAAAATGTGACATCCACTGATAAAAGAGCCCCTTGAGACTGAATGAATAAAAGGAGAGGATTTATTTCAGAAGGTTGAATGGAAATAGACCCTCAAGTTCAAAGAACGTTTCCCCTTTTAAGTTGCATAAAACTGGACTGAAAGAAGTATTACACTGTCTTGGTTTAAAAAGATGTAAAAAGAGCTTTCTCAGGTTCAGCTGTGGCCTAGTTGTGTACATATATGGGTTTGAACACAGCATGTTCATCAGCTGTGCCAACTTTTACTTGCGGTTAAACTAAGAACAGCCAGTGGCTACTCCTTAGCCTCGTGGTAATTCATGGAATTAAAGCTAAGTTACACACCTAAGTCATTTTCACCCACTGGATACATTTTCATAATCCATTGTAATAGTGGGAAAAGTTTATTCTACCCTACAAGTTGAATTTTTCCCTTGAGTAATCTAGAGATACAAGAAAATGAGGGTGGGGCTTGTTTTGTCCATCCAGGAGATATCTCTAGTGTATCCAGACTTTTAAAGAACTTTCTAGGTTATACTTTACACATCCCTTCTTAGTCAATTTTCTCACTTTATTATAAATATTTTTGCTTATGTCTTTGTCCCCTTTAATAAGTCCCATTTAGGTATAGGAGCTGGTTGAAAGCAGAAACTGTCTTATGGCTTTTACATTCTTGAATCTTGGCAAATATTAGTGTGAACAGTTCAATATTTTTACCTGAACATGCCCCAGAGGAAGGGGGCCACGACTTTATAACTGGCGTGGCCATCTATGATAACTTCAGACTGGAGTTGGTCTTACGAATATTTTTAGAGCAGAAATGAAGCATGGACCATGCCTTTTAAACTGAATCAGCCAAATGTCTACATTCACAAAGTTATTCTAGAATTTATCAGTCCCCAGAAAGTTCATGCTCAGCTTGTGCTTGGCTGACATTTGCAGGCTATTACTTCAGCCAGGACATGTGTACATGGTGTTGGTGAAACACTTTTCAGACAAGCCAATCCAGGATCAGATCACAAAGAAGCAGGGCAAGAAAGAGTGCAGTTTTTCCAGCAATATCTCTTCAGAGTGGCCAGAGACCCACCTACCAGGAACTTCCAACAGGAGGCATCAGCAGTTATTCTCCAAGAACCATGCCCAGTGTTTTACCCTTCACTGCTGAAAAGGAAGGAGCGGCTCACTAAGTTTACAAGCAGTCCTTGTAGTTACCATGAGTTATGTTCCTGGTAAAGGTATTGTAATTCACAATGATATACGGAGAATCTGAATTTCCCATTGAAGCGATGTTATAACAGGGGATTCTGTGTCTAAGAGCCTATTACTTGATGACTGACAGAAATGACAGCAAATACCACCTTTAATTAAATGCACAACATATTTGAGTGCTATAAGGTATAAAGCTTTCCAAGGTGTAGGGAAGGCATTTAAACTGGGAGTATGATGACGAGTTCTTTAACTTTTATGAAAAGGTATTTCTTTAAGACAATTCCTAAAGAGGATAAGGGAAAATGTGGAATTTAAAATGTTCAAAGCTGACATTGGGAGAGATGATACACAAGACAGGCAGAAAGTATGTCATCATGCAGAAAAACCCCAGCAACACGATGGGCACAGTGCTCGCGGAAAGGACCACAAGTCCACAAGTCGAGCATGACGTGGCTGGACGAAGAGTATCGCACAGGAGAATCTCAGTCTTAAGTTTAAGCAAGACATAAATAAAAAATAAAACAGCCCATGGGCAAGACATCTAGCTTCCCAAGATCTCAAGTTCAAAGCAAGAGCAAGTGAGAGAAAGAAAGAAGGAGGGAGACAGGGAGAAAAGGAAAGAATAAGTAAGCAAGAAAGGGAGACAGAAAGGAAGGAAGGAAGGAATAGAAGGGAGGGAGGGAAGGACGGAGATTGATTGATTAAAAGGCTCTCTGGCTAAACATACCCGATTTACTATTTCCTAGCAAAGATAAATAGTATTTCAAAAGTAGGTTGTAAGTGAAGTGTGGGCAGAATAGAGACGTGTCAGATAAGTTTCTGTAATGCTGTGTGTATTTTCAGAGTATTAGATTTAATGTGGTGGGTAGGATGAGACAGAAGAGACTTAGTTACTAGTAAACAAAACTAAACAAAAAGTAAAAGAAATTCTTCGCAAGTGTGGAGAAGACAATTGAGAGGTATCTCACATCCCCCTTTAACCCCAATGTGGTTTTAAAAGAGTTAAAAGAGTGACAGAGAATCCAATGGATATTTCCCATAAATTCCTACTGAATTAGGAATCAGAAAAGCCAGGAAAATAGAATTCTTTCTTATAGTCTGATTAAAAAACAAACCGGTTTTTGTCAAAATTCTTTGAAATAGATGATTTTTTTTTTCCATTAAAGAAGTAGAATCAAAGAATCTAAATTACATTGAGGGGTAAACACTCAAAAATGGATACAAATACTATGATTTTAAATTATTTACATTTTAAAAAAGCATTTCCCCTTTACCTTTAAACTGCACACACGCGTATGTGCGTGTGTGTGCCTATGTGTGTCTGTGTGTTGGAGCTCTCTCTTTCACTACTTCTTTACTTTTTTTTTTTTTTTTTTTTTTTTTTTTTTTTTTTTTTTTTTTGTGGTACACGGGCCTCTCACTGTAGTGGCCTCTCCCGTTGCGGAGCACAGGCTCCGGACGCGCAGGCTCAGCGGCCATGGCTCACCGGCCCAGCCGCTCCGCTGCATGTGGGATCTTCCCGGACCGGGGCAAGCACCCGTGTCCCCTGCATCGGCAGGCGGACTCTCAACCACTGCGCCACCAGGGAAGCCCCACTACTTTGTTTCTAGTCATTTAAGAAGAAGCAAAGATTCCTGTGTGAATGCAGTTTGGTTTCTGAATCCAGAAGACCCACTCTGTGGATGACACATCTACTAGCATAAAAAGATGAAATCCAGGTGCTTCCAGTAAAACTATGGAAAAGTCTGATTTCTTCTTCCTCCTGGACACACAGGTCATCTGTTTTGCTACCTCCCTTGAAGGTGCCTGTGGAAATATGGCTGGGATGACACCAAAGGAATGTCAGCACAGGGATATGAACCACTGCCAGGCTGGCCAAGGGAAAGACCCCAGCAACAATCCTCATATGCTCTTTTCCTCATTGCACCCTTCTGAAGCAGTTGCAGTAGCGACACACTGATGAAGCTAGAGCCACAAGATGGGCCTCTGACTTACTTCTTGGTGGACACCTCCTTGGAATTTATGTGATCCAGAAATAAATTATATTGTATTAAGCCACTGATATGGGAGAGAATGAGAGAATCGTTATCTGCAGCAGTCATCATCACCTTGACCAAGACAGTTATCCCACCATTTTCTTTACCCTTTCCTATTTTTATACCATCTGAGGGCTTGAGTCCCAGGAACATCTGGATCTAAAGAACTCTGAGCAGCCTCACCCATGCCATCAGCACTGTTAGGTACTCACTGTGATGCCTGATACCTGTCACATAAGTATTGCATGAAGGGAAATAACTTTTTAAAGTCTCTGCTCTATTCCAGGAACTTTTATAATCTTCCCAGTATCCTCATGATTGTCATTTTCAGATCAGTGAGATAAGCTGAAGAAACGTTAAGGGCTGTGCACTGTAAATCTATAGGAGACATGATTCACATAGGTTCATGTATGCATAATGCCCTCTAAATTTGCTCAGTGTGCAACCCACACAAACCAAATGTAACTTGACAGGTGGTATCAGGAGGAAATCATTCTTCCTTCATGATATCTTTTCAGTCTTCAGGTCCTGGCACTATTTCTCTGCTTTTTCCTTCCTGAAATTTTTCACTCCTTGGGAAGGTTGTGGCACAATTCTCTTTCCATCATGGATACTATTTACCACTGGATTGCTAGATCAGCTCTTCCTTGCCATTAAAAAAGCCTGTAATTCACTGGGAAATGGGAAATTTTTCCAGCCATAAAATTATTTTTCTGTTTCTCAAAAGCAAAGATTTCATTAGGGGGTTTATCAATAACTCAGATATCACCTAATAATGATCTGTTAGATAAAAACTGTAGAACAAGCAGGGAGAAAGCACAAAATTTATTTTTATATGATCTTATTTTTGTTTTGTGTTTTTTTGCGGTACGCGGGCCTCTCACTGTTGTGGCCTCTCCCGTTGCGGAGCACAGGCTCCGGATGCGCAGGCTCAGCGGCCATGGCTCACAGGCCCAGCCACACTGCGGCATGTGTGATCCTCCCAGACCGGGGCACGAACCCGTGTCCCCTGCATTGGTAGGCGGACTCTCAACCACTTCGCCACCAGGGAAGCCCTATTTATCTTTTTTATTGAGTGAAAGTTAAAGGTATTTATTTTTAAATTTTTATTGGAATATAGTTGATTTACAAAGTTGTGTTAGTTTCAGGTGTACAGCAAAGTGATTCAGTTACTTATATATATATAAAGTTATATAAAGAATATATACATATTCTTTTTTAGCTTCTTTTCCATTGTAGGTTATTACAAGATACTGAGTATAGTTCCTCATCTATACAGTAGGTCCTTATTGGTTATCTATTTTATATAGAATAGTGTATATATTTTAATACCAAAGAATTTTTTAGAAGCAAACTTGTCTCCATTAAATTATCAAAGAATAAAAAAAAAAAAGCTGAGGCCTGATTCATCTGTGTAACATCACCTCAAGTTCTCAGGCAACTGACTTTCCAGTTGTCTTGTGCAGACCGGGCCCATTACAAAATTTCTGGAAAACTTCTCATTGGTCATAATTATCCTCAGGGCATTATGGCCATGCCCCTTTGCAGGTTTCTCCTACATGAATTGAGAATTAAGTGGGGGAAAAAAAATCCACCTCCATAGAAAAAATAAAATCTGTCAGCTTAGCATTTTAGGCATTACATAGGCAAGCATTTTACACATTCCAACATAAGTTGAAATGTTCTAATGATTTTTTAAAAATTGCAATGATTAGGAAGGTGTAGTTAAATAGAACCCCACTAAATGAAGGTATGAGCCATAATAGTCTCAAAAATGCTCATCAGATGGATCCTTCTGCAGCTGGGAAGCATCAGGGAATAGCAGCTACCATGGAGATGCTCCAGCACCATGCACAGCTGTGGGAGACTGCAAAAGTGACAGGCTTCTCATCAGCAATCTGGAAACCTTATGAGCCGTCCTCAGAGATCACTAGTGAGAAATGGATGGATCGTGAGGTTTCCACTAGGTAAAGGAATATGCAGTGATTCATAACAAAGGAAAAAGTAAATGCATGAGAAAGATTAAATGATAATTTTATTTAAAGAGGACAAATAAGGCTTTCCATCAAATTCTCATTTACATGGGTTAAGCAAGTAAGATACTGAAATATTTCTTTTTCTTCAGCTTCCTTAACTAGCTGACTAAATTGCTAGCATTTATTGAACACTTACTAAGTGCCAGACAATGCCCTGAGCACATGGTCATCATTATCTAATGTAATTATTTAATATCAGTCATTCAGACGAACAATATTTATCAAGAACCTTCTTTAGGGGAAGTAGATAAAAGCCAAATGCTGCAAGGGAATACAATAAAGATAATTTTTCAGCTCTCCCAAAGCTTGTTGGCATAATTGGGGAAATAAATGTGCAGGCACACACATAGAAAGTACAAATTAAGATGGCATTGAGTGAAAATGATTGACAGGAGGCAGAGGGGTGATCTGGAAGGACAGGCTGACCAGCCTAGAGAACCTTCCACGTTTGAGAACTTAGGAAGGAACACAAGCAGAGCATTCAGTTGGGAAAGTGTGCTTCCCCCAGAGGGCTGAAATTATGGAATATCAGAACAGAGGGGAAAGGCTAGTGCTTATCATTATGATGACAATTTTCACATATATTTATTTACATAAACAAAACCCAGACCTAACTTTCAACTTTTCATGTTTTTCCATTTTCACACACACACACATGCACACACAATTCACCATATTAAAAATATTACTTGTCAGTGATATGTTGACTAATTTTGACAACAAAAAAAAATCCTGGGATTTTTCTGTTTTCCACATTTGGCTATTTATAAAGAGAAAACTAATCAGATCACTGGCTATTTTCCCTTTATTTTTAGCAAGATGAACTCAAGTACTTGTCTAAAAATCTTGGATTTAAAAATATATGTCCAGTTTCTTGAAATGGCCAGATATTTGAGGCCCCAATAAAAAAATGTTTATTTTGCAAGTCAGCTTGTCATGTCATTGTTTTATTTATTTATTGTTAAATTTCTCTTAAATGTCTCTATGAGCTGGGATGGGGTTGAGATTCCCCACCTTACTATGTATATAATTAGGACACAGGTGTGCGCTACTATATACACTGTATGTATGTGACTGAATTTCTAATTTGTTATATCAAAATGAAAATTCTTACCTTGAAGGATAATTATTACAATTTCCCTGTAAGAATAAAATACCACCAAGCAGCACACCTCAAGGAATAAATATGCATCATACTTTCTTGAAATTTTCACACAATTCAGGTCAGGTAGTTAATGCAGCGTTAAACTACACTATGTCTGAAGTTCTAAACATCACTTTATTCAGTTGGCCTCGTGGTTGAGAGCAGATGTTCACTGCCAGAAGCCACCCTTCTTGCCCATTCATAGCCAGCTCGTTGTAAATAAACATATAACCTGTTCAAGGTAATTTAAGGATGCGCCTTAAAGAAGATATTAAAAGTGCACGGAGAGAGAGAGGGAAGATAAAAAAATCTCATGAATAAAGTCGATGGCTGCAGGCTAGGTGGTTATTAAGCCTCAAGATGTTTTTCCTTCACTTTTCCTCACCACCGAAATAAAAACAATTATTGCTCTGATGCTCTAAAATTAGAACACATTTATCGTTTTTAAAGGCAGCCACAACTGAACTTGAGCTCAGCAGTAAAAACGGAGGCAAAGAAAACAGTTGTGCCCCACGCCTGCCCTCTCGAGTGTGGCATCAGCCAGGAAGGAGAGCTGCAGCCAAAAAGAGTCTGGGTTTACGCAGAGCGGTCTGGGCGAAGAGTCCTCGTAAAAGGGATTTAAGAAATCCCATTGGATGGTTTCCTAAGTCAGGGATGCTACAGCGCGCATCTCTATTACACAGAGAGCGCTGCTAGCACGCCCTGCGCGGGGATTGGCTGCAGCCCACACCAGAAAGGTTCACTTTATTATTCCAGATGGCCAGCCTTCAAGGACTGTGCTACCGTGTTCGAGAAAACCCGTGTTATTAAACAACTTTATTCCCTGCTCTTTTCTACAGCTGTGCAGAGAGAGCTTTGCCTAAATAATCAATTATTAATGACCAAAAGCCTCTACCTCATTTGAGCTAAGAGGAATAAGTCACAATGTGTAATTCTGGTTCAATGTCCAAAGTGAGTTGCCCAAAGGAGGCTTTTATTCAGCAAATGCAATCGTGTCTGCCTCCCCCAGACCACATTTTCCTCAACTTCCTTAGACATCTCAGCCAAAAAAGGTTTGGCCAGTGACCTTAATTACTGAGATAATTGTTTTAATTCTCTCTTCACTTTGCTAACGGAGCTCTGGCTTTGAATCTTAACCGTTACATCATTGTAATTGGAAAAAAAAAAAAAAAACGAAAAAACTGGATTATGACTCAATGAATACTAATCTAGCCTTTTTTAAACAATGTTGTGAAGACAGGGAAGATTATATACATATATGTATGTGTGTGTGTGTGTGCGTGTGTGTGTGTCTTTGGGAGAGAGAGAATATGTGTACAGAGACTATATGTAAAGTTACATTAAATTTATATTAAATCTATAATTACATATATTCAATCATATACATAAGGTAAAAACAGATTTCCAAGGGAGAAATACTCTCATATTTCCAAGAACAAATTTTGAAATGACTTAAATTAGGAAATTAGTTTTCTGCCATGTAAATATTTGTGCTTACAAGTAATCTAGTGTTCCAACATAAATGCATTTAAAAAAAAAAAAAAGCTAAGGCTGAGGAATGTGGAGTATAAGAAAGCCCTGATTTTGTGCCTTCACTAAGTATTGTTCGTCGTATCCACGGGTCACAAGTCTTCCAAGGCTATGAATACTCATTCCTTGCCTGACTCTCACCATCATGAGGTGAAGGGCAAGCTCCAGCCTGGGATGGAAGAGAAGGGTTGTCCTCTATTCTCTCAGCCCAGCAGCTTCCACTTTTCAGGATAAAGTAGCCAACTGCTGGCTTTTAGTGTGAATCCTGTGGCGATTCTGAGAGAACTGGCTTTCGTTTTAATGCTATTGTAAAATGTCTAGAGATGCTTAGCTACAAGGCACTATAAAAGTTTGATATTATTGTTAAAAGGCCACACCAAAGCTATTAATAGCAAAGTTTCAGCTGACTGCAAAAGCACAGGGACTGATGAGTAAGAGAATACAGGAGGGTTTTGGTAGGAGGGTTTTGTTGTTGTTTGAATTTTTTTTTAAAGTCTTTCCATCAACAATTTTATAGGATATAGCTATTTGAGGTGCTGCAAATAGGGACTTCATATTAGCTTTTCTTTGTTCCAGAGAGGTTATAATTTGACTGAACTGAAAAGCATAAAAACATACATCATCCTCAGAATAATCAAAGAAAGATGAATTTATTAGCCAACAGAGCAAATATCTTGTTCCTAATTCTGGTCCTTCATTCTTTCTAACTTTGATTCAGTCCATGGAAATGTTGCTTTGGGGATGCTTTTTTTTTTTTACCACATCTTTTCAAATATCTATATGGTATGTCCAGATCCATTTTTTCTGGATAATTCAGATTCAAAACACTCTGGTAATTGACAACTGTGTCTGAATGTTCAATAGCATTCCCTCAGCAAACAGGTACTGAGCATCTTTCATCTGTAGTCATTGAATTGGCTTCTGGGGATAAAATACTGAGTAAATATGAGCATGGTGCCTGCCCTCATGGAGTTCAGTAAACCAGGGAGGCTCCCATCAGCTCCCAGAAAAGCATAAAATTCTAACTGATGCAGGTGCTGCGAAGTGGTTCAGGGGGCTATGCATGTATAAAATAGGGTATATGACTTAGCCAAAGAAAGCTTTCTTGAAAATCATAAGAGCTAATATTTATTGAAACTTACTATAAACTATAGTTCAAAGCACTTAGATGTATTTTTTTATTCAGCCATATGAGATGATACTATTATTATTATTCGCACTGCAGAGCTGAGAAAGCCGAGGCAGAGACTCTCAAGTAGAGAACTAAACTCTGAGTGAACTAAACCAAGACAGGCAAGGCTGTGCTACCAATCATCCTCAATATACAAATGTGTGTCCCTTGAATGGGAACACTTTGTGGCAGGCAGGTCCAGATACTTCTCTAGGGCAACTGTCCTCCACCTGATGATCTGGCATTCCAGGGTACTTCCATCTATCTCAAAATCCTTATCTCAACAAGAAGCACCCTGGTTTGCTGCAGTAGGGGGAGAAAGAATAGAGAACAGAATGCTGATTCTTAAATGCTTTCACGAGTGAGGAAAACATGTGGCTTATCCCTGTATTTCATTGGCCAAAGCCAATCACATCACATGGCCATGGCTAACTTCTAGGGAAATCCTTTTGTGTGGCCAAGGAATAGAGGAGAAGCAGAAACATTAGCAGGTACCAGCACCATCTAGCACTATAGGCCAAGTGCAGGAGGGAAGGACAATAATTTTTTTTTTTGAAGTATAGTTGATTTGCAATGTCATGTTAGTTTCAGGTGTACACCAAAGTGATCCTGTTTTATATATATATATATATATATATATATATATTCAGTTATATATATGTATGTAATATATATTATTTTATATATAGTTCAGATTCTTTTCTTTTATAGGTTATTACAAAATAATGAATATAATTCCCTGTGCTATACAGTAGGTCCTTGTTTGTTATATATTTTTATATAGTAGTGTGTATATGTTAATCCCAAACTCGTAATTTATCCCTCCTACCCCTTCCCCTTTGGTAACCATAAGTTTGTTTTCTATGTCTGTTAGTCTATTTCTTTTTTGTAATTAAGCTCATCTGTATCATTATTTTAGATTCTACATATAAATTATATCATCTTATATTTGTCATTCTCTATCTGATCACTTAGTATGACCATTTCTAGGTCCATCCATGTTGCTGCAGATGGCATTATTTCATTCTTTTTTACAGCTGAGTAATATTCTATTATTATATTCCAATATTTTATATATATATATATATATATATATATATATATATATATATATACATACCACATCTTCTTTATCCATTCATCTGTCGACAGACATTTAGGTTGCTTCCCTGTCTTGACTATTGTAAATAGTGCTGCAGTGAAGATTGGAGTGCATGTATCTTTTCAAATTATGGTTTTCTCTGTATAAATGCCCAGGAGTGGAAGGACAATTTTGACATAGATGTCATCTTGTGCAGAGACCCTGGTGTGAGGATGGAGCTTGGATATTGCAAAGCATTGCAGAAAATCAGTTTGGTGTGGCAGGAAGGAGTTAGACCATTCAGAGTCCATCCTACCATGTTTACCACATTTAGCAAGTATTCAAAATATCCAAGTGTGCCAGGTCTCATTCTAGTCACTTATTCCACACTGGATCTTCACCAAACTAATTCCACATTTATTATATCTAAGACACCATCAACTGTAAGTCAAATCTTTAGTTTGTGTATTGTTACAAAAGAAAATAAAAATGGAAAAGCCGCTACCAAGAAAATTATAGCATGAGATTTCTTATCAATTAGAATATTTATTTTATACTTATTGAGAGAGTACTTTTAGATCTAAGTATACCCATTTTATCATCTATTCTTCTGGAGTGTGAGTGTGTGTTTGTGTGTGCGTGTTTATGCAAAATAAATGAATTGAGGAATACTGATACTTCTTATTTTCAGAGCATGACTCTGCTGAATCATTTTTTTCTCCAAATCATTGAGGCCATATCTGAGTTTTCATTTCCAGCATTGTCCATGATGCTATCAAGACTGATGGTGAAGTATCTTCTAACAAAATAACTAAAAGCCATTGGTGTTGGACCTCTAGGCCAGCTCTGCAATTATGAAGAGTTAGCCTATTCTTGACTCCCAATTCAGGAATGTAACTAAGCATGTCTGATTTGTTACCTCACCACCCACCCTCCTCATACCTATTTGGTTCCTAATGATTAAAAAGCCTGCTCATTATTGTTTCTAGATTTTATTAAAAGTCATTAACAACCATTCTGCTAGTTTTGATGCTAGAGTCTTTGATGTTTACACATGTGTATAAGCAATGGCAATTATATCACAACTGCCACCTGGACAACATCAATTATAAGATACTGTCTATTGTAAGACAAGGTCCAATTTCAAGAATGTGGGAAGATCTTGAAATTGAATAAATATGGTAGTAGTGTTGATTATGTCCTCACTTGTGCCAGATATCTAATTCAACACCATCTATTAACTCATTTAATCTTTGTAATAAGCCCAGGTAGGTGTTATTTCTATCTCCACTCGGCAAAAATGAGAACTTCTTTTAACACCTTGTCCAAATCATGGATCTTGGTGCAGAACTGTGATCTTTCACCCTGATACATTCAGCTCTCAAACATTGCAATACATGGCTGAAGGGAGAAATTATTGCAAGCCAACTACTGGTGGCCAAGCAAAACTCAAGGCTATTGAGTGATTTTGCTTACTCTGTTTGGCAAAACTGAGAATACTGTTCAATATTTTTTAATTGGTCTGCCTAGGTACAATCCAAATCTCTGTTTATATATAATTGCCACCAATATTCGAGGCCTGGATTTTAAACATTTCCTAAATGGAGAAGTTGAACAGGTAAAACATGGTTGTTTTTTTCAGTAGGATTTGTTGCAATGATGATGCAAAATTGGAGAACTAGAAATATCTTCTCGTCCCTGAACATAGTGTGTCCAGGCTCCTAGTGAGCTGTCCTTTTCCTGAACATACACTTCTGGGTCAAGTGTAAAGATAGTGAGAGGATTAAACAGATCCTGTATACACTCATAAGGGTTTTTGACAGTTTCTGTTGCTCCATAGTTCCAGCCTACCATTCACATTACAATGAAATGAATACTTACACCCTTCATTTAATCTATGTTTCATCCTGATGACAAGGTGAAATTACCCATTAAGAAAAACCTAGCTAGAGGTGAAAAAACAAAGTTTTTCTACTTCTCTTTTAGACCCCACATGAACCTGATGAGTTCAATCTCAAGCCCAAATTGAGACTTTAAAGCTCAGATTCTATTTCCTTTCAGCCCAAATCTGACATCTGTATGTAAATAAAATAAGGGCTTAAGGATGCTTTTTAAAAACATTCATTGGGGTTTTGGGGCACCAAAAATGTTTTATTTAAAAAAAATGCAATGAGTTAAGTTTAAACAAATCTGAAAATATGGGTCAAATTTTCCTCATTGTACACTTGGGCTTAAAAATTAAGGGAAAAGTACTGAGAAAAAACTTTCCCTGGTTGTGCCAAAAATAAGAACATTTGGGCAAAAACTGGCAACAATTGACAAATCTAAGGTATAGCCAGTTTCACCCATCTCTTGGTGACAAAACCATGGGTACCATACTGTTATCATTGAAGAAAGCATGGAGGATCAGGATGGAGGATGTTGGAGAAATAAATACTGCTTTTTTTTTTTTCTTTCAGAACTTAAACTCTTATATGTACATGCAATTATTTCATTCTGGTAAGAAAAGGATAGAGACATATTCTAAAAACATTCTGGCTTGGCTTCTCATGGTATATTAAAACATACTATAGAGGCACAGACTCAAAGTTTGGAGGTTTAACCCCAGGGAGAGAAAATTATGGTTCTCTCCATTTATCCATGAACCCTACAGCTGGTAAGACTGCACTCTGTTAGTAATTACACTGAACAGATGAGGGACTTTTTAATATTTTTTTTTTGACCTGCCGTTAAACACAATTTGCTTGTTTTATTTTTGGTTAAAAAATGATGAGGCAGCACCAACCCCAGTTTCACCCCAGAGCTGTTGATTTTTCCCCCTCTTTCCTAATTTGTTTCAGACGAGGAGTGCAGAGTCCCATTTTAGTGGGAAACGTTTGCTGCCAAGACCTTCAGGGGCTTTATCTGCAGTTTATTTTGTTAACTACAAGTTTTAGATTGTTGTGAGTTTTTTTTTTTTTTTTCCTTCAAACTTTGCAATGGAAAAGTTCATCCTCTGCTTTTATGAAACAATTTTAAAGCAAAAAGAAAGGGAAGGATGGGTTTGGAGTAGTCGAAAATTGTCAGCAATGGTCTAAAACCAATGATATTTATAAAGAGGAATCATAAAATAATACAAATGAATTCACTGTCTTAAAGGTTTTAGAGCCTGGTCCACACTCCACTCCCACCCTTCCCCTTGTAATTCAAATTTAACACTAATAAAAGAGAGGAACTAAAGATAATTGGCTAGAATCAAGCATTACATAGCAGGCATTTCACAAGCTGACCCAGCTAAGCAACTGCAACTCAATGCGTTTTAACTTATGAGTTCAGAACAAAAAACAATGGTTCATGAGGTGGAAAGAATGTGGTACAACACCCGCATTGCCCTAGCTGGTATTTATAAAGTTTTGGCAAAATTTCATAACAAATTTTAAAATAATGTGAAAGTGTCCTGTTTCCGGTTTCTACCCTGCACCATGCCTGTCTTGAGGATGTTGTGGTTAGGGCAAGTGGCCAAGAATTTTGCCTGGCAACAGGAATGGAACAGACAAGAACTAATAATCCTCACGTTTGTACAGGACTCTCTTATTTGATGTTTCAAGGAACTTCATATAGATCCTCTCATTTAGTTCTCATCACAAGCCTGGTAGACCAAGATTGTTGGTCACTGATGGGTTGTGGTAAGGATTGAGTGAAGTGGGAAAAAGGTAAATACATGGAGCAGATACTACTAAATTCTTTAAATATACTATTTCGTTGAATCTTCTCAACAACCTGGAGTAGAGACTTGATTAGTTATATAGTTGTACAGCAAATAGATCAACTATTTATATAGCCAAACTCAGTAATTAGTAGTGAAAACATTATTAACTGAGTTTGTAAATGAATCCTTCAGGTGTTTATCTTAACTCTCTTCTTCTCTTTGTTCACTGTAAATTTTCAGCCCTATGATAATTTATTCTGTTAACTTAATTGGCACTAAGGCTGAACCAGATAATTCAGATCTAAATTATTCACATTGTCTTTCAAATTATCCCAACATTAAAAGGATATTCCTACTTCCCCTTGTTTTTTTGCATGGTTTCATCTACAACATGACAACCCACCTACCATAAAATTGTGAGCATATGTTCTGTCTGGTTTGTCCCATCTTGGGGCTAGAGGAGGATAAAACCAATTTTTCTAGTTTTAAAAATTAGATCATTGGCCTTGTAAGAGTGATACACATTATCAGCTATTTTAGGCCCTTGAGCCAAAGGACTTTCTGTAGGTTTAGACACAGGATTATTCTAAGATCCTAAGAAACGAAAAACTTTAGTGAAATTTGGCAGGCAGTTATACTGAAAAGTTAGGGTAGATGTGGTGTCATGCGAGGATGAAGGGGTATCCACCTAAAATATAAGCCGAATCTTCTATTTTAGATGACTTTTCAAAGTTGAGGTTTCTTTCAAAGCTAAGTATTGTTATACAATTCTCAAAGAGAAAGAACAAGGTAGAGGTAAAGTTGTAAAAATTTTTTAAATTCCCTATAGACTCATCATCATTATTTTATTCTCCTCCACCAAGTCCTTTAATTATCTGTTTAGATATTTTTTTTTTCCTTCTTGATATATACTGGATTTAATATAAAAGTAATATGTACATGGATATTAATACTTCTTT
Organism: Kogia breviceps; assembly: GCF_026419965.1. Taxonomy (NCBI): domain Eukaryota; kingdom Metazoa; phylum Chordata; class Mammalia; order Artiodactyla; family Physeteridae; genus Kogia; species Kogia breviceps. The sequence goes on along the minus strand of NC_081312.1, from coordinate 117,114,392 downwards.
GAACTGAAGACTATTCAGCAAAAGATCGAAATACATTGATAAATACAGTACAGATTTCATATGTATGGTATCCTTCAAGAACTAAGTAGAACTAAAATTAAAGCTGGGAGATGCAACAATAAACATGTCTTATGGAAAATAAAACTAATTTCATACAATCTTAAAAGCATTATTCAATTTTAGAACCACAGGAATGTAGGACTTTAGACCACCCTATGCCATTTCAAATTCATGGGTTTGAGTATTTCCAGTTTACACCTCCTTCCTAGATTAAAATTAAGGCATCCTTGTACCATTTGGCTGAAGTATTCACTTAACTTGAGATGAAAGATGATTCCGTCTAGAAGCATGCAAGTATATGAGATTTTCCCCAAAACATACCAGGTACATGCCACAGAGTGGTAGGAACTGGGCCAAGAATTTAAAATAGAATTACTATGTTTTCTCTTCTCCTCCTAACTGTATTTTTCTTACACACACTGAACCACCAAAAGTTGAGGGTGAAAGGATCCCAGACCTACCCATTTTAACTTGTTGTAAATTGGATCAGTTCAGCCAAATTTTCTTACTTACAGGAACAGATGGTATGACATTTTATCATAAAATGACTTTTCCTTTGCTTTACTGTAAAAAAAAAAAAAAAAAAAATCCAACCCCAAATGACAGTATATTTTTCACAGACCTGTGGCCTCTTATAATCTGAGCTAGTTTCAGCTTCCTGATCTAATTTATGGTTGAGTATGGCTTCTTTTGTATCCTCAGATGTACAAAATGAAAAAACTCTTCTGCAAATGGAAATATATTTTTCTGTTTTCATGATATGTGAGTGTTTAAGAAGAGGGAAAAAAGAGTTCACCCACATTTGTAAAGAAGGTTCCAATTGTTCAGATAATGGGCTCCCTACTTTACTCGTCAGCACATTGTTCTTTCACTTAAAATTAATTACAGAACATTCTCGAATGTGTACCCTCTGCCTGTGTGTACACAGAGTGGACAGTTGAAGAAATCACTGGAATATTTCCAGCAGAAAAATACTTTATTTAAAACATACAATTGATTAACAAAAAGTAGAGGATTCTGTTTGAATTATTAAGAGAATTATATGCTGTTAATTTCCTTTTTGTGTGAGTAGAGTCATCTTTTAAATAATTCATGTTCCCTTGTGACCAACTTCTTCCTTTGCACATATGTACTTTAGAGATGATTATAGAACCTGAACCTGAAATACTTTATCATGAAAATTTAAGAATATTCAATGAATTTCATAATATCCCAATATTTTTATTCTTCCCTCTCTCTACAAGGTACGTTCTCTCTCAGTCTGTATCACATTCTATACCACCAAACTGACAGAATTTAAAGAAATTCAGGGTTTTTTTGGGGGAGGGGTTTGCTGTGTGTGTATGTGTGTGCTTCTTGTTTTCTCTCAGAGAAATGGAAAATTTAGTTTTTGTTTCTGTTTCACATCTAGTTTCCTTAGAAGGGCCTGGAAGCTGTTACCATCTGAAAGTCTGAACTAGGGAGGGGAGAGCAAAGCCAAATCAAGGTATCCATTTAGCATGAATGCCTTTACAATCATGTTAATTGGCAGTTGTAGGTGGTCTTGGTAGAGAGACTAATAAGGGAAAGGAGTCACAATTCCCAAAGTGGACTTGCTAATCCCTAGGCAGTGTCATAGTATCAAGAATGTACCAGGTTGTTCTGCTAATTCCTCGATACACCTACTGCTGAAGTGAGAAGGGGATTCAAGCTTTGCAACTAGGGTGCTGTCTGTCACCAGCACCAAATTTAGTCCCAAGAAACCAAAGGAAACTATGTCAGGCCTGTCTTGTAGCATCTTTCTGATTCATCGCCGATTCACAATGTTCCATGAAGGGTTTGCAAGAAAGAGTAATATACTGGGGAAATTAAATCATGAATTGGAGCTGTTAATTACACACACGTTGGTTTAAAGCTGAAGCAAATACTTCTATCTGCCCTTTGTTGCCCATTTTGCATGCCTGCCTGTTCCTCTACTGCTGCTGCTTGGTCTGTTTCTCTCTAACCTACCGCCCCGACCACTTCCACTACCCAATTCTAAGCGCTAACACAAATGTAAAATGTAAATTGTGGTCTAGATTGCTGCTACTGGGGTGTGGAGAGACATGCAAGATTCTGTAAGAGCCTAGATGTGCCTAGGATCAACTTCCATGTCCTTGCTGATTGAGAGCCTTTTCTCTTATCCATCACTTTCCTCTTTGGTTTCCTAACCACAGTTTCATTCTTTGGCCAATCATGTGGATTTCCCATGCCTATTTACATGTGTTTTTCTTGGCATAGAAGAGAACACATCTACATTTGAGACCTCCAAGCCAAATTACTTTGCATTGAATTTCCCTTCTTTATTTTTCTTCCTCATTATAAAGCCTGAAGGATGATTTAGCCAACATTTCCCTCCAGCAATAATTATCTATCTAACTGTGCCATCCCCCAGTTGTTAAGGTATGATTGACCATGATAGTGTACTAACCCAACTTCCATCCCTGCCCTCTAAGAGCTTTTTATCAAAGAAGTGGTTTAGTAATTGTGAACTCTAAGGCTAAGGTCAAGTCAAAAAAGAGAGAAGAACACAGGCCAAGGCATAGATGTGCTGGCCCAGTGTGCTTGGAGGATGGTGAGCAGGTGACGGTGGTAAATGATGGTGCAGGATAAAGTATAGCAGGAGATGAGCTGAAAAGAAAGATTATGTTCTAATCGCGATAGCGCTTAGGCACCAAGAATTTGGATTTCATCCAGTAAGCAGCAGGAGGAAATCAGTGGACATTTTTATCCAGAGACAGTACCCACTTCATTTTTTAGAAGGAAAAAAAAGAAGTACTGATGGTTGTTACAGAGAATTAACTGGGGAAGAGAAAAATGAGCGAGAGAAAATCTGTTGCCACCATCAGGACAAGAGACGATGTGACCTAGTTTGAGGCAGTGAGAGTGTGTGAATAGAGAGGAGGGTGTGCTTGGGCACATTTCTGAGGCAAAGCGATGGATGGTACTTCGTGTTGTACTGATGTGATGGGTGAGAGGGGAGAGTTCAACATGGATAAGTAATGACTTAACTAAAAGAGGTCAGGAGAAAGAACGGACGTTGCCCAATAATATCCAAATTTTTAGTTACAGTGAATCTGAGGTACTTATGGAGCCTCCAAGACAAGATGCCTGTAGATAGTTGAAAACACAGCCCGGTTTGGAGTAGTCAGGGCTGAAGAAAGAGATAGGTGATCATCAAAGCCACAAGAGTTCTTGGAATTGCCTACAAAGAGAGTGGAAAGCGAGCAGAACTGGAAACAGAGACATCAAGACTACCAGAGTTCCAGGAGGAAGCAGTGGAAAAAAAGCCAATGATTGAATCTGAGAAGAAATTAGTTGAATAGAAATTCAGGGCAGGAGTTTGGGGTCAGTAGATGTAAACTGTTACATATAGAACAGATAAACAACAAGGTCCTACTATATATCACAGGGAACTCTATTCAATATCCTGGGATAAAACATAATGGAAAAGAATATGGAAAAAAATGTGTGTATAAATAAATAAATAAATATATACATGTGACTGCTACATATATATCTATGTATAACTGTTGTATTAATTTTTGCTTACTGCAGAAATTAATACAACATGGTAAATCAATTATACTTCTATTAAAAATAAATTAATAAAATAAAATAAAATCCATAAGCAAAAATAAATCAGGGCAGGATTCTTGCTATAACATCCAGAGAGCAAACTTGCCAGCCGAAGGACTGGAATACAGGCTACAAGGGAATGTGTAGACTCCACTGCAAAGTGGCAAAGTGGGCATTACCTGGTCTGAAAGTTTTTCCTCCCTGAAAGCTGTTACAACCCCAAAGAGGCTTTGGGAGTCAGTATCTAAAATTTTCCATTTGAATGGGAATGTTGTTGTTTTTGAAACCAGCAAAGTAGAGTGGGGATTTTCCAGATTATTCATGTTATTCAGTCCTTGAGAATGCACTCAGCAGTGAATTGAAGCAAAAGTGTTCTCAGCTTAAATAACGAATATAATGATAATTGATTTTTGTGTTTCATTTAACAAACATCAACCTGACCTAAGTTTTTTTGTCTGTTTGTTTTTTTGTGGTTTTGTTTTCTTCTTACTGATGTATATTTCTACTTTTATTTATTTGTTATTCGCTTGGAATTCTGGGGACCATTTACTGTGACTGATGAACATTAAATCAGAAAATCATTATTTAGTCTGTACTGAGGACAAATACTATGTTACATCTATGGTGGATACTTCTGTTCTCAAACTAATGCTTTATTTATTTAGCTGTTCATTTTAGAAACATGAAAAGCATGTTTAAAAAACCCCCAAATTAGCCTTGGGAACAGATGAATAAATATGAAAACAATTTATCCCTTTAACAGCCTAATAAAATATGTTTTCATTATGCTAACTGACCCTGATAAATTCAATAGCCATCAGTTAAATATATCCATCATCCTCAAGAAGTACATCCAAATGTTTGCTCATTTTCTGATCCTCAATGAGCCTTGGTCACATGATGATCATTAATTGTGACATCTATAATGTAATACTTTTTTGGCTTGCAGTTTTAAAAAGAATTGGTAAGGTATCATTTCACCTCAAAAAAAGAAATGTTTGCAATCTTACTTTGAGCCGTTTTCCAAATTTTGATTTAAGCTCACTTGATTTCTCTTCAGTTCCTTCAGATTTTCTCAACAGCCACTTTAATTATCTTTTGCTGTTACAGAAGTAATAGCATCAATTTCATTTTCTAAGTAGGAAGCACCAGGTACTGACTTTGCTCTCATGTGGTAGGGATTGAAGTTGTGAATTCGGGTTCTCACTGTTAGTAGTGACAACCACATTTTTCTAAGGATGTCCAATGGATAGCGTAGGGCATGGGACATCAGTTTTTGCTCCTCATTCTGCATCGCAGGAGGATTAATACTCCGGATAAACGAAGGAAAAGAGAACCTCTCTAGATGCTGGATAACCAGAGCCCCTCAGATTGCCTCTGAAAGTGAGTGCATCACTCAGGACCCCTAGACTGATAAGCTTAGAATTAACTTTCTCACAGCCAGACCAAGGCAGCCACCCTCGGTGGGCCACACTAGCAGGCCTGGGGGACATCGTGGGCCACTCTCCCCGCATGAGCAGAAATGTACAAATACCTAAACATGACTAATACGCAACCCAAGAGAGCCTTTCCAGCCATTTCTGGTTCTTCAGTCAATAGCCTGTCACGTGGTTTTCTCTTCTAACCCTTCCCACAGGACATTGCCTCCAAGCTCTAAAACCAGGACCACGTGCTCTTGTTTGCACATCTGGCCTGGGCAAACCTGGCTCCAATTTAAAACCTACATGTTGGTCCAATTCCATTATTGGACAAGGAAATTCTGTTAACTGGTAGGCTCATTTGCATATTATTACCCAGAATGCCTACTCAGCTCACAGCTGTTTCCCAGACACTGAGTGGGGAGACGGTGGGGGAGAGATGATGCTTTGGAAACAGAGATGTGTGTATATGTTACTCAAAATTCTTTTCCCTCTGCTTTTTATTAAGAAAGAAAATGTAATACAAAATTATGAATTTTTACCTGAGACAAAATTTTCACCTTACTTTCAGGAAATTTAAACAAATGGAGACCAGAAAAACTAAACCACCAGGTAATGCTCTATTTATTTATACAGATAAAAGAGAGAGGAACAGGGCTTCCCTGGTGGCACAGTGGTTGAGAGTCCGCCTGCTGATGCAGGGAACACGGGTTCGTGCCCCTGTACGGGAAGATCCCACATGCTGCAGAGCAGCTGGGCCTGTGAGCCATGGCCGCTGATCCTTTGTGTCCAGAGCCTGTGCTCCACAACGGAAGAAGCCACAACAGTGAGAGGCCCACGTAAAAAAGAGACAGAGAGAAAATAACAAATTTCCATACTTTATTTCCAACATTTGCCAAAGAACTTTCTTTTTTCTTGAGCATCAAAACACTTTTTTTTTAAAGTGATGTTAAATTGATAAAAATGGAGGGCCTCCGTGGGACTAAATTTTGATAAAAGCCACAGTCAGGAAGGATTTTACTTGGATAAATGGAAGCCACACCATTCTTCTCTTCAAATCTGAGCTCATTTAGTCACAATGTAAACTTCTCTATTGTTTTCTGAAAAATATCTAAAGGATTCTGGGCAACAGCTGGGAAACTAGGCTCTCAGTACAGAAAAAAAAAAAAAATGACTATGTAGACTGTCCACAGTTAAAGGTTTCAGGGTTGCTTTTTATGCTTACATTTTACTTTATTTTATGCTTTACATTTTATTTTACAAAAGAAAGGAATGCTTCATTCACAAAAAGACCAAAAAAATAATAAGAAGAAGAAGAAGAAGAAAAAGAAAAGAAAAAAATGAAATAAAATAAAATAAAAATACTATAATTGCTTTGGGGACTGAAGTTAAAACACAGGTGTTTTGAGGGGAACATAAACATTTTTTCCTAAATGAGGCGTTGAGGGCTGGGAGAAGGGCAGTAAAATTAGTGGAATTACTGCCTGATTTTAACCAGATGATTGCTGCAGTTGGACACCAGCGAGTTTTCATTAGGGACTCTAATTTACAAGCCATTCAACACATTCCAGTGGAACACAACAACTCCCCCAGGTCCTAAAGAATGCCAGCTCTCCCACTTTATGGCAGAGATGCCGATCTGAAAGGGTTTTAAAGGCCAGCACGACTAGGAAATGGAACTCAGGCTCTGTGAACTGGAGATGATCACATCATGGTCTCCCTGAAGGAGACGGTCGAAGGGAACCGACTTCTTATACACAGCTCACCCGCAGTTTGGGAACATGTGGTCCCTCGGTGCTGTGCTAGCAGCCGTGGTGTGTCAGGAGATGTCCATGTGGTACTCCAGGAATGTTATTTGTTTGCATAAACCAGTGATAGAGTTGCTTCTAATCTGCGACTATAAAATAATGTCTAACCTTGTTTCCTTGGACAATCGGGATTGCTAGCCGTGCAAGATAAATAATTTTCTAATGTTCCACGGCTTTCATATTCCTGGTGGAGTCAGGATTTCTGTGGTCTCCCCCTCATGTGTTGCACCTGGACAGTCTATGCATTTTTATTGTGATTTGTCAGGGCTGGAAAGCAATGTGGCAAGGTCAGGAGGTCAAGTTCTGCTTATCATCTCAACCTGCTCTAACCTCAACAAGGTGAGAAATTGTATGAAATCATCCCAAACCAAACTCATCTCTTGAAGAGGAGAGAGCAGTCTCTCAGGGAATCCTAAAGAGTTTTTTTATGTAACCCAGAAAACAGACCAAGCAGGTCTAGACCGGTTTAGATCTTGAATATCTTGGGATTGAAGCCTGGTGTCTTTAAAGCATTAGAACTGAAACTTGCAGAAGTTAACACAATGTTAACCAGAAGAGTTGGCCGAGATCAAGCCCCTGAATACTTCTACAGTCACAGAATCTCTACAACTGTAGAAAGTAGCCTGAAATTTGCAGGGTTGTAATACACTTAGTGAGCACTGGTTAAACTTGGCCATAATGTTAGAAGAAGTTGGCAATCCATTTGTCGGGTCATATTTTCCATGTTGTACCTAAAGCAAAACAAAACAAAACAAAAATGTTCCTTAAAAAACTAAAAATAGAGCTACCATGTGATCCAACAATCCCACTCCTGGGCGTATATCCAGAGAAAAACTTGGTTCAAAAGTATACATGCACCCCAATGTTCATTTTAGCACTGTTTACAATAGCCAGGACATGGAAGCAACCTAAATGTCCATCGACAGATGAATGGATAAAGAAGATGTGGTACATATATGCAATGGAATATTACTCAGCCATAAAACAGAATGAAATAGTGCCATTTGCAGCAACATGGATGGACCTAGAGATTATCATACTAAGTGAAGTAAGTCAGACAGAAAGACAAATATCATATATCACTTAAATGTGGAATCTAAAAAAAAAAGAATGATACAAATGAACTTGTCTATAAAACAGAAGCAGTCTCACAGACTTAGAGAATGATCTTATGGTTACCGGGGGGGAAGGGAGGGAGGGAGGGATAGACTGGGAGTTCAGGATTGACAGATACACACTGCTATATTTAAAATAGATAAACAACAAGGACCTGCTGTATAGCACAGGGAACTCTGCTCAATATTCTGTAATAACCTAAATGGGAAAATAATTTGAAAAAGAATAGAAACAAATAAATAAATAAAATTTAAAAAGAAAGAACTCAGGAATGCATCTAACAGTACTTCAGTGTCCTGCAAATATCCAAGTGTGTCCTGATCATCCACACTTGATCATTCCCTTTTATGTTTGTCCCTGCTGGTGGAGGTTAATAAAGACAGTGATGTAGAGAACCTTAGCACTTTTCTTTGTTTATATTTTAGCTCCACGGATTCTATACTGTGGTTGAAACTTAATTAAAGATTGTTCTGCACATGAATCAAGTACTTCTTTGGTAACTGGCCAAAAACAACCAATGATAAACAACCAGTTGAGAACCTCTTCCAGGGTCACAAAACCTCAGAGCCTCATTTTCTGAAACTTGAATCTTGAGAGCCAATACTAGAAAAAATAAATATTTAATACATATCTAGATAGGCCATTGAAGGTAAAAAAACACTTTCTATAATTCATAATTGAGAATTATTTGTTTTGTTTTGTTTCATATTATATTGGGGAGAGAACAAAGTTAAATTTTTTCATTATTTGGTTTCTCCAATTCTATACTAAAACCAAAGAATTTGTTTCTAATTGCATAAAAGTAAAGAGTCCTTATCTTTCAAAAAGTAATGAAAATCTGACTTCTAACTCATCAAAGAATCAGGTCATTGTGATTTTCATATTTGCCCATAAAAGTTCAGGACTTTTAGTGAAAAGAATTCTAGATAGTGAATTTTGAGGTTATCATTACCTACTCCACATGACATGAAGAATACCATTAACTTGAAAAAAATCATCAGATGTCCACTTCTGTGGAATAGTTTTTGATTATTCATATTTTTGGAAACATCTTTAAAATACTTGACAAGACTTTATTCATGTTGAACATGATGCCTCTTTATGATATTTTATTTAGCTGAAATTTAAACCCAAACTGTTCATTACAAAAAAAAATCAAGAGTTTTATAATAATTATTTTTATTGTTTTCTTAGTCATTTCAACAATTGTACTTTAAATTAGGTAACTCTGCTGTTAGGATTTGTATTTTTACATTTGAACATATCTATGTCAAAAGCTATCCAGGTGGTAACAGGTTTCTGGGAGTAGGGGTATATAGGGCAGTAGGAGGGGGGAATTAGGACAGTGAAGGAACCCTTGAAATGAAAAACTAACAGTATTTCTCTTTATGTTCCATTTTAAAGTGGAAAATTCTTTATACAGAATTTGTTAATTTTTTTTAAAAAGACACAAACTCTAAGAAGAATAAAAATAATTTGTAATCTCACAACCCAGAGAACTGCCATTTCACCATATATTTTTCTAGATTTTAGAACTATTGCTTTCATTACATCTATGCTGCTTCATAACTGTTTTGCTTTTCTAAATTTAACAGTATATGACAAACACTTTACCTTATCATGAAAGACTTTTCTGAACCAAGATTTCTGATAACTATAAAGCTATTCCATTATATGTATAAATTCCATCCTACTGTTTGGTTTTTGGACGTTCACTGTTATAAATAATACCACATAATGGAAAAATACATTGTAATGGATAATTTACATTTACTCTTTGCTTATACTTCTGATTATTTCCTTGGGGAATTTTCAAATATAAAAATTTGAAGTTTTAGGTAAAGTATGTGCACTTGCTTAGGGCTTTTGACTTATATTGGCAAATTGTCCTCCAGAAATGTTGTACTACACCAATTTTCACACTCATCGGCAGTGTCAGGAAGAGTATGTTGGCCCACAGAGGTTGCTGTGTTTTTTTTTTTTTTAATATGTATGTTTGGTAAGAAATCTATGAAAACTTCAAAAATACGTTCTCAACAGGATAGCCTATCACTTCTGTTTGATCAACCATTATTTATTGCATGCTTACTCTTTGGTAGACTTTGTGTTGTCCATTTACTTCAATTCATCATTCAATGTGCTGCTTACAAGAATCCCAAGACATATGCTCTGTCCTCATCCTCCTGCATGCAGATGTGAAAGAGGGTACAGCCTGCTAGTCACAAATCTACCAGGTATCAAAGCCTGGCCTCCAACTGTGATCTGTTTTATTTCTAACTCCAGTCCCTGAACTAGTACTAAACTGCCTGCTTCTGTCTTATACTGATAGCTACCTATTAACCAAAGGCCAAATATTTTGCTCTGTCGTACTTTTTGGCTTTGCCACTAACTGATTCATAACCCGGGATAGAGATGCTCTCCCTAAAATGAATGTCGAAAGGCAAATCAACTCCATCTCTAGATTCGTGTTTTCACACCTTTTAAACTTTTGCTTTGGCCAGGGCATGGGCTACGTCTGGGTTCTGATCACGCTTCCAAGGACCTGCTGAGCACGTCCTTCTACAGGAACAACAAACATACTGAAGAGGTTTCTGCCAACAACACTCTCTGGTCTGCTGAAAGAAAAACATACAACTGAAGGCAAAGGAATGTGTAGTCTGAACTCAAAAATGGAACTTTCTTTTCTTCTCCTGTTTTCAAGTTGTTTGCCCTGTGATATTTAAACTTTACCCAAATATATGTGCAGCCAGATTGACTATGAGATTATTGGAATTTGATTTTCAGATAAACCACAAACTTGGATGAGCTCATGTTATTCCAGATGCATTATCTCCTGATCTTCAGGAAGAGGCTCATTCAATGGGAAGGGGCATGGAAAGACCTTCCCTGAAATAACAGGAATAGCCATGTCTAATTCCCACTCTGCCTGGGAAGGAAAATGTTCACCTACCTCCCATGTCAGGGCAAGAATGAGAGTTCCTCTCAAATTCTTAAAATGCTGCAAAGTAAAGATAGATAGTCATCCTAAATATGATTCATCCTTGAATTATTAAAAAATGAAATTCATTGTACTGGAAGAAAAATACTTTTAAATTCCAAAGGCAAAGGAATGTTTTTGGTTTGATAACCCCAAAGAGTATGGCTTCTGACAAGAGTTTAGGTAATGTACATGTAATATTTAAATCTAATTAGTTTAATCATTGGAATAATCAGGTATTGAAGAAAATAAACTGAGTAATCAATTATGAAAGTGATTTTCTATTTAAAAGAGAATGTAATATGTGTGCAAATAGTTTTCAAACAGCCAAGATTCAGTGGTCTACTTTCTGAATAATTTTTACTATGACTTCATTGCAGTCTTTTCATCTATAAAGGAAAAAAAAGAGAGTTCATTCATTTAACAAGAACTTATTGAAAGCCAGCATTTTCTAATCATGATTCCTGTACTCATGGTTCTTACAATCGTGTGGATTGTAACTTTATTGACATGTTTTATGGAAACAATTAACTTTTGATAAACGTTTTAAGTTATTTAAGTCTAAGAGAAATGGTCGGTGGACCTATTCTGAGAGAGTATTGTCTAGTGGACAGATCCTTACACCAATCCTTACGCCAATGTCTCACTGTTTCTTCAATTTCAATTTTCTCATCTTTAAAATAATGAGGAGATGGAAGGTGGGACTAGCTGATCTCCAAGTTCCCTTCCAATTCTTATAAAATGTGATTTTAAGTATTTACTGAACAATCGCATTGAGTAAGATGCTAACCTGCATATAACTCAGTTCTGTCCTGATTTTAAGAGGAAAGCAAGATGGAACCATGAAGTACTATAGAAATGTGCCTTGGCAATTTTTAAATGATTCTCCAAAGAAATGATCCCCTGGTCATTCTTAGAGCAGTCAAAGCTCTCTAAAGCTCATACAAGAAGCAAGTTGCATTCTTTTAAACCTCCCCAATTTTGATGATTTTCATAACCTGATAAAATCTTTCTGTTGTTATTTCTCAGTTTTCCATTTGCAAAGCATTTCTCAGTGGGTATAATCATTTCATTTTACTGACAATTCACTCTTCAATTATTGCTGTCTTTAAAGTGTGATATTAGCCACCTTTTGGGTGCACATTGCTGAGTTCAGATTGATTGAATTTGATTGTGGTCTGAAAGGCCAATTCATTTATTCAGCAAGGGTTTATTGAACTCTTACCATCCTGTCGCCACAACCCACACATCAGACAGCCATTAAACTTAAACTTCTCAGGGCATAAAATAGATACATATTAGTTAAGTTAGTGACTCCAAGTCTAAACTAGGTTGACCCAATTCAAATCTTCCATCAGATTTTTAGTCTTTTTCAGCTACTTTTCCTTTTCCTGCTTCTTATCCACTTACCATTGCTCTCTCGCTCTCAATTTCTTTTGTATTCATTCTTTTTTACTCTTGTTTTCATTTTTAGCTTTCCTAACAGTTGACCTGAGAGTTTTTTGTGCTTGGAAATCTGGAAATATATTTATGTTGTATTGGTATGATTGTCCTTGACAATCTCTACTGAAAACCAATGGCTCCAGTTGCATTCTCAGACATTAAGTTGTTAATTGGATGCTCATTCAAATACCTTTATCTGAGACATGAGACAGCCTTCTTCAAGGCCCATGGCAAACTAAAGAACGTAATATAGCAACAACTGGTTGTTTACCTTATATTCATTCTCCCTTTCTTTCTTACTAACAGAACCCAGGTTCCCTGGTAAAGAAACTACATCTCTCAGCCTTCCTGATAAGTAGAGATAGCCATGGAACCAAGTTCTTGCCAATGAAATATCAACATAGGGCTTCCCTGGTGGCGCAGTGGTTGAGAATCCGCCTGCCGATGGAGGGGACGCGGGTTCGTGCCCCGGTCTGGGAGGATCCCACATGCCGTGGAGCGGCTGGGCCAGTGAGCCATGGCCGCTGAGCTTACGCGTCCGGAACCTGTGCTCCGCAACGGGAGAGGCCACGACAGTGAGGCCCGCATACCAAAAAAAAAAAAAAAAAAAATCAACATAAATTTTTGTGTAGGGCTTGGTAGTGGGGTCTAACTCAATGAGCATACACCTTTGTCTATGTCTCCCTTTCCATTCTTCCTGCCTGTAATGCAGGTACAATATGATAGCTGTAGCTGCAATAAATCATTTTGCAACCATAAGATAACTCTGTGTTAAAGATCTGGAGCAGAAAGGCAGATCCAGGTCCCTTTCAAGTTTCTGGAAGTGCCATGTTGTGAAGGGAAAAAGTATCAAATTGTTTAAACCACTGAGTTTTTGAGGTATTTTACTTAAAGCCAAGTACAAATCCTAACTGATTCTAACAAATCCTAATATGTGTATGTTCTGTGTGTGTGACATCACATATGAATGTATATCCATGGCATGCATTTATTGATAGATAGATAAATAGATAGATAGATAAAGTCTTGTTGTAAGCAAAGTCTATTCTGTCTCTCTAAATGTCTTTTATATTTATCCAAAAAAATGTAGACCCTAATATGAGTTCTTCTCCAAAGACTTGTATAATGTGACTTAATATTTATTTATTTAATTAATCCATTAATAGAAACACTATAACCCAAAGGCACATTAGAAGTTTTATTTTCTTGATACTGTTAGACAGCATTTAACAAAATATGATAAGCTGATTACTAGTTTTGTCTTGCTGAAACTTCCTCAAAACCTAGATGGGTTCTCTAGAATTTGAGAGTCATGGTATATATTAAAAATCTTTAAGGAAATCTGCACTAGAGAAACTTGCTTAACTTTGACTTTTCTGAAGTTATCTGATTATAAAACACTTGTTTTTCCCATGTAACCCCAAATATACATTAGTGCAAGTTGGCAGTAAACTGGTTGGGGGGGGTTGCTTAGACCTCTTTGAATATCTGACAGGAAAGCACACAGTGAGCAGTCACTAAGTTATTGTGTTCTGGTCATGTCCCCACAGATGACATAAGTGATCATACTATCAAAATCTACCTCTAGGAGCTCAAGGACAAGAGCTGGGAAAGGGCCATTGGTGGTACTGATTCTTTATTTGATGCTCCTGTGACCTCTAGCCTAAGTTTAACCTATTTTGAGCCCCAAATTTCTAACTGATGTCTCCAAAATCATTTCTAGTGTCTCCTTTGAAGAAGGGTAAAAGAAATGTTAATAATATGCACTTTGACTTATCTTGTTTGTAAGTTTCCTGTAAATATATGTAACTTGAGAGTGGCTGAGCAGTTTCTCTGTCTCTCAGATGCCCTGCTTTGTACTTGGAGTGCTAGTTAACCTTAGCAAAAAAATTATTGTCAGCAATAAATATTTACTTTTCAAAAATATCCTGAGGAGACTTGAAACAATATGGGCAAACCTCTCTGGTATTGTTTTTTCATTTAGAGATGACAAAAAGTCTGGGGAAAAAGTGACAGTTTTAAGGGCTTTAAAAATATCTAATGCTTTAGGTTTGAAATTGGCAGGGAGCCAGGTCCTGTCTTAAAGGGACAGGCACTTTATTATACTTTCTAATTCTTCCAAAGTCTGTCTTTAGGATATATGAGCTGCCTCTAATATGACTACTCTCTTCTCATCCTCTAGTGGTATACTCTGGTCTCAGCTCATAAATTGAAAATTGAGGATCTGTAAATCAGGGCAGACTATTTCAGAGAGCCATTGTGAATTTCCAGTCAAATCTTCCAGTTTATCTTAAATATTTCATCTTAATGTCACCTTATGAAAAGTCTTTGATTCAAGTAAGTTACAACATCCAGTTCTAAACTGATTACACTTCTCTACTGACCTTCCGCTAGGAGACTGCTTGTTGGCATTAATGTCACTTCTGCTGATCTAGTATTGAACTAAAGGGGAAAACTTTTTCAAAAACCCAAATTATTTGATGATTAACAGATAAAGAATAGTAGCCCAAATGTGTACTAGCTGCTCTACAGGAAGAAACAATTAAAAGGATCATTTTCTGTCATTATTTGCTGTTTATATTTTTATTGCCATTGTGGTTTAAATGCCCAGGCTATTATGAGATTCTGAGATCTGAGGTGAGTAATTCAGGTTATACACTAGAGCATCTACTCATAATTAGTTGCCAAACATCTGTTGTAAAAATTAAGTTTATTATTTTCACCTTCTCAGTATATTCATAAGTATGTGAACTTCTGCCAGCTCTGATTACCCTTGGATGGCGTCTGAAAAAAATCATTTCCTTCAGTTTTCCTTCTTTGGAACCACTGTTCAACAGGTTAAATGAAATTGAGGATATTTCCATGTCTGTTTGTTTATATAGGAATCAACATATTCCACCCTTACTCACCCACTGACAAGTTGGATATTGAACTTTCTTGTCATTTGAGCTAACATTTAATAACCTGTCAGTTGAAAGGACTTTAAATAAACATTTTCATATAATATTTAATACAATTCAAGGGTACATGCCCTGAGGCCAAAGATGAATAGACAAACGTTACAAGCCTTCGTCTTTAGTAATATATATATATATTTCTACACATCCTAATCCTTTAGTCCTTGAGACTTATAGGCAACACCCTTGGATCCACAAGAATCGAAAAATAAATAAGGTAGTGATATACGTGATTCAGCTTCCTGTACAAGAGCCTCTTAATTGTCTCTCTCCACTCTCGCTAGTCAGCTCCCGCCCACAGAATCAACAAAGAAGCAAGGACCAAGGTTATTCGATTTTTTGCTGAAATAATTTGAGATTAACTCGATGTTGAAACGTGAAAACTTGTCAGGTATCCAGTTTTCCCAGAAGCAAGAATCTCACTTGGGTCAAGGTTGGGGTGGTCAAAGTCCACACAAGACCTGAGGACAGGAGGCCAGCTTGATAGTGTATATCAAATCATAGAATCTCAAATGACTGAGGTGGGTGTGGTAACAATCATGTGTGAGCTGGGCAGGGATGTGATCATACAGAAGGGGAAAGACTAATGGCAAATTGGGATACTTAGACTCCTACTACCTAATACGTTTCAATTTCCAATTTTGAAATAACTGCGCTAACCAAGCGAAGAGAACAGAAGATGCCAGTATGAAACCTTGGTCTTCATGATTAATGTGAACTAGACCAACGACTATAAAATGCAACCCACCTGACCCAACCAAGAAACATAATATATATTAAAGATGAGCTGTGTAGAGAATGGGATGGGCCATCATTTCATATAACGGATTCACTGTTTTTCTGTGCTATTTGGGAATCCCTTCATAAAATTCAAAAAGTAGAGCAGATTTAGATTTTTAGACTTTTGTCTAGTTCAAACGTTGAGCTGCCTAATAGTTGCTTTTGCAATTAAAAAAGAATATGCCACTGACATCACCAGAGGACACATAAAGCACTTTGTAAAATAAAAGGAAAATATATGACTCAGAGAGAGTGACAATGGAATACCTTTTGTTGTCATCCAGATGTCTAAAAAATCTCTGTAGGTTTCATTGGTTACTGCTCATTATTGGTATTTCAATTTTATGGTATTACAATTTTTTTAACTCCCCTAAAGGCCTTTGACAAACTTCTTGTCCTTATTTTGGGCTAATTGCAAGAAAACACCTCTTTCTTCTCTCTCCTAAATTTAAAAGAGTGAAGACACCATCTCATAACAGCTCAGTTGGCACAGCAGAAAAAGTACTCACTCCATCTATTGCCTGAGTTTCCACAATGATCTCTGCAGTCCTCTGAATTTCAGGGAAAGTATTTTTCAGAATTTATCTGAGATATTGGATAAGATTTCATTTCAGTAGTCATGATGTTAAGTAAATTTGCATTCAAAAAGGCAAAGAGATTATTATCCAGATTCAACAAACTATAAATTAGAAAAAAATATATCAAATCTAAATTGTACGTTTATTTAAACTAATGTTGAGAATTTCACTATTGACCTACAAACTTGCTTCCTATACTATAGGTAATTTTCAAAACTCAAAAATTTGATATGATATTGATATGTCAACTGAATCCACTCTTCACTCCTCCATCATATAGTCAAATGGCTTCTCCCTGAAGAAAGAATCCAGTGTCATCCTTATACTGCTGGCAAGAGCAAAGTTGACTTCAGAAGAGAATCATTGTCATGAGCCATTTCTAGTATGGCATCCAAAGAACATTTTTCTCTTCCAACAATAATGTTCAATAGGACTATTTTACATTAATAGGCCTTGGTATCACACCAACGGTGGTTGTAGAAAGGACAGAGTCACACCCCACAACAAAAATCTCAGAGAAAAATCCCTGAATCCAACCTCCAGCTTGCTGAGTTTGATAGACCATGCTTACTTAAGTAAATACATTGCAGATTAGATCTGTCAAAATTTATAATCCTTAAGAAGAACAATTCAGGATAACAACATTGGAATTTAATAATGTTCCTGGAAACTCCTACATTACTCATTAAGCAAAAGTACGTATTCAACAAACAAAACTGCCGGTCTTTCACACCAATGGTTGTCACACCATTGATACTTCCTAGTCTGAATTATGTACAGTACTCAAAATTGTTTTCTCTTTAGCTCTTCCAAATCCCTAACTTCTGATTTCCTTTAACACCCTTCATATTAAAAAAAAGATAAACACAAAATGTATGGTTTTCCTTTGGCTTTCTTCTTCACAGCTGCTTATCCCCTTTCCTGTATTGGGTTGAATCAAAGATCACCCCACTATCCCAAGTGTTGATTACACCATTATCTCAGAGCCCAGGCCTTCCTGGAGAATATCCCAGCCTCCCTTATTTAGAAATGGCTTTAAAATCCCAAAATACCTATGTTAATCCCACTCAAGGCCCTTCATTCCTTCATAAAAACATGCTACATTATTAGTCCAATGTACCATACCAACAACCCATGAGCTGTAACATGGAGGCATTGGCAGAGAACACAGCAGAATCATTTTTATTAGGTTTTGCCTCAGCAGGAAGGACCCCCAGATGAAAAACTAATGGACAGTGAACAAAGAGGGTAAGACCGGGCTTTTCTTACAAATCAACAGGCTCTTGTTCCCTGGAATTGGTATCTGCCTCACATCCAACCGGCCAAAGTGTGATACCTGGCTGGGTTTAATTTGTTATTTATGTCAGCTTTGCATATTTGTAAGGTTCAAGGGTTTATTGCCCTGGCCTGACCTTGCCAAGTCAGAGTTAACATGTGGTTCTCTGGTAGCAGTTTCTTTCTAATAAACTTTACTTGAAAGAACATGTGTGATAGATTTTGCTCATGATTAAAAAGAACAGTTCTATGTGCATTGTTCCCCAATTTGGTTTTGAAGTTCTGTTGAAAGTCACCTCTGAACTTAAAAAAAAAAAAAAAAAAAGGAAAATATTGGATATTTAAAATATTCTCTTTTAAATTTTATTGCAGACAGTTATTGTACTTTATGTTTTAGAATATTGCTTATTTGTGACTGTTCTAAAAGATTCATGTGATCTTGTAAAGCCAAGCTAAATAATAGGTTTCCAAATGGTTAATAACTTGATAAATAGTTTAATTTTGGCTGTGAGAAATATTGAAGTCCATTTAGCAGCCTCTGGTTTAGAAAAATTGAAACATAGTTCAATTAATATGCAAGGAAATATTTTGTTCACCCAACAATAAGATATAAAACAGCAGAGCAAGTGAGGGTTATCTTTCATGTGCCTAGTTCCATATTGTCATTCGTTTCTGGAAGCTACTTTGAAGAGTGAATATATCTAATCTGTGGCAATTATTTCAGGTCTTTCAGGGTAAGAACGCAACTTCCATAGTGTCAGAAATTGGCTACTGGAGAGGACTCCCATATCTAGGGTGACCTGACTTGATCTGATTTGCCAGGGACTTTCCTAGTTTTAAAATAGAAAGCTCCATATTCCAGGAACCCCCTTGGGTACAGGCAAACTGAGATAATGAGTTATTCTACTGTCCCCATGTCTAATTGGAGAAGTTTCTGGGTCCTTTTCCTTTAGTTTGATACAGGTACCTGTTAAATAGAAACATTGTCTTGAAGGCTAATGGACAGAGACTCTAATCAAACCCTAAATAAATTCATCAGCCTGTTCATCAGAATGAAAATGAATGGAGCTTCAGATTAACCTACTGAAGCAGACATCAACAGTAAATTGTTCATTTTGTTTCATTTCACAATCATGAAATTAGTTAACTTGGGTAAAAATCATCATAAATATTTTCTGCTTATTAGGTTATTTCTTAATGTTTTTCTGTCCTACTTTCGATTCTGATTTTGAAACCCTGGATTCTTCATGAGGACCTCAAACCGTGGCACAAGTATCATTAGGTTCCTATTAAAATCTAGGCAGTAGGGAGGAGTCATGGGACTTGTCTGGATAAGGAAAGGATATGCATAGACAGAGCTCCTAAAGGTCTGCACTTTTGGCAAAACATTTATTTTCTCCAGAAAACCTGAACTGAAAACTAGCACATAGTTTTACAGACACTTGTTCTGATAGAGTCCTTACCTTAGATAACACTCTTTTTCGGTTGTGTATGGATAAACGATGCCATGTTATGTCTTATTATTTAAAAATTAATATATGATTAAACCAATTATCACTTCTACAGTACAATAAAAGTCAAATTAGTACAAAGGTATGTGATCTGGGAATCAAGAAGAAAATCATTTGGAGATTTTAGGATATTTAGGACATATATGTTTATATATTTATAACATACCTATTTAGGATATTTCAAAGATACATACATACATACATATTTCTATATATGTATATATAAAATTTATACATATATGTAAAATCTGGAGACATTTGGATAGAGATATATATCATATAGTATATGTGACAAATACATAGGAAAGTGAGAGATTGAACTGAGAGAAGATAATTATTTAAGTGGATTTGTGTTTTAAAATCTTTAAAAAATACTTCAAGATGTATCCAAGGAATAATTTTTTTTTTTCTGAGATCTCTGCATAATATGGAGGCAATTATGCCTTAGCAGGGGAACTGGGTGACATAACCTCTCTAGGACCCTCCAGCCCTACCACCTATACTCCCATGGCCCCTTCTCTCTTCCCCTCTGCTGCCATCGATTTCTATAGCTGGAACACAAGTGCACGCGCACACACACACACACACACACACACACACACACACACACACACACATATACTTCCTCACTGGAACCCTGTACTCAGAACAGTGCATATTTATATGTGCCTAGGAGGTGGAGCCACACAGTGGGGAGATGATGAGTCGATGTGAATTGGACCATAAATGTGTTATTGGAGGTTTATATGTTCCTTTGAAGTGTACAGCATTTGCCACTGTCAGGGAGAAGATACCAAGCCAGAGAGTAATTGCAATAATGGAACACACAAATGGTCTATGTCCCCATTAAAGTTATCAACACCTCTAATTTTTGAAAGGAGCTTGGTGGAAATATAGTAATTGTGATTATGTTGTCTATAAAAAGGCTACGGGTGATCAGACATTGTCAGCATTCCCAGTACCTTTCCAATATCCTTCTGAACAGAGCTAAGTAAATCCAAACACTAAAGAACAATCCATTTCTGAATAACCAAATAGAGAGGGTATTTTATAATGTTTAAAAATTTAATACAGTATCTAAGTAATACCTTCCGTTTGTAACAATTTCTCCTTTTGGTTTCTGAATTTTTAAAAAAATTTCTGCTTTCAAGTCCTTTAGCATACAGATTTGCTCCAAAACCAAAAAGTCTGGCCCTCCTTCATCTTAACGCTGTGTTCAACCCTCTTTGTAATTATGTTTCCTTGCATTTCCTTCATCATTTCTCCCTGGGCTCTTCTGCTTTCCCTGTAAAGATCTCCTCTTTCTCCTTGGCCTGCCTTTCTGCTTCTCAGCCTAATAATTGTGTTTCATCAAGATCACAGTTGGAAAACAATTGACAACATAACATCTATAGCAATTTGCAGAGAGAACTCCTCAAGGTTTAAAGAGAAGGGCTCTCATTTTTTAGAACAGATGCTTAGTGACTTTCTCAAAATCCTGAAGATCTAATTCTTGTGGTATATGTGCTTACTTTCCAGGAGCTAAAAATACCAAGAAAGCTGGTCTCATTTTGTGGTCATTGGGAATGTTGAACTGACCATGTAGAGTGAAACATGAGCCGTGATGTTCCTAGTTCATGCCAAAGCATGGAATCCTTCCAGCTAGGAGTAATGTCATCCCATAAATGACATAAATAACTGGTATAAAATTAACTTGACGTGAGGTGTCATCAGCTTATTCTCTGTTAACTTTCTTCTAAGTATGCAATTCTTCATCTGAGAAAAACTGTTGAAACTACTAGGAAACCTCATTATTAACAAGATTCCTTCATTCTGATTCTCAATCTATCAAAAGCTGAAATGCAACACTTTGCCATTTAATCTTTAACAAGGTCCTAGGCCATTGAAACCAGTATGAAGTGAAATTTATGGTCTAACATTTAACTGTTAAATTATTCTCCAAATCTTCCCAGGTTACTCTCCACTCCAGCGAACCCTCTTTTATTAGCAAGAGTAAATATAGAAAAGCCTACTGTTAAAACACTTAACAGATCTCCTCTGTCTAGGCCTTGAACTGCAGTGTCCACTCTATTTGGAAGCCTCCGCTTCTCTTTTTTTCCCTTTGTTTAAAATATGCTGACCACGCAGTGACCCCTCCTAACCCATCGGTCGAAAATTACAACCAGCCACACAAACAAGCAGCTCAGGGTCAGAAAGAGCAGGGTCTGCTAAAAGTTAGTAATCATACATTAATTCCCTGACATAATTAATCAAAATGAACCACCGTTATCTAGCAAGAAACCTTTAACCTATTACAAAGGGGTCAATTTGCAAACCACTTGAGCCTGGGAGTTTGGTACAAATAGCATACGCCCTTCATCCAGGGTGCCCTAAGTAGGGAAAAATGCCTTTGAAGTACCAAATCTATGAGATTTAGATATAATTTCATCAATCAAGTTAAAAGCCTGCCTCCCTCCAGAAGGATTCTGTGGAGCTCTGTCAACCAGCTTCGTTGAGTGGTGACTGAAAATCCATTTGTAAGGCTTTTTTAGTCACAAGTTGGCTAGAGTTGGTCTGATCTGACAAAAGAGCCAAGGGTTTATCAAACTGAAGAGGAAGAAGAGAGATTTGTGGAGGAGCCTGTTTCCCCCTCACGAGAAGAGTAGTAAGTGACATGTTTGTTATGTGAGAGAACTGGTTATGTGTCTGTTGACCTTTCTTCATATATCTAGTGCTTAGAAGATGAAGCCTGCCTGGTGTTTGAATCCATACTCACATGTGCAGTCAGAGAGTAGGAAAAACAGAAGAATTAAAACTGTCACTCAGAGAATTAGCTGTCACTCAGAGAACTTTTTTTGTAGTTTTACATGTGTATAAAGGGAGAGCTTGCCTTCTGTACTAATGTAATCACCCTGATGGGTTATGCATAGGTGTCCATTTGCAGAAAACAGAGAAGCATGAACCATGGTCCTTTGGATTGTATGCCTCACACCCATTACTCCTTACATCTTCAGAGACTGATTGTGTTTCCAAGGGCCTCAAAATATCTTCAACTGGAATCGGCATCTTTCATGTGCTGAGAAATGTATTTCTATCACAGCATCATTTCAGAGTGTGAAAACATTAAAAACCAAGGAAAGGCACAACACGTTGACTCATCATCTATGCTTTGAAAAGAGCAACTAGATCAGTATCCCTGGTCACATATTTCAAAGGAAAATGATGGTAATCAATTTCAGAATTAATGTCTGTCAAAGCATTGATAGAACTCTAACTAGGGTCACCTGAGAAACTGATCCCGATAGGAAAGCCGTCCTTTGTAATCATGTACCTCAATCCTGGATAGAAGGTTCTATCCATTACAAACAATTTTTTTGTCCATTTCTGTTTTGTTTTATTTTACTTTCCTATTCTTGGAACAAGTACTTTCCACACTATCACAGTAAACATATATTTTACTGAATTTGATCATCCCGGTGTGCCCCAGACATTTGCTGGGAGGTTCTTCAACATGGTAAATACTGTCACATAGACCTGTGGACGGGGCAGCTTGGACAATGTATTTGCTTCTTCCAAACCAGTAGATACTTGAAGACCCTATAATACTCATCTTGCCTTCTAAGTCTTGAATCTATTTTCAGGATGAGGAAATGGAGGCCAGGAGAGATTAAAATACCTTAACCAAGAACATGCATTTGTATGGGGCTGAAGAGGTGTTCAGATCTAGGCCAGTTTGTCTTCAGACTAACTTGTTCCCACCACATCCAGCTCCTTTTATAATGTACAGCATCTGTGGCATCTATCCTTATATCAAATTCATTTTTAAAAAGTTGTAAAAAAAAGCAATTTTCAAAAAAAAAAGTTTGTGTGGAGATGAAACATAAAAAGAATGAGCCAGAACATCCCCTCCATTTTTCTAAGTATAACTCACCACCCAGAACAAGAAAGAGGGGAATAGCACTCCTCCATAGCCCACCTAGTTTATTTTTTCAGCTGGAACAACAACTCTTAAAACCCATTCCACTCTCCCAGGGTCAAGCCCTGCTGGCCCACTTTTCTGTTCCTTAGAGGTATCAAGCTTGTCTCCCCAGGGCCTTATCCCTTTCTGTCCCCTCTACCTGGAAGGTTCTTTCCCTCACACAACTCTGCTGGTGCCTTTGCACCCTTCTGGTTTCAACTTAAATGTCCTCTTCCCAGAAATGCCTTGTTTGGTGTCCCCATCGGAGTCCATCCTTTCCTCTCTCATTCGGCCGTCACGTTTTCCCCCAGTTAGGTTTTGTCCACTGCCGTGAACACGATTCAATGTTCAGTGCTTACTGCATTTGCTTGACATCTCATTCTACCCTCCCCTGTCCAAGGGCAGCATCGTGTCTGTCTTGCGAACCATCCAATTCCCACCTCCTCCCAGCACCAGACCTGCATGAATGAGTGAATGACTTTTGGAAAAGTTATGCTCCAAAATGGTGTTTTTTGGGGGGTTCATTCTTTATTCACTTGCTCATAGGGGTGTTGAGGAAGGAGCACCAATGGCTCTAAAAGATTCTGTAACTTGCTAACCAGTAGAAAGGAGACTGACTCTCCTTCTTTGGCAAAGCCCTGAGGAATGTCAACCCATGGACTTTCTACTTAGCACAAACATCAGGAAGTTGTGTTCTCTCTTCTGCAAAAGGATCTCTGAAGGGGCTTCCCTGGTGACGCAGTGGTTGAGAATCCACCTGCCAATGCAGGGGACACGGGTTTGTGCCCCGGTCCGGGAAGATCCCACATGCCACGGAGCGGCTGGGCCCGTGAGCCATGGCCCCTGAGCCTGCGCGTCTGGAGCCTGTGCTCCGCAATGGGAGAGGCCACAACAGTGAGAGGCCCACGTACCACCAAAAAAACCAAACCAAAACAAAACAAAACAAAAACAAAAAAGGATCTCTGAGGATGTGGATGTCCATATATGCTTTCTTTCACTTTTCACTTTATACTTTCACACTTTCTTTCACTGCTTGGATGGACAATCCTGCTTCACCAGTACTCATAACAAAGAACACAGAAGCTAACTTTTGCCAGAAGGCACCGATGTGCCAGGATTGTGACAGACACTTTCCAGGTCCTCCTAACAACCCTCAAGAAATCCCCTGACCCCATCCTGCAGATGAGGGAATAGGGCCTCAGCAAGTATCAGCAACATCTGGGAAGTAGCCTAACTTCAAACTGCATGCCCCACCCCTCACTCCATGCCATCTAGTCACCATTCAGAACAGAAAACAAACAGCACCAACTAGCCTGGAAATGCTAGGCATACACAAAAGACCTTGTGGACCAGGTTCACAAGTTTGATCATTTGAACATAACCAAGTTAAAATAACCAAGGATTCATTTTTCAGTAATATCTTACTGTCATTCACCCAATTAATGAATACAAAAGTAGATTTTCCCTTTCCAAAGGGCTGCCTGATGGCCAAAAACCATGTCATCACCATCCCATGGTGACCAGTCGTAGGATGCTAATGGGTCTGCCGGCAGAGACCTCCTGCTTACACGTCCCTTGGGCCCCTTCACTGTCTGTGAATGTGCAGCTGGGGAAGACAGGCAGCGTGCCTGGAAGCCACCTGCAAGGGCCAGGAGCAGGAACACATGAGAACTTTGACTCATAGAGGCCCCTGCAAGCTGTTCCTTTAAAGCATCCCTGAATCCAAGATAAGGAGAACCTGTCGCTGTGCTCCTTCTTGAGACGGGAAGATCACACGTGTTCCAGCTGCGCCCACCTACACAAGCCCTCCCTCCTAGCCGGGGCTGGTTTGCCTCCTTCCTAGTCCCTGGACCCCACCCTCTCCAAGTGTACTACTGCCGCCCCCCACCCCCACCCCAGCCTTCAGTCCGTTGCTCCAGGGAGACATGGAGCCCCTGCTGGGAAACAGGAGACCTGGGCTTCACTGCTTGCCAGTCAAACTGCAAAGGAATGTTGCTGGGAAAATGTGTGGATGAAATATAGTGCTGGGTGACCTGCACTTCCCCAGGGCTGTCCAAACAAGCAGTCAGGCCAGAATGGCCAGAGCTTCCCTTGCCCAGTAATGAGAGAGGCGGCTGAGATCTTGGGGGCTGTCTGTGCCTCCCCTCCGCTTCAGGTCAGGAACTTTCCAAGGATACGAGGCGGAAGACATGATTCTATAAATTTGCAAGGGCTTCGCACCTTGAGATAAGATCCCGATTTTACCGTGGATATGCAAGGAAGAAAAAAGTCTGGGAAGAAACTCTGAAATTATTACTATTCGCAAGGAAGATAAAAAATCTAGGCCCAAAAGGCTACTTATTACAACCAGCTCATTGGAGCCCATCTAAAAATGTCTAGTCACATGTTCACCAGTAACAGGGAAGGAGGGAACCATATTCAGTTCAATTTATATCTTCCATATTCTCCCACTGAAGCAATTTATTTTATTTTTTAGGAACCATCTTAGGTATTTATTTTACAAAGTCATTACAACCAAATGAAAGAGGCTTGCTCTTAAATTGTGAGAACTTTTACGTACACTGTAGAACTCTTAGCCCAGAGAAGAAATGTTCAGCACTTCATGATGAGTCATGGTTTTAAATATTATTCACAAAAATGTGAGGATACTGTAGTATGTAACTCCAAAAAATAAATGTTTTCTGCACACAGAGGTCAGGGGGCCTTCAGACCAATTTCAACATTGCCTCTTGGGAAACCTCCAGTAAGGTAGTGCATTATGCCAAAAGAGGAGATAAGATATTGGTAAGAGATTTGCTAGAATCAGAAGAATTTGAGTTCAAATCCCAGCTCTCCTCCTACTAGCTGTTTGACCTTAAGATAGCTATATGGCTCTCTAAGCCTTAGTTTCACCATCTGTAAGATGGAGACATTAATCCCTACTTTATGGGCTTATGAAGATCAGAGGGTGTGTGTTGCACCTAAGGAGTGGAAAGTTACCCAGTATAAAGGCAGGATAGTTTTCATTTCTCTCAATTGTACATTTCTCTGAATTGAACTCAAGCTCTGACTCTCCTGGGCTACATTATATTGTTCTAACTGTTCACAGATGAGGAATTTGGATTTGAAGCTAAGCTACAGAACCCAAAGGGAATTCTCCCTAGGAGGAATTGGCTCCAGTTATTAAAAATACTTTTTTTCCTCCTAGAACAGCTATCCCCAGACGAGGTTACATGACACCCTGGGGTGTTTCAAATGATCTCTAGAGATATTGAAAAATTCTCAAATAAAAATTATTTTTTAATAAGTTCACTTGGGTTTTAGAATTAGTCTGTGCCCTATATGGACCTGACTATTTGGTTGGGTGACAATGCTATAAAAAGTAGAAAAAAAAAAGGCTGGGTGTCAAAGTCCCAAAAGATTGGGAATCCTCTTAACATATAGCTTTTCTGGTTTTAATTGCTCACTGTAAGGATTTCTACATTTTTCAACCTGGCAAATCAAAAGCAGGATGTATTATGGGGCTAAAAACATCAGAAAAAAACAGGGACCTGTGCTGGTATCTGAGTGTATATTTGAAATCTAGAAATGTTAATTTTTCTCACTTAAGTAGTGGATAATCATCAGGGTGATTCCTACATTAGTCTGTCACAAACCAGTGTAGCTGGTGGAAGCCAGTAGATACAGTGTGTATGGTTCCTTCTTCCTGGAGTCCTCTGTTCACAGCTCACCTTGGTAGTCTATCAGCATAGACAGGCCCCAGTCCTGCTTACCAGTGGTTCCCCAACATCTTGTGGAATAACTGCTCGGGCAGCAACCTCAAGCTTCTCTGAGTAATGCTTAGCCTCTTGGCATTCATTGCCCCCAAATACTAGAGACATCAATTTTCCTAGTTAAATCCAGGACAATTAAGAAAATCATTCAAATGCATCTCAGAAATGAGAATGGGTTCTCCCCCTCACTCCAAAAATGTTAGTTTTAAACAATGATACTCTGCATAAAAGTAAAATCATTGCACAGCATAGAGATTCGGTAAGTTTTTCAGAACCTATAGATGTTGAGGAAAGAGAGAGAAAGGGGGGAGGGAGAGAGGGAGAGAGGGAGGGAGGGAAGGAAGGAAGGAAGGAAGGAAGGAAGGAAGGGTGGAAAAACAAAACAAAGAAACAAAAAACTACTTTCCTCCAAAGCTCTTCTTTAATGGCATATGCAAAACAATGACTTCCATCATTTTAAATGATTTCCAACATCAAAGCGTTACTAACTTGGTTTGGTTGAAAAATCTACCTAGGATCTTCCTTTTTCTGACTGGTAAGAGCTGAGTAGATTTCCCATTTGAAAATGTGGTGAGAATGCTTCTTTGTCAGTGATAGAAACTCTTTTCTGATACACTCACACCCTCCAGCTTTAAAGGGAGTGGACAACAAAGGGTTTTTTTAAGAAATGATTATTGTCGAAATTAAATGCAATATAATGGTTGGCACAACGATAGCTTTAGTTTGGGGGGGGGTTTAGATTGTGGAAATTCATAAGAAAATCCATTTCTCAGAGAGGACAGGAGACTGTTGATGGTGAAGTGTGATAAATAACATTTTTATATTTATGAAGAATGCTGTAGATAGGAGTCTCCCACCAAGTCCTGGGGATGCTCAGTCTCTGTGGGTTGCTGGTGGGTTGCTGGTGATTGAAAGTTCTCATTTTTATCCATTAAAAAACTCACACATTTTTCCCTCCACAACCAGGTCTCCTGGCTCTTCCTGGTTTGTGTCACAAGTTCAATTAGGTTATTTAGACACTTCGGACATTTAAATTCTTTGTTTGTGTATGTTTAAAATCAAGGAAAAATGTCATGGAAGGTTACCAAATCCATGTAATTTACCCAAGAAATGAGTCTACTGGGTAAATACATATTGAGGCAATTTTTAAAGTCATATTTATTTACTCTACACACCTCGGTCTGTGGAATAAATAAATATTTGAGCTGCGCACTGTGTGTTAAAGCACCTCATGAAAATGTATGTTGACACTGCGTGTGCAAAAAGAATCTCTCTTCTAAGTTTTATATCTGAGCTGTTTGACTTTGGGGAGAATAGAAAAAAAGGAGCAAATGGAACCGTTTTTTATGGATGTAATTACCTGGGCACATTCTTGACACCTCCACCTCCCAACCAACACCCATCAAAGCCTATTTAAGATCAGCGTCTGAAACTTTCCACAGTTTTTCTCTTTCCCTTTCAAAGCAACTTCGACTGCACCAAAAAGTGTGCTTTGTAATTAATTCCTTTCAATCTGGCCCACACCTCTTTCTCCAGGAGGTATCAAATCATTTCAGGAGGGTCACATCTCAGCGTTAGATACATTTAAATGGATGGATCTTAAAATCTGGGGTCTGCTTTCTTTGTTCTGTCCTGGAGACCTGGGAGTAGTACCCTTCAGACATTTTATTGATCATTCTTCCCCTTTGCCTCATACATGCTAATTGTACCTCTGTAGCAAAACAATCTTATTATCATGTTAATTAGTGGGAGGGCTGTTGAGGTTTTCCACTTCATTACCTACTAATTTCAAGATAAATGAATCCACAGGTTCCTAAGTAAATAAGGTCACCTATCAAGCACTTGTAAACGTGTTTGTAAACAGGGAGGGGGGTGGAGGCAAGAGGCAACATGTTTGGTTTTCAAATGAGTGGGCTGGTTGGGTTTTGGCTTTTGGTGGAGCTAGGGGTCCCACCATGGGGGGCCCTGTCCCTGAACTCATTTGTAATGGATAGGGAATGTTTGCTGTCCACCTGGCTTCTCAGTGGGGCATTTCCTTTAGTGCTCTCAAAGGGCTCTTTGTGGCCTGATTCATTCTGTGCGTTGGGCGCTCATCGTGGTTGCTTTTGTAGAGAAAGCGCGAAGTGAGGTTTACTCTGGGCAGGAGAGCTTTGAAAGGGACTGGCCAGTGGGTGGTGTGATTACAAATCACACTGTTCCGGGTTTCCCACCCTTCCTCCTATTTGGGGCCAGGTTGTTCCTAGTTTCTCTGCCTTCAAAAATCGAAGAAGTCTTACAAAAGGAATTAGAAAATTAGGCCTGCGGATAGTAAAGTTTTTTTAGTAGACTTCATTAAGATGGAAAGGGGGGAAAAAAAAACTTTGGGAGATTTCACCTTAAATACCAAAAACTTCAAAGGCAAGCATGCCTGGGAATGACTTTCTTTACCCTTTTATCCATTTGTCTTTTTAAAACATCAATACAAACGAAGAGTTACTGTTTTGCCTTTTAATCTTTTACTGTTGCTCACACTTACAAAATACAAACAAAAGAAAAAGTTTCACATTTTTATCCACCAGGAGATGCCCGTTTGGAATCTTGTGAGGGTTCTATTCTGTAAGTGGAACCTCCAGGGGCATCCTTGCCCAACAATCTAACTGGCATCTGAAACATTGAATTCCGCTTTTTTTTTAAATTAAGATAATAAATTGGTCTTAAATTATCCCTGAAATCAGACCAGTGTTGATTACAATGGGGCTCATGCTGTGACAGCTCAAGATGATGTTATTTTTATTCCTTTTCAACGAGATCTTAATCTCTCCCTGCGTGTAAACAAATTGTCACTGTAACCTTGTTCTAATCTCCCAGTCCAAGACCTTTAAAGCGTTGGGAGATAACAGATCAGGCCGAGATTTCATCAGCTCTTCAGCGCAGGCCGATAGGACGCGGTTCACTCCCACTGGCTCAGTCTTTAAACATTGAAGGAGAGTTAATAACTACATCCTACATGAAAAGCTCCACGGAAACCTTTGAAAGCAGTATGTGTCGTGTAGTTAGAGTTTCCAAAAGGCAAGCCAGAGGTCTGGGTGACAAATGCTGTTGCTTCCAGGAGGACCCAAGCCTGCCCGCCTCCCCATCCTCAGCGCCCAGTTCCCCTGGGTACGGTGGGGGAGGGGCTGCTTGGGAGAGGGATGTGGAGAAGAGACACAGAGAGCCCACCGAACAGAGACATTCAGAGACAGGGAGACACAACGAGAGACAGTGAGATCCAGGCCCAGAAAGGGAAAGAAGGAGAAAAGAGAGGTAAAGAGACTCAGTGGGTGTGAAAAAAGAGTGAGGAAGCTGGGGGAAAATGTTTGACCCAGCAACTTGTCAATGCAATGGACAAACCCCTTTGCTGTGTTTTTCACTTTGCTAATGTGCAAAAATATTCCAGAGAGAAAATGGATCAGATCACCTTCCCAGCCATTTCAAACTATCACCGTGTGACTTTCTCTTCGAGAATGTTCTTGGGACTTCGCTGGTGGCGCAGTGGTTAAGAATCCGCCTGCCAGTGCAGGGGACATGGGATCGAGCCCTGGTCCGGGAAGATCCCACATGCCGCGGAGCAACTAAGCCCGTGCGCCACAACTACTGAGCCTGCGCTCTAGAACCCGCGAGCCACAACTACTGAAGCCCGTGCACCTAGAGCCCGTGCTCTGCAACAAGAGAAGCCACCACAATGAGAAGCCCGGGAACAGCAACGAAGAATAGCCCGTGCGCAGCAACAAAGACCCAAGGCAGCCAAAAATATAAATAAATAAATAAATAAAAATTTTATTTGTTAAAAAAAATAATGTTCTTGCATGCCATGAAAGGGACATTCTGTAAATGTCCCCAGACACTGATGAGCAAGGAGTAATTAATGAGATGACTAGTGAACCCCAGCTCGGAGCCCCATGATGAACTATTTGACTTGTTTGTTTTGAAGTCAGTGAAGAGATAGGCCCAGGGCATTGCAGACCCTCAGGAGGGATTCTAAGAAAGTCTACAGCCAGAGACAGTCTTGTAGCCTGGAGAGGAAGATGCAGATTCTCTTTGGAGGGCTTGCCCAGACTCCAGCAAAGCCCACCCAGCAGACATTTTCAAACCCACTCTTTCCCTCTTCAGGTTTCCCAATCTGATTTCCACTGTCCTCTGACTCCCCAAAATTTCTGGCTAATTTGGTTAAAAAAATAGGACTGTGAGGTTTAAGGGGTGATTTTCTCTTCAATTAGTAGGGAATTTTGATCATCAAAACGGGTGATTCAACACAGGAAGGGTAAGCTCTGAGTTTGCCTGGCTCCTAAAGAAGATGTTGGGAAAATGCATGGATTTCCTTGTGCCAACATTTTTTGAGTGGAAAAGTCATGGACTCTGTTTCAGCTGTGTAACCTCTGAGGATCTGTAAAATGGCGAAATAGTAACATCTTCCCCCTGAACTATTGCAAAAATTACACGAGTTAATGTTGATAAAATATGAAAGACTGTCTTTCACATTAAAAAGTATAAAATGAAGCTTTTCAATGCATGTTAATTTTTAAACCCCCACACCCCAGAGCACACCAGAAACTGAATTTAATTTAGCCATAGAATAAAAACATTTGCTTTGAGGTCTGGGTAAACACCTTTGCCACTGCAAACAAATGAATAGTTTATAGGAGGAACTGCTTGGCAATTTTCAGGAGTGCTGTGAAAAATAGCCCTGCATAGAGGAAATTTTTTTCCTGGGTCAGGGGTTTCTTTTTTCTCTACTTTCTCCAGAAACATATTTCCTCTTTAAGAAACACTGGCTTTTATAATATTAGGTGATGTTTAAGTATCTGCTGGGTGTTAGTCTGCTTAATTTTATTTTTCATTAAGTCAAAGGATTTGCACATAATTGGTTTCCCTCCGGGCTTTCGAATACCCACCTGTGGTTAGCAGCCACCATTGTGATATAGCATCCAGACAAAGGTGGCTTTGCTTCTTTCTCCTTCTTTTTTTTTTTTTTTTTTTTTTAACAGCTCTTGGAGGCTTACACCAGGTGATTGGTTTACTTCGTTTTTGACAATAATATCTATTGCACTTTTTCTGAGTATAAGAGTAATATGTTCTTTAAAGAAAGTTTGGCAAAGAAATATATATACATGTATTATTTCTACCTTTTATTGAGCACTTATTATTTGCAAAACCCTTGTAAAGCTTATGCCTTGCAGGCTTGCCCACTTAATCTTGATAACAATTCTGTGAAACAAGTAACCTACCCAAGACCACAGAATTAAGAGGTGAAAGAGTCTAAGAAGTGACCGCGGATCTGTCTTTCTCTAAAGGGAATGGTTTTTATCCCTACCTGTGGTATTATCTGTGATAGGTAGGTAGAAAGGCAAGAGGCATGCAGTTATACAAAGTGGAAAAATGAAAACAACAAATTCTCTGTTATCAAGTGGGTAAGGGAATCTTTCCTTCTAAAGTGCAATTTATTGGAAGATGTATTTGGGTCATGCTGGTTGATAGCATAAGTTTTATGTCAAACATGTAAATGTTACAATCCTGCTCTTACCACTCATTAAGGGATAGGACTTTGAGTGTCTTAGTTCATCCAGGCTGCTATAACAAAATACAACAGACTGGGTAACTTATAAAAAGGCAGAAATGTATTGCACACAGTTCTGGAGGTTTGAAGTCCAAAATCTGGGTGCCAGCAAGGTCATGTGAGGATCCTCTTCCAAGAGGCTGACTTATCTTTGTATTCTCATATGTTAGAAGGGGCTCCTATGAGGTCTCTTTTATAAGGACACTGATCTCATTCATGAGGGCTGCACTCTCATGACCTGATTACCTTCCAAAGGCCCCACTTCCTCATACCATCACCATTGGGGGTTAGGATTTCAACATATACATTTGGGGAGGGACACAAATATTCAGACTATAATATTAAGTTATTCACCCTCCTTGTCCTCTCTTTCATAATCTGTAATAAGGCATTCAACTCACAGTTGATATGAGGATTCAGTGGAAAAAATGTACAAAAACCATTTAGCACAATAACATAACTAAAACATGGGAGAACGCACTACACACACATACCATACATACTACCTACACACATCTATTACCAAATCAGAATGCACCCTATATACATTCATTCTCTAGCATGTCTTTTTATATTTAACATTAACATTATATTCTAAACATTTCCCATTTCAGCTAATATTCTTTTAACAGCAATATATACTTTTTTCTTAGTTTACCATAATTAATTTCATTTAATGATTCTCTTATTGTTGTGCATTTAATTCATTTTAAATTTTTTTGCCATTTTGAATACTATTTCAATGTACCTTCATACATGTATCATTGAGAATCTTCTGTATTTTTTTCTCAGACTAAAAATCATTGACTTAAAAAATGAATGCACATTTTTAAGGCTTCCTGTAAATACAGTCAAAAGAACATCTTGCCTTGGTCAATAAAAATTGCCAATATAATATGTTTAAAAAGTCTCTTTGATACTTTAGTTTTCTTTCCCAAATGAACATAGTTTTTATTTCTTTGATTACCAGTGTCAGTGAAAATGTTTTTATATTTCCATTGTCTAATTGCCTAAAATTTCTAAGTTAACAAAATATGTCATTTTCCCAACTTCCGTTGGTTTATCTACTTGATTTTTTAGGACTTGTTAATAAACTATGCTTTGTCATTTTAATTGCCTTTTAATTATACATATGTATATCATATGCAATTTCAACATTAATGTAATTAAATATGTCTACTTTTATACTTTCTCACTTTGCATTTGTACTTAAAAGAGATAGAATGTAGTCATATATATTTTCTATTTTTTTTATGACTTTATTTCAATGGTTACTTGTACTTGAGTTTTGTTTCCCTTTTAAGGAAAATATTGACGTAAGACCTACCTAATACTATGCTTTTGAGGACGTATATACATTATCTCATTTAATTCTTAGAAAAAAAACCCAGTAAGGCAGCTGTTAATATATCCTTTTCACAGATGAAGAACTGGACTTGCTCTGAGTCTAAGAAACATCAATTGCCCGAGTTGTGATTCAAATTCATATGTGCTTATTTATATGAAAATAATAAGAAGATGGGGCTTAGAATCATAAAATTGTCTAGTATCTTTATCATTAGGAAGTGATAGGAGTAGGAGGAGGTGTATAGCTCAAGAAAAGCTAGAAGAGTGGATTGATGGATGGATGGATGGATGAATTAACAGTCTAAAAAGGCAATTTATCAGCCTGACAAAAATGGCTTTCTCTGCTTGGTAGACTATTAGTCTGGTTTAGCCTATAGTCATTTCACAGTCTTGAGCCTTTTGATGAGGCTGTATCATTCTGGGAGACTCAAGAGTATCATAGAGTCAAAGTAACTGGCATGGATGAGAGAGTCCATACTTCCTGAGACCAACAGTTAATCCTTTTATGCCAAAGTCAGTCTGCAAATGAACATTTTAATTGGATGCTTTGTAGTGGTTAAGAACAAATGATCATGAAGCTGATTGTCGAAGTTTGAGTCTCAGCTTCCTATCTCTGTGACATCAGGCAAGTAAGTTACTAAACCTCTCTGTGCCTCAGTTTCATCACTTGTAAAATGGGGATAAAAACAGTCACTGGGGATAAAAACAGAGAACTTTTTTTTTTCCCCAGACCAATGAATTAATACATGCAAATCCCTCTAAATAGTAGCTGGTATTCAATAAGTGATTAATAAATGTTACTAATTATTATCATTATTGTTTTCTTTCTTAATATAGTTATATGTGATTTGTAAGAGCAACTGTTTCATAAACAGTGAGAAAATTGTAAAGGGATTTTCCTGGTTCAGTAAAGTGGCCCTACATACTCCCAGGGGAAAAAAGAATGTAAGAACAGAGAACTACCTAAACGGACTATGATTACTCTTAAGAATTCAATCTTTTGGGACACACATGATTATTCTGAGGTTAAGTGAGTCACATTTAAATTTGGTAAAATCACTAGCCACAGAATAGTTCATGTATAAAAGGTAGTGATTTCTGTACTTGTCAAGATTGCATCATAGACTTGATCACATTTTGAATTTGGAAGTTTTATAATAAAGACACCTGATGGGCTTGGCAGTATCTACATTTTATTGGGAAGTACAACTTAAGGAACTGTTTATTCAACATCATTATAAGTCTCTAAACCTAATTCTCTGAAAAGTTAGCGTGCATGTGTGTGTATATGTGTACAGTGTAGACACAATCTTAAGTTATCTAATGTTGGAAAAGCAGACAGTGACAGAAGAGGCAGTATAACAGTCATATGTTTAAGCACAGGAGACTTTATGGAGAGAATTCCTGAGATCATTCATCCAGAAATGCTTTCCCCTATCTTATCCCATAGAACCCCGGCTGCCCAGCACACACAGAGTGCAGACCGCACATTCAGAAGGCAAAAGAGACACCCACACAAACAAAAGTGGCCTGAGATAACCACAGTTTGAAGTTTACAATAGAGAAACATCCTATCTCTGGATAAGCATAGTCTCTGGGTACTCTTATTTTTCTTCTCGGATTTCTGAAACCTTTTACCCTCAAATGTAATCTACATTTTGCTCCTTCCACCTACCTCCCCATCACCACTATTCCAAACAAACGCCCAGGAACTTTGATAGTAAGAGAATGTTTGCATTGGTGAGAGGCTGGGTGATAAGTGACTTTACGCTGAACTGAACAAAACCAAGAAAGTCACCATGTCCCCCGTTAGTGATTTAATTTATGAAAGTAAAAAGCTTAATCATTTAATAGCTTCATTGAAACAACACCAGAAGATGTTATGAAAACAATTATCCACATCTCATAAGAAATTGATTTCTTTCTGGTACTGCATACATGGCAAATTAAAACTATGTACTAAAAAACTTACAACTGCTCAGATGATAGCCAAAGGGAGAAGTGATGACAGTGAGTAGTTGAATCTGTATTTTAGCTGCAAATACACCTATGTTTACCAGAACATGAAAAGGCTATCAAAGAAAAAAGACAATTTTAACAAAAGAATCTTGTATATAGCCTTTTGAAGAAAAGCATAATACCACGAAAATCAAACAATATATTTTATAACTGTGTATTTCAAACAAACACAGATGTTTAGAACATGATGTGATGTCTGTGAGTGGGGTAGGAAATAAAAACATTCTAGACTAATATGCACTATTTTATAATAAAGAGGGAGTTTCATTTTTTAAGGCAAAATCTCAGAGGAGTGGGTATACTAACAAGTTGCTTTGGGATAATGGAAAATATGATCTCATTAGCACCAGGTTTGTTATTTGTTCTACAACAAAAAAGTAAATTACAATGTATTAATGCAGTTAGTGTTGTTTTTAATGTGCATGGGGATACAATAAAACTTTTATTAGGGAAGTGTGATGGCATGTTTGTGTTACAGGATCAGCATCCGGCAGTGTTTCAACAGCCAATCATGTGGCCCAATGGAACATTCTCATAATGATGTAATAAAATTTGACTCTGATATTGTAAAATATGTTTATGGTAAGGCTATTGGGATATTTTTATGCAATCTTATTAGAGCAGGTGCCTAAACCTATTATATTTTGTAGTCCAATTTCAGTGGAATTTTTTAAATGTCAAATTCCTAATCTGGAGTTTGAATGCTAAAATGATTACATTATGACGCATAATCTAATATGCAGCCCCCCTCCTCCAGGACTTACTCATATGAGTGCACACACAATTGCCATCTGAAAGCAGAGGTCTAAATGAGCGTTTTGTCAGTTGACACAAGACTGTTGACCATATTGTGGAATTTTTCCCATGGGCCATCGGCTATTTTCTAAAGTAATGATTACATTTTCTAAAATAATGTAACTCCATCATATTTTCCTGGGTCTTCTTGATCGAAAACAATGTATTCTTAGTTATTTTGCTTCTCCTGTTGCTGGCCACCTCCGCAGCAGGTTTTAGGGAATAATACATGCCCACAAGAGGCAAGCTGACCAGGAAATCCAAAGAAAAGATGAATCAGAATCAAAGGGTTTTCCCTCCATGGACACACAAACACGTGCTGTGGCCCCTCATAGAAGCCATATCAATGGCTCATTATTCTTAGACTGAATGTCATTTAGGTGTTTCTACATTGATATATTAGAAAACCCCTGGCCTGGGAGACAGAAGCTATGAGTTTTAGAACTTTCCTTTGGCAAGTCCTCCCACCTCTCCGTCTGTTTTCCCATTTATAACACGAGGGCTTTAACTATCGGCAGAGTTCTAAGTTCCTTTAAATGTACTCTCTACAGTGATTTATACATCCCATCACATTTCCTTCATGCACTGGCTTCTGGGAAAACCCAAACTGAATTTAATGTTGATTCAACAAATAACAATTTTATATGAGCACAAGTCAGTGTCTAGACACTAAACTCCAAGATCAAAGTCCCTACTCTTGTGGAGCTTACGTTCTAGATGATTCGTGGCAATATCTCTATCTACATCTTAGGAATAAAGTGAATATCCATCTCCCACACGGCTTTGGAACTCTATGTAATTTCATCTATTTCTTCATTAAATTATCTTTGTTGTCAACAACCTCAAATTTGTTTTTAGGAAAGCAGAAAGGATCTTAAGTCAAAATAAATGCTAACTTTGACCACTATAAAGAGCAATGCATATGTCGACAAGCCTGAAACCTAAGTATAAATTACGAAGAGGATTCTGGAGAAGAATGGTGCTGTTGGCCATGGTATCTTAAAAAATTAAAAAATAAATTAAAACTAAAAACCCACATTTCTTTAATTGATGAGTGTCTTTAATGGAAAGGAAGAACAGGAAACTCAGGGTGGAATAGTTATTACAACTCCTACACTGAGGAAGGAAGAAGCATCAATTAGGCCTTTTAAATCCTTCCTACTTGTAATGCACAGAGCAAAGCTTATAGGAAAACCAAGCTACAAAAATTACAAATGGTAATGCTATTATTTGGCATGTAGTTGCCAAAGGCATTCGATATAAAGATTTTACGGAGGTGTCAACTGATATATAGCAAACACACAAATAGTCTCAAACACTGTAAAATAGGCAAGGCTAGCTGGGGCAAAATATTAGGCATATGAATTATATTTTTTGCCATGTAGACTGAGAAAGTGCTTGCAAGGCACTGTAGTTAAAACAGGCAATAAATACCAGGGTTAATGCTGCCAGTGACTTGTTGGCATGGGGGGTTTCCATCCACCATATTTTTGGTTTTCCAAACCATGTTTCCAATCCCTACTTTGGATAACAAAGTGATTAGACTATTTCTTCCTGGTCTGTTACACATTTAAAACAGGTTTCAATGCTCTCTCTCTCTCTCTCTCTTATTTTTTTACCATCAGGATTTGTTTGGGGAGGCAGGCATGTTAAAGGAGAACATGGAGTGCTTTTTAGGATCCACCTTCCCCCATACATACACCCTCCCTCTCCAAGATAAGGCCTTGCTCTGGAGATCAAACATCTGTCTGCCTCTCTCCTCCCTGTGACATTTCTGGATAAGGAGAAAGGTGGGGACATAACCTCACTGGGGCTGGAAAGCATCGCAACAGAAAGAAGTTGTTCACTTTCTCTTTCCCTAATTCCACTTTGTGGGAAACATAAGGCTGTAT
Organism: Kogia breviceps; assembly: GCF_026419965.1. Lineage (NCBI taxonomy): Eukaryota > Metazoa > Chordata > Mammalia > Artiodactyla > Physeteridae > Kogia > Kogia breviceps. The sequence continues at coordinate 117,075,558 of NC_081312.1, read as the reverse complement.
TTGCATATAGTTACCTAGTGTTAAAACAGCAGCCTCCACTAACTCCATCTCAGCCAAGGTGATGAAATGCCGAATATTTTCCATTGAAATCATTTATATCAGTCTTTGGCTTTACTTTGTAAATCGAGTTAGAAGACACCATCTTTCTTTAAATTCAAGTAAAAGTGATTTCACAGTTAAAAGTGCTACGTTTGGGGAAGGGGAATTCCAGTAAAGGAGACCTGAGTAGGAGACAGAGAGAAAGAGAGAGAGAGGAAGAGGAAGATCCTTTTATCTGTTGGCTATTTACTCTCAATTTTTGCAGTTGAAAGGAGAAAATGATGATGGGCATGATTCCAAATAGAAAAGAAAGTCATTTGGGGTCTTCTCTGGCTGTCCAGTGGTCAAGACTCCACACTTCCAAAGCAGGGGACACAGGTTCAATCTCTGGTCTGGGAACTAATCCCACATGTGGCCAAAAATACATAAATAAAATAAAAATAGAATTTACCAAAAAAGAAAAGAAAATCATTTTGATGTAATTTTGGGATACATGTGATCATCCTGTGTCTGTCAATGTGTCTTCAGCTGGGTTTC